>NC_090990.1:68970000-69593125 GCF_041146395.1 Eulemur rufifrons
CCTGGAGGAGGTGTGTTTGTTTTTGAGATTTGAAGAATGTAAAGGCCTGAGGTAGGTGACAAGGAGGTGGGAGTTATTCCCCTTGTGGGGAGAGAAAGGAAGGAGCACAGAGTTCATTCTGGCAAGATAGGCAAGCCTGGGCAGGGAAAGGGTCATGAGAGGTTGTCTAGGTAGGTGGTGGGGGGACCTTGAAAGCCAGGCTAAGAAATAGAAATAGAGCTCAAAGAGAAGACCATGATTATGTGGCTAAGAAAATCATCTTCTTCAAGTTTGTTCAACAGTCTAGGAAATGGAGCGTGTTCAGAAGTGCCTTGCTGTTTTATCATGGAAAAGAGCTGCCTAAGTGCCCCTCCCTTTGCAACACACCCGCTGGTCCCATGTCCTGCCTGAGACTTCCTGGAGTGGAGAAGCTGCTGCAGTCTAAAGCCTGCAAAGTTCAAAGATCAGGAGGACGTGAACAGCAATTTATCTGCATGTAGCAGGGGCTGGTGCCTGAGTTTACTTGGCCGGCGGTGCATTTCTTAGATTAAGTATTCAGTTTCCCATATTGGATCAAGCTAAGTTTAGTGATTCTTTCCCCATCTCCCCCCAAAGCGTACTTAGCCAATCTCTTAGAATCTCTCATAAAATCGGACCCAAAATGTATATGTGTTCTGAAAATCCCAAATTGACATCCAGTTATTAACGAGGTAGCACATCATAAAACAGTCATCAGGATTCAACTGGGTGAACATCATACTCTTAGCAAAAGATATCCACGTTTGGAATTCCACTTGGGATTACGCACTCATGTGTGGCTGAGTTCTCCCTGCCAAACTGGGGCCCACGGCACTGCAGATCTCAAAAGATGTTCTTCTCCCAGGGGCTACAGGTAGCCCAGGCCTAGGCCAGAACGGAGATTGTTGACATTTTACGTGGAAGGTGTCTCACTGTGTAGTTTTTAAAGAGGTTATTTTTTAAAGCATCATATCAAATATGTTTGCACAAGTTAGAAAGATGTAAACTTTTTATGTGCCTTAGAATGGTGGAATTTGGTATTAGAAGGTACGGCCCCTTTCCCCAAGAGGCTGTCTCCTCTCATTCGACAAATGAGGAACGCTTAAGCCCAGGGAGAGGGTTTGCCAATACCAAAACCACACATCCAACCTAGATCTCCCGACTGGCACTCCAGTGCTTGCACTAGCGCAGTGTGCTCTTTCCTAATATATCTTTGAGGCCGTTCAGATTATTAGGCTAATTAGAGAGCATTCTCCTTGGTAAGGATAATTAGTAGAGAGGTACCGGCTTTGAGTCAGAAATCCTAGGCTTCAGTCCAAACTCTCACTACCGGAAAGACCTAGAGTAAATCATTAACTCTTCTGATCCTCAATTTCCTTATCTGTAAAATGTGTATAATAGTAGTACCCAGTGCCATGAGCTGTTAAGAGCATCAAAAAAGATACTACGTGGAAATGTTTTTAATGGACCATAAAGCATTCTGCAAATCTAGTTGTAAAAAAAAAAAAGATGAAAATATGATTTTAAAATGTGATAATGTTTGTATTGACATAGTTTATATCTGTATATAATTTCTTTCCTCCCACTACCCCCTAAAATACAAAACAAACAAGAAATTGGTTTTAGAACAGACTGCATTCCTGCCAATTTTTTATTCTAAATTGAGTGCTATTGGAAGGTTACAAGGCACAAGAAACGCACATTCTAAATCATTCCTGTTGAAATACATCAACATGTTAACAGTGGTGGTTTCAGGGTAGTAGGAATGTGGGAAATCCCTTTTAAAATTCTTTTCTTTATATTTTCTCAATTATTGACAATGAAAATGTATTGGTCTTATAATTGAACAAAAATCACTTACAAAAACATCTTGTACATTTGTAAAGGTTTCCATTTGATAGTAATAATACTTGCTACAATTTATCCATCGCTTACTATGTGGCATACACTTTACATACATTGCTTTATTAAATTTTTTTAAAAATCCTGCATAAGTATTACCATTTCATTTACAAATGATAACCTGATGCTCAGTGAGATAAGTCACTTGTCCAAGATTGAACAGCAAAATCCATGGAGTCTGTGATTCCAGAGCCCCTATTCTTTTTTCTGTGCAATGCTGTGCCGCTGGATTGAGATCGGAACTTGGTATTTAACCCCTCTGCTCCCTCTGAGTACCATGGTTATAGCAGATTCCTGAACTGGAACTTTGCATAGTGGACAGAGTCCTGGCTTCTCCTGGGTCAGGAATACGGGGTTCGAGTCCTGACCTCTGCCTGTTAAGAGCTGAGAGGGATGACCTCACCTCTCACAGGTCCCTCCACCTCTCTGGAGTCCGTAATTTTTCATCAGTAAAATGAAGGCCTTGGATTAAATAAATGGCTTTCAAACTAGCTTTAGCTGCAGATCTAACCCACTTTTGTTTTCAAGTGAGTGTTAGCTGTCTGGCCTAGGTGTTAGGGGGTCCTTGGCCTTTAGGATCTAGAAAAGATAACTCAAGCCTCAGCCCACACCTAGTGGAAGCACAATTTTCAGGGTCCTTCTCCTATGGGTTCCACTTCCATTGGGTGTGGATCATGCTTTGCCTGTTCCATGCTTCATGGATTCAAGCACAACTTGCAGCTCTTTACCTTAATTTCCATTAAAAACAAAACCAAGAAACACCACCACTCATGTGAGGCTGTGTGTGTGTGTGTGTGTAGAAGGATTTACTGAATATTTTGAGATGATGATGGGATTTACAAGCCAATAACTTAAAATTCCTATTTGATGCTGCTAAAAGTTTTTCCTTTTGTAAAACTTGAACTCCCACCTCTGGCTGCAGCCCCTTTTCCCCACGTTCCTGCCCTTGTATCCGTCTCTCCCTCTCTCACCATCACTAATTCCTATTTTTGCTTCTTTTTCTAAATAAAATATCCACCTTGAGGAATTTGTGTGCTAGGTGTTGACGGTAATTCTTTTTAGCAACACGTCATTTGGCACTTTCATGCATAGAATTGATAAAGAACGATGCTTTCTGTTTGAAGCTGCAGAGGAAGGAGCACACCTCACTTTCTGAGGCACCTGAGCATGCAGAGAAATCCCACTGGAAAATACCAGGTCATCTTTAAGGTGGAATCCTCTATGAATTATTCCCTTGCCTACCTCTTCCCAAAGACAGCTGGACACTTTTTCCTTTGAAACCTTCATGTGATCCAGGTAGACGGCAGGCATAGCATGTAAAACATCTCTGTATGCGTATCTGTCTCACTGACTAGACTGTTAAAGGAGAGGAGGGGGTATATTATTAATTATGTCTGTGCACCAGGTACTTGCTAATCAGGTGCATGATGACTGCTTATGGATGAAAGTATACGAGAGGGTGACCATTGAAACAGATTATCGACCAGAAAGAGGTGACCTCAAAGTGACCAGATAGACAAAAAAGAAAGCAAACCCATTGTATTATGTGGAGGAAAAATACGACATCTTGTTCCCTGTCCTCCTCTCTATGTGTGATATCTGCGGCACATGGTTTTCCAGGGGGGTGGGAAGAAGTTCTGCTTGCAAGCTTCATTTGTAAACTTTTTGCTATCGGCCCAGTTGGCCGTTTTATTTAGATCATTTTGTGAAAGACCATGTTTGGATTAGTGTTGGGCATAAGTAAATGGCAGTTCTTTATCCGTTTGGAAATGCTCAAATGGCTCACGGAGGTATCGGTGCAGCTGTTGAAGAACATGTAATGGCATTAGGCGCTGCGTTGGAGAGGAAGCTGGTGCCAGGCGTTTCTGGCAGCGGCTGTAGCTCTAGCGATTCTCCCGGTGAGGAAGCTATCATTAGCCACAGTGCTAGGGGCAAGGCCCCTCAGCAGGTGGAGTGGAATCCTGGATTTCTGCACAAGGAGGGAGGGAAAGAAGTTTTACTCTTGAGTTGCAATCATTAATGACCACCCTTGAAATTCCCTTTCAATAACAGGAGCACGGTGTTCATAACCCGAAGTAACTTCACGTGTAACCTAGATGTTTTATGTAGACTGTCTCTCCCTCCCTCCTTTTCCCTACTGGTCAGATAATGTAAACTGAAGAGAACGTACAACAGTGGCCTGCTCTTAATGGCTTCTTGGGGGCATTAATGTCCTTTGGCTCTCATATTCTGGAAATTTTTGTGTGTGTATGTGTGTGCGGGGGGGTGGGGGGGGGACGGTTCTCATCACCTCATGTCGGTCACTGTCCTAATTCTTTTTGTAATGGAACTGACAGATAAGGAGAATTACTGTGATGACACCTCAGGGTAAATTACCAAGCTCTCTCCAATGATTAATAAGAAACCCTCACATTTTCTAATCACATGCACATACTCTTTCTTTCTTTCTCTCTTTTTCTACCCTCTCTGCTCATAAACACATATATAGGGAAAACAGGATTACTAAGTCATAGCCCAGTCCTGGAAAAGCACGGGTCGTTTTTCAGGCTGGCCATTCAAAAGGAAACTTTATAATTAAACATTAGACTAAGATTAGCTATCAGTCAAGTGTTGATGCATATGGAAATATAAAGATGTGGATGCCTATGGAATAGCCTATAATGCTTACCTATTAATGGGAGACTGCTCTAATCGTTCATACTGCTAAGGGTTTTTTAACTAAGCTACATTCCCATATACAGTTGTATGATTCAAGCATGCAAGTTCCTGATAATTAGATGCAGTTCCCATGGAGCACAGGGCAAAACCATCTTTCCTGTAAAAGATGTGCCATTATAAAGAACATTGGTCAGACATTCGGTTATACATTCATCCATTTCTCCCATCCACACACATTTCTTAAGCACCTTCACTAGGGTTTTAGAGTCTCAATAAATAACACTACCCTCCCCTGCCTCATGTTTAGAACTATTTCATAGATGCATAGTCAGAGATATGCAGATCAAAATATCAACTTTCTTACTGATAAAGCTGATTGGAGAAATGGCCATATAGACTTGCCAAGATAATCAGCACTCTCTGAGTTACATGTCTCGCCCAGTTGCTCACTAAGCTTTCAGTACAGTGGAGAGAGAATGTGGGTTCCTGAAGGCAGGCTGACTCCTTGCAATGCGTTCCATGTTTGTTCTGCCAAACTTGCCAACTAGGGTAGTCTCTCCTCTTCCAGGGAAGCGTGGGGAGGAAAACCAATGAACAAGGAGCCAGAGAGAAGGCTGCAGTGTTGCATTCATTAAGGTTTCTGTGTAGGAATATGAGAAGAGGGGGATCAGAGTTCTTCTCACTGTCAGGCAGCATTTAGACAATGGCAATACAGAGTCCCTGATATAAAAGCCGCATATGCAGCATAGAGGCCTGAAACATTTGTTTTAATATAATGTGATGAAAACTAACAGATATAAAGGGCACGGTGGAGGGATGTACAGGCAGAGCACCCCAAATAACTAATTGCCTAGTATGAAAAGCTGATATTTCTTGCAGGTATGTCATTTAACCCAGTAAGCATCACCTTTCATCTTCCACCGTGCCAAGGTGGATGGCACTGTTCCAACTGGATTTTATACATTCCCCTAATCATGCATGGGTCACGAGCAGTGCGAATCCTTTAAGAGCACCAGGTGCAGTGACCAGGGTGGGATTAAGGAATTATCCAAATGGTGGCTTCTCAAAGAAGCAAAGGTATTGGTATGTTAGCATGTAAGATGGTAATGGAAAATTCTCTGGTTTTCACTGTCATGATATCTTAATTATTTCCCAGTTAGCTCTGAATTCCTCAAACACTGGTTTTTTAGTTTGGGAATGATCTGAATCTTTTTTCTGCTCTTCCTGTTGGCCTGCTTTTTGATCACGTTGCTGCCAGAAGGAGACCAAGTGGAGTAACCAACTATGAAACGCCAACCAGTTAGTTGGCCATTGCAAATCTGAGACATCGTAGTCTCATGGGAAAAGTCTAGGATTTGAGTTTGGAAGACCAGGATTCAAATCCTGGTTCCACTATGAAACTGGCTCTGGGATCAAGGGCATGTCTTTAAACTTGAGAGTCTATAAAATGAGGCTATTGATAAAAATAGTGATACTTTATAAACTTACATTGAGGGTGAAATCAGATAATGCCTGTGGTAGTAGTACTCTGAAAACAAAACCAAAACCAAAACAAAACAGTGTTGCCCAACAGAAGTTATTATCTCATGAGACATTTGGTGCATTTGCAAGCTGAAACAAATGGCTGCAACATTGCACAAGTCTTTTGCTTTTCCCTTTCCCCTGCTGTCCCGCCTCCTCCCAGATCCTGGATTCTGTCCTTTGGTTACCCACATACCCGCCCCTGAGAGGCACACATGTTAAAGGGTGACATGGGCAGGAAGGCACTGTGTGTACATGGTGCTTCCCAGCCCAACACACTCTACCAGTTGGCTGGTACGCTGACACCAGGGACTCCGTTTATGAAAAGGACAATCCGTGTGGGGCTTTGTCCCAGCCAGGGTGATACGGCTCACTGGCTCCGCTGCGGCAAAGGCTGTATCCACGCCAGGCCAGCCCCGAGTTTCTGTTTTCATTTTGGGTTGCTAAAAAAAAAAAGCCCAAAGTGATACAAGAAAAAAATAAGAACAAGCAATATCTTACTTAGGTGAAAATAAGACTTCCAGAAACCAGATTATGATAGAATACCCGGAAGAAAACATCCCTTTTTAGGCCTACCTCCTTCTCTCCCATCCCCCTTCTCTCCCATCCCCCAGTCAAAACACATCAAATGGAAAAATAATTCCCCTGATTATGAATATGGAGAAATAAAAACTTAAAAATCAAAGGAACTGATGAAAAGGATTATAAAAGTTCAACAGAATAAGGGCATTTCAAAATGTATGTGTGCATGTCTCACATACAGGTATCAGAATTACAGGGTTTTAGTCTGGGAAGGATTTCAAGAGTTATCTGGTTAATTCAATTTACTGTAGCAAGCATGTTTTGAGCACCTCTGTGTCAGCCTTGGAGATACAAAAGTGAAAGTCGTGGGTCTGCACTGGAGGGGAACACACACACACACCCCTTTATAATGTAATGGGATTGTGTCATACTTACAGCAGGAATAAAGAATAAAGTGTGTGGAGAGCCTTAAGAGGCGAAAGCTCAGATATGTCAGGGGTTTCAGAAGTCAGGAAGAGGCCACGGGGGCAATGGAACTTGATCAGGGTCTTGGAGGGTGAGTAGGAGGGAAAGAAGTGACAACCATGAGGAAAATCAGAAAATGACTGGTGATTCACTCATGTGAGGGGGCAGTTAATGCTCAGGCTGGAATAGGGAGCTGAGCCTTTAAACTCTGAGGAGTTTTAAAAAGCAACATGAAATAAGAACGCAACCACCTGGGTTCAAGTTCTGGCTCTGCCACCTACTTGCTGTGAGATCTGGGGAAGTTAGGTGACTTCTCTCAGCTTCCTCATCTGGGAAATGGAGAAAATTATATAAAGTACTTACCTTATAGAGTTATTGTGAGGATTGAATTAGATAATTCGTGTAACGTACTAAGAACAGTATCTGGTACATAGCCGGTACTTAAAAATAATTATTACCAAACTTACTGCTATGGACTGAACTGTGTCCCCCAAAATTCATATTTTGAAACTCTAACCCAAAGTGACTGCATTTGAGCATTAGGATTTTAGGGGATAATTAAGATTAAAAGAGTTCATAAGGGTAGGGTCCTAGTCAGGTAGAACTAGTAGATGTATACAAAAAGGAAGAGAGATGCCCTATGTGTGCACCCACTGAGGACAGGACACATGAGGACACAGAGAGAAGGAAGGTGTCTGTCTGCAAGCCAAGACGAGAGCCGTCACCAGACCTCGATCGTGTCGGTACCCTGATCTCAGATTTCTTAGTCTTTAAAACAGTAAGAAAATAAATTTCTGTTTTTTAAGCCACCCAGTATACAATATTTTGTTGTAGCAGCCTGTGCTGACGAATCCACTTTCAGTCTAGGGATTGCAAACTCACACCGCCATGGGGTGACACAAATAATAGAAATAAATGAAGCAACATGTTCTTGGAAATGCAATAGTATGAGCTCAGTGATAAATGGCGCCTGACACTGGGCCTATTTAACAGACGCCTGGGACGGTGGAGCTTGGTGCACTGCTGAGTGACTGCCAGGTGCACAAGGAGCAGTTGTCACTTGGCTGAGTCAACTGGTTATTGCTGTGTGAGAACCTGGGCCTTGAATTCCAGGATTCGCTGATGTTTTAAAGAAAAGATAGACTGCGTTTTTGGGGGGTCTCGTGAGGTAGGGAAGAACTTCTAAAATTTAAGGTATTGGCCAGTACTTACTGGCAGAAAAGTAAAACCTGGCACACACACCACCGAAATGCTCCATCAAAAATGCTGAGAAACCAGTGACAGGGAGACTGGTTGGGATGAAGAAGAAACGTCAAGATGGGAGGTGGGAAGAGACTGAGATTTCTAGTCAGACCTAACTCCATTTTAGCTCTCTGATATTCAGCTAATATTATAACCTTTCTGCATCTCAAGTTTTTCAACAGAAAAAATGGTGATGAAAATAGTAAGAAGCTTTTATGGTTCTTGAATGAATGAATGAATGAGAGGGAATGTATATAAAGTGCCTAGTGAGCTCTTGAAAATATTAGTTTCTTTTCTTCTCTCCGTTGATTGATAAAAGCCTGAACAAAGCAAATGGTGGTAGAATTGAGAGGACGCTATGAGGATGTTACAGAGTGGAATGACGAGGATTTGATTGGATGAGGAAGACTTCAAAGTTGATGACCCTTGGGAGGAAAGGGATAATGAAGCTGTTAACTGAGGAAGAAACCACAGGAGGAGAGAGATTAATTGTGTTTTAGATAAATTGAACTTGGGGAGTCTATGGAACATTTGGGTTGAAATGTCCTACTGGCATCCAAATAAGTGTATGAGGAGATCAATTAGGGAAAGAGATGTAGTCTGGAGTACAATCACGTCATAGGGAATAGTCGCATCCATGCGAGTGGTGGGGATTTTTCAGAGAGACCAAGCAGCCTAAGAGAGAACAAGGCCCAGGGACGCCAAGACTGATACAGAGAGGGAATGAAAAGCCAACTTGGGAGAGTGTGGAGGAACAGCCAGAGAAGTAAGTAAAACAACAAGCAAGGGTAGCATGAACAGAGAAAAGGAACACTTCAAGAAAGAAGAGTTTATTATAGCAATATTAAGTAGACTGAGAATAAAGAAGAAATCTTGATTTTCATAATTTGAAGTTTACCAGTGAAATTTAGAAGAGTGGTTTGATAAGAAAACTAACCTCACGTAGTCTGAGTTACAAAAAAAAATCAGCTCCGGTGACGCCTCATTCACCCTTTCTTCTACACTTTCCTGACTCTCAGTGATGATTCCAACCCATTAAGGAAACATTAAATTATGTTCATAACAAAAGGCCTATTTGCATTTAGGAAAATATGCTGATTTTCTTGTGGTGAGAATGATATGGAAGAGGATTTTGTTCTTGACACAGGGCCTTGCGCCCAACTTTTTACAGGCATGGATACAAACTCCATATTGAATTAATTATAAATGATAACCATGTATAATATAAAGGCTCTTCAAGTATACATAATTAAACAGAGTAATACAAAAACCAATCACATCAATTATATTTAATATGAGGGAATAGCATAAATATTAAACAAAGTTATTATTTCCTGACATTCTTTCTCACTGGCAGGTGATGGAAATTTCAGTGTCATGGAATCAATGGACCCTTTCAGAAAAGTTTTCACAGACATCTCTGAGATGACTTTGGAGGCTACTGGGGCTACTTAATGCCTTTATGAGGAATTGATGGACTATTTTTTTTCTCTTTTTTTCCTTATAATTGTTTCCATAGTAAGGGTCGGAGACCAAGATGTTGCATTTTCTGCAAACACCAAGAATCTCCAGTCTTTCTGTTTTTCTAACCTGCCATGTCACCAGCATTAGCACCCCTCCGTTATGCCCTGAGGTCATTCAAGGAATATGGACTTTGAACCACATACAAAACACATTTTGAAATGTTGGTTCTCATTTTGCTGCTCTACACAAATGTCAAAAGAGGCTCAAAGCCTTTACTTAAATGATAGAAAACTCCATCAAAAGTATAATCCATAGTTCCCTCCCAGGTTTCAGCACCACAAAACAAAAAAGTTTAATCCAGATCTATGGCAAGTTTTAGTGAATCTTAGCAATCACCGTAGGTTTTACCTTTTTAATGAAAACTTTTGAGCTGTTTTGTCCTATGTGGTTATAAAGAGATGAGACTGATGTTTTAATTAGCACTAAATTTCTCATTTATAATAGCAAGTATTTGTGTTGTACTTTGGGATTTATTTTATAAATCTATATATTAACTCACTATAGTCTCAAAGTGCTCTCATATTGTAATAGTAATATTATCACTATTATAATAATAGTAGGGCTATTATTATTTTTTGAATTGTTATAGATGAAGGTTTAGGATCAGTGACGTTAAATGTCTTTCCTGTACAACACAGTCAATAAAAGATGGGATGAGGGACTGCATTCCAGGTCCTTTAAATTCAAGATGATGCTTTTCCCAAGAAGCTGTGGCTACTAATGAACAGTCCCCATTTCCCTTGGGATGCTGTGCACTTATTCAAATGTTGGTATAATTGCTCAAAATATTTTTAGAAAACTTGCTTTTAGGTATATTTTCTCAGACACTCCAGAAATTTGGTCTCGACGCCATCTGCCTTCTCTCCCTACTTAGAGCTCTGCCATCTTCCTTGCGGACCCTGAGGGACCAGTGCTGGCTGGTGCTTTCTGCAGCAGACATTTGGGAGAGGTCTGTGCGTGGCTGTGGTGCGTCAGAGGGCCAAGCCTTTAAGACTAAAGGTCTGAGAACTCTTGTGAAGCCTGTTAGGCTGCTGCCAGGATCACCTGGGAACACTTGTTTGTCACTCTTCTGCTCCCTCTGTTAATGGTTGATCACATGGATTTGCGAGACTTAGCTCTGTGATTAGGAATTGCTACCCATCAAATTTCCAGAAGTTAAGCGCTACGTATCCCTTCCCTATGAAAAGAGGGCAATGCAATCCAAATATTTTAATTAAAATGATTATAATTTTATTTCCACATTTGGGCTTTTATAAAAGTATGTTTTATTGCTTGGAAAATTTTACTTCTGTGGAATTTCACATTCCTTTATAATACCAATGAAGAGTTTACAGACTCACCTAAAATGGCATCCAGACCATAAAGGGATGTCATTTATATTGATGATAAACAGAAATGGAAGGAGAAGAATGTTTATGACAAAATTGAGTGAATCACCAAGTGAGATAGTCTGATTTCCTTCTGGATATCTCCATAAGCAATATATTATCTTTTCCAAAGGGAAATGATGCTACTAGACTTTCTCCATCTTTCCAAAGTAGTGCATATTTTTTGAGTAATTCTTTTCTAGTTGACATGATGGATTTGCCCTCTTCATCCATCCACATTCTCCTTGACCAAGGTTATGCATTTTCACAATATCTGCCCCAAGAAGAGAATGTTAGATACTCACTAGAGATTAAAAGTGAAAAAAAAAAATTAAAAACTAAAAAAAAAAAAAAAACCTCTAAGGGTCTCTATTTAGATCCTTCCAAAGAAGGTAAGGGTGAGTGAGTATGTTTGTGCTTGGGTGAATATACACAAGGAGACCATCACCTCAAATGTGCTGAAGGGGCCTTCTCCATAAGGGGTGTATGTGTGTGTGTGTTTATGTGTTTGTGTGTGTGTGTGTGTTTGTGTGCGCTAGGAGGAAGGAACTGGGAATAATGAGATCTATTTTTGGAAGGTGTAAGGGAGGCTGGACAATACCCAAGAGGGAAATTGGTGGTAGTGGTGGCCACAGGGAGCGAATGAGTCCAGAAAGAGGTCAGAACCTGAGAATCTCCTGGCTGTAACATCCAGCACCTGATGATGAGCTCAGAAGAGGCCCTGCAAGTGGCCAACGGGAGGACTTGCTCTGATGGGCTTCGTGCAGAGCTTGAGGCAGTAGCTGCACCAGTGTCCCAGAGCTCAAATCAGGCAGGCCAGCTGCCACCCCACTGTCTGCACCCTCTCTCGTGGTCACAGCAGTAGATGTTGATGACTGAAGTTCTGACCAGGGGAGAGAGGGAGATCCAAACAGTTGGACAGAATGCTGCTAGGAATATAGGGATAGAAGGGTTGCTCTCAGAATACATTGACTTTCTTCCTCCCTAACTTCCACACTTATCTATGACACTTATTATCTTCCTGGAAATCATTTTTTAGCCACCTCACAGAAATTCCTAAATCTTTTGGTTCCAAGACTCCATGAAGGCTCCTGCTATACTCTAGGGTCCTTCAGGAATGTTCAGTTGTTCATCATCACCAAAACTTTTTGGGATAGTTTCCAGCTCCTATCTTACTACATGTTCACAGTCCCTTATCTAAAACTCCTGGGGGGGTCAATGTATTTCTGAGTTCAGATATTCTCAGATTTTAGAATAATAATAATATAAATTATGTCCCTAGTAGTATACCCCGTAACAAAACAATTAATACTTCCATAGTGGATGTAGAAACATTCACACTGAGGGGATAGTAAGGATCATAAAGAGCCTCATGTCAATTTGCATCAGGTTTTGCTGTCACTGAATTTGTACCAAATTTGTGAAAAAATGTTTGTTTTCAGAGCTTTTAAAATTTGAGAACTGTGAACAAGGGATTGTGAACCTATGCTACTATTGTTAAACATCATCAAGGTGAGAAGAGAGTGATGGGTACCACTGGAATGACATTTCCCCTTAGAGTAGACTGAATGGTGGCCCCTAAAATATACCAGGTCCTCATCCCTGGACTCTGGGAATATCACCCTATATGGCAAAAGGTATAATTAAATTAAGGATTTTGAGATGAGGGAAGGATCCAGGGTTATCCAGGTGGTCCCTTAATGCAATCACATGTATCTTTTGAAGAGGGAGATGGAGGGAGACTTGATCCACACAGAAAAGGAGAAGATAATGTGAAGGCGGGCCCCAGGGAGATTTGAAGACACTGGCCTGGGAGATCGGAGTGATGCAGCCACCAGGACCTGGAAGAGACAAGGAGTGGATTCCCCCAGAGCTTATGGAGGGAGCATGGCCCTGCTAACACCTTGATCTCAAACTTCTCACTTCTAGAACTGTGACAGAATAAATTCCTATTGTTTTAATCCCCACCTTGTGGTAATTTGTTACAGATTTTCGTACTGGGATGTGAGGTGCTGTTATCACAAATATCTAAAAATGTAGAAGTGGTTTTGAAATTGGATAGTAGGTAGAGGCTGGAAGAATTTTCTGGTACATGATAGAAAAACCTAGATTGCTTTCAACAGACTATGAGTAGAAATATGAATGTTAAAAGCTCTTCAGCCGAGGTCTCGGAAGAGAATGAGAAGCACATTATTGAACACTGGACATTGGTGAGGAATGGTTTCTACATCTGGAGAGAGTGTGGCTTCGCCGACACCTCGATTTCCATCCTTTGAGACTGATTTTGGGCTTCTGGCCTCCAGACCTGTGAGAAAATTGTTTTAAGTCACCAGGTTTGTGGGAATTAGTTACAGTAGCAACCCCAAGGAGGGGATTTCTTAGCAGCTGTCATGCAAGCTCTCCAATGCTGATCACTCTTTTTGGATCACTGTCTTTTCTTACTGATTCCTTGTGTGTGACTTAGCTTCTCCAAATCTTATTTTTTTCATTTGTAAAATGAGGATTATAATACATACCTCATAAGGTTGTTGTAAGAATTAACTTTTAAAAAAATATATAAAACACTTAGCATGTCACCAGCATATAGTTAGTGCTCGATAAATGGTAGTTTGCTTTTGGCATTACCATTCTCTGAGAATCCCTTTATAACTTTCCAGGAGATATGAATTTACATTTATGTTACAGTCCATCTACATTGCAAAGAGAGCTAATCAATCAAATCTCAAGTTTTCATCATCTAAGAGATTTTGCCAGCCCATTTATAGTCACCAGTGTTGCAATGATGATGTATTTGATGTCTAAGACTGTTAGAAGCCTGAAGACATACCAGTTAGTCCTGGGAGACTTAGTTTCTATATTTATCCCAAACATTTTTACTTTCCCAAAGGCTAGAGTCTTTGAACCCACTGTCTTCAATCAAACCAAGATAATTTCCTTAACAAATGCTTAGAAATATGCCCATTTGCAGATGGGTATGCCTATTGATACTTGGTACGCCTATCGATACTTGGTACTTTTCCAAAACTGGGTAACTATACAAAAGTACTAAAAAAAATATCTAAGGGGCTAGCATACTTTGAAGTGAGGCAATTAATAGTGGTAAGATTGCCCAACTAAGCTCCTAAAAAGAATAAATAGGACAACAAATTCATTAGAAAGCACCCACCGGAAGTTAAGAAGTACAGAGAGGAGAAGGTAATGGATGGCAAAGAAGGAAAATAATGAGTATGGTTTGAGTTTACAATGGGCAAGGCACGTGTGTACAGTCACCTGCCAGCAGGCATTTGTTCATTTAGCTCCAGTTGGACGGAATATTTCTAAGAGTTTTTAGAGTTCTGCTATAGCACTGATCATGTGAACAGGACTGGTTTTACTAGTTGTAGATATATAGCCTTATCTCTGAAAGGGATAAATATCTCTTTTTTTGAGCACAAGGTACATTTAAAATACATTATTCTTTCAGAAAACGTAATTTTGTGGCTTCTAAAAAATGTCTTAAAAGCTCCGAGTGACTGCGAAGTGTCCATAGCCCCAACCAAAAGGCCCATCTGATGCTAAGGTAACAAAATGTGAGAGCTACCAAGGCCTCAGTAATTATCTAGTAACACATCTTCATTTTACAAAGGAGGAAACTGAGGCACAGAGTTCCACGTTCCCACCTGAGGTCTCACAGTTGTTAATGAAGGAGGCAAGCCTAGACCCCGAGCGCTTGCCTTTCCATCAAGAGCTCTTTCTGTCCCACAGTAAGGCACTATTAGCTGATTCCTGGTTAACTCCTTTCTTGACTTTCAATTTCAAGCATCTTTAAGCCCACAACACTAGAGCAGAGAAAGGAGTCCAGAATTGCCCCAGGAGTTTGGAGATCTAAATTTAGAACTCAGCTCAACTACTGATGAAGTATGATCTTGAGAAGATCATTTACCCTTAATTTGCTGATGTTTTCCCCATTTGGGAAATGGTTCTTACTTGTTCTTTCCTTTCATAGCACTTACCATAATTGTCTTTGTCTAATGTCTGATTCCGGCTCCAGGGTGTGGTGGTTAAGGTTAGATAGACCTTAACCACAGAGAGACTCTGCGGCTACACTGCCGGGGTTCAAATCCTGGCTCTCCCATTTACAAACTGTGTGGACAAGTTACTTAGTCTCTCTGTGCCTCAGTCTCCTCATTTGTAAAATGAGATAATGATGGAAGCTTCCTCAAATGTAGGATGAAGGGGTTAAAAGCAGAGAACACATAGAATGGTACCTGGCACATATTAAGCACTATCTGCATACTTGTCCCTTATCCAGCCCCTTGACCACTCTCCCAAGTGCCTATTGTTTTCTTGATTGAGTCCTGCCTTTTTCTTTTTTCTTTTTTTCCCCCAATTTTATCTCTCACTACTTGTCCTCTGGCACTAAACTATCTGTGTTTCTCACCAACTTTCCTGAAGTTTCCATGACCTTGTATGCTATTCTCCTACCTAGAGTGCCCTTTCCTTCACAGTTGCCAAACAACGTGTTAAGAAAAACACCAAAGGTGAAGAAAGGCTGAGAAAAGGAGAGATTTCTTTAGAAAAAGAGGTAACTACATTCGGAAGGTAGTGTGAGACTCGCATTCATTAGCTTTCATGACCCTCTGAGGTCATGGATACTGGATACTCGGTTCACTCAAGCATACCAGCGGTTCCCCTGGGATTAGTAATGACCAGCACATGGGTGTCCTACCACACCCATTAACCAATCATTCCAGAGCACCCGGAGATGCTTCACGGGGTACTGGGGACACGTTCCCTAACACCCTAGGAGAGTTGAAAGCTTTCCCGCTCTGTGCTCCCACTGTTCTGCATCTGTGTTTTTCTTCCATCGTGTGCCATGTAGACCAACGTTTAATGGTTTAAATGTTTTATGTTGTTTTTGATTTTTCCCTCTGACAAGCTTTTGAGCTTTATGGGTACAGACATCATGTGTCAGTCTTCTATATTTGCTGGTATCTAGCATAGTGTCTGACACATGGTCTTAAAATTCTTATTCCTTAGTTTCCTGGAATAAAAACCCGTTCAGTTCTCTTCTAAATTCCCGGGACCTTCCTTTTATTTTTTTTTACTTACTCTTTTTTTTGTATGCTCAGTCTTTTGGTGGTTCCTAGCTAGTTCCTATGTTCATTTTTCTTTCTTCTCTTCTTATTCCTCATGCTCACCTGGGTCCCTGGGGCCCATGACTTTAACCACTCCCTCCAAGCAGGCATCTCCACAATCTATCTGATCTCTCCTTCAACCCAACTGCTGGCCAGACATCTTTACTTGGACAGTTTACATGTACCTCAAAGTAAGCCTACTGCTAAAGTAGAACTCATTTTACCTTGTCATCTAAAAGTGCTCTTCTAAATTTAATTCTGAATAAATATCCCAGATAGAAAGCTTGGACTTCTTTATCTCCCTTTCCTGCCACGTGTAAGTAATCTTTAAATGCTGAAAATGTAAGATTTATATTTCACATTTTTGGATAGCTCCTAAATATCCTCTTTGCCATTGCTTTAGCTGAGGTCTTCATCATCTTTATTTTGACCTACACCAACAGCTTCCTAACTCCCTTGTAACACTGACATTTTAGAAGAGTATGGGCCAGATGTTTTACAGACTGATCCCCAATTTGGGTTTCCTTATGTTTATATTCAAGTTATACATTTTTTGGCAGAAATAACACATAAGTAATGTATCCCTCCTTCTTAGTGCATCCTATTAGAAGACACAAGATGTCTCTTTGTAATTAATAAGTAATTTCTGGGAAGATATTTGAGACTACATAAATATCCTATTTCCTCATCAAATTTTCACTAAGTAGTTTTATTATCCATTGATGATTTTTGCCTGAATAAAGTAAAAACTATGCTGGTTGCAAAATAGTAATTTTCTAACTCCATCATTCCCTTTGCATTTTTGCTTGACACTCTAATTAATTCATTACTGTATTTACTATAAGTATGGACTCATGAATTCTTATTTTATTCAATAAGAGATAATATCTTACTGCTATTATTTATTTTGATGTTTTAAATTGTCCTAGATTTGGCCAATGGGAGCCCGTTCACCCTAGTTGCTGTGTCCTTTTGATATGTCCTCGTAATTTCTTGAGCATGTCTTTATTTCTGGCATAAGAAGATATTTTATCACTTTCATTTTTGAGGAATAGTTTGGCTATAAACTTGTAGGTTGATAGTTGTTTTCTTTCAGTATTTTAAAGATGTTTTTCCATTGTCCTCTGACGCCCTTTCAAGGCAATGTGTCTTATTTATCTCTGACTACTTTTAAGATTTTCTCTCTGCCTTTAATATTTAGCATGTTTGACTATGTTGTGTTGTGCCTAGGTGTAGTTTTCTTTATATTTATCCTGCTTAGGTTTTTAAAACTTAATGAATCTGTAGTTTGATGTCTTTCAGTTCTGGAAACTTTCAACTAGTTTTTCTTCAAATACTGTTTCTGTATCATGTTCCCTCTTTTTTCTTCATGGGACTTCAATTACACATTGGACATTTTCACTATGTACTACATATCTCTTTTATTCTTCCCCCTGACTTTCATATTTTTCTCTCTGTTCTTCGATCTGGATACTCTAAACTGCCCTATCTTCTAGTTTACAACGTCTACTCTTTCTAATTTGCTATTAAACACATCTATTGAATTCCCAATTTCAGTTATTCTATTTTTCAGTTCTATAAATTCCATTTTTTAAAATATAGATTATAAATACCTGATGAAATTCTCCATGTTTTCCTGCATTTTCTTGAACATAGTTATTTTAATGTCCTTGTCCAATAATTCTACTATCTGAATCATCTGTAGGTCTGTTTCTGGTTGTCTTTGGTCATTAGTTTTTTTTTTTTTTTTTGGATGCTTTATATTTTTTAGTTGGATGCTAGGTACTGTGTATTGGTTGAGTTAAAAATTATAGAGTCTGGATAGTGTTATCTTCCTTCTATGAGGATTAAGATCTCTTCTGGCAGCACAGAGTACACGCAGACCACCTTAATCCTGTCGAAGATTGGTTTTAGAGCTGTGTTATTTCATTTTGTCTTTGCTACTAGGATATAGACCTTCTGGTATCTCAGCTGAGAGCCTGGAATGTTTACCAGGGCCGTTTGACATTGGCAGGCCTTGAAGTCCTATCTTTGCCTCCTCATCCCCATAAGGCTTCTAAAATCTCAGCTCAGCCCTTTGGCCTTCTAGCTGCTAGATTCTGATAGTTTTTTTGTGCAGTTTAAAAATTGGTTAAATCCTACAGTGGAGTTTGAATGGAGATTTTTAGTCTTACTTCTCTGTGGTTTCCTTTTTTCAGGATTTTGCCCCTCAAGTCCCAGCTGCTTTAGCTGTTCAAAACGCCAACATCTGTCTTCTCAGGCCATTGGAACTGCCATTTTCTGCTAGAATTCTATTCTGTCATGCTAAAATCGGCAAATGCTGGCGGGGGGGCGGGGGGCAATGCTAGGGGAATGTGGGTCTCATTCAGAGTGCTGCCCTTCTCTCAAGAGATCAGAGCTTCTCAAGTTTTGTCCATGTTGGTTGCTCTCCAGTGTTTTAAATGTTGTTTTATGTTACCTTGTACAGGTTTTACAGCATATTTTTAATGGAAAAGAGCTTAATCCAAGCTTGCCAAAGGCAAAAATTTTCTATTTAGCATTATGTTAAAGATTTCAGAAATATTTTTCAAGCTTTTTTTATGTGTCATTGATTTTTTTTTTTTTTTCACAAATTGAAGTATGTCATTGATTTTTAATAGTATAGCATTGTGCTCAGAGGATATATAGTCTTGTGTGACATACTAGTTTGGACCAAATGAAATTGTCATTTTTGTAGGTCAAATAGAGCTGAATATTGGTACTCTTAAAAAACTTCAATCTGCAGTTCTTTTGCAATTTATTGATGCTTTAGAATATGGAATATGGGGACTTTTATAATGTATCATGTTTGCTTAGAAAATAATATGTATTCCATATTTGTTGGGGGGATTCTTTAGTTTTTCTTTAAAACTCTCAGTGGGCTTCTGGTATCGCCCTTGAAATGACCAGGAGGTAAAGCTATCTGCTGTAAACAATGGGTCACAAAGTTTTCTGCTTTTCAAATCTTTGACTCACCAAGAGGTGAGTTGTCCCACACCTTCCTCAGGGCTTTCTATAAGGAAGCAGATCTGACTGTGCTATTTGATAATAGCCACTTCCAACCTTTTCTTCTGTTTATGTCAGAGTGCTGTTGAGGGGAGGGAAAAATGAAGTCAAAATCAAGACCTCCCAGTGCCATATTGGAGCCTGAGACAAAAGGAAAAATCAGTAATTCTGACCCTTTCTTTATTTAAAATTTTGATATTTGATTCCTTATAGATTTTTTGGTCTTAATATTGATATTTTAAACAGATAATATTAAAATGCTATTTATCTTGATGACTGAGCTTTTTGATGCCTTCTTACATTTTGTGCCTGTGAGTGCCTCAGGGCCTCATCCTAGGGCAGGAAGTGCACTTCCTGGGGTGGGGGGTGCTGTTTCTTCTCTTCTCTATTTGGGATACGCTGGGGATTCTTGAAGCAATAGACGCTGACAGACCAAATTGAACCACAGACAGATCAGTGACTCTTTCACCAATAACTGGTGGAAGACTTAGCGAAGATTTCTCGCTTCAGCGTCTCTCAGTGACATCAACTCCCTACCCTCATCTGGCACCACTCCCCTGACTTCACCCCCAGGATGGCTCTAGGCCTCAAGGTCTGCCTTTTTGAGCCATCATAGCCACAGTGAAGCAAAGATCCACATGGGGGAGAAAAAAGGACCCAGGTAGAAATCTTTCCCCAGTCTAGTCTACCCTAGAGGTCCCCAGCTCTCTCCTGTTCAAGCGCCCCCCTCCCTCTGTGCTGGGACCGTCTCTGCCTCCGTCAGGATTTCTCACAGCTTTTGAGCTTCTTGGGTGGGTGGGAGGGAGGGTGAAACTGTGATCCCCATCAATCTCTTTATATCCTCTGAGTCATCTTCCGTGTTTGGTTTTGAGGATGGAGACAATGACCCATGTTCATTCAGCATCACAACCAGGGCTGGAATAAATGGCCTGTTTCTCACTGATAGAAAATTAATGCCTAAAACTCTCTGTGTCCATCAAAGACAAATTCTTGCAGCAAAATTATTGTAAATGGCATCAACACATGTAGGGTTAATAAATAAAACAAAACATAACTTTAAGATCTTTTATAGAAACCTCACAAATTTTTCCCCCTAGGTTTCTACTCAATATTAATTTTTACCTCAGGGGGAAAAAGGAACTTATGCAAATATCTTTTATTCTCCCTTCCCCCATTTATATTAAATATCACAAAATTATTTTAATAATGTGATATGGAATCTAGAGACAAAACACTTTGGTCTACAAAAGAGAACCAATTTATTTCATAAATCATATTTCTTCTGTTCCTTCTAGCAATTTCCCTTTTCCCTGGGAGGGGGATGTTATTGTGTTCTCTCTGTGGCTCTTTGTGTAATTTTAATTTATCATTAAGTAACACTTTGCTTTTTAACATAAAGAATTCAGTGTGCTTGATGGAGCAGTGCTCCATGGAAAGTTAGTTCGCAGCAACAACTGTTTGGAGCAGAGGAGTTTATTAATTTATCAGAACCTTATGTTCAATTTCAGATTTCTCAGCGTAGGAACCAACAATCAGCTGCACCTGTTGCCAATTAAAGTATTAATGGCACATCAATCAAAGAAAAATCACTGGGAATGGAGATTACACAAGCTCTGTACTCATGTCATTTTTTGGAAGCCATCCTTTATCTCAAAAAATAAGTGAAATCTACAAACCGTACTCTTCACTCTGCATTTCCTCTAAGATAATTTGGTAGATGAGCATCTTAGACTGTGAGGGCAAATGCATTTTCCTCGGGAGGAAACCACCGTCTTGTATTTAAAAAGTAATAATGTTATGACACGTGTGGAGAGTTGCAGGACCCTGTTAACATTTTTAGGAAGCTTGACAAAAGTTAATTACCAGTTTACAGAAAGCACTGCTCAAGATGGGTGGAATCTTCATTGTCTATACAGGTTCCTGTGTTTCCTTAGAAGAAATTCCTGATGCTAACACAGCAGAGAAGGCTGTGCTTTTGAATCCCTTGTGTTGAATAGGTCAGTATTTCCAGGGGCATGGCTAGGGGTGAGGATGAGGACGAGGCTGGTGGTAGTGGGCAGGGGCAGTTATAGGATAGAGGCTATGGGAGCAGAGAAACGTGCTGAAATCCTGGCTTGACTTCTATCTGTGGTCTAGCTCCCATTACGTAATCATTCTGAGTAGTAGTTTCAATACCTGTAAAGAGGGGATGCAATGACTCCTCCTGGGGCCTTGGGAGAAGTAGGTGAGATAGTCTATGAAAGAGTCTAGCACAGTACCTGGCACAAGGAAGCTCTTTCCCATTCCTTTCCACTAAGGGTCAGGGATTATGGTATGGACAGCATGCTACGTTGCTGAGTTAATGCATGGTACTTAGAAGTCACAGTAATTGGCTTGAGCCAGAGAAAAGAACACCTGGGATGAAAGAACACCTTGCCTATTCTCTTCTGCCAAAAGCTGTCCTAAATTTCCTTTATATTTTCCTCTCCTTGAACTGCTGTATTTCTTAGTATCTATATTACTTAAAAGATACCATTTCTACTACCTGGGTGTCTCACTGAAGTAGAAATGGCAAAGAGACTGCACCATAATGGTTAAGACCATGATTGGAGCCAGAGAGGCAGGAGGCCAAATGCAGGCCTTGCCACTGTTAACTTGTGCCATCATGGTGAAACTTACCAGGCTCTTTGTTGCCTCGGATTCTAACTCTGCAAAATGGGCATAAGTGCTGCATTATGATGCAAAAGAGTTAGTATGATGGGGATGCAAATACCCTGCACAATGTCCAACAAAGAAAGGCTATTGTTATTGACAAGACTAAGACAAAATGACGAGACTAAAAGGGAGAGCCCCACAATATCCAGGGGTTTTGGCAGGTATCACAGGCTTGACAGGAAAGGTGTCAAGTCTAAGAGAAACAAGTAAAAGCAAGTAGGGGATTTTAAGTCAGGGGCTATTTGCTTTATATCCCAATTTATAAAACTCGTAGGTGATGTTATGGTGATTTTGTCCTTTTAGGCCGGGACAGAAGATGCTAGAATGGGCCTAACTGATATCATTAGGGAAACTTTCAGGCATATCTGCCTTAGATCCCAGTTAGAATATAAGCCCAAAGACAAGTGCTGTGCCTTCTCCTTTGTTGTGCCCTCCACATGTCAAGTACAAAGCTTTGCACATAGTAGGTGTCTAATTAATATATATTGATCAATGGAATGGTTTCCTTATTGGGTAACCCAGGGTATCTCTAATTATCTCAAAAGTTTCTAAGTAATGCTCAGGATATATTTTAAAATAAAAAATCCATTGTAATATAATAAATGTACCAATATCGCTTGAAATATTTTGGATGGCCAAAGGCTGAGAAAGAGGGGAGCGTAAACATAGGGGATCTCAGTGCTAGCATCATTTGAAATCACTGCCTTAAAGCATGGCTATGATTTTACATCCTTCATTGTAGTATACTTACATATGCATATTTTGTTTTTCCTATCCATCATTTTTTCCTTTGCAGAGCTACCTTTGCCCATTCATTGTGCTGCAATGAGATTATGCATAATAATATTCCAGTCTCCATTGCTATTTCTGTAATACCTAGCCTTAGGGATGAGTATGACCAATCATGGCACCTCATCCTCAGGCAACAGAGATTGTTTTAGGGGTAGGCACATTGTTTGATATAGGGGTACCATGCCTAAAAATGATTTTTCCTCTGGGATTTCTAAGCCAAAGCTTCTAGAGGCTATTCTCTACTATAGGTGAAATCCTTTCTGTGGTAGCACATCAGGAACCATCGTGCAAAGATAAAAGAGAAGCAAAATGAGAGATGAGGAGAGTGGGAGAGTCCTGTAAGCAGGGAATCCCTGGTTTCAGTCCCCAATATCTTTGCTGCTCTAGCCCTTCTGTCAATTCTGAAAGCTATGCAGCACCCTTCCCAGCCTTGGAAGCTAATATAATTTTTTTAAAGCTCTTTTGAATTGGTTGTCCTGTTGCTTGCAGATAAAAGAGTCTGACTAACACATTCAGGTTATGGGTTCTGGAGCAGTCACTTAAGAGTCCCTATCATCTCTCATCTCAATGTCCAGAACAGGTACATATATAATTATGAAAATCTCTGTGTTACGCAAACATACTCACCTGACATTCGATGTTCAGCACACTGTATGTGTACATCAGGATTTCTCAGTCTTGGTACTAGCAACATTTTGGACTGAGTAACTCTTTGTGCATTGCAGGATGTTTAATATTAATAGTATTTCTGGCCTTTGTCTACTACATGCTGGTAGCAACCCTTCCCCAGTGGTGGCAAGAAAAATTTCAAGTGTCCCCATACAGACATTGGCCACTGTCGTGGGGAAAGGAGAGGACAAAGCATCCCTGTTAAGACCACGGGTATATAGAGAATGCACTCTCCACTCCACAGGAGCTGGTTTTCTTTTTCTTTTCTTTTTCTTTTTTTTTTTTTTTTTTTTTTTTTTGAGGTATGTATCCCCAGTGCTCTACATATGTTTATTCAATGAGAAGACACATAGGCTCTAAGTAAGCGGAGGGTGCTGTTGCAGATGCTGCTAGAAACAAAAACAAGGACAAGAAGTCCACGGAGGAAAAACATTTCATCTTCTTATTCTATCACAACCCAGGGTTAACAAGAAAAAGAAAGAAAGAAAAGAAAAAACAGCACACATAATTTGGCAAACTAAGAATCTCATGTATACTACAATTCCTTTTAACGTGGAAAATAGACAGTTGGGTCAGGGAGGAGGGAAAATGTTGATTTTAGGAATTCTACTTGAAGCACCGTGGCCTTCTATATTCTCAATCTTTTCTATTTTAACAGAACAGGATAGCCCAGAAGAGAAGACTGATTTGGGACCTGGGTAGTTAAAATAGAACCTGGAAGAATGCCTCAGGAGGAAGAAAACATCTATAGTAATTTTGCTTTTATTCCCTAAAAATGACACATGCTTTTTGAAGTGTAGTCTGATTTCCACACCTTTATTGAATATTTTTCCCATGAGGATTAAAATGATCAGCACATAGAAGAGCCACTCCTAAATTTGATCTTCCTCCTTTTATTGTAACTGAATAAAAAAAAATGTGAGTTAAAGAATTTAGTTTTACAATAAGTTTTCCCACATTGAGGGAGACCTGATATATGAAAACATACATCCATATTCTTGGCAATACTAATGTAGCATTCATAAAACGACGGAGACTTATACGATCCAGTCGCATGATGTTTCCCAGACACACATTACATGGACGCCATCCGCATCCAGAGAGAGCAGCGATTACACAGATTGTAGGCTGCCAGAACAACCACCCCTGCTCATCAGAAAAGAAACAATCCAGAGCTGTTTCCAACCTGCACTGCCATACTCTCTCTACTTCCCCACCTGAAATGCCCCTGAGCTTCATAAGGTCATCATTGACTTGAGACTTTTGTAAATCCTTACGTTCTTAAAAAGCATGACTTCCTTTGCACTTTTCCCCAGTCCCAAGCAATTAGTTTACTCTTCAGCAGTGTTTCATACCAAGCAGTATCTCTGTTTGTTGTAGGGAGTGAAGAGCAATAAAATCCCAAGGAGGGGCGATCCTGGTGGTCAGCGAGGCACTTCACCAGCTAAATGATTCGGTCTCTGCCTCAGCCGCAGGAACGGCCCATGAAATTTCATGCCTCAATATTTAAATCTCTCTGTGTTGTTGAGAGTCAGGATAATATGGTCAAAGGCACTTGTTTTGGAGTTAGACAAGCCTCAGTTTCAGATTTACTAACTGGGGGCCCTTGGGCAAGTGATAGAACTGCTCTGAGCTCCAATAGATATTGTGTATAAAATGTTTACACTATAATATTCAAAACGGTAGGATAGTCTACCCCAAAAGGGGTGCCATCGTGATTAACTTCATTCAGGGTCACTCACAGATAATGAAAACCATGAATCTAAATACCTGAATACTAAGATACAAAATGCAATTTTAGGGTTCCAATGGCAATAACAGAATGTTATTGAGTATTCTAGGTTTCAAAGGTTTTCATGCTTCTAGACTGGCCCGTGAGCCAGATTTGCCCATAGGCTGCAGGTGGGAATTAACACGTAGGTTTCTTGGTTAGGTCTTACCTCCCAGGTAGTTGGATTCCAGTATTCAAATCATCTCCAAGGAAGCCACAAGGTGGTTCATGACTATCTTCTACTTGCACTTGATTCTACTCCAGGCTAGTCTAGAACCTCCCTGTTTTTCCTTACTTTGCCTTTGGGGATAACAGAATTACTCTATTCAGATGAAGCCAACTAGTATCCTACTGAAAGCTATAAAGCAGTGGCCATTAAATCCCAATGATAGTCTATTAATGCATGCAGATGCCTAATCTATATAAGCAAAATTCATTTTTGCCAGAAATATATGTACGCTATGTTTGTGTCCCCCCCAAATTCATATACTGAAACCTAATCACCAGTATGATGATATGAGGAATTTGAAGGCGATTACATCATGAGGGCAGAGCCCTCATGAATGGGATTAGCACCCTGATGAAAGAGACCCCAAAGATCTGCCTTGTCCCTTCTACCATGAAAGGAAACAGCTAGAAGGTGCCACCTGAGAGGAACAGGCTCTTACCAGACACTGATTCTCCCCATACCTTGACCTTGGACTTCTCAACCTCTAGAACTGTAAGAAATTATGTTTTCTGTTTAAAGCCACCCAGTTTATGGTATTTTTTATAGTAGCTCAAAGGGACTAAGACATTGTGCCAAATTAATTGGCAAATCATTGAGAAATCTGAAGTTGAGAAATCTAAAATCAAGAAGTCTGATGCTTTCTTACTAGGGTGTTCTAGCATGCCAATTTCTATTGGAAAACTGAAGTTAAAGTTTTATTTTAAAAAGAAATAAATCTTGAAACATATGAAACACCACAGTCATCTATCTTAAGATATTTGAACTAACTTTCCAAAGTACCGGAAAGCTTTAATTAATTACCATTCTGTTTACGATGCAACACTGAGTGCTGTATATATCGAAGTAAGCTTGGCCTCTGGCCTTAAGAGGATTTTCATCTACAACATACACCATTTCAGCAGATAAAAATCACATTACACTATGGGGAAGTAGCAATAAAATGTCCGTAACATAGAGCCTTTCAATTATTTGTTTTTCTTTTCATTTTCAGATGACTAAGTTTGAATAAATAATTGTAACCTGAATGGGTCAGCAGACTTCTCTGAGCTCTGAAGAAGGATTAAGAGTACTAATTTCATAATTTTTTCAAATTTACCTTCCTTTCTCTGTCTCCCCTGCTATATACTCTACAACACCATCATGTCTTGTCTGAGTAACTGCAACATCCTTCTAATTGATCTCTAATCTTGCCCATGGTGGCAAATCATTTTCTTGGAGTCAGGTTAATTTTCAAAAGTGGGCACATGAACTTATTAAAAATCAGAATGTGACTATCATCTCGGTTAATACATAGAAATTAAAATTTCTCTAGAAATAAACTGATCTGATCTAAAGGGTCAATTTCTTAGAGACCAAAACTGGGAGAGTGAGTTTTTCTTACAAACAGCTTCTAGCATTGGAGTGTATTCTTTATCCAATTGTATGTTTTGGCCCAATTTTTGAATGTGTTTAAATGATCTCATTAATAAAATATTAAACATCTAAAAAAAAAAAGTAGGCACATGATTGGTTCATTTCCCTGCTAAAACCCTCAGCTCCCCCGTGCTCTAGATTAAGACCAAACACTAGGGGCTTTGGAGGCCTTGTGGGATCTCCCTTTTGCTCACCTTTTCTAGTCATTTCACCCCGTGCAAAATGTGCCACAACCTCTAACACAGCTGGTTAGTGCCCACTTATCCTCCAGGTCTCAGCTTTGGGATTTTTTTCCTTGAGGAAACCTTTTCTTACCTTTGAAGTCTAGGTTAATGGATCTTTTCATGTGCTAGCACAACTCTCACTGGTCACCCGGCCCCCTCCCCCTTATACTACTGGAGAGCAATAAAATTATTTGCTTTTTGAATCTCGACTTGCTTCTAAGTTCCATGTGGGCAGGGCCCTACATTTTCTGTTTACTACCATTGCCCTAAAATTTGACATAGTGCCTGGCAAAAAGTAGATATTGTTACAGCAAATTAAAATGAAGACCAGGCCTAGAAAATTCCTGAGCAGACAAAACCAGTTAGGCCTTAAAAGTGTCCTTAACCTTGCTTGAAATGCAAACATAAGCAAAACTTAACTTGGGCCATTTCTTACAAATGCTTGTATTAGAGAAAAATAAAACTCAACCTCAACCGGCAGAAACCGCCTACTGACTTATAGTTACATAACTAGGGACTTTCCGGAGGGGCAGACCAGATAATGTAAGTGTAACGGATCAGATAGTGTCTCTCCTTGCGTCTGCACGCGCCCTGTATAAAAGCCTGTCCCCAGTGCTTTTCCACAGCGCCCCAAACCCTCTTCAGTTTGGTGCTTCCTGATTCACGAATCACTGTTTGCTCAAATAAACTCTTTAAAATTTTTATTGTGTCTCTGTTTTACTTCCAACAAAACACAGAAAATATTTTGTTGAATTTGGAGACTCCGTTTTTTAGCAGTTTAATTACTCTTTGCATTATCTATACTGATTTCCAGAGTGCCTCTGTCTAAAATGACTTGATGTGCTGATAGGAATATTCTGTACCTGCCTTGCCTGATACAGTGTCTGCTATGTGTGGCCGTTGAATACTGGAAAGGTGACTAGTGAGACCAAGGAACTAAACCTTTAATTACGTTTGCCTACAATTAATTTAAATTTAAATAGCTACATGTGGACAGCCATATTGTACAGCACAGTTCCAGAAGATCTTTACCAGATTCAGATATGGTCAATTTTTTTTCAGGAAATGGGTCTATAGCTTTGTTTTCCAATAGTAGCCACTAGCCACATGGGGCCATTTAAATTTAAATTTGAATTAATTAAAATTAAAGTTAAATATTTAGTGTCTCAATTATGCTAGCCACATTTCAACTGCTCAAAAGCCAGATATGGCTAGGAACTACCATACTGGGCATTGCAGAGATTTCCACTATCACAGAAAGTTCTCATGCACAGCACTGGTTTGCAGAATGGCTCACCTAACCAGAAACAAAGATGCACATTCTCCTCAGTGGGGTGGCTTGTTACCATCATCTTCCTGTTTGGTCCTGACTATTAGGGAGACTTGGTTAGAGAACTGAGGTCATTGTGCCCCCAGAAAGCTGAGAAGATCCAACTCTTATTCACCTTATCTGAGTAGGATACTGACCCTTGAATCCCAGGGTAGCCACACATTAGAGACACTGGTGAGGACGAAGCAGCTGACACCCACCAGGGAAGTCCAAGTTGACTCACGCAGGTATTCTCTTGTGAAATGGTGTCAGGGCAAATTTCAACACTCCCAACTCAGGTTTCTTATTTATTCCCAGACATGTCAGCCAGCAAAGTTGCAGGGAGCTCCTGACCCCCAGCTGCTACCTGATTCCCAGAAGGTAACCTCTTCCTAGAGCATCTCTCTGTTCTCTTTATTTGCATTCAGCTCTGAGATTGGCCACTTCTCCCCGCACCCCCACAATGCAGGATTGGCAGCTACTCCAGGCTTTGTTGCCTCCAGAATGGATAACCACAAAGCTTCCCTGGAAGACCACCCAGAAGCTTCAGCTGGCACAGTGTGGCACTGTCCATCTGCCTAAAGGCACCGGGCACGCCGTGCCAGGAACACCTGCGCTCCGTGGTTTGTCTGCCCACCTCATCACTTCTCAGTGACATTCAAGGTGCAGTGCTGAATGCCCATGCTGGAAATTGCTACTTTGGAGGTTGTCCCCTCCCCCTCAGCAACATCACAACAGTGGGATGCTGATCAGCTAAGAATGGTCCCAAGTAGGGGGTTAAAGGCAGGGCATTTTCTGAGGAATTTGCTTCTCCTCCTGGTTTGACAAAGCTGAGTTTTCTGTGTTCTGGGACACAGTGAAAAAGCCATCTGTTAAGTTAGGCTTCTGCCTTGAAGGGTGGTCTTATTTAAATATTGTTTTCCTGTTCTCCTCATGTACATTTGAAACTTTAAGAATACATTAATAAAAAATGATTAACTACAAGCCTTTCATTTCTATTAGACTTTCTTTCTTTATGTTGTTAAAAGTTGTCTTTTCTGTCAATTTTGTGAATCTACCCCAGGATAGTCAATGGTTCCTCCGCTTAACACGTTACTACTTCACAATCCTAATTTCTCAATCTTTGGCCACAAGAAGAACTTTGCTTTAGTTGCTTTACTTCTTCCGTTTACTTCCTTTCATGCCCACTTCATCCCAGTGTTTTAAAACCACAACCATTAAAAATTCTTTTAAAAAACACTTAAATAGTATTTCCCCCCCTTAAAAATGTCTTGTCAGATTTCTTCCTCTTGTTTGCTTCAGAAAGTGGTGCTTTGATTGTCCATTAGAGAGTTGTTTACATTTCTCCAAAAGCTCCATTTAGTTTCCTTGACAAGGTGGAATAAGTGACTGGCTGTGATGGATAGAGGCACCTGTCCTAATGGCTGCTCACACTGTGCCCACCAGTGCACGTTACATTGATAAATTGACAACAGTTGGGACATGCTCTGCTAGCAGCAAGAATGAGGCTACGAGGACAAACACAGGCGGTTAGACAGTCTGCTTTAATATTCCTGGGAAAGGTGTACAGCCTCCTAATCTAACACCCCAACAGCTGCGGTGAGGAATTAGTGCACACGCAGAATTTCTTTGTTACCTTGACGCTACCTCTGCTAGTTAGTCTAGAATTACATTCACTGAAAAAGATTCCTCTGTCTTCCAGTTTATACACCGGCAATACTTGAGTTGGGTGCCCTAATGAAAACTACCTTGTAAGATTTTAATTTTAGGTTACAAATTTATGTATTTTTAAAAATTCCTTCATTGAAAACTTTTCTTCTTCTTCTGATGAGAAAAACAACAACAAGGACAACGAAATGTTGCCTATTAACCTGTGTTGATTATAAGGAAAATGTGGGAAGTAGCCTTAGTCGACACTAAGGTGCTGGTTATCTGGAATAAGGAGCTCAGGAGGTTCCAAATTTTCAGTGAGGAAGAGGCAACTGTCTATCACGACAGCCCACTCAGCGGGGGGCTCTTCTGGGGTATTCGGTTCTCCATGCTGCATCCCTTTCATTTTCCTCTTCCACTCCACTGGTTTCGTGTTACCTGTCACAGACGGCGCGGCAGTGGTCTCAGCCAGGGAATCTTCCTGTGTTGACAAAGGGCGGGTGCAGACCCAGGGCTGCATGGGCAGATCCAAGATTTCGCGGTCCCTCTTCACAGTGTCCTTCCTCAGATAAGTTGGGAGCATCAGGGGCAACGTGGTGGGTGGGTCGGCTGCCACGCTGGGCTAAGAGCAGCCGAGGCAGCAGCAATCTCGACACAGCCCCTTGCTTCATCCATTACATGCTTATCTTAACTGAAGACTAATCTAAAGGAACAAATGGCCACCAAGAAAATGCTACAACTTAATACAAAGTCATAAAAAAAAAAAAAAAAAAGGAATGCAGGAGCAAAAGAAGCACGGACATAATGTTTTCCTGAGTCTCGCTTTTAAATGGCCTAGTTACTGATTTTATGATAAGACACAGTTTGCCTTTATGATTTGCATGGGTAATGAAGCAATTAGCAGCCATCATATATAAAACATGCTAGTTCTTCATTAGACACCAAACAAAATGGCCTAACACGAGCTGTAGAGTGTGGCTAGGGTGACTTGCTCATTCTGTTTACTTTGTGTGGAGTTTTGTTGGAAGCCTGGTTGCTGCACGCATCACATTAGAAGGCTAGACTGTGGTTAGTTTGATGTGAAATTCTGACTGGCTGGCAGTCGCTTCCACTCCCCACCCCCTAACTGCTACTAAATTTCATTTCAAGTTATAATTATTGACATTGGAAACAGCTACTCGTATCACAACAACAAAGCAACAATTATACAGGATCTGGTGTTTCTCATGCAAATTACAGCAATAAAATACAGGAAAATCCGGCCCACTTACAGACCAGTCTTTGTCTTTGGAGAACACAGTCTGAACTATTTGGTTAACTAAATTAAAATGTAAATCTTGGCTGGCTTTTCTTCTTAGATAGCGATATGAAACAGTTTCTAAAAGACAGAAAAAGCTTAAGGGACCACATTTCAAACAACTTGTCATGAATATTTTTTTTAATGAATTAGGTCTGAAAAGCTTAACTGTCTATAACAATCAAGAATTCTAAAATGCTGTTCAAATACGAAAAGCATAAGGGGAGAGAGAGTCCTATATATTTTCCCCTTATATTTTTGTTTATAAAGGAACTTGGGAGCTTTGGAAGAAGCACAGTAATAGAGTTCCTCGTGTTTCGCAAGGAAAGCCGTATCTCTCTTATTCCCGGTCAGTGTAACGTGTATAATGAGACATATAACCTAGAGGAGGAGATTAGTGAGCATTAAAACCGAGTTCTTTTACTTTATTAGAGTTGCTTTCCTTCCTGTCTTTGTCTGTTCTTCCACACAAAACGTGAGCCTGTGAAAGTGTCGCAGTGAGGGAGGGCTACATTAAAAAGTCAACCACGGTGGCATTAGCATGAAGGAGCTATGAATGCAGCCACTCTGAGCCACATGGAGTTCTGCAAAGAACCGGAAACAATGATTTGCATCTATAGGGAAATAGTGTGGTTTCTGATCCATTATCATTACTGCTTTTAAAAACAAAACAAAACTAAACAAAGCACCCCTCAACAGGCATAAAAAAGGGTTGGATCCACAAGGCAGCAATCAGAACTACAGAAGACAACATCAAAGAAAAGGAGAAGAAAAGCAACTACTTGTGCCTCTGGCCAGAATTCAGCTAACAAGGCATCTGCTTTGAAAGCCATACCTCAGAGTTTGACCACAAGTAAACTGACCCATCGGAAGCCATGACAATGGGGGATGCTGACGTTTAATTTATGTATTTAATTTTTTACATAGAGAAAAGCAATTGTGTGATCACATCTCATTTATAACAAACCTGATCTTTAAAAGGCAATAATTTTACAAATGCACTTTTGCATTAAGAATACTGTTATCATAAGCATGGAGCAAACACTGTGTGGGCAGTCACTCTGACTTATAGCAGCTCCGTACAGCCGCGGCAAGATAACCAAGAGTAATGGTTTTTGATAATCAGGCCACACTATTAATATAACATGAACCACAAGTGCTTTTGTACTGCAGCTCTGGTTAAACTAGCAAATCTCATTGGAATATAGAGAAGGGGTGGGGAGTCATGTTCTGTTTTTTGCTACTTCTGCACTGAAAAATATGCCTCAAGGTGCTGTCTTAGGTGTTTCATGTCTTAGGGAACACGTAGCAGTGTTGAGGAATGTTTCCCTTTAGAACCTCGGGTCCTTTCTGCTCAGTTCGGGCTCTATGACTACCTGCTAGGTCAGAATTTAGGTCTGTGAAATGCAGCAGATGGATTTCAAATGGCAGTTCTGTTGGCTGGGGTAAAGCTGGTGGAACATGCTGAGGTCCATAGCAAGCTGGGTTTATGCTGGTCTCTCACTGGTTTGTGACTGTTGAAATATTGCTGGGTGTAAAGGGACTCATTTTGGCCAATGTGAGCAAAGAGGAATGCTGCCCCTTCGTCGTAAATGTTAATGTGAAGGAAAATATGAGGGAAGCACTTCTGGTGGTAAGAGTCAGGCAACATAATCATAACAAGTAAAACCAGGCTTAAGCATGTCACTGCAATGTTTATTCATATGGTGACATTTACTGTAACTTTCCTCTAAAAGGCAATGGTTTCCTCCTATTTTAACAACCCAGAAACCATTATGAAGTTATCTTTGGACACATGATGTGTATCTCTGTCACATAGCTCTCCATTTCCTAGGACATGAGCACTGAGGGTGAATTATGTCTTGAAAATCAATGCTTGGGCTATTTCTGTAAATTTGAGGAGGCATGTATTCAGGAAAAAAAACACATATTTGCTGACTTTCACAATGAGGAGAGAAGATTAGAAAAGGCTGATTAAGGAAGTGGAGGAGCAGTAAGACTGAGTGCTTTGTTCAATCATTTAAGAACCTCCTCCAGTGCCATGGTTTTCATAAAACTTTCCCTAATAATGCAAATCAGGAGCTGATCTCTCTGGATCTCTGCAGCTTTTATGGCAGGAGAGGAAGGTGAATGTAGTGCTTTGACTGTGATGCTTTTGTGGCCACTGCCTTGTATTGTTATTCATTCATTCATCAAAGGTCATTCAGCACTTACTTTGTGCCAGCCTTTGGACCAGGCATGGAGAAGGAGGGTGAAATGAATCTGCCTCAAGGAGATCAGAATCTGGTAGGAGAGAATAAACATGTACACGGTTAATTATAAAACCTAATAGAACATGATAAGGAGAAGTCTATTTAAGCCGATGTGGGAAAGAGTACATTGAATACATGGAATTAATGAGGACTTTGATGCTCTTTTTTTTTTTTTTTTTTTTTTTTTGGAGAGAGAGAGAGAGAGTCTCCCTCTGTTTCCCAGGCTAGAGTGCAGTGGTGTCATCATAGCTCACTGCAACATCCCACTCCTGTACTCAAGCGATCTTCCTGCCTCAGCCTCCCAAGTAGCTGGGACCACAGTGTGCACCACTGCACCTGGCTAATTTTTCTATATTTTGTAGAGATGGGTCTTGCTCTTACTCAAACTGGTCTCAAATTCCTGGCCTCAAGCAAGCCTCCTGCCTTGGCCTCCTAAGGTGCTAGGATTACAGGCGTGAGCCAATGCTCCAGGCTTGAGACTTTGATGCATTTACTCTGAGCCTTGAAGAATTTGTAGATTTTGGATACATGTTTTATTTTCCCTACTATGTTGTAAATTAGTTGAGGTTATTCCCCACAGCTAATTTATATTCATATATATTGCTATATTGAGTCAAATGTCTAGTCAATAGATGCCTTACATTAATTGATACTCTCTATAGAGCACTTACTATGTTTCAGGAGTTGTTATAAGCACATGTTATTATACTTAATCCTTGTCGCATCTCCTGAGGTAGGGTTCAAATTTTCCCCATTTACAGAGAAAACTGAGGCACTGAGAGGTTAACTAAATTGCCCAACTTCACAGCTATTAATTGGAGAAGGTGGGTTGGAGCCGGAGCAGTCTGGGCTGACGGCAGAGACTGCATTCCTTACCCATACACTCTAACTGCCTCTGGTCTGTAAACATTGTTTGAATGTTGAATTTCTCAGCAGTTATAATGCGATTTTATTTACCACTGTCAAATTTCTTAAGAACACTTAGCTCAGGAAACAAAACAAAAACCCATCAGAGTGCATATAAATTGGTTTATGACTAAATTATTTATATCTATGAGAAAGTCAAGCAGTTGTCCACAATATATTTGTTTCTCTAGAAAGCTTTGAGGTTGTGGATCTTCTAGGACAGTCTTGACTTACACTGATACTTTTGGAAGTAGTTTTTATTGTTTGATGAATACACAGCGTTGTAGGCATTGGCATCACGTCCAGTGTTTATCCTTGCATTATCATGACAGTGTAATGATACGTATCCATATGGTAAACTTGGGTCCCCTGGACCTGAGTCACCAGCACCCTTGGTGCTCCACATAAGTTGCAGAACAATTCATTGACATTTATTTCAGAAGATGATCAGTAGCTTGATCCTGTCTGTACAAATCTCAGCAGCATAGATTATAGGGAGTTTTTGGGCCAACCGGGTAGAGGATGAGCAATGGTACTGTATATACAAGAAAGTAAGCCACATATGAGACACCTACTCCACTCGAAAAGTGAGGAGACTGAACGTGCTCAAGTGGAGCAGCTATCTACATTTCATCAGGTTCAATCTCTACTTAAATTCTTTTTCCACAATACAGCTGAACTTGTCTGTTTCAAATGATAAGGTGGGAAAAATGCATATAAAACTAACAGATACATTTATTCTTCTAAAAATTGGCAAAGAGTAAAGAAAGCTGTAATACTCAATTTTGTTGAGGTTGCTGAAAATGGCTCTTCTTGTACATTGCTACATGGAGTTCAAAAAGTGTGTTCTTGGTAATTTGTAAACATTATCTAGAGTTATAAAGTGCTATGGCAAAGTACACATAATTAATCATAAGAAAATAGTTATGCATATAAAGATTTGTAAACAATGATATACATCCAAAAATATTTAAAGCATTTAAAAAGCAGAAATAGACTAAATGTTCATCAATTGGGAAATTATTAATTTTAGAACCTCTATAAAATAAAGTACAAAACAGCAGAGTACAGACTGTACATACAATATTGACTAGTTTTATCATGAAGAAAATGTACCACCGAATAAGTAGATATTATATCTGTATGTTGAAATTACTGATATTTTTTATTTTTCTTGTTTATATGCCTTATATATTTTTACAAATTTTATACTGAAGAGCTCAGAGAATTTCACCCCAAAATATGACTGGTATAAACAGTATTTTGAATTAAGGCTGTTAGAAATCAACAAGCATTGCCAGGAGCTTTCCCTCTTCATAAAAACCAGACTGACCCATCAAAAACAATTGTCTCTTCCTTCCTCTCCCAGTTTTCCCAATATATTGTAGGAAAAAAGATCAAGAATGCAACCAGACCTGGCCCAACCCATTTTAAAGCTAATACTTTTTCCTTAGGTAAATTTCATTTCCAAAGAGAATCATTTACAAGTCAACCTGTTTTCCCCCATCCATTCATTCTTCCAAGTAACCATTTATTGCCCCTCAACAGAATTACCTATAGTCTTCTTCTCCTCCTCCTCTCTAAAATGAGGGTACAAACTTGTGGACTCCACTGGGATATTAATCATTCTGTGATTTTCCCTGTGCACAGAGTTAAAAAAAAATTGTAATCTCTTTCTCTTATTGTGAGTTGATCTTTCAGAGAACCTTCCTGGGGTAAAAGGGATGTTCTCCTTCTCCCCCACAGTGCCATGAACATATATTGTTTTTACATTATGAGTAAAAAGCAAATATGAAGTACTATTTAGAAGGCTGTGGACATGTTAAAGATCCATCTAGAAGGACTCTAGATTTTCTCTGTGAGAACAAGGCCGTCCCTTCTGTTTCCACTGTGCCTTCTTAATTGCTGAAATCAGTGCTACTTTTTCCTCATCTTTCCACAGTAAATTCTATGAAAGGTAAAACTTTGTGATGGGATATGGAAGAACCACTATTAGAGGATCTAGAAGGAGTGAGTATTTGAAATATATTTTCAAGGGAAATACATGAGCCAGTTAACTTGGAGTACTTGTTTGAAAATTTTACTCCTGCCTGAGTTAAACAAATCTAGTTATTCTCTGGGTGAGTTAGTTTTTGGACTATGGACATAGGCATCCAATATAGATTGCATTTGACTTTATAAGTAATGATGCCTAACTTTAACAAGTCAAACATTATGAATAGATTTGAGCGTGAAGTTTTCAAGATAAGATAAAGAAATAAGAGGAAACAGTATTTAAAGCAGACATGAACATTCCTTCCCTTGGACTTCCCTAGAGAAGTATTGATTTCTACATGGCTACATTGGTTGCAATGGAATTTTGCTGGCAGCTACTAATTACTACTATACCATCGGCTTGTGATGACATATGCTGGCCTATTCTGTAAATGCTTCTTTATAGTTTAACAAAATGAATTAAATAATTCTGATTTCCCCAGATATTGCCACGTTGCAGCGTTAGTCACTCTCAATTATATTCCTGTTCAAATGATTTTGTGAATTTAATTCCCTTTTATTCACAGTTGACATTCATTCATTTATTCAACATTTACTGAATTTCTATTATGTAACAAGAAATAAGAAGTTTTATTTGTCCTTTAAATTTTATTTCCAACCTCTTAGGGATTGTTTAACTTAATACTAATTATTTTTCTCTTATTTTTCCAGCCAGCACCCCAAATGATATGGGGCATATTTATTTTTTAAATTAAACTGAATTAAAATAAATTCTTGAGAATTTCATTATATCCCTTGAGATAATTGGAAACATAAAATAACATATCACAGAAGAAAACTTTCCTTTATATCTGTGTATATGTGTGTGTGAATGTGTATTCAGTATTAAAAGAAAGTATCACAGATAATCAGTTAGATGATGCATAATCAAGAAAGCAACAGAATTTTAATAGTCATTGAAAATATTATATTTAGCTGACAATATAATTTTCCTATGATAATTTGCAGAAAAATTGAAATATTTGAGTTTAACTTTTAGATTTGAGTGGCAATAACAAAAATTCTATTAACGATACTTGTGGCTGTAATTGCATTAAAAATAATTCAATAAAATCAAGTCTATTGTTTAAATTAATATGAATAAATTTATAATTAAATTTAATTTAAATAAATTAATAAGTTAAAATAATAAGGGACAGTATGATATAATAGCACAGTCTAGTAGAATAATGCTGGCAAAGAAAAAATGTCTTTGTATTATAGAAACCTAAAATAGAAATTTTCTATAATCCTATCCTCTCATATTAAAGATATGAAAATACATATAGACAAGTTGAAAGAGTTATCCAATATTCTATAGTCAGGTCAGCCAGTGGTAAGCTCAGTATAAAATTAAAGTTTTCAGTCTTCCTTCTTGGTGACCTTGTCTCAGTCGGCATGAGGCAAATTGCTCTGTTAAAGCTCTAATCAGTTGTGCAAATGGTTTCCTTACCAGCTTTTCTAGTAGACCAACTTGCCCGTAAGAAAGCTCAATGTCAAGAAGAAAGAAAGTCATTGGCCAGTGTTAAATAATGTGGGTATATAAAAATAAATATTTACTGTGAAAAACAGTAATACTAATGTCCTGTGTGATATAAAATACATATAGAACTAATATACATAGCAAATACCACAAAAGATAGGAAGGGCAAAGGGAATGAACATGTTGTGATATCAACATTGTTTGGGAAGGAGTAAAAACACTAATTTATATTGGATCACAACAAAAAAAGGGTGCATACTTTAATTTCTAGGGTAACCATTAAAAATAATAAGATACCAACAAACGAATAGAAATAAAATGAAATGATTTAAAATAATTAATTTAAAAGAAAGAAAAAGAGAAAACAAACATATATAAAGCAGAAGGAACAAATAGAAAACAAATAGCTATAAAACTACAAATACCAGTAATTACATTTAATGTCAATGGAACAAATACTCCAATTCAAAAGTAAAGATTGCCAAATTGGACGAAAAATAAAACCCAGCTATATGTTGCTTACATGAGACACATCTTAAACATAAATACACAGAAAGTTTGAAAGTAAAAGGTTAAACACAGGAATAATGCAAATCCTAACCCCCCCAAAAGCTACTGTATTTGTAATAATATCAGATAATGGAGCATGTTTAGAGATAAGTGGCAATATTTCAAAATGATAAAAGGATCTGACAGCCAGGTATATGTAATAATCTTAAATTTGTAAGTACCTAACAACATAGTTTCAAAATATACGAGTCAAAAATGGACAGACACAAAAGTAGAAATAGGCATATCTATAATCATAGCATATTATACATCTCTTAATTGATAAACAAAACAGATAAAAGTCAATAAAGACATAATATCTGAACTTAACAATACATATTATTTTCAAGTGCATGTGGAATACTTGCCAAAATTAACCATATCTTAAAATATCAAACAAATCTTAAATTTGGAGGATTCAGATCAGTCAGAGTGCGTGATCCCTGCTCTTAGTGGAATTAAGGTAGAAATCAATGAAAAATAATATATAAAAAATTTCCAAATGTCTGGAAATCAAGCAACAACATTTATAAATAATTTATGTAGAAAGTAAGAAATAAGAAAATTAGAAAATGTTTTGAGCTAAATAAAAATAAAATATATCAAAACTTTTAGGAATTTGCTGAGACTCTGATCAGAGGGAAATTTAATCTTAAACATATATACAAGAAAAGAAGAAAGACTAAAAATCAAGAATGTGAGAATTGGTCTGAAGGAATGTGGGGGAAGAACCTATAACAAATGAAAACCAAAAAACAAGTAGAAGAAAACATTAAAGATAAAAGTAGAGAATAATGATACAAAATACAAATTTATAAATAAAAAATCAACAAAGCCATAAGTTTGTTCTTTGAAAAGACCCTTAAATTGATATTGATCAATAAGAAAAGAGTATACAAATTACCAATATTAGAACTGAAAATGGGACATCACTACAGATCCTAGAGACATTGAAAAGATACTAACAGCATAATGTGAACAACTTTATGCCAATAAACTTGAAAATTTAGATGAAATTGATAAATTTCTAGAAAACCACAGCTTTTCAAAACTAATATAAGAAACAAAAAATCTGAATAGTTCCTCTATCTGTTAAATGAATTGAATCCTTAATACGAACTTTCCCACAAAAATGTATTTAAACTCAGCTTCACCATTGAGTTCTTTCAAATATTTAAGAAAAATTATATCAATTTTATACAGATTCTTCCAGAGAATAGAACTGAGAACACTTTTTAATTCATTTTAAAATGAATTAAAAGGTCAGCAAAACCTTGCTACTAAAACTTGTCATGGACTTTAAAATGAAGGATAAGTAAATGCCAATTTCTCATACAAACACTGCTGCAAAAATCCTAAACAAAATATTAGAAAATAGAATCTAGTGAGATATTACAATAATAAATACATCATAACCAAATCAAGTTTATTCTAGAATGTAAGGTTGGTTTAACATTTGAAAATTAATAAATTAATCACCCAGATTAATAGAATAAAGGAGAAAAATCATACAATCATGCCAATGAATGAAGAAAAAATTGGATAAAATTTAATATCCACTCATGATTATAAAAAAGTTCTTGATAAACTAAGAATAAAAGAGAATTTACTTAATATGATATAATTATTTTAAAAAATCACTGACCATGTGACTTCAATGACTGCCAAGGTATCTGGCCACCTTTAATAAAAGTGCTGATCACCCTGAGCATTTTCTGAGAAATTATAGATCATCAGGGCTTACCAACTAAGAGTTTTTAGACAAGCGTCCATGTCAGTTATTAATCTCCCAGAGTTAGTCTGTACTTTTATCATTCCCAGATTAGAGTCTCCTACATTTTGCCCAGGAAACTTTTTGAATTACTTTAAAGAATTTGCCTCTCATGCTTTTTTTGCAAAAATATCTGACAGAACACATTCCATTTATTTTGAACATTTGTGTTCGTATATATATACTTAATAAACTATTAAGAATGATGTAAAGACAAACTTTTTCATAACTGATTAAAACACAAAACAAAACAACTGGTTCTCAAATAGAAAATGTAATTTAAAGTACGAGGGAAAGAAGAAACAAATGGTGGCCTCACTAGTGGGTTAAGTTCAGAACAGATAAATCACTTAAAGGTTTACAGTTTTTATTTGGAGAAACACACAATACACTTGAAGAAATCTATTGCTTAAAGAAATATTATGAACAAAAAAGGAGCTATAACAAAAGAACTGTCCTTAGAAACCTGGAAGCAAAATTCTACCAATAAGGAAAACAACACTATGGTACCACTTTGGCTGATCTTCTTTAACTTCACAGCAGGATATAGAACTCTTATTTTCTTGAACTCTCTTAAAACCAAACCCCAAGTTACACATCCACTGATGTGTAACTATGTGTGAAGTGGACCACTCTCTAGAAGTATGGGCGTATTTTTCCCACTTAGTAAGTTACCAAACAACCTGCAATAAGGAAGAACTTTTTGAGTATAGGACTCGTGTTAAAATCCACCATCTGGGGCAGGTTGAAATACAGCGTTTCATGTGGGAGACAAATTAGTGAAAACCAGACGCTAATTTCTTTACTGCAAGTAGGTAGGCTGGAGACACTTAGAGATGGGGACATGAGGAGGAGAAAGATGACACATAAGGAAATTTAGTGTGGAACAATTTGGAAATAACTGTCAAATCTGGTTGAATATTTACATGTATGTAGAGGTTTCTTTTGGTGCTTGCCCTGTGTGAACGAGTTGATACCAGTAGAAAGCGTTGAACAAAATGGACATATTAGAATAACTGCTTTAGCTCCCCATCTCTGCTTAAGACAAATATAATGACAGGAACTATTAGCATTTGGCTTCCCATAGGAGATATGTCTGCCATATATGTGACCTTCTCCAAGAATTATCCTAAAGGCTATTTGCACTACACTATGGTCTGACTTTATAGAGTAGATGTGTCTATTTTATGTACCACTCTATCCCCAGAGCCTAATACAGTGCCTGGCACATCATAGATATTCAATAACTATACAGTTGACCCTTGAACAACATGAGTTTGAACTACACATGTCCACTTATACATGGATTTTTTTTGCCCAATAAATATATTGGAAACTATTTGGGAGATTTGCAACAATTTGAAAAAAACTCAGAAACTGTAGCCTACCAATATTGAAAAAGTAAGAAAATGTTAGGTATGCCATGAATACATAAAATATATGTAGATACTAGTCTATTTTATCATTCACAACCATAAAATATATATAAATCTGTTTTTAAAAATTAAAGGTTATCAAAACTTACCAACACAAACACTTATAGATCATACATGGCACCAATGGCAGTCAAGAGAAATGTAAACAAACATAAAGGTTAAGTCATAATTGCATAAAAATTAACTGTAGTACATAGTGGCCACTGCATTACTGTAATAATTTTGTAGCCACCCACCTCTTGTTGCTATTGCACTGATCTAAAGTGTTGCATGTATCTGCTTAAAATGCCACCTGATACTAATCAGCTCCATGTGAACAGTTCCTTTCTCCAGTAAATTGCCTATCACAGTAAAGAGTGATCTCTCCTGGTTCTTGAGTATTTTTCATTGTGTTTGGTACAATACTATAAGCCTTGAATAACACAAGAGTACCCGTAAGAAGTGCCACTAGTGATGGTGGAAGTGTTCCCAGGGAGCAAAGTCATGACAAGAAAAAGTTGAATTGTTTGGTATGTCCAGTAGCTTGAGGTACGGTGCTATAGTTACCCACCACTTCCAGATAAATGAATCCAGCATAAGTACTATTGTAAAAAAAAAAAAAAAAGAAAAGAAAAGAAAGAAAAAGAAGTTGGTGAACCTGTCACTGCAGTTATGCTAGTAGGCACGAAAACCTTGAACTTTTTGTGAAGTATCTTTTTATCTTTTATTGAAAATACAGCTTTTATGTGAGTGTAGCACTTCTATAAGAAAGGTGCATCCATAGACTCTAATATGATTCAAGAAAAAGTGAAGTCATTATATGACAACAGAAAACAAAATGAAGGTGAAGGATTTAAAGCTGAAGCATTTAATGTCAGCAAAGGATGGTTTGATAATTTTAGAAAGAGGTTTGGCTTGAAAAATTGCAAGATAAAAGAAGAAACAGCTTTTGCTAGGCAAGAGGCATCAGAGGAGTTCCCAGACACCATTAAGAAAATCACTGGGGAAGAAAGGACATCTGCCTGAACAAGTTTTTAATGCAGATGAAAGTACCCTATTCTGGGGGGGTGGGGGGGGGTGGGAACAAACAATGTCACAAAGTATATTTATTAGTAAGGAAGAGAAGTGAGCACAAAGATTTAAGGAAAGAAGAAATAGTCTGACTTTACTGTTAAATGGGTTGGGTTTATAATTAAAGCTACCCTTATCTGTAAAAAGCTGCTAACTCTAAGCCTTGAAGGGAAAAGATACACACTAGCTGCCAGTCTTTTGGTGAACAACAAGAAAGCCTGGACAAGGAGAACCTTTATTCTGGATTGGTTTTCTGGACAGATGCTTTGCTCTGAAGTCAGGAAGTACCTTGCCAGTAAGGAACTGCCTTTTAAAGTTCTTTTGATATTAGACAATGCCCCTGGCCACTCAGAATCCTATGAGTTTGACACCAAAGGCACTGAAGTGGTCTACTTGCTGCCAAATACAACATCTCTAATTCAGCTTCTAGATCAGGGGGTCATAAGGACCTTTAAGACTCACTACATACGGTACTCAATAGAAAGGATTGTCAATGCTGTGGGAGAGAACCTTGACAGAGAGAATATCGTGAAAGTCTGGAAGGAGTACACTATTAAAGATGCCATCATGGTTATAGAAATGTAGCAGACATAGAGAAAGTAGAAGAAGCCATCTTCATAGCGGCCTCGATGCACAATAAGAAAAAGCAGTGTAAGAAAACAAACTGACATTAGACAATCTGGCAGAAGTGTTCCTATTATTCAAGACAGCTTTTGACTTCTTTTATGACATAGATCCTTCTATGATATGGGCACTGAAACTAAAGCAAACAGTGGAAGAAGGATTGGTACCATATAGAAACATTTTTAGAAAAATGAAAAGACAAAAAAGTTAGACAGAAATAAATAGGTATTTCCACAAAGTCACAAGTGTGGCTGCCTCTTCTGCCTCCCCTTCCATTTCCTCCACCTCTTCTGCCTCTGGCACCCCGAGACAGCAAGACCAACCCCTCCTCTTCCTCCTCCTCCTCCTCAGTCTCCTCAATGTGAAGACTATAAGGATGAAGACCTTCTCAATGGCCCACTTCTACTTAATGAAAAGTAAATATATTTTATCTTCTTTATGATTTTATTCATTTCTCTAGCTTACTTTTGTAAGGATATACCATATAATACATATAACATAAAATATATTTTTATTGACTGTTCATGTTATTGTTAAGCCTTCTGGTCAACAGTGGACTTTTAGTATTTAAGTTTTTGGGGAGTCAAAATTTATACGTATATTTTTGACTGCACAGAGGTCGGCACCCCTAACCTCTGCTTTGTTCAGGAGTCAACTGTACTTTCAATAAACGATACCTAATATTAGCAAATATTGAATCAGCCTTTTTTGGACACTTGCATCAATCAAAAACAAAACCTTCTATAAAACCATCCATCTTTTGTTTTCTTGATGACCTTTTATCAATTTATGTATATCATATATTATATACATATATAGAGAGACAGAGAGAATACATATATGTATTCCCAGAAACATATAATCTGTGAATAATTTTTACAATAATTTCTAGGAAAGCTGTGCACTTTGTGTCATGTATCCTTTTAAAATGTTCTGAAAACAGGGCTAAATAAGGACAATAGGAATCATGACACTTTATTGCCCACTGTGTTCCCATTAGATTAAAGAAAATTAAGGGAGTACTTCAGTCTTTGAACGTATGTGATATGGGCCAGAGTGACCTTGTGGTCTCAAAAGCACTTGAGACATCTGTGGAGCTTGCAGGGTAAAATATGTTCATCATTTTTAACAAGTGCCAAAAATGCTGATTTCCCTAATGGCTTAGAATTTTTCTGAAGAGACAAGGAAAACAACATGTTAAAAAAAAACAAACCACTCATTCATTCTGATAGCAGTAGAAAAATGTAGGAAAAATAATGTCAATTTAGTAATCATACGGAAATCCATATTTACCTCACACTGTAATGATCACAAAGGAGCTATTATATTCTGAGGGATAAAATTCATTTTCAACAAAATTTTTTAAACAAGAATAGTATACTAACTCATGCCTGTCTTGAAAGTTTTTATTTTCTTTCTTTGAGTTCAAAGACACCAAGGTCTTGAAAAATGTTAACAAAGCATATAAGATGTAAATAATCATGGTAGGGACTTGCTGTTCATCAGTGAAAAGTAATGTTAACACATCTACCATGCTTTCCCTGGGCTATAGTTAAAGGGAATTTAGACATGGTTTTGACAAGATTTCTGTTCTCAAAAAACTTAAAGTCTGGAGAGAGTATGAGGAAGAAATACATGAAAAATGATTAAACAATATAATTTATCTGTCTGACATGTTAGAATCCGGCAACTTGTCAAAAGTCGAAGAAGGCTATTTCTGTCTTTGTCTTTTGCACATTATGTCTTTCTTATTGTGCATTTAGGCCACTATGAAGATGGCTTCCTTTGGGTTTTATTACTCTTTTGGTTTCTCTGTTTTGTTTCTTTGCATGGCCAGTTCTAATCTAGTTGAGTCCAACTGTGGCTGTATCTCTAGAGTGGAGCTGTGCCAGCATTTACTGTCATACCTTTTCCCATTGCTTTTCCACAGTATCTGCTATGAGCATTTTGAATATATCTGTTCCATGCCAAAAAGCCTTTGTATATTCTTTTTATTATGCCTGGAACTCTCTCCTCCCACTCTCTTTGCTTGAATAATTCTATTCATTTTTAGGTCTCACCTTAGATATTAATATAATTTCCTCCATTGGGCATGAATCCATAAGAATCTTCTCATGTGTTCTCTAACAGCTCCTTTTTCTTGGGTGCACTATATTTCAGTACTATATTTCACTTACCTATTTACTTGAGCATCAGCTTAACTAGACTATAATCTTGAGGGCAGCAACTAGGCAAAACTAAACCTACCTTTATTATATGATCCAGCAGTCATGCTCCTTGATATTTACCCAAAGGAGTCAAATACTTATGTCCACACAAAAACCTGTTCATGGATGTTTATATCAGCTTTATTTATAATTGCCAGAACTTGGAAGCAACCAAGATGTTCTTTAGCAGATGAATGGATAAATAAATTTGTACATCCAGACATTGGAGTATTATTCAGTGCTAAAAAGAAATGACTTATCAAACCATGAAAAGACATAGAGGAAACTTAAAGGCATATTACTAAGTGAAAGAAGCTAATCTGAAAAGGTTGAATACTATAGTATCCAACTACAGTTGACCCTTGAACAACTCAGGGATTAGGAGTGCTGAACCCCTGCTCAAAAATCTGTATATAAGTTTTGACTCCCCCCAAACTGAGCTACTAATAGCTTATTATTGATTGGAAGCCTTACCAATAACATAAACAATAAATTAACACATATATTGTATATGTATAATACATTGTATTCTTACAGTAATGTAAGCTAAAGAAAAGTATAAAGAAGAGAAAATGTATTTACTATTCATTAAGTGGAAGTGAGTTATAAAAAGGTCTTCATCCTCATCACCTTCACATTGCCCATGGGCTGAAGAGGAGGAGGCAAAGGAGGAGTTGGTCTTGTCTCAGGGCTGGCAGAGGCAGAAGAAGTGGAGGAGGTGGAAAGAAGGCAGGAGAAACAGGCACACTCTGTGGAGCTTTTTTATTGAAAAAGATCCACATATAAATGGACCTGCACAGTTCAAACTCTTGCTGTTCACGGGTCAACCGTATGTGACATTCTAGAAAAGGTAAAACTATAGAGACAGTGAAAAGACCAGTGGTTGCCAGAGGCTGGGGGAGGGCAAGATGAATAGGTGGCGCACAGAGGATTTTTAGGGCAGTGAAACTACTCTGTATGTTACTATAATGGTGGGTACATGCCATTATATATTTGTCCAAACCCATAGAATGTGCAACACCAACAGAAAACTCTGATGTAAACTATGGACTTTGGGTGACAACGATGTATCAATATACATTCATCACTTGTAACAAATGAACCACTCTGGTGGGGGATGTTGATAATGAGGAAGGCCATGCATATGTGGGGGAAGGGGAATATGGGAAATCTCTGCACCTTCCTCTCAATTTTGCTGTGAACCTAAAAGTACTCTAAAAAAATAAAGTCTATTGAAAAAAGAAAGAAAATAAAATAAAGAGATAAGGAAAAAAAAGAAGAAAAAATTCTTAATCAGACAAGGGCATTGTGAGAGGAAAACATTACGAGACAATATTATTTGTGAATATGAATTAAAAATTGTAAATAAAAAGAGGTATTTGTATACCATGTTCATAGCAGCATTTTTCACAACAGCCAAAAGGAGGAAAGAATCAAGTGCCCTTTTCACTGAAGGCACTATTATGAATGCATTAACAAAATGTGAGATATATGTGCGATATGTGAGATAAATGTGAGATATATATTTTTTATTTTATATTTCTATATTTGTAAATATATAAAGTGGAACATTATTCAGCCTTAAAAAGAAGGGAAATTGTGACACATGCTACAACATGGATAAATCTTAAAGATATTATGCTAAGTGAAATAAGCCAGACACAAAAGAGAAATACTGTGTGGTTTTACTTATATGAAATAGCTGGAGTAGTTAAATTCATAGAGACAGATAATAGAATGGTGGTTCCCAGGGAATGGGGGGAGAGGAAAATGAGGATTTGTTATACAATGGGTATAAAGTTTCAGTTTTGCAAGATGAAAAAGTTCTGGAGATTTGTTGCACAGAAATACTTAACTGTACACTTAAAAAAGGTTAAGATGGTAGATTTTGTGTTTCGTATATTTTACCACAATTAAAACAAAACAAAACAATTTAAAATAATATATCCAAAAATATATTAAAAGAAATACTTCATGACCAAGTTGAAAGCAAGGTTGGTTTAACGTTAGAAAACCTATTGAAGTAACTTGCCATATTAACAAATTAAAGGAGAAAAACCATTTGAGATCACTTACCATATGCAGAAAAAGTATCTGATGAAATTTAACACTTCTTTGTGACAAAAACTCATAGTAACATAAAGAAAAAATTTTAAAAATTGACATTATAAACATCTGTCCAGTAAATTATACCATAAAAGGAAGAGATAAGAAAAGCACAGACCAGTTGAAATTATTTGCAACACATAATCAACAAAACATTATCACCCTGGATATATGAAAACTTTTACCAAAACAATGAAAAAAGACAAGCATCCCAATTTAAAAATGAGCAAGTTAAAAAAAAAATTTGAGCAGGTGACATGAGCAGCAAAAGAGGAAACAGAGTAGTCACAAATAACAACCAACTGAGTGGCTGAACAACAAATATGCTCAACCTCCCCAGTAGTCACAAAATGCAAATTTAATTTATAATGACATAAATTTTTCACTCATCAGATTTGCAGCATCAAAAAGTCTGAAAATGCCAAGGGTTGGTGAGATGAGTAGGAGTTGTCATTCCTGTAAATTGATATAACGTGGAGTGGCAATGGGGCAATATTGATAATATGGAAGATGAGCATATCGTAAGACCCAGCAATTATACCCCTAGGTACATCCCAGAGAAATTCCAGCCCAAGTGCATAGGATCCATGTACAAGAATGCTCAAGTGTCTCTTTCATGGAATGGAATCTTCTATGGAAGATTCACAGGGACAGGGGCTTGTTTTAGCTGGTTTCTGTACTCCAAAGCCCAGATCAGTGTCTGATACCTAGTAAATAAATAAGTATTCCTTTAAAATGAAGCTAAAGCAGCGATCCCCAACCTTCTTGGCACTAGGGAACTGTTTCATGGAAGACAATTTTTCCACGGACAAGGGGTGGGGGAGTGGGGGAGAGCTGGGAAGCTGAGCTCAAGCAGTGATAGAAGCCGTGGGGAGTGGCTGTAAATACGGATGAAGCTTCCCTGGCTCACTTGCCACTCACCTCCTGCTGTAAGGCCACCCAGTTCCTAAGTTTCACGGAAGACAATTTTTCCACCGACAGGGTGTGTGGGTTGGGGTTATCGGAGCTCTGTGGCCTGGTCCCTAACAGGCCATGCACCAATAGTGGTTCGTGGCCCAGGGGTTGGGGACCACGCATCTAAAGCAAGCAAAATAAAAAATGAGACAAGAAATGAAGGTCAGTTCTGTGAACTTGAGGACAGTTTGAGTATTCAGTGTTACCATTCCAATCTTGCATCTTTTCAGCAGGCCAATCTAAGTTCTCTCAACCTGTGTGCTTACTACCCTAGCATTTGTGGTCCTTTCTTATCCCAAAGGCCATACTTCCTGTTTTCTCAGAATGGCTTGGGGATGGCCTATTGCTTCAACAGCTCATCTAATGACTCATAGTTATTTATTTATTTTTTAAATATTAATTCTCCATTAAAATTTATCTAAAAAAAAAGACTCTAAGAATTTCACATTTTTGAAATACTATCCTTTCACAATATGATGGTAGCACCATATAAGTCAGGTCCTTCTGCATTCAGCCTAATAGCTCTGATGCCTTGATGTCTCCAGTTCCTTCCTTCAGCAGAGAGCAGAGGGCTCCCAGGCAGTTCTAGACACTGGCCACGGAGGTTGACTTGAACCATTAGAATGAGAAATATTATGTAGATTAAATTGTATTATTTTCTTTAACATGAGATAAAAATGGGCCTGTGTACAAAAAATGTTTTCACTAATCATTTTGGAGATCAAAGATTTCATTTCCTAAGAGTTCAAACTTCACATCTTTCAGCAAGGACTTACTTTGAACCCTGTTTAATGATGCTGTAGAAGACTTTTTTTTTTTCTCTTGAACTACAGCTAAAAGACTTGTAAAAAAATGTTGTTTCAACACTGAAGCACTTTAAATGACTGGCTTTAACCACAATGTATAAAAAGCATAATTCAGACTTGGCAGAGCGAGCTAAATAAATAGTGATGATAAGCGACCTATCTAACAATGTAGCCTCGGTGTCTTGTCATTAACACAATTATGTCAGCACAGTCAATCAGCACATTGCCTTGACTTTAAAGCCAGAGACTGAATACATGCTTTTAAAGTTGGAGGGAGCAGAGAGAGAGAGAAGAGCTATCACACTTAAGCCAGCAATGTGACTTCACAGTTATTCAGGGCTTTATAAGAAAAACAAGGTTATACATTTACAAAATGCTTTGTTGTCGCAGTAATGCTAAAATTATTCTTATGAGTTCAATACCATTTGTAATAACCCTCTGGCGATCCCAAACAAAAAGAGGGACCCTGGTTGCAGCATTCCTTTCACATATGAGAAACTGATTTACTACCTGAAGTGATAATTAATGGGATTCCGTTCAGTTTCAAGTGGAGATGAATCGCACAAGAGGTAAGTATGGAATCTCAGAATGGCGATATTCTTCTGAGAGCTCTCTCAAGCGTTCTGGGCTGAAAAACCTCCGCAGTTGTAAGCAGCAGGTGACAGCACCTGCCAGCGGAATATTATCTGTGACAACGGGCAGGGGGACTAGGCTACAGAAAAAGGAAGGATATGCCTAAGAATTCTGTATGTTATTTCTTTTCTGTTTAGCTGGATGAAGCTCACCCAGGCTACAGCAATCTATTTGCATCGTTTGTTAGAGTGACTTCAATTTCATTCACCAACACAGCAGAAATGCCACAAGAAACACTTGCATTCACTTGAGTTTAAAACAGTTCTGCAGACTGGTGAAGAGGGTAAGTGGTTTCAAAATTTAGTGAAGAAGTTTGACTCTCAGAGTCTGAACAATAAAAATAATACTTTGGTGTTTAGAAGAGTGGGGGACAGCACCCTCTGCTTGATTAGACGGACTTTTACCTCACCTGTTCTAGAACATTGGCTATTTCTGCAAGGATAGCTGGGTTGGAAAGGATTATATAATAATCGTTAGGAGCCCTTCCTTGGGGAGATACTGTTTTACTCCCATTTTATAGAGGAGGAAATTGAGGTGCAGAGGGACAAAGCGACTTTAGCTCTCATGATCCATCTCGGAGACAGGAATCAAATACACTTATCCCACACTAAAGCCTGAAATTGTGCGTGTCCTGGGATGTGTGTTAATTTAAGTGTTTATTTCATTGTCCTTGCTTTATCTTCATTTTTACCATTTCAGCCTCCATCCTTCATAATCAGCCAAAAGTTCACAAGAACTCTGGTCCACGTTGTCTTAGGTCATTCTCCCAACATCTGCAGGAGGCAGGCAACACTTGTTCTGTGATGAGAGCAAACCTGATTTAGGGAAATGCTTACATGACAAATGGCAGCATCTCACCTCCGCCCCCATCCCACCGCCAGCACTCTGCGATGTCCTTACTCTGCTTTATTTTTCTCCGTGTTATTTTTCACCATTGGATATATTACAGATTACGTATTATTTATTTGTCTACTTGTTAATGTCTGCCTCCTCTAGAATACAAGTTTCTCGATAGCAGGGATTTTTGTGTTGGGCTCACTGCTTTATCCTCGGTGTCTGGAGAGGTGTCCATCAGGCCATGGCTGTTCATGAACGAACGAATGCATGAATGCTCGTGCTTTATAGGTCTGATGATTAAGACTCAGAATCTTGCCCAAGGTCACACAGAACATTAAGTGGAGGAGCTGCCCTGTGAACCCAGGTCTAAGAGCTGTCCAGTCCTCTTTGCACTGAGCCGTACCACCTTCAAAATAGAGGTTATCTGTTCATTTAGAAACTGAAAAATACCAGCTTTATCAGTTTGGGTGTAGATCAAAATCAGGAAAGAAAATTTGGTGATATTTACTGGTTTTGGGAAATCGGTTTGAATGTTCTGGGTAGCAAAAAAGCTATTGAACTTGGGTAGGAAGTGAAATCATTTGGTTATTTCCCAAACAATTCTGACAAACGTTTGAGGTTTCAGAAATAATTTAATGACTAGCATGATGTCATTGAATGCAAAATTTAAATATTGCAGCAAACTGTTCTGCCAGGGGCAGGAAGAGGGCATCCTCCTTCCTATGATATTTATAATAAGAATATTAGTTTCCCACTCTCTGCTGCAGCTAACATTATATTATTTTTCACTTCTTCCTAAACATTAGATTGCAGCTTGTTTAAATAAGGCAGAACTATGCTTAGAATCCTAAAGTGTTGTGGGTGGAAATGAAGGAGGTATATCTTAAGGCATTTGGATACCTAACACAAGAGCCAAGGATTTGGTCTTTACTCTGAATGTACCTGAAAATTATTAACAATTTTTTAAACAGGGGAGGTTTATCAAGGAATTAAGAAAGAGAGCTGAGAATGTTTGTCAAGGATATTAAACAAAGGGTATGAGCAGGAACGGGTCACCATTTACCAATTCATACAACACACCGGAAAGTCTGCTCAGCTATCCCATGAAGGGATAATTATATCCATTTTACAGATGGAAATAAGGCTTATAATAGCTAAACAACTTCCCAGGATCACATAGTTCGTGAGAGGCAGAGCCAGGATACAAATACAGAAATGCTAGCTGCAAATAGACAATATGGTAACCAAAGAGGTCTTAAGAACCACTAGCTTTAGAGCCCATTGAGAAAATGTCATAAGAGACCCAGATTTTGCAGTTAATTAGTTGTAATATAATTAAAAACAATGAGTCTCAGTTTCCTTTTATGTAAAATGGTGATAATAATACCTATCTTACAGATTTGGTTTGAAGATGAAAAGAAAGAAGACAGATGTATATGAACCAAGCAGGCTGTCAATCAATGCTCAAAGACCTTTTGGACAATCAGATTTCTTTATGTTTTCATCTGTAACACCCTCTCAACATTTATTTCTTTATTTATTTTTTTGCTATGAGTTGGGGAGGAAAGAGGTAGCACTTACCAAATATATCTGATTATGAATCTCGAGCCAGGGATGATGCATTTCAACACAGATCTTAACTGAAAGTGGCAGAAACTTTCTAGAATTTCATATTAGGCAATTTTTGAAAGAGTGGGTGAAACTGACAGAGAAACCTTCCCTTGCTGGCATAGGAAGAGGAGCACACAATGAATCTTGCAGATTAAAATCCCCAAAGCCTGAAAAACATGTGTGTTGATAATTACTGTCTCAGGGAGTGTCAGCTTTGATAGCTCTGCAGGAGGGAAGATACCCTACTGAAGAACCTGGATCTGAGTTTTTCCACACGTATCACAATTACTAACCCCTTTATTGAGCAATTATTACGTGTGTGGCATTGTACCAAAGTGTTTGCATATATTTTCTCCTTACAACAGCTTTTTAAGTCATATATCTTGGCCATCTTACAGACAGAGAAACTGAGGCCTATTGAGGCAAGTTAAGAAACTTGCCCAAAATTGTCCAGGAAAAAATGGAACCAGCATCTGGCTTCTTTCTGTCCTTAAAGCTGTTGCAGGTAATGACTAAGCCATAAAATTAAACAAAATTCTTTAGGTGGAGGATTCAATGCTTGCTACCATCCCAGGTGAGGACATCATCATACTCTGCGGAAGCAGACTGAGGGCAGGGCGCAGCCAGGCCTCTGGCAGAGAGGAGGAGGAACTATGTTCCTGCAGCAGTCTGCCCTGTTGGTCCCCAGTGATGGCTAAAACACGAGGGAGTCGTCTCCTAAGTTCCTCATTTGAATGAGGGCATATCCATGTCAGAAAGATGAGAGCAAACCTGATTTAGGGAAATGCTTATGTAACAAATGGCCTGCGATACAAAGGAAGGTTAAGGATGCAAAGTGGAAAGAGGGCTGACTAAGCAACAATTAATAGGGATGTGTTGACAATTTACAAACACCAGAAGTCTGCAAATATCAAGGAGAGATGTGCTAACAAAAGAGTAAGAAAAGGTGTAACAAAAGTGAGGCATAATGGTATAATAATTGCTCTTCAAATTGTATTGAATAAAATTAAGTAAGGAAAAAATTAGGCTAAATGTCAAGAAAAACCACCATCCTGACAGAATTAATATTATCTGGAGTGTGGGGGGTTTCAGGCCCTGCCTGGCTCTGGCTGGCAGCCCCTCATACGAGGCCACTCAATCCCCAAGCTGAGGCCCTAGGCCGTGGTTTGGGGGTGCTCTCCCTCAGCACGTGGGCGCTCGGCCTGGAGCCGCCTTCTGCTGGCTGAACTCTACCATACGCCTCATTTCGTACAACTGGCTTTTTGTTGACTTCTAGACCTGGTTTCTTCTTTTACCCTTGGCCTGGTTACTGGTTATTTTTATCTTGTTTCCCAAGTCTGAGACTCCATTTTATTAAGCTATCCAGCAATCCCTAAGCATAGGAACTGTAGTTCTGTTGTCTAACAAAGTCCACACATATCTACCAGCCATCTGCCTACTCCAGTCAGTCCATTGCTCTTGGATTGCCTTTCTCAAGCTCCATCTCTTTATTAGGGAACCCATGAGTTTCATGTGACTCTTTCAGATCTGAGCTCTTATCTGCAGCATATTGACCTGTCCCAAGAATTCTATGCTTGACACGCAGGGCCAGACTTCCCCCAGCATCTTCAGCCGGGTCCGGCTGCCCACCCCAAACTGCTCCCAATGCTGTGGTGTGCATCTAGTTGGCCATTTGTGGCCCCTTTTCCTTCCATGGTAATATAACTTGGGTATGTCTGGCCTTGACCATGAAGATTGAATGGAAGAGTTCCTTGGAAAGTGTCCCAAGTGGGTGACACTTGAGCTGAAAGAATTGTTCATCAGGTTGACAGAAGGAGGGGAGGAGGCCGAGAGAAAGACATTTCAAATGGAGGGAATAGTAAAGGTGCAGGAGCGTGATCTAGCATTAAGCTGCTGGTAGTTCAGTGTGGCTGGAAGGTGACATAGAAGATGAGGAATGGCAGAGAATGATGATGAAGGAGTAAAGATTGGAAAGACTTAGAAGGAATTACATGCTGTGTTAGAAAGTTTGGACTTTGTCTTAAAGGCAATGAGGAGACATTGAAAAATTTTTAATTGGATTAATTAATTTGATATACTTGTGTTTATATTTTAGAACCATGATTTAGGTAAATAGAGTGGGAGGTGGGGATTGAGACAGGGAAACCAGGTAGGAGATGATTGTCATGTTCCAGGCAAGGGTTGAAGAAATAACGAATTCATAGGAAATGGCATTGAGGAAAAAAAAAAGAATGACATAAAGGGACAGGAGAAATATTTTGGAAGTAGAATTGATAAGACGTGGTGGCTTATTAGATAGGTAAGGATGAGGGAGGAATCTAGAATGACACCCAATTTCTAGATTCAATAAAGGAATAAATTTACTTCTCAGACAAGCAAAAGCCAGGCACTGGATTTCTCTAGGGATGTAGGCTTGGCACGACCCACAGATAGCCTGCAGGGCTTCAGAGCAAAGAACAGAGGTGACACTGAAGGCCAAAGAGTCAATTCAAGTGGCTAAGCAGTCAGAGAAGCCAAGTAGGAGGATACCACTTCCGCACCAGGAGATTCTACATGGAGGGTACGAGTCAGAGAGATTCTCTGAGATACTCTGACACCGAAGTCACAGGCAGGGAAGAAGAGATGATTAATTCAAGCTCAGGCATATTGGGTGTGAAGTGTCTATTGGCTGACCCAATAGAGATGTTCAGAAGGCAGTTGGATTTATGGTCTGGCACTAGGGATGAGTTATCAGCATGTAGGTTGGACCTAGTCCATAGGGATAGGTGACATTGCCCAGATGAGTGTAGCGTTCTGGGGATAGTTAGCCCATACTTGTATCCTTTTTCTTGTTTGTCCCCTGTGACATTCTAATTCTCTCTCACTGTTTCTCTGCCATTAGGAGCTCTTTTAACCTCTGTTTGTTATACTGATCCACTCACAGCTCCTCTGGAGCCCCTCCAATCCTCCTTGAGCCTCCCTTTGCTGTTCTGATCCCTTCTATGCCTCCCCTGTGAATCTTCAATTATCTCTCAGCTTTTCTGAGTCCCTCAAATCCCTTAAATCTCAGCTGTGAAATGCACACTATTCTTAGTAGGCATGCCCCTTTTGAAGTCAATGGGAATTTACAAACAACAACAATAAAAAATAAACATGATCCATCTGCCATAAAACATTGATGCAATTTAAGAAAAAAACTAGAAGTTGGTAGTTTATAAACTACAGTATCAAATCTTTCCTTCTTTTGAAAGAGCAATATCTAGTAAAGATTTTAGGGCATATTCTTTTCCCAAGCATTTCTACATTTTTATTTTAATCTAGAGTGTTCTTTACTAAATAGTGGTTTCCAGCCAACCACTCAATGTAATGTCAAGAATTGCACACATATCCACACACCCCAAATCAGATCCTGTGATTAGTAACTGAGAGTAAAGAGAAATCAATTTCTGCATGTGTTTTGAACAACAGAATTTCATACAATATTATTACAAATGGTTGTAAAAGGTCAGACAAAGCCAGGTTTAGAGTTATGGGGTTGACGAGTCCTTTAATATACTTTTATTAAAGACACTTATAAAGTCATGTGTCACATTTGAAGACTCAGGTATCCATCAACTGCTGTTTAAACTTGCTTTGTGGGCCGGGCACAGTGGCTCATGCCTATAATCCTAGCACTCTGGAAGGCCGAGGCGGGAGGATCCTCGAGGTCAGGAGTTCAAGACCAGCCTGAGCAAGAGCAAGACCCGTCTCTACTAAAAATAGAAATAAATTATCCAGACAACTAAAAATGCACAGAAAAAATTAGCTGGGCATGGTGGCACATGCCTGTAGTCCCAACTATTTGAGAGGCTGGGGCAGGAGGATTGCGTGAGCCCAGGAGTCTGAGGTTGCTGTGAGCTAGGCTGACGCCACAGCCTCTAGCCCGGGCAACAGAGTGAGACTCTGCCTCAAAAAAAATAAATAAATAAATAAATAAAATCAAATAAACTTGCTTTGTGTGCTGTGAAACAAAGAATTACCTATATATAACTCAAGTTCATAAAAGACAGAATAGCATATTGGAAAGGTCCTGAGCTTTGGAGGCATAAGTACCTGTCTTCCAATTACATTTCCGCTGAATTCTTTGGCAGCATAGAATGTGTGTGTGTGTGTGTGTGTGTGTGTGCGCACGCGCGCGTGTGTGTTTATTTTGGGGTGAAGAGCTGCCATTTCATGATCATTTAACAGCTTCAAGGCATATTGCAAGCTACATTACAGATATGATTTCTAATGTCACAAATTATAATGTATTATTTTCCTCATTTTATAGATGAGAAAACTGGGGCTGAAGGAAGCTAAGTGTCTCACATAGCTACAAAATAAATAGTAGACCATGGATTCAAACTGAGGTTCCATGTGCTCAATAAAACTACGACTTTTTCACATATGCCACTGCCTTTCGCATAAATGGCTTCTCTCACTAATAAACTATGTGGACTTAACTTTGCCAAGCCTCAGTACCTAATCTTTAAAATGGGGGCAATTATTTGTATAAGAGAAGTTGTATATAGATTTGTTATGAAGATATAATGAAGAAATGTATAATTAACGGCCTGGCACATGATAAGTGCTCATAAATTGTATTTATTTTTTGATAGCTGAGGACCTTGAAAATGAAGTACCTTAGTTTTTATTAGTGGGACATAGTATAAGCAGATAAGTTACAGAAACCTTCTCATACCCCTTGAAGTGAACGAGGGATTTCTACTTCTTCGAGTAGACAACACTCTCTGCATAGTTTTATCGCTGACCCTAAAAAGATATTATCAAGTTTTCATTCACTCTGTAGTAAATAACGTTATTAAAGTTCCTTTTATGCTCTTATTTTAACTAATGGTTCAAGAATACGTTTAGTTAACATATAGCACTGTTTACTACTGTGCAGTATCAGCAAAAAATCAGTAAGGAACATTAATTATCAAATGTGCCAGTTTTGTGACCATTAAGTACCTCATTAGATTCTGTTTTGGAAATTGCATTTATGAGCATCTTTATAGAAAAGAGCACAACATGATTGGCACTGCTTAACCATAGCACAATCTAAGGCAAAATCACTTATTTAATGCAGCTCTTTTATTATTATTATATTGCAAAACAACAAAATGATAATTTCTCTTTGCAAGCCTAACTAAAAAAGGAATTACAATATCAGCCTCCAAACACATAACTTGTTTAAGGGGAAAACTACAATCTTCATGTAAAAAAACCCCAACTTTGTGGATTAAGAAAAAAGATGTATCTTGAAGATCAACCTGTAATTTCTATTTTGTATTTAAGTTCCTGGGTTGAATGGCGAGGCTTGTCTACACCTATAATCATCCCTTCTTGTGCTTGCTGGAATGTGGGCAAAACTGGTCTCTGTTGACAGGTTTTATATCATATCGTCCTTATAGGCACTGATTTTTTTTTAGTAGTGGTTAGCCTGAAAATCTGATATGCTTCAACTCTGAAGGAAAAAAAACAGAAAAGAGAAAAAAATAAATTAAAACTATGTTTAAAATATATGATATAGCCTAACCTTTTCTCCATTAGGGAAACTAGAGCTGCAAAAAAGATTAAATACAAATTTGCTTTGCTTTTAAACCCACTTAAGAAGCACCTATCCTATCTGTCCATATAAATTCCAATGGAAAACACAATGACATGCAATTACTAATCTCAATGTACACAGCTATGCCTCGGGGACTTGGTGGTTCATATTTTACTATTCTGTAATCAAATACAAAACTAATGAGTAAAAATATGCTTCCCCCAATAAATTTCCAGCACCTGGACAAGTGTCTGACAGGGAAATGGAGGATGCACACACAAAATTCATTCTGCAAAGCTATTAAAGTGTTATACTTGCCAACAAGTGTTCATTAAACAAGAATGAAGGATCTTTATGCCAGTTTCTTACCAAAGGCTTTTTAATATTTTAATGGAGAGTAAAGACTATTTATCTGAACTCTGATCAGTTAACGTTCAGATCTGTTATAAAGAAACAAGGAGTCCTTTATAATACCTTTCATAAAAATCCACTTTGCAATGCTTCAAATAAAGAGTAAGGACTGTAAAAGATTATGCTGCATATAAACAAAATCAGTATCGTTTTGAAATTATATGGTTATCCCTGGAACTCCTTAGTACATTAGAATCATGCTGTATTTTTATTTAAAAAGTAGTTAACAAAATCCAGTATACAAATGGAAAGTGGGATTAGAGGTGGCATCCTAGTCATGTGACTTCATCCAGGCTCCAAAAAGCAAGGAGCACACTTAATGGGGCAGACAAGGGAGCAGAAGGCTCATCCAACATCTAAGACTCGAGAGGAGAAGAGAAGAGGAGAGAAATGAAGAGAAACCACAACTTCGAAGTTTGGTGATGGGAACTGCTTTTCAAGCCAGAATTAAAATAGATAAGTCTCTGCCTGGGGGTCAAAGTCTATGTGCACACTCAATACAAAAAGTTATGAAATGGGCCGGGCGCGGTGGCTCACGCCTGTAATCCTAGCACTCTGGGAGGCCGAGGTGGGCGGATCGTTTGAGCTCAGGAGTTCGAGACCAGCCTGAGCAAGAGCGAGACCCCATCTCTACTAAAAATAGAAAGAAATTATATGGACAGCTAAAAATATATATAGAAAAAATTAGCCGGGCATGGTGGTGCATGCCTGTAGTCCCAGCTACTCGGGAGGCTGAGACAGGAGGATCGCTTGAGCTCAGGAGTTTGAGGTTGCTGTGAGCTAGGCTGATGCCACGGCACTCACTCTAGCCTGGGCAACAGAGTGAGACTCTGTCTCAAAAAAAAAACAAAAAAAAAAAAAAAAAAAACAAAAAGTTATGAAATGAAAGCGATCCTGTAGAGTACTTCTGAGACAATATTTTAGTGCCCCTTTACGTTCACATTCATTTTCATCACTTAATTCTACTATAGGCAATATATATGTACATACATTTATGCATAACATGAAAACACACAGACATATATAAGTGTGTTTATAAACACGCACACATGCATTTAAATCTGAGTGCTGGAGCATGGGATGTCCAATACAATGACAGTTTTCAGGACTTTGTCTCCAGTTCCTTCATTTGCACATGCTACGCTCACCCATGTGCGTGGAACCTAGCAGATAAAACAGAGCAGGAGTCATGCCTGTTCTAACTTCTCCATTCCAAATAAAGAGATTAATGATAATAGTAAGAATAACCACACTTAAGCTAGCAATTAGAAACTTACTATGTGACAGGCACTGTTCTAAGCACTTTTACATTTGTTTTCCTATGTAATCCTCAAAAGAACTCAGTGAGGTAGACACTATTATCAACCTTATTTTACACATGAGAAAAGTGAGTCTCAGTGTGATCACACCGCTAGTTTGTGGGAGAGGCAGACTCTGACCCAGGCAATTTGCACAATATAAGCAGACATTTGACCAAAAACATTAGGAACATCAGAGACAAGAATTAGAACAGCTGATGCCTAATTTGTATTCCTTGTACCTATATTACCAAAGTGGCTGAGAGCCCATAGGAAAAGAAGCCCTGTTTTGTGGAAGTGAACCCCATAAAAGGCTGAGGTTGGAATTGCCCAGGCCACTCATTCCCTAGTGACCTTGCACAGGTTATTCAACCTCTGGATCAATTAAGATAATAATGCACAACTAGAAAAGAGCAGACAGAAGTAATAAATACTTTTTGGATATTTTCAGTTCTTCAGATATGATATGAAAATGTTGGTAAAAGATTACAACAATTCTGCTAAACTCCCACCTTGACTCAATGTGTCTACAAGAATGCTCAAGTAAAACCAAAGACACTTTTCAGAATTTACCTCTCAGCGTGTTAGAATCTGCTTGCTATGAACTTTTGTTAATGCTATGTTGGCAAAAGGAGACTATTTTTACTAAATGTGAGAATAGCATCACAATTATTGGCTGGTGTCTTTTGTTTGGCTTGTTTTTAAAGAATTTAACACAGATTCTAAGATATCCTTTAAGACCTTTCATTTGGAGCTTTGAGGTTCCTGGTAAAGGCTTGTGATGACACTACAGAATATACTAATATAGTTAGCTCTCTCTTTGGTCTCAGAAGGGAAGAGTGAGTTCAGGGAGTTAGGATTTGGATTAATGATTTTGACATTAAGGCCAATAACCTGTTTAGGTCATGGGGGAAAGCACATTTATAAGCCTTGGCTTTAGTTTCTATAGAAGACTTGTTCCCCCAGTAACCAAACCAAGAGGGCTGCCAGGGTGTGTGTTCGTGAAATCACTCCACTGTTAATAGTGAGGTCCAGTGAAAACCAAAAACTTTGTATCCTCACCAAAACCTTCTGAAGCTAGTACGATCTCCCATAACTCACAGCAGATTGCTTTCAGGAAGAAATGCAGCAGAAATATTAGTTCTGACGTCCATGAATAAATACAGGGTTCTGATCTTCCTCCTCATAACAAGAAGTATCTGAATTTTAAAAACCGTGAGGAGACATAAACACTAACAATCTGGAAAATCCTGCTAGCAAGAAAATAACGGTAATCGGGAAGATTGGCTAAATGTGATTTTTTTGGTAACATAGATATACACTGTGGAATGAGAAAAACGGATTTCAATGTCATTTATTTAACTTATTTAACAAACAGAGCGTGCTTGCAGTGTGCCTCCACTGTTCTAAGTGTTTCACAAATATTAACTCCTTGAACTTTCCCTTTTGATGCAGCACCAAGCCTAAGAGATTGTTTTATTCTGAAACCTGGGACAGAGATAAGGTTGTCTGTACATTAAAATGTCTTGCCTTATATGGAAGCGTTTGACTGCACTAGATTAAACTCATAAAAGCTAATGAAGAGTCCTCCTTAATACACATTTCTTTTTTCCTGTTTGGACTTGAAGTGACAACATTACAGAAACACCCTGCAGGTTTTTATCTAAATAGCATCCTATAAAACAATGTCCTCTTGTCAGTCACCACTAATTCAGCACAGTCAAGCTATAAATCTGTCCAAAGGCCAGCAAAGTGCTTAACTTGGCACATCACTAATAAAATTAGGAATGCGGGTTTATTACATAAACCTTAAGTAGGTTTGGCCAAGATATTAAGATTTTCGCTTATGGCAACCGTGGCTAATGTGGATTGGTATTTTCATTATAACACACCCCACAGCACTTCCCAGTAACATCTCAGGTTTCCAAATTAGACAATAATCTCCTGCACTCTCATACTCACTGCTAGGTGCTGCAGCTGGAGCCCCCATCTCTGAAGCCTCGTGCACTTTAGGGTACTCAAGGATGGTAAAGACTTTTCAATAATGCTAATTCTGCTGAATAAAATTAGAGCAAATTAATTAATACTTCTATTAACGTAACCTGATTTCACTTTGTTCAAGAACAGAAGCACTTATAGGCTTTTAACATGCGCTTAGAAATATCGTTTCAGCTCAGGGCAATTTTGAGAAGTGATTTATAAGCAGTTGCAAATGCTTCTAAAATGGTAAGATTTGAGAAAGCCAAATGTATGTTAACCAAGTTGTCCTGGGGTCTTGGGTATTTTATTTTATTTTTTAAATTATGGAAGGATAATAAATATATCCTCTCTCCTGGGCCAACATTTATCGTGATGGTTTATATTTGCATAGTGATTTTGTTTACAAACTGGGCTCATCTGCTTGCCTGTATCTGATCTTAAGATGATCTTATGAGGTGGGTGGTGCAGGTATTATTACCTTCATTTTATAAATGAGGACACATATCAAGGACCAGAGCTAAGACTGGGAATCAGCACTCTACCTTGTATCAATGTTACCCTCATGTTTGTGAGCATTTACAGTCCTACAAAATGTTATCATATGCATTTGATCCTATACCACCTAGAAATGCACATGTATAAGTGTGCCTTCACACATATACTTTATCTTCATTTTGTCCTAGTATTTCTATTTTTCCTCATCCAAAGACTGTTTGAATCTTCCTTCCCAATGGCACCAGCTTCCGCAGACTTACCTTCCTTACCAGTCCTGTTGAGGTTGGCCACTTTGGCAACCTGCATTATGGTGGCTGCATTATGAGATTTGAAATGCAACTGTGCAGAGGGGAGATGGGAAGCTCTCTTTAGCATGCTGCAATCTCGAAAACCTGTAGATGGGCAGAGTCACTAAAGTTCACTTCATGAAAAATACAACACACCACTGAGAGCAAGTATGATTGATGCCCGCAGAGCAAACTGTTTATCAGACAAACACATTTTGCAAACTATGACATAAATTGTTAAGTTGCCTTATCACCCAGACAATGTAAGACTAGCATCTTTGTAGGAACTTCCCCAAAACTCTTTAATGACCTCTAAAAAGCTTTATCTTATCATGATCTGATTTGCTACTACAATAAATCATTTACAAATAGGTTAAAAGAAAAACTGGTATGAGAAATATGGATTCATTTTCCGAATATAAGAAAGCTGCAGCACTTGGCTGGCTATTGTGCAATTGTGAAGGCATGATAAAGCACTCAATATGCTCAATACTAAAAGATTCAACAGGAGAAAGAGTGCTGCAGCCTATTCGGATCTAATTGGAGGCTAATTACACATTTGGTAAATCACACAAGCCCTTTAATTTTCTTCTTTCCTGCTTTCTGACTTTTATCACTTATAGTTGGGGTGGGAGTACAAAAAGAAGTTATATTGTTCAATTTCTAGTGTGCCTGGATATTTGAAAATTAAAATGATATCTGGAGGTGGTGGTATACAATTGGCAGTCAGGACAAATTGTGCCATGGCCTTATATAATCCAATTTGATTCAATCAAATCACTTAAATTAACATTTATTGAGCACCTACTATGAGGCAGACATTGCACTAGGTATTAGGGATATGAAATGAGCAAGATATTCCTGTCCTTAATGGATTTTTATTCTGATAAATCACAACTACTCAACACATTGCCTTTTTCACCCCTAAAGTAACAGAATTAGCCTAAATAATTTTTAGATCTTTCTAATTTCTGTGTGGATTATTATTATTTTTATTTTGCTGAATCTTGTCCATTGTCTCCTTCTCACATTATTTTCCATTCTTTTCCACTCTGCTCTCTACTCTGGCAGGGTGACAACAGGCTCCCTTGCTCTCTGACTTTTGTTGTGTTTGATCATCGGGAAGCCACCGTGGTAGATCAGAGGGAGCAGAGAGAGAGGTCAGAATGCGCCCATCTGGCTCATCGATTTGCAGGGATGACTTGGACTGGCTGTGTCACTCTGTGAAGATCCCTGGTTTTCTCAAGGTGTCTCTCTCCTTCAGTGTGCTGGTAACTAATCCCTCCCATCCCTTTGGGCATGGCTACCATACTAGCACCAGCGCTGCAGCCCCAGAACACTGACTGTCCCTGTGGCCTCCTTATACCTTGCCCACTGCTTGTTAAGTAGTCCCTTTGCAAATTGTCTTCAAATATTTGAGGGTGCCATCTGCTTCCTGCCAGGACCCTAGCTTACACTTTGTATGTGTTTTGTCAATTGGATGAAAATGATCTTTGAAGTCTTAAGAAGTCAATGTAAGGTAGAAATTCTGAGAGAGGTCAAACGATATATTAATACTTATAAAAGCTTAGCTATTTTCCTTGGCATAGGAAAGACATTCTAACACACAATTTATTTTTTATTTTATTGTGGTAAGAACACTTAACATGAAATCTATCCTCTTAACAGATGTTTAAGCCTACAATACAGCATTGTTAACTACAGGCACTGTGCTGTAGAGCAGATCTCTAGAACTTACTCATCGTACATAACTGAAACTTCATGCCCCTTGATTAGCAACTCTCCCTTTCCCCATCCCTCCAGCCCCTGGCAACGACCATTCTATGCTTACAGGGTAAGGTGGGCCACAAGAGACTTTTTTTTTTCATACAGTTGGAAAGTGGGACTGAAGCAGCAGCCACATTGATATTCTTAGAAGGTCCAGGCAGGGTCACCAGGCAGCAGCTCATGCACTTATGTGTTGACTTACTTCATTGGTGCTGGATGGCAGCGGGGCCTGCAACTGCTCTGTTCCTCCGGATTCTCTTCACTCTCTGGGAAAAGTGTTCAGCGAAATAATAAGGGGAGGTAACTTCTCTAGCAAGCTCAAGATGTGACTATCGTGAAGGTTAGTGTCAGGGAGGACTGACATAGGTTCCAGTCTGTCCTTGTGGGTTCCAGATTATTCTTGCTCTTCTGCCCTTAACATCCACTTTCCCTTCTTAACTCCTTACCTTGAGGACTTCAAGTTCTAACATAAACTGTAAAGGGAACACCCATACTGAGACTGTTCAGCTTACTCCCATAACTGTATAAGAACAAATCCTTGTAATTCTTTCTATCTCATGGATAAATGTGTATATGTATATTTCTTTATCTATCTCTATCTATAACCTTGCAATATTATGTGTGTGTGTATATATATCTCCCCAGCATATCTATATCTGTATATGTAGTCTATGTATCCCTACCTCTACACACACACACACACACACACACACGCATGCACACACATGTGCATGTGCACACATATCCTGGTGGTTCTGTTTCTCTGATTGAATCCTGACTCATATACTGACCAAGGCTTTTGAGAAGCCTGAGTTTCAGGCATATCCCCTTTAAGTTGGATATGCTTTTCGTATTTCCAGCCAAGAACACATCAGCCAAGACCAAATCTCGAATATCATGTCAAAAGCAAAGAAACCCTCCTTCTTAAAATAGTTCACTTGGCAAATGGACATAAAAAATGGATAAGATTTTTTAATTGGACAATTATATAAAAATCTCTGAGAGAGGCTAATTAACATACCTGTTGGCTTGATATCCCTTGTGATGATTAATTTCATGTGTCAATGTGAGTGGGCCATGGGGTGCCCTGATTAAACATTGTTGGGGGTGTGACTGTGGGGTGTTTCTGGATAAGATTAGCATTTGAATTAGTGGACTATGGAAAGTAGGTTGCCCTCCCCAATGTGGGTGGGCATCCTCCAATCCATTGAGGGCCTCAATAAAGCAAAAGGCGGAGGAAGGAGGAATTCTCTCCTTTTTATCTTGCCTTACTGCTTGAGCTGGGATAGCTCATCTCATCTTCTCCTGCCCTAAGCCTGGAATTTACATCATTTGCCCCTCTGGTTCTCAGGCCTTCAGACTTGGACTGAATTACAGCATCAGCTTTCCTGGGCCTCCAGCTTGTAGACGGCAGATTGTGGGACTTCTCAGCCTCCATAATTGTGTGAGCCAATCCCTCATAATGAATCTCCATATGTATGTGTATATATATGTATATGTGTGTCTCTGTGTGTATTTTTTCAATCTCTATTGGTTCTGTTTCTGTAGAGAACCTTGACTAATGCATCTTTGAACCCAAGAACCCAACTGTGGAGATACCATAGAAGGAAGATTGAAGCTGATAATCTTAGGAAAAAAACAGCATGAATACCCTGGGGAAGAAGAAAGTGTTTGAATCATCAGGTATGAGTATGGAGAAGGAAAAGATGAGCAGTTCAGAGTGGACAAAAGTGTGTGTAGTAGAAAAGTGATAGATTGGGGCTGAAAAGCAGGAGGCAGTACCCTTCCAGCCAGTGCCAGTGGAGTGACATCAGGTTGTGCAGAGGTCTGGCTGGGTTGGAGAGAGGAAGACCACAAGCATAGGCAGACCTGTGGGTTCTTCACTGGCCTGTTTCATAGCCCAATGTCCAGCTGATTATAATCATGAGATAAAGCTGTTGGACAAGAGCAAAGTCCAGAATCAAGGTTATAGGGAGGTTCCCTGAGGGTCACGGCAAATTGTGACCCTCTGGGAGGTGTGTTTTTGTATAAAACCGGAAGCGATCAAGGCAACCTTGATTTGTTGGCTCTTTGCCCCCTACTTCCTAAATTCATATGGAAGGGCATAAGCTAGGGTCTGGGCTTTTATCCCTTCTTTAAAGAACAAATTGCCAATCAAGGTAGTTGTCATCCTCAGGGTAAGATGAGCTCAGAAGGAGAAATAATGAAACCATATTTTCTTTTTATGAAGCATATTTAATGGATCAAAGAGAACAAAAATTTAAAATAAGCATAATAAACATTCTCAGATAGTTAAGTTGGAATATTGATAACATGAAACAATTGTAAGATATAAAGAGGAACCAACTCAAAATCTGGGGAAAATATGGCAGACAAATTAAGAACTTTATAAATATGTAAAAAGGCAGATATATGTCAAAACATAAATTAGTGAATTGAAGAATCAAATCAAGAGTTGCTCTCAGTACCTCAAAGAACTAAAAGTAGACCTATCATTTGATCCAGCAATCCCACCACTAGGTATTTCCCCCAAAGGAAAAAAAGATATCTGCACTCAAATGTTTTTAGCAGCACAATTCACAGTCACAAAGATGTGGAAACAATCCAAGTGTCCACCAATACATGAGTTGATTAATAAAATGTGGTATATGTATACCATGGAGTACTACTCAGTCATAAAAAATGGTGATATAGCATCTTTTGTAACAACTTGGATGGAACTGGAAACCATTCTTCCAAGTGAAGTATCACAAGAATGGAGAAACAAACACTACATGTACTCAATACTAAATTGTAATTAAACTATCAACACTTCTGTGCACATATGGAAGTAAAACTCAATGGAAATCAGGTAGGTGAGAGGGCAGAGAAGGGGATGGGTAAATTCACAGCCAACAGGTACAATGCACACTATCTAGGTGAAGGGTACACTTATAACTTTGACTCAAACTATACAAAAGCAAATTATGTAACCAAAATGTGTGTACCCCTATAATATTCTAAAATTAAAACAAAACAAAATGAGTTTCTCTCAGAAGACAAATGGGATGCTTCATGCATCTTCTTCATGATGAAATACATAAAAGAAAAATTACAAGATGTGAAGGATAGAAGAAGAAATATCAAGATGTGGATAACAGAAGACCTAGAAGGAGAGGTAAAAGTAAACAAAAAAGGAAATATTTGATAAAATACCTGAGAGTATATTTGATTTAGAGATGAAACACCTCTGGTTAAAAGACATATATTGCCAAATGAGAAATATATAGAGGGGGGAAAAACCCTTATACCTGCACATTTGATAGTAAAGTTTAAGAGCATCAAAGACAAAAAGTAAATTCTAAAGCTGCTAGAGAGAAAGAGCAGATCAATAGAAAAGAAGAGGAATTTGATTGATGTCAGACTTCACTGGGGAGAAGAAAATGGTTGGGAAAATAAGGGACACAAAAGAAAATTTGTGTTCTGTATCTAATGGAGTATGGTCAGGTTCAAGGGTCATGAAGCCTACATTTTACTCCCTTCTTCATTGGGCAAGGTCCTTGTTTTCAGCTTGAGTGAAGGTTACATACTGACAGCTATTGCCTATGCATTGCTTTCTGACTCAGTTCCTCTGAAGGCCTGGGGTTTCTTTGTCAGAGCCTCTTCATCTCCTAGCACCTAGTGGGTTACCTGGAACATAGCAGCTATTCCAAAAAATGTTTCCTGAATTTGTTGTATTGGTCTAAAAATCTGTGCTATTTCTTCTCTACTGAGACTTAGACTAATTAAACTAACAATAAATTTACTCTTAACAAACTGTTGAAATGGAGTAAACCAAACAAATTCTATCAATAAATGTTTACTTTGTAAAACACAAAGCATTAGATCCAATAAGAATGTCAAAATGTATGCAGTGCAGCTCCTGGAAAAAATGTGGGAACTAAGAGGTGATATGTAAAAAGTTAAGGTACAAAACATCTTGAGAATCCATTACATGCAGGAGAAGGAGAAGACTGATTCTGGAATTCAGAGGAAAGAGATAGCACTTTCATTCTATGTGATAAGGGGAGTCTTCATGGAAGAAATGATATTAGGTTTGGGGTTCTGGAGAAAGAAAGGGATTTTAATAGACAAAAAGTGGTCCTCAGGTTCCAGGCAGAAGAAAGAACAGAAGCACAGGAGAAAGTGTTCTGAGAACTGCAAGAACCAACTGTGGCTAGAACTGAGGATTTATGGAGAATAGTGGAAGGTAAGCCTGGAAAGACTACTAGGTCCAGATTGTGGAGAACTTCAAATACCAACCAAGGAGCTGAACTAAAGGTGGAGGGGTATGTGGACCACTGGAAATTTATGAGCCAGAGAATGGCACGGTGAAAGCCAGAGGATTGAATCAAGATTAATTCTGAACTAGTAAACAGTATAGATTGGTTGGAAAAATTCTAGAGTTAGACATATGACAGGGCTAATCTGAGTTTAGAATTAAAATTCTAAACTAGGAAGATAGTAATAGTCAAAGCAAGGCCAAATGGGATGGCAACTACTTGGGAAGTGGTTGGGTATGGGTTTGAAGAAACTGTCACGAGAGTAAATAGACAACCTACAGAATGGGAAAAAATTTTCGCATGCTACACATCCGATAAAGGACTGATAACTAGAATCTATTTAGAACTCAGGAAAATCAGCAAGAAGAAATCAAACAACCCTATCAAAAAGTGGGCAAAGGACATGAATAGAAATTTTTCAAAAGAAGACAGAAGAATGGCCAAAAAACATATGAAAAAATGTTCAACATCTCTAATCATCAGGGAAATGCAAATCAAAACCACAATGAGATGTCACTTAACTCCAGTGAGAATGGCCTTTATCAAAAAGTCCCATAACAACAAATGTTGGCGTGGATGCGGAGAGACAGGAATGCTCATACACTGCTGGTGGGACTGCAAACTAGTGCAACCTCTGTGGAAACCAATATGGAGATATCTTAAACAGATACAAGTAGACCTACCATTTGATCCAGCAATCCCATTATTGGGCATCTACCCAAAAGAACAAAAGACATTCTATAAAAAAGACATCTGCACCCGAATGTTTATAGCAGCACAATTCACAATTGCAAAGATGTGGAAACAACCCAAGTGCCCATCAATACATGAGTGGATTAATAAAATGTGGTATATGTATACCATGGAGTTCTACTCAGCTATGAGAAACAATGATGATATAGCATCTCTTGTATTTTCCTGGATAGAGTTGGAACCCATTCTACTAAGTGAAGTATCCCAAGAATGGAAAAATAAGCACCACGTGTACTCACCAGCAAATTGGTTTCCCTGATCATCACCTAAGAGCACATTTAGGAATAACATTGATCGGATGTCGGGCAGATGTGGATGGGGGAAGGGATGGGTGTATATATACATAATTAGTGCGATGCACACTGTCTAGGGGATGGACACATTTGAAGCTCTGACTTGCGGGGGTTGGGGGGCAAAGGCAATATACATAACCTAAACTTTTGTATCGCCACAATATGCTGACATAATGATAATAAAAAAAAAAAAAGAAAAAGAAAGGAATTGAGATGGCTGATAGTGATTTCTGAAAAACAGTTGCAACTCGTGGGCCATAAGGTATTAATGTCTAATCTTGACTTCTACAGATGGGAGAAAGATTACATATATTTTGTATATATGTATACAAACATATTTTCTATTTAAGAACCAAACCACAAACTGTTTCATAAAAATCTGTTCTTTTCAACTTTTCAATTGGAAAGGATTTTATCTAGACTACTCAGATATTTTGAATTTCTGCCTTTCTTCTTAACCTGACAGATAATGACTAGAAAAACCAATCCAGTTAGGTTATTTTGTATTAAATACCTTTAATACACCTTATTTTAACATTTTGAAAGAAGGGAAGCAAGTAAAACTAGCCTTGAGTTCCCAAATCTTTCCAGGCATTTAGATTTGTGAAAACTGAAGACCAAGAAGGGGGAAAAATTTTGTCTTCCAAGTGAAAAGCCTGCAGTGAGAGATATAAAGTAAATTTACTTCACTTTAATATGGATAATCATATGCAGGTCTAGAGTCTTTATATTTTATAGCTCTCCTTAATTTCACATCTTCCTACTGCAGACAATGTAGACATAAAACATTTCATCACAGTGTTTAGGGATATTTTTCCTTAAAAAAAGGAAAGGAAAGGGAAAAAAAGTTCTTTCCTACTAGCATATACTCTCCAAATTCCCAGCTGTAGTATTGACAATAATAATTTTTGTGTCAGGGTTACAAAAGTGCACTGACATGACTAATTGAGAATGAACTGAGAAATGCCCAATGGAGGGACCAATATAAGAAACACAAAGCTGCATTTTTCAAGGCCTCATTTTAAAGATAAGTGTTACTGATACAAAGAACGTTTTACGAGTAAATATTTGTCATGCTGCGTTTAAATCACATTAATTCCCAGCTCTTCACTCTAAAAGAGCAAACACTATTGCCCCCTTAGTATTTCCCAAGTGCTTTTGCTTCCTTTAAGCATCACCAGGTTTTAGGTACACATGGTGGGGTGGGGCCCGGGTGTACTCACACACCTGCACACACATATACACAAAGAATCCACTGTATGCCACTAACCACCCTGGTTATCAGAAGTAAACGGACTCTGAAATTGATACAATTCCAATATGGCAGCTCATAAACACCAGAGTGATATTTTATTTGTAACCTACACCTCACATTTAAGAATCCAGAGGGAATTAGGACACTTTTCTACATTTCACCTACATAACTGCTTCATTCATTATATTGGATGATATCTTCTGAAAATTGTGATAAAATACACACAACAAAATTTTCTATCTTAACCATTTTTTAGTGTATGGTTCAATAGTGTTAAGTACATTCACATAATTGTGCACCAATACCCAGAACTCTTTTCATCTTGTAAAACTGAAACTTTATACTCCTTAAACAACTCCCCATTTCCCCTCAGCCCAACCCCTGGCAACCACCATTCTATTTTCTGTCTCTATGAATCTCACTATTCTGGATACCTTATATAAATAAAATCATAATATTTGTCCTTTTGTGACTAGTTTGTTTTACTTAGCATAATACTCTCAAGCTCCACCCATGTTGTAGCATGTGTCAGAATCTCCTTTTTTAAGGCTGAATAATATTCCATTATATGTAAATATCACATTTTGTTTATCCAGTCATCTGTCAATGGACACTTGAGTTGATTTCACTTTTTGGCTATTGTGAATAAATGCTTCTATGAACATAGGTATACAGATATCTCTTTGAGACCCTGCTTTCAATTCTTTTGGATATATACCCAGAAATAGAATTGCTGAATCCTATAGTAATTCCATTTTCAAATTATTGAGAAATTGCCATACTGTTTTCCATAGAAGCTGTACCATTTTACGTTCCCACCAAAAGTGCACAAGGGTTCCAATTTCTCCACATTATCTCACTTGTTATTTTTGTTTTTTTGGGTTTTTTTTGTTTTTATAGTACCATTCTAATGGATGTGGAATGCTGTTTCATTGTGATTTTGATTTGTTTTTCCTTAAGGATTAGTGATGTTGAGCTTCTTTTCATGACCTTGTTGGCCTGGATGGTATTTTCTGACTTATTGACTAGAACAAGAAAGATGGCAAGGATGGAAAACAAATTTCCTAAATTTCCCAGGACTTTGGAGTGACAATCAACAAACATTATTAACGATGTCCTATAGACAAGGCTCTGGGGTAGGGCTAGAGATAAATAAATAAATAAAAGCAGGTTGTTTAAGAGGAATCCGCCTGCAGGAATGCAGTGGAGGAGACGGGATGCACACACAAAAGTGCAAGGACTCTTCTGAAGCCTCAGGTTCCTTGAGGAGAGAAATAATTTTTGAATCCTTACAATTTCCAGTACAGGGACATCTTATGCTGAGTCTTTAATAAATCTTTGTTAACAAATGAATAAACTTATTCTTTTTATACGTAATCTCAAAAAAACAAAAATCTCCAGAGCAAACTTTTTCTGCCTTTCCCAAGCGATGAGCTTCGGTGTGGATCAACATACACTACACTCCTGTAAGTCTCCTGAAAACAGTTGCCTTTGAAGAAGTGTGAATTTTCCTTACTTTCCTTAAAAGGGTGTTAACTTCAAAAGGCGACCTGGTGAGTGTTAAAAAATTAACACATTTAAGTCAGTAGCCAAAACATCACCCCCGGATCTGTGAACCTGAAACTGAGCTGGTAGACTGAGCTGACTCTGGTGTGGATGCCAAAAAAGTCATCGCTCAGCGCTAATCTAGACCAGTGAAAATTTGCTCTTTCCTTGGGCTGAGGAGAGGAAAGGAGGCGGAGGGCATAAAAGCAGGAGACAGCTAGTTATAAACGCTTCTTCTAGATCCTTCTAACCCCTTAAACTTGCTTTAAAAGGGACTTTACTGCAAAGAATGTGTACTTTAGCTGGCTAACATCAAAAGAAACCTCCTTCTATTAAAAGTAGAATTGTTTATTTGTGGAGAAAATGGACTGAAATATCCTAGCTGGGCCACTTCCCTTCCTTTCTTTCCTTGTTTCTCATCCTGCCAGGGCACAACAGATTTTTTTTCTTCAATTCCCTGTCACTTTATGCAGCATCCACCAACGTATTACCTGGGTCCCCTTTTCTCTCCGCAGTCCTTGTTTAGAAATGATCTTAATGACTAGATTTTGGTCAACAAAAGTGCAGCCCATGCAGAAGTACTGATGTCAGGCTCCACATCAGGGGCTTTAATGCTGAAAGGAATACTGAGGGCATCCGGGTGCACCTCTCTGCCTCTGGGCACGACTGCACTTAGCTGATACCATGACAAACAAAGGCTTTCATGCCCCACAGAGGCAAGATATCACAGCACAGTAGTGAAATACCAGGAAACATCAGGAGCAGAAAGAAAACTAGTGTGTAACAGAAGTACTGAAATTTAAAAACAAACAAAACAAAAAAAAAAACCAAGTTTCTGAGAGTTGGAGACCAAGAGGCCATGACCCAAGCTACAGTTCTGCTAAAGCTATAAAGCAGTATATAATGTATGTATGCTTCTAAAAGAGAAAGAACTGGTTGTTGAGTGGTCTTCCTAGCCATCACTGTGGAACTCAGACAATGACAAGCAGTGATCCAAGCCTGATCATATAGTGCACTACTCGCTTTACCTAGGAGATGCATTTCTAAAAGCTATCCATATGCATTAACCAGGTCACTCATTCTTTCATTCACAGAGATGTATTAAGCACTAACAATACATCAGGCTCTTTGCTAGGTGCCAAGGATAGAGGGATGGATATGACCTATTAATTGAATTAACGGTCTCACAGTCTAGTAAGGAAAGGCAAATATCTAAACATGAACTAAAAGGCAGGTGGTACATAGAGCAATAGAAGTAATGTTAGGTACAGAAGCAAACAGAAGGAGAGAGACTGTGCCTCTTGGTGAGTTAGTGAAAAAGTTTTTGGAGCATTTTCTTCCTCCTGTCTTGTCTGTCTCCTGATGTCTCTTTCTCAGTATGCGTTCTCAATGGCCCACGGACCTCCTCTACTCTCCACCTCCTCCTTGAGGGTTGGAGCCCAGGAGAGATACAACCGAAGTATAGGAAGGATATACAATTTATTTTGTTTAATTCTTTAATATGTATTAATATTTATTGAGAACTTATAATGTGCCAGGCACTTTCTTAAGTGCTATACATGAATTATGCTATTGTGATATTTACAGCCTCCCCTAGGAGGTAGGTACTATTTTCAAACATCCTTTTACGAGTGAAGAATCTGACGTGCAAAGAGATCACATAACTCTCCAAGGTAGGAAACTAAGTTGTGAGGGGGCTAGAATTTGAAGCCAGGCAGTTTGGCTGTAGAGTTTACATGCTTGGGAGTCATAATTGTAGTGGTTAATGTAGTAAAAGTACCTGGACGAAGCACGCGTTGTCAGAAGAGGAGCAAGCCAAGGGCAGAGCACTGAGGAGTAGACAAGTGTAGTCAGCAGTCACAAGTAGAGATGGCAACAGGGAAGTCGCGTGAGAAGGTAGAGGAGATGATGGAGAGCTGGGCACAGTGGTGTCTTGCAAGCCCAGGGAAGAGAGAGCTTCAGAAGACAGGAACCCAGGCAGCTTTGCACTTTGAGAAGAGTAAGGAAAGGCGCGGGAGCGGAAGGCAGAAGACTGGGCTCAAGTCCTGGCTGTTGTACTCACACATCGTGTGAGCTTCGGAAGGTCACTTAACCTCTCTGAGCCTTGGTTTACTCATTTTGAAACAGTGACAATGATTTTTATGTATCACAGAGGTTGTTATAAGGCTCATGTCAGAATAATATTTGTGACCAATCCGTGACCACGGTTTAAAACCTTCATTATGTGAACAACATGCACATTATTACATCCTTCCACCTGAAACTGATTTAGTTCAAATACTAATAAAAATTGCCCCTGAGGTTCCTCATTTTTACCTTAAGAATATATATATAGTGATATGTATTTTATCTTCCTTTTAAATTCTGTGAGAAAGGCTAATATGATATAATCAATCCATATGACTATTACTATTCTAAATTATCAATTCATGCATGCATTAATTAAAGCTTTGAATACTTACTATATTCAAATCAAAAATATATTCAACTTAAGATTTCTTCATGAAGGAACTTATAATCTAGACAAGAGAGCTATCTGTAAAAAATCAGTAGAGTACAGTTGTTCTTAATTTGGGGGCTGTTCTTCTCCTCTCCTCCACCCCAGGGGACATATCTGGAGATATTTTTGGCTGTCACACTGGGTGGGAGTGATGCTACTGTTATGGAGTGGGGAGAGGTCAGGACTACTGCTAAATATCTTCCAAGGCATGGTATGATCCCCTCTCTCCTACCTCAATAAACAAATATTCAGCCCAAAATATCAACAGTGGTAAGGTTAGGAGATGCTGCTATGGTACAATAAGACAGGAGGTATAATAGAGGATTGGAAGGATGACACAGAAGAAGAAGTGATAACAAGTCAACAAGTGACTCTTGACTTTAATAAGGACATTTGGATCTTGTGCAATATGTGTCAAAGATAATTCTCATTTCACGGAAAGTTCTTAAATGACACATGTGTGTTTGAGCAGTTATACAAACTATTCCAAGCATTTAGCACCACTCACTTGAATAGGAAATTTTCATGAAGTGCTTTTGAGGCAGCACTCAGACTCTATTGGTTTACTAGTACCTAACTGCATGCCTGTAGTATTGTCAAGGACTAAATCCAGAAAATCAAAACCATTGTATTAATAGGTATTTTGAATAGAGAGAATTTAATACAAGGAATTGGTTATACGAAGATGGAAGAGCTGATGAACCACAAAGGAGACAGTGAGGCAACAGAGAGATTAGCAACATCTGGAGGCCATGGCCATCTTGAGGGCTGGAGAAAACATAGGAGAAGCTGACCTTACCAGATCTAAAACCTGGTGAAAACCAGTTGGAGCTAGGTTTTCACCTAGCAAGGGGTCCCAGACTTCAAGTTTTGTTTTAGTTCCAAAAATGTGATCATACAGGCATTTAGCCATTAAATGGAATCATCACTTAATTGATTAACGAGAACCCAGTCTTGTGAGTATGTGTAAGAGTATAGTTAGGCATTCAAATAATGAAGATCAATGAAATGTGCATGTCTAATTAAATGAGGTTGCCTTAATTTGTGTATTATACTAGAGACAACTCATATCTAAGTATTCATGTTTGAGTATTTGCAGTTATGAGGTTGCATAGGAAAGCTAAAGTTGGCATAACATGAAATACTCTCTAAAGAAGTGAACATTTAAAATTAATCCTCACACAAACATCCTTACCAAGCTTGCCCCCAGGGTCTCTCCCTTCCAAGGCAAGACTAAGCTTCCAATGGTCAATATTTCAATAATGGTAAAACATTGTACCACAGAATGCAAACACAATAAATACACTATGGAGTAAAATATAAAATCTAGGAAAAAATAAGATTGATGATGTTGGGTAACTCTTTAAATAACCTGCAAAACCAATGACAAATGAATATCTTATAGAATTAAACCAGTTAACAAAGAAGAGAAAATGGACAAAAAGAGTAAATGAAACTGCAAATAAGAATGATTTCAGTATTTAAGGATTAATAGAGGCCTCTAGGAAAACTGAAGAGTCTCAAATATTGCAAAATGATGTTACATTTTTCTGATCACATAGTAGGTAAAATTTGAAATAAACATTGTCCAATCAGACTATTATAAAATGTGTTGCAAAAATAATACTTCAAAAGTCAACAATTGATCCATTCTTCATTTTAAGAATTGAAGCTAGTTGGAAATATAATTGAAGCTATGTTATTATAAGATAAAATAGTATACTGATTTTCACATATTTTAAATTATTCTTAACATGAAAGTTTAACAGGTTTTTTTTTCACTATTGGCTGTAAAAATTCTGTCCCCATTTTAAGTGGCTTCCTCCTGTGCACATCGTTTTTGGGCAGGAAGGCTGTGCCATTCCTCCTACGGCACCAGGACATCACTGTGTTTGTTTGTCTCCCATGATTTACATTGAGTCCATGGAAGTAGTCATGCACAATGACACAGGCAGTCACTTCAATACCACTGCACAATACCATTTTGAGGTTAATTCTTAATACTAAATAGCTTAATACTGAAGCTTTTGTAGTACACAGATTGGTACAAAAACCAATTGCTCTAACTTATAAAAAGTGAGAGAAATAGGAACAGATACTAGAGGAAGCAGACTCATAAAATGTTATAGCTGGAAGAAACCTCAAAGTCACCTAGTGTCTACCCCCTTATTGTACAGTTGAGGGAACTAAAGAGTCAAGAGGGGATAACTTTCTGCATCATGCCACTAGTTTGTGGCAAAGTTGTTGCTTGAAACCAGGTATCTGGACTTCTGTCCATAACCTCCTTGTAAATGACACTTCAACATTGAGAGCCATTGAACTCCGTGTAGGTGAAGCAGAAATTGTAGACTTCAACAACCTCACAGGTGCTAGATGCTGGCTGATGGGCAGGGTTTTCTGCAATTGGCAGGCAAGCGTGGGATTGCATGGTGGTAATACACCCGGCTCTGGAGCCAGACTGCTCAGTTTAATGAGGTCCTGCCACTTCCTAGCTGAGTGACCTTGGGCAAACTGCCTAAACTCTCTGTGTTTTAGTAATCTCTGAGTGCCTACTCTGTGCCAGGGGGAACAGTAAACCCTACCACAGAAGGTCTAAATTTAGCTAATATTTATGTAAACTATTTGGAATATGGGCCAGCTCATAGTAACCTCTCAACCATTCCAACATGCGATGGTAATGAGCTCAGCAGGCCAACACTGAGGGTGAGAGGCGGAGCAGTGAGAGCACCGCCTGACCCCTGACCAGCAGATAGCCTGGGGCTGGTTAGGGAAGGTCACAGGCACCTAGGAGCTATACACTTGCTCTTCTATAGGATTTGCTGTGTGTATTTATCTACTTAAGTTGAAGATTCAGTAAAATCTATAGTTTCTTCATGGTCTTTTTCAACTCTTAAATCTTTGTTGCCTCTTTAAATCCTTGAGTTAAAAATTAATTTTGATATTGTTAAGATGCCAGAATTGGCATCTAAGCACATTCACTCGTCTGATTTTCTGATAAGGAGCAGCCTAAACTTGTTCAACTAGATAACAAAGTCTTAAAGAATTAAAGGTGTGACAGGGAGAAGCCCTGTTTGGCTGACCCAGATAAAATACCAGTTAAGATATAGGCTACATGTATATGCGTATACGCATACACACAAACACAGCAGTTTGGATCGTCAGATTTCCTATCCCAGATTTAAGTTCAGGCATGCCAAATTTCTTCATAAATTTTCTCAGAAAGATATCAGTCACAAAAAACATGTATCTAAGTCCAATAGAATCAAAGCCTTCTATTTTTATAAAAACATTTGTTAAATAAAATCTATCCTAATTTCTCCAAAGTCCAGATCGCATGCTAATTTGCATGGTTTATCAATTCTATTCTTAAACTTTCCTGGGAAGTAGATTCTTCAACCTTGCTTAGAATTCCCTTCAAGTTTCTCACAACAAGAAATGCTAGGCAACTAGCTAAATTACAAAGTGAGAATCTGAAGAAAACAGGCAATTCTGCAAATATGTCTCTGTTCCCTCCATTGTAGCCCATCAGAGTAGGTAGTGCTATATTTTATTCTTGTTTAAAAGGTGCTGAGAGAATATCTAAACTACTTTAAAAATCAGTCTTCTAGTAGTCTAGTGGGGGATAGGGGTGGGGAAGGGAGCAGAACTCATTCCAGAAGGATCCTTTTAAAGAATTCCTGAGGCTTGTGAAATTTTCCTTCTAAAAGTTAGAAAAGGGAAGAAACAAGACACTACCATTGAGCATCCAATGCAAAAGGAATTAAACTGTGAAAAGCCCTGGGGAATAAAAAAAATCCAGTTAAGCTTTTGTTTTTCTGTAAATATATCAATCATTCTTTCAATATTTATTGAAAGGCAATAAAAGGATAGGGGGAAAAGCTTTAGCTTTGGAGTCAGATACACATGGAGTCAAATCCTGATTCTGCAACTTATTAACTGTGAAATCTTGTGTAAACTGCAAACTCCTCTGAGCCTCTGTTTTATCAGTTGTAAAATGAGATACTATAGCACCTACCTTCTAGGGTTGTGGGGATTAAAAAGATCAGATAATGCATGAAATGTACCTAGCATTGTTTCAGCACCCTGTGAACATTTCATTTGCTACTTGTGCCCTGAGTGACTACTGTGTGCAGGCAATGTGTATAACCAAGGCTCCAGTACCTTGAAGGTATGTTCTAGTTGAGGGAACAGAAAATAGACACCCACATACACACAAAGCAACATATCATGTATCTTGTGCTAACAAAGGAAATTAAAACATTGTAAAGAGATAGAACGAGATGGAGTTGGGTGAGTTTGCTGCTCTGTATAAGGAGTTCAAGGAAGGCCTCTTTGATAACATGAGATTTATGCAGAGACGTAAGGAAGTGGGGGACAGTTTCAGGCAGAGGGAACACTGCAAAGGCCCCATGGCAGGAGCATGCAGCATGTTCAGGAGCAACCACAGGAGGCCAGTGTGGGTGTAGCAGAGGGAGATCAGGACGGAGCTGGGGCAAGAACAAAGAGGCCATTGTAGTTGGTGAGGAGTTAGAATCCGGTATTGAGTGAGGTGGCCTCACGGGAGGGTGTTGTAAGAAGTGATGTCAGATTTTAAAGAGACCACCTGGTCTTTGAGTTGAGAATAACTGGCAGGGGGTAAGCAAGGAAGCAGGACACCAGTTAGGAGGGCTGCGTAATAATCCAAGCAGGAGATGGTGGAGGCATGAACTAAGGGGACACGGAAGAGATGGTATGAAATAGTCAGGGTCTGGATACATCGTGAGGGATTTGCTGATACATTGGATGTGTGGTATGGAAGAAAGAGAAAAGTCAACGATGATGACAAAGGTTTTGATCTGAGTATGAAAGACGCGGGGGCTGCTTACTTAGAGGGGGAGCTACCTTGAGTGTGAAATGCCATGGCAGGTAGTTTTCTTTGCCTCGGTCAACATTTTTTTTGATCCCCTCTTTCTTCTTTACTTTGGAGTAGAAACTAAAAAATGAAATACTCCAATTCCCACCCTCCCTTACAGTTAAGAATGACCACATGTTGGAGTTCTGGCTAGGAAGATGTAGATAGACGTGCCTGGCTGAACTCCCTGGAAAAAAATAAAATAAAACAGGGCATAGCCTCATGAGGAGAGGGCTTTTGTCCTCTGAATTTTTTGGCCTTTCCACCTTCTTCCTGGAATGCAGGAAGGATATTTGAGTTGAAGCAGCCATCTGTGGTGATGAAAACTAAATAGGCACCATTGGATGGTGGAGCCAGAATCTGGAAAGAGAGTGGGTCCTTGAGGTCACCACAGAGCAAGAATATCAGCCCTGGACTGCCAACCTCCAGAACATGTACTGTGTGACATAAATAAGCCTGTCTGTTTAAGCCCATATTGATCAAGCTTTCTGTTATTCACAGCAGAATGCATTCTTAACTGATACAGATGTATACTAAACAGCTAAGTTGGAGCTATTGAGTGGGCAGTTTGACCTATAATATGAAGATCAGAGGAGAGGGTAAGTCTGAAGCTATATGCCAGGGTGCTGTCAGCATGTAGATGGTACTGACATCTGCGGGGCTGACTGGGTAAGCTCACACGGAGAATGAGAGTAGAGAATGAAGGCAAGAGCTCTGAGGGCTGAGCCTCTAGCACTCTGGGATCAGAGGTCAGGAAGAGAGGACAATCAGAAGAGGATTTTGAGAGGCACAGCCAGGGAGGAAGAAGCTGACCCATGTGGTGTCCTAGCAGCCAGTTGAAGAATGTGTTTCAAAGAGAGAGTGAGCAGCTACGTCAGATGTTAATGAGAGTTGAAGTAAAATTTATCAGTGGACTTAGAAATATGGAGACCATTGGCGACCTTGACAAGTGCATTTAGGTTCAATGTGCAGTAGCTAGAATTATTATGTGCACACTATTCCAAGATTCTGATAGGATCGATGCTTCTCAGAAACAGTCCAGTACACTACCTCCCCTCTCATTAAAACAAAGAACCAACCAACCAACCATACAAACTGGTTTCCACTGATGGAACTTCATTGAGGGATGGGGAACCATCTTTTACTTCGAGTCATAATAACATGTTTTCAGTCTTCTTATCTGGTTATGAACCTTGTAAAAGAAGCATGGAAGACAATGCAGTGTGTTAAGAATATGATGGCTAAAACCGAGTTCCAGTGCTTTCCTACTGTATCAGTGTCAAGGCTTTCCAGAGAAACAGAACTCAATATACATTCACATTTAGCCCTTGAACAACATGATTTGACCTGCACACGTCCATTTTCTTCCACCTCTGCTACCCCTGAGACAGCAAGACCAACCCTTCTTCTACCTCCTCCTCCTCAACCTGAGGACAAGGATGAAGACCTTTATGATGATTCATTTACTCTTAATGAGTAGTAAATATATATTTTCTTCCTTATGATTATCTTAATAACATTTTCTTTTCTCTATCTTACTTTATTGTAAGAATACAGCATATAATACATATAATATACAAAATATGTGTTGACTCTTCATGTTATTGGTATGGCTTTAGGTTTGGGAAACCGAAAGTTATATGCAGATTTTCAACTGCATGGGGGCGGTTAGCACCCTTAACCCCCATTGTTCAAGGGTCAACTGTACGTGTGTGTGTACTAATATACATATTTATTATAAGATGTTGGCTCATGCAATTATGGAGGTGAAGAAGCCCATAACCTGCCACCTGCAAGCTGGAGATCCAGGAAAGCTGGTGGTGGTACAATTCAAAGGCCTGAGAACCAGAGAGTCAATGGTGTTGATTCTAGTCCAAGCCTGAAGCCCTGATAACCAGGAGTGCTGAGCACAGAAGATTAATGTCCCAGCTCAAGCAATCAGGCAAAGAGCAAATTCAACCCTCCCCTGCATTTTTGATCTATCCAGGCCCTCAAGAGATTGGATGATGCCCACGTACACTGGGGATAGATATTCTCAGTCCACCAGTTCAAATTTTATCCAGTCCACCAATTCAAATGTTAATCTCTTCCAGAAGCATCCTCGCAGACACACCCAGAAATAATGTTTAACCACATATCTGGGCATCCCATGGCCCAGTCCAATGGACACATAAAATTAACCATCACATCTGTCACCTCTAACTGCATCATATTATGAACAGGTCATTGAACCAACATGGTTTCATTTCCCTAATTTCTATAATAGATTGGACTTCTCTTTAGGATTCTCTTCTAGTTCTAATCTTCTGTATTTCTACACTAATTAACAGATATTTTTAAATTTAGAGTGCCTAAAATAGCACCTACCACATTGTGGACACTCAAGAAATATGTGTTTAATGAAAAGTGAATAAACATGTTAAGAGACTTTGACATCAATATTGTCATCTTCGTGACAATGTTATTGTCATTGATGTGATGGAGATACTGACATTTACATTGACATTGCCTTGTTAAGAGACATTGACACAAGGCTAGATGATTAGCCCAGTCAGATCTGGCAAGTAGTGAAGCCAGTGGTCAGGTCTTATAACTCCATAGTTAGTGAAGAATTTTGTCTGGATTTCAACATTTAAAATATTAAACATTCCCATCCATAAAAACACTTCTCTTTTTGCACATTTACAATCGTATGGACACTAGCCAACTAAAATAGCCAAGAGTCCTTGACTAATTGGCCTGGGCTTTAGAGACCTTCAAGAGAAAGGACATATACACCTCACATATATTGAGACAACAGATTCAGATGCTATAGCATCATTTAAAATAGCTCAGAGTGTTTCTTGCATTTAAAGTCACAAAGTCATTCAAAGAGTAGATGAAACCTTTTTCTTTTCTTTTTCTTTTTTTTTTTTTCTTTTGGAAGGTTTATTTGTTTGATTCCTCAAAGTAAAAATGCCCCAAATTCCCACACAAGCAGAAACATAGTTAAGCTGCATGATTCTGTCTCGAGTATGCAAATATCACAGCCCAGTCTTATGTCAGCTTGAAAAGATAATGTCATGCAGAAAATTAAGACCATCTGATGAAATCATGTTATGAAATGTGGCTTGAGAGAGCAGCTTTTTATGTGTTACAATTTGATATATTTTCACACCAAAACTCAAATGAACAGGCAAGGAACCTCAATTAATGCAAAATTTGAAATTTTCAGACAAATTTACAAGGTGTTTACTGAGGAGAAAGCGGCGGGGGGGGGTGGGGGGGACATTTTAAATACTGTCTCCTTGTAACAGCCTTGATTTTATGTTATGTGTCTAAGGAACTGAATGCCTCAGCTTTTCATTTAGAGTTCTGAATTTAATCTGATGGCAGTTTGGATATAATAATGATGCATTTATTGTTAATTTCCTTAAAGCCTTACTATCTAACAATGTAGACCATTATCGCCCCAAATACATTCTGTGTTTGAGGGATTTCCATATTCCACAGTGCATAGACGCTGACTCCAAAGCAAGGCTTAAGAGGCATATACGAGAAGCAAGAATATATTTCCTTGGTAACTAGCTGGTCTTTTTTTCCTTGCTGCAGACCTGTTTTCCAGAAGATGAGAAGGAGACTTGACAGGACTTTATTGGTTCATAAATTAACTTGGTAGATTTACAATCATTTCTTGGAATGCCAGGAACTCTTTTTAGGAACTTATTTTCAAAAGAGAAAATAACCATGTTTAACTCAGAATATGAAATTGGCACTACAATCCACTAGACGATGGTGGGTTCATTTGTTTTTCACCTATGGACCTGATCCCATCTGCCATTGACACAGTTATTTTTGGCCAAAGGGAATATCTAAACAGATATTCATGATCACATTTTATTCCTAATGTAAATAAATAAAGTATCATTAGCCATATGATCAGTGAGATATAGTCAGTCAAGTTTGCTGGCTTCTTTAAGAGACCGTAATGAAATAGAGAAGGTCAAATGAGCACTGTGCAGGAGACTAAGATAGCCATTACTTCCTGCTGACCTGCAAGTCTAATCCAGGAGTGAAGGAAGGTAGGTTAATATCTGTGTGACTGTCTCTTCCCAACCTCTGCCCAAAGATGTAAATAATCCAACTTTTGGAAATAAACGCCCCCATATTGAGCAGACCTCTGGGCTCCGGGTTCACGGGAGAGGTATTTTTCTAAGTGCAGCAGTGAAGCGGATTCTTCTATGCTCACAAGTGGTGGAGAGAAAATTCTACCCACGTCTACTGGATTAAAACCCTCTGTCTGTTTATCTTGGTCATTCATGCCCCAGAAGAGAGCTATAGAGAGGTCTTCAGCCTTCTCAGAAGAAAAGATACAAAAGGACAAATATTTAAATTCAGAGCCCTACCCTCTGTGGAAAAACATAGGCTGCTAATGAGTAAACTGCCCGTTTGGCCAAAGCAAACTTGAGCCCCATTTTTCTGTGATCCAGGCAAGCAAAATAAAAAAAAAAATTGTTTTTCAAGTAGGATGGGGCTAATTATAGGAGGCAGAGGGTAGGTAAAATAGCTCCTTGTTCAGAAGCATCCACATATTTTCTGAGATGAAGAGCAAATAGTTTGTTTAAATAGCAAGCAATTTTCTATAAAAGTGCTACTGCTTGGAAACGCTCTTTATGATTTATTGCTGCCTTTTAACCTGAAAAAATATTAATAACTGAGGAGCCCTTGTTGGTATCTTTATTATGCTTAAACCCAAATAGCCATAATATTATAACTGGTGTGGCCACATTTAATATTTTTCTTTCATGAATGCAGCACAGGCTTATTAACAGAGACCAGAAAATAGAAGTAGCGGCGACCTTCGAGGCTCTGGCTTTACAGGGAGATACCAGGGCAGTCAGTGAGGCGGCTAACTCTCAGAAGCTGGGGTGAGGCCGCAGAGAGACTCTCTCCACATCTCCCCCTTTTCTACCAGATAGAGCACTTTCCCTGCGTATGGATCCATGTCATCATTCAGCTGTTTCTTCTGGCACAGCCAGAATCCAGAACAGAATCTCAGTGAAAAAGAAACCAATAAATTAGATCTCTTTGTGAGCAATTTGCCGTGAGTTCCATTCTCCCTGCCTATTAAGATTCTTTATTTACTTCACCAAGAGATTTCTGTTGACAAGTCCATCCATTTACCACTAGCCTAGATAAAATGATAATAAACAAAATGTCAAAAAATATATTCATGGGACCTTCCCCATTCCCACCCCCTCCCCTTCTCTTTTTTCATCAAGCTGGTAAATTAAAGAACCTTTGGAGCTAAAAAAAAGTTTAAAACTGACACACTAGTGGAGGCTTTTAGTTTACTTAATTAATTATATTTTATGACTCTGCTTATATATGTAATGATATATATATATATATATATGCGTAGATGAAAATATCGCACCCCGAACTGACACCGTCAGAAAAGAAGGCGAGTGACTTCCAGCAGCTGCTTCTGACGTTCCTGATCTGATCTGGCTAATATTAATGGGGAGGACGGGGAGACTGGAAGGAGGCATACTGGGGGAAAGGAAATTTTCCATTTTATGCTTATGGATGATTCCCAGAGGAATCTTTTGTTTCCAAGTATCTTTCGAGTCCTTTGGGTGCAAGGCAAATGCTGAGCAGCTCTGTCTCGCACATAACTCCAATGGAGACACCTATAATACAAAACAGAGATCCCCCGAGGGCACCGTTATACATTTATTATAAAGCAAAGATTAAAACAATTTTATGGAAATTAAAGATAATATGGAACATTTGTCTCTCTCTCAGTCAAAGAGTAACATGAAGCAGTTCAACAAACAGCTCCAGGCAGTTCCACGCGGGATGATCGAATGGCTGGGACCGAGGGGACAGGCGGGGCGGCTGCAGACTGCGAGGTGTGGGTTTTTACCCGGGCATCTTGCCGGTGCTTGGCAACTGTGCTCGGGTGAAAAATGATACGCCTGCAAAATCAGAACAATGGGCAAGTGGAGGGGTACTTAGGTGGTTTGCCCTCCTGAAATCTCTCTCAGCAGGATAGGATGCAAACGGCAGAGCAAGGACCAGAGGTGGTGTTCCGAATAGCTTTTTACGTTTTGTCTTTTTTGGAACGCACACGTGTGACAGAGTGTGTGTGTGTGTGTGTGTGTGTGTGAGCGAGAGTTGTGTGGTTTTGCTCTGTTTCTACTTGATTCACATGCTCACTAGAAAAAGAATGTACAAAAGCCCTGAAAATTTGCAAAAACTCCAAGCTGGTAGCATTTCCATTTTATATATAATACAATCCTGTTACCAAAAAGAAGTGGCTGTCAGAGGAGAGTAAAACATCTGTGTTAAGCAAGAGATGTACTCTACTTTATTTGCACACAGGGGTCTGATTTGACCTCTAGTGCACTAAATTTATGGTAAAAGGAGGGCTTTTAAATTGGGTTTGTTTTATTTTGATCCTCTGTCTGGATATTTCTTTCATACCTCCCAGGCAGTAGCTCTCATGGGTAAGCTTATATTTTTGTTAATAAAAAAATGCAATTGGTGCTAATCTAGGCTTCCATCACGGTTGTTCAAGCTTTCCAATGTTAATAACCACTCCCAAAGAAAGGATCATCAAAAGAGTTCAGACTACGTGGTTTTGCGGTCAAGGCAGTGAGCCATATTCAGAAATGTCTGCTTTCCGTTCCCTGGTCCACTGCAGGATAACTATGTGACATTTATAAGTTAATTGTTTTCTTTCAGTCTTGATTTCTTTAGCTATAAAAGGCTACTCTTTATTTACTTATTTAACACGGGTCTAGGGATGGCAATGATTTATGGAGTGAACTAGTTAAGATATTGGGCTTTTGATCCGACTGACTTGGGCAGGGATTTCTCTTCTTTACTCACTAGTTCTACATCTTAGGGCAAGTCACCAACTATAACTCGTGTTTATATATGTAAGTATATATACAGTAGTTATTGTGAAGATTAACTGAGATAATGTATGTAAAGTATGTTAAAACAGTGACGGGCATATAATACTCAATAAACATACAGATTTTATAAATAATAATAATAGCTAAACATTCTTAGGCCTCACACAAATGATTAACTAAAGAGGAAGCATTATCATACAATTATTATTCATAAATAAAAACAGCAACATTCATATACAGATTTTTATGAGCTCTACACAGCAATGAATTTTAATGCCAGATCACAAGCACCATACTTCACCTTTCATTTCAAACTATATGACTTTTTCATATAGTGGCATAATGTAGCACAGACGCTTGAAACACCTCCAATTTTAAAGCTCCTCCTCCCCCACTACCTCCTGCTTTGGGCTCTCTAATGAAAAGTCAAGGTTAAGGGCAATCTGTTTGAGGCTAAAGCCTACTAGACAGACCAGGCCAGGTGATGGTGCAGGGCTCAGAGAATGATGTGAACAGGAAGGGCAACAGGGAGAAACTTATGAAACACACAGAACGTCTGCACTTTCGGATTAAAAATACACTGGGGGGAGAAACTCAGCACCAAATACAGCAGAAAAAATATTAATATTTTCAATTGCTTTTCATGTGCTTCCTTTCACCCTTCAAATAAGAACCATTTTTCCCTAAATAGATGGATGTGTTTAGTACAGTAAATACAAAAGCTCTCTTGTTAGAATTCATTAAAAAAAAATGTAAAAGAAACCTCTTTATAATCACAAAAAGACATGGAAGCTGGGGGTTCCTGGGTAATAACACACATCAAGGGGCAATAAAGGGACAAGGCCTTCAGTATTACCGAATGACATTCACTCTGGAGTGTCATTGCTTAATTATAGTTTTTCAAATATTTGAGCAATAAAAAAATCAGAATTTACTTTCAAACCCATATGGATACAGCCAAACAATATAGCTGTTTCTTATCTATTAATGAGGTTGAGACCTATGTCTTTAAAGGGATCACAAATAAATTCTTGGGTGTATTTTGCTTTTTAAATATTTTGAATATATGAATTCATCAGGATTAGGGATTAGGTAACTGCTGTCTACACAAAAAATCTGCAAAATTTTTCATTACTTTTTTATTAGTTGGCAGCAAATACTCTAACTGTGAACTTTTATGAAGCTATAAACATAAAGGACCTTCTGATACTGGTATGATGATAATTCTAAATTTCCTCTTTGCAGCTGTGGTTGATCCCCTCTATTTGGTACAGTCTATTTTTTTGTGACTTAACAGAAGAAAGTTGGCTCACTACTGTATTGCCTTCAAGCACTTTCTCGGGAAGTTCTTGAATTAAATCCACATGGAAACCCAATTCCCCTCTCCACCTTTCCCTTAAGGTGGTTATAAAATGTCAGTAGAAAGCAAAGCTGTTTATTTTACTTAGGGTTGGATTCTGTTAGTAAATGAGTTTCTGGTGGGGCTTATGTGCAAACCACATCTTTCAATCAGATTCTTTACATTACTAAATGTGTATTAAATTGTGCCATAAATATTAATTTAAAATTCAGAAGTTCAGATTTCACCTAAATCCATGTGAATAAGCAGAGAGACAAACTGTTTAACAAGTTCTGGATTCGCATTCTACCTCCACTAGCAAAACATTGCTTGACTTTTATATGCAGCAGGTGAGAAAGACAACTGTGCTGTCTTTCCAATGGAAAGACTTCCCACCCAGCAAACATCTACGGCCCGGCTTTAATGTGACAGCTTGGAGATCTCTGCAGAGAGAGCAAGGCAATCCTGGCAGGACGCTTTCCTCCTGGAATCCAGGAGATGGTATGTGCTAAGACAGGCCTGGCTGCTGAGCCATGTCTAATGCTTCTAGAGTTGGGATAGTTTTAAAACATGATGGAAGAAGACAGTAACCTGGGAAGTATCATGGTTTGAGGATACTGGGAGGTAGATTAATCTGAAATAATATAATCTAAATTCTTATGAAACCGAGCTATGTTTGTAGGTTTAATGAGCAAGAGGGGTAGAAATCACCTACTCTCCTTTCTTTTCTTTTCCCTACAGACCTGGGCCTGCTGTTCCTACATAAAGCTGTAAAAATCTACCATTTGTTTTGGAGCTTTGAAGAATGAATGAACACGTTCTCTCATAAAAGAGAAACAAGATATCCTTTGGTACGTGTATTTTTGTCTTAAGCTTCCAAAGTAAGATTCTTGAGTCCAGAACACAGTAATCAATGGTTCTCCATCCTTTCTAATGGGAGGACCCATTTCATTTTGTAATGAAGTCTCATGATCCTCCATATCTGAGTTTTAAAATTTGTATTATTAGTCACATCCACATCTACAGGCCTTTGAACATACACTTAAAAATAATTAAATGTGTCCCTATGAAATATAATACTGTTTGAGAGAATCCTTGGCTTTAGCCTCACTCGCCTCTGGTATTAACTCTGCTGTTTTCCAGGAACTTGGGGCTCACATATTGGTAACCACTGAACTCCTTGAATGAAGGTGGCTGCTGGATGCCATTTGCTTAGTCTTAAATGCAATAATATTAACAGAATGGATTTTTGGTATCATCTGGGATCTATCTACTAGCATTATTCTATTCTCTTGGTGCTTAAAATGGAGAGCCTGCTTGGATTATAAAATAAAACCCAGATGACAATGAACCTGTGATGCATAAGCGTGCCTCCCAACCACTTGGGTAACGCTACCATTTTTGTGTCATTAGATTGCAGGAAAGGAGAAATAGGGTCAACACTCTAAGAAGTAAGGCAAAAAATAGGGTATGCATAGTGATCAAGCTCTCCTTATTTTTTCTTCTACGCAATACTCTAAGGTTTATGTTTGAATGATACCTTTGACTCAAACGGTAAAAATCTATAAAATATAGTGGAAAGAAGTATAAGGTAGTGGTTAAGAGACTGAGCTTTGAAGTCACATTTGGGCTTAAATAAATATTTCAATGCTTACCAGCAATATGAACTTGGGCAGGTAACTCAAATTCTCTCCAAATCTTGGTTTTACCATCCCTAAAGGAGCAATAATATTTATACCTATAAGTTAGTGATTATTAAATAATAAAATTATGTAAGGGCTTAGCACAATTGATGGTGCATAGTAGCATGCAGAATTTGCAGTAACACTTGTAAGTACCTTGTGACAGGCCACAAGAAAGAGATTCAGGGGAATATTATTTAGAGCTTAATTGCTTTGGAGCACTACCCATTAAGATCAGTTGGCTCCACCCTCACTGTGCAGGATTCTCTGTGCAGGTCAGGTCTAAGTGTGCACATGTACCATCTAGGACATGGGGACAAACAGGAGCTCACCAGGGCTATGATTAATCTGGAAAATATCACTGTGACTAAGGGAGCAAAGAGAGCAGTGGAGGATGGGGAACACACCAGGAGAAACACGGGAGAAAAAGAAAAAATAAGCAGAAAAGAGAAAATGAAAGAAGGAAGTGTGACTCAGAAAAGAATAATGGCAAACTGAAGGACATCAAGGGGGCTGGGCAAGTATTTTAAATGCCTGTAGCAAGGCATTAAATTGAGAAAGCCCAGACGCCTGAGAATCTGCAACTGAGTCAATAGCAGTGAAGTCTCCAGTCTCTGCATTGTCATTGGGAGCTGAGGCAGAGATCATATGCCTCATTTGTAGGCCTCTGATTTTTACAGGGTTTTGCTATCACCACTTAATAAAAATGATACCACTACTAAGAGTAATAATAAGGATAACTAATATTAATTGTGTTCTTGCCGTGTGCCAGGCTTTCAGACATACATTAACTCATTTAATCTTCATGACACCCCTATGAAGTGGGTAATATTGTATTATTGCCATTTTTGAGATGAGAAGACTATGGCTGAGGGAGATCATGTGACTTGTCCAAGGTCATACAGAGAGTAAATTACAGAGTTAGACAAATCCAAATCTTTCTCGCTTCTGAGCCTGAGCCTTAACAGGACTGCTATGTGTGGCTGCACAGGTTGTACATTGCACAATTCTTAGTGTTGGCTTTGATTCAGAATATCATGTGAATGGGGCAACTCTGGAGCTGGGTAATGCAGAGGCCCCCATTCTTAATCTCTAGTCCGTAACTCAAAGTTAATGCCCCTAACTTTTCCCTTTAAATGAGCAAGAGCAGCCTTTTATCTTAACTTAATAAATTCAATCAAAAGAGAGCTCCTTGGCCTCTAACTTTTCCTGTGTACCTTTCACAAAAATAGCAATTTGTGCCTGTGAACATGTTTCAGATGCAGGCAACAGCTAACCAAGTCAAGATCATGGCTAAAGATCCTACTTGAGATAAATCGATGTTAATCAAATATTTTAATATTAACTAATTAAATCTTTAAATATTATCTAGACTCTTCTAGTCTAAATCACTTCTGAAGTTTGGAATCCTGTATTAATTTAAAGGGGGAAGAAAAGATCTTTTTCAGCCAATCTTTATCATTGAGCACCACCATCACCAAATTGATAAACCATATCACCTTTGTCCAAACAGCTTTGATCTGTTAAAACTAATAGTATTCAATGTCCATTGTCCATCCAGGTAAACAAAAACTTACTTCGGAGTAAATATCTGTCTTTCCAAATCTTGGGAGTAGGATGGTTTGTTGCACGTAGAAGGCAAGCTTCAGGTCTCAGGAATCCAGCTGAAGTTTAGAAGTGATCAAAACACAAAAATTTGTTACACAGTCAAAGTTCAAGGCTGGGATGGAAGTTAGAGGCTGCAGTGGTAGATTCACTATCCTGAAAATTGCTCAGGAGAACAGAAGCACCAGCCATTTCCCGATAAGCCAGGCAGAATCTAAAAGAAAATCAACTTTTTGGCTGGCCAGCTCCATGCTCACATTGCCATTATTATGATTGGGATTATTGTTGGTATCTGATTTGACCACAATCATTTCAGAAACAATAAAGCCTTTTTTAAATTATTCAACTCTGATAGCAGTAAGCTGTATATCTGCTACTTTGCTGCATTTTCTTCTGTAATGACTTTTTCTTCCACCCTCTTATCCTGTAGCTGCTTTGTTTCTTTTGTATTATGATTCACATGTCCTTTTTTTTTACACATATGTGTCATCTGCTTCTCAAACTCCACAGTATTTCTTTTCTCCAAATATTTTGCAGAGTATTATTTTCCCACTAGAGCAGAACACCAGGACACCGAGAACAGCGTAGTATTCCAAGATTCCATAAACAGCCCGAGTGATTGCTAGATTTAAATGACCTCACACGTAATTTTAGCAAGTGGAGATGCATTAAATGGCTCCAACAGGTGTATGATTATAAAAAGAATGTCAAATTTTTGTGGAAATTAATACTGGAATATAGGTTCTACTATTACTGCTTAGCAGCAAATGGTTCAAGTAGTATAATAATATAGCAGACTCATGGAGCCAATTAATCCATTAGAGGAAAATTCCATTTATTTTAAAAAAAACACAGTGAGTTTTAGCTTAAAGAGGAACTACAGACAATTCTAAGTAGAATTCATCTTAGCAAGTTACATACCGTTTTGGAGATTATTTAAAATCCAGTTGTGGAAGGCAAAGAAGGGTATTGAGAAAACATAATTGCTATTTTTAATAAAATGTGCCTTTTTAGGGTACACTAAACCTTATGTCAATGACATTAATTATTTTGGCATCTTATTGGCAGTCACAATTGGACAAAAAGTGGAAGTACGTAAGTGCAAAATAAGTTCTTGGCTTCATTTCTTCATCCTTACATACTTCAGGGTTTTATTTATGGCTAAATTGAAGCTGGATGTCAAATCTGGGGCCCTCGGAACAAAATCTTAATAATTAACTGGCAAAACTGAACATGATCGCTTCTGACACACCTACACTGGTAATTATTGCTTTGAGGCCATTTACTAATGAAATTAATGTATTCATTGCCCTAACAAATTAGCATAACTCATACATAATGCCCCACATTTCAAGACCTCGCTAGAAAAACAACACTTAATACAGCAGAATGAAATGGCAAGGGCATTACGTGGAGACAGTATTCACTGAATTACTACATGTTAAAAACCACAATAGCTAAGTGTTCGTTACAATGCCAAATGTAAACACAATGTGGGTATTAAAGCCATTAATAGTGTAGTCAAGAGTGTACAATTGATGATTATCTTTGCACTTCAAATAAGCAGATATTACAATAGCAGTAACCATGGAATCTAATTAAATGGCTACTTTTAGAGCTACGAAGTATGAAAAGAATGCTCTGCAGACAGTCTCTTCCCCACCACATTGATAAAGAATATTGTTCAGCTGTTGCCACTTCTCTACATTTCTCACTAAATGAACTCAGTGGCATACTAATTAAATACTGCCCACCACCCCAGCAGCGAGAGGGTTAAAAAATGGAGGGCAAACAGTTGCGGAACCTAAGTGTCATTTTTAAACAGGAAAATCATGAAACTATCCTTATGTAAACTTAATGTTTTAATAAAAGGAGGTGACTTTGCTTTCAGTCTCTATGTACTTTTCACTTTAGATGACAGTCACAGTAGTCAAAAGGGGGTAGTAGAAGACAAAGCAAAACAAAAGACTCTAAACTATATTATATATTTTTTAAATTTAGAATATTATGGGAGTACAAATGTTCTGATCACATGCTTTGCTTTTGTGCAGTTTGAATCAAAGTTATAAGTGTGCCCATATTATATTATATTTTCTTTGACAAATTGTGACCTAAAGACATATTCCCAAGCATGCAAGTAGAGTAAAAGATGCTGGTGGAGTTTTCACTATCCTTGCCCTAGACCCATTTTAAGGAAATTGTGCCCTAAAATAATCACATGCTCAGTTAGGATTGTTCTTAACACATGTGCTCTCCCACGCCCCCCAGTCCCCACAGACAAGTCTGTAATTACTGGACAGTTGATGTGTGGGTTTGAATTATGCTTGATGAAACAATGATGTTTATTACAAAAAGAATTGCATTTATAGTATCCTTCAATTCAGAAGTGTTGGTCTCTAGTTAGTACCTAGAAACATGTATTTCATCAAAATTCAGGGCATAATGATTGCAAAAACTCATAGGATTGATTACAATTGGACACTTAAATCTTCATGGAAGTGAGTTTGGCAATCACATAATCCAGCTCTCTAACTTTGTCAACAGGGAAGGAAATATTTGGAGCGTTTAAGCAACTTGGTATCACGGTAGGTTTAGTCAACTGAAGTCTCTGGCTTTTTTTTTTTTTTTTTAACCTTAATTCCAGAGCTCCTTTTATTTTGTTGATGAGAGAGTAAATGAATGAGCACTAAGAAAAGAAACTGTAGGTGTCCCCTTGCTTTATTTAATGGGAAAAGTAACTGATAAGTATATTTTAGAACCAGGGACTTTTGCAGCTTTATTAAGGCATCCTAGAAATATGTTTTCAGGTAATGTTAAGCCTGAAACACCATAAATCCTGAAATGTATGCAAGCACTTCCACCATAAGGAATCCACTCCTTTGAAATCCAGACTCCAACTCCAACTTCTGTGTCTTCCCGTGTCATTCTAACGGGGCTTAAGTAACTTCTTTCATCAAATATACAGAAAGATGATGTGAGAGCAAAAGAGTTGGGAAAATCCTGTTTAGTCATTTGTTAACTATGTCTATCACGCTGCAAAAGATGAACTGCAATTAAATTGATTTAAATCACACACACATATACATACAGTGTGTACATATATATATATATTTGGTTTTGCATTGCAGAGACCAAGCCTAAATGTTGCTGACAAACAGATTCTTGTGTAAATCAAATCAAACGTGAATAGAATGAAGACTAAGTGGTGAGAGTATTACATTTCCGTTAGGCCCATTACATGGTTGCCATTTGGTCTATGGGCTGGTTTCTATTTAATTTTCACACAAGAGGTCTTTTGCTTTCATAATTTCCACAGCTCTCTTTGACCATGGCTATGATCTAGTACAGCGTATCTATCCCTACTCCCTTCACCCTTCCCTGCTTCCTTTCTTCCTTCCTTCTTTCCTTCCTTCCTGTTCTTTGAAGTTATTTCCAGGACCTTGAGCACCTCACTGAATATCCTATAAAAATGGCCAAACTGGTGACTGATGTTGATAACAAAATCTTACTCATTACTCCGCACCAGTGACTCCTTTACTCGCTTGTTTGTGGTACATCTTGGTGAGCTGGAGGTGGCGAGAAGTTTAGAGATGGGCCGTGTATAACTCTATGTTCTCTTTGTTCCCTTCTGAGGCCAAAAGGAAAGGTATTAATAAGGTGACACGACAAACAACAACAGGCAGCACAGTTAGCTATGCATCGAGGTCCATGAGTGGTAAAGGCAGCTCTGATGAGGGACTTTGCTGCATTTATAGGAGACAAGTGAGGATGTCCTTGTGACAGGCATGAAAAGCCAATTTTAACAAATGCACTTTTTATGTACAGAATATGGAATGGCACCAAATGAAATGTTGGCTAAAGTTCAGGTATAAAATATTTTGATACCTTAAGAATATTTTGGATTCCATTAATTTAGAAAACATGTAGATTTGACACTAGTTTTAATTTAGAGCCAATACTACTATTAATATAAAAACAGTAATAGCTACCAGAGTATTGAGTAGAACATGCTAGGCAACATGTGCAAGGAATTTTACATATATTACCTGATATAATCTTCAACAGAATACTATGGGGTAGGCTTTACTAATAGTATTACCTCATTTTAGCCCTATAAGGGTCAGAGAGTTTTAATAATAATATTATAATAAAGATAATTATAATGATAAGAATAGTTAGTATTGATTGTATGCTTCCTATGTGATAAGTGCTACTCTACAGGTTTACATTTAGTCTTATGTAATCTTCACAATAGTCCCCATTTTATAGAGGAGGAAATTAAGGAACAAGAAGGGTAAGCAATTAGCTGGACACACATCTGGTAAGAGGTAAAGCCAAGTGAACCCCATTAGCCTGATTCTATAGTTCATGCTTCTGACCATAATGTTCATCACCCAAAATTACTTGCCTAGATAATACACAGCAAAGCCGGTATGTGGAGCTGCATCTGTCTGGCTACCATATTCTGTCTGGTTACACACCAAGCTCTGTCCTGTCTCAGGGCTTTTGCTCTTGGTTTTTCCTCTGCCTTGCACTCTGTTCCCCTGACTTTCCCCAGGGCAGACTCCTCATCCTGCAGTCTGGACTGATCTGGCCCTTTCCGAGGGAGGCCTTCTTGGAGTGCTTGATCTAAGTATGTTGTCCAGGTGTTCATCAACACCAAATCATCTCCTTCATGACCTTTATTACTATATACATGTATTAACTTGTTTGTTACCTGACTCCTTTACTGTAAGCTCCATGAAGGCAAGAACTGTGATCATTTTCTTCATGAATGTTCTTCAGGGTCTCTCTTAATGTTCTGCAAAGAGTGAGTGCTCAAAAGCTCTTGTTGGACGAAAGAATAAGTGAAGAAACCTAACCCGTATTATAACTACAGCCCTGACTTGTTCACTATGTGATCACTTGTGATATTTTAGGTTTAAAAAAACAAAAACTATTTGCTTCAGTGTTCAGCAGGTTTTACTTTAGCATCATGGTTTCATCCAAGTTTTGTTATCAAAAACTTTATGAGAAGGAAGATGCTGAGGATATAATTTTACATCATACACTCACGGGGATTCTTGCTGACTTTCTTGTTCCTAAGTATCTTTTTCTGCCTTTTGGACTTTCAAAAGTTACATTTTAATGGCAATTTTCATTTTTCTGTAAGCTAATAGCACAGTGCTGTTTGAGCTACAGGTACAGAGTTGACCATCAGAAAATGGAACCATTCCTTGGAAATTCTCTAAAGAAGAATCTGAAGAATTTTTTTTTATCATTTTTTCCTTAATTTCTATGACAATGAGATATTGTATCCCTTAAAAAATGTGATCCATTTCTCTCTTTAGAGTTCATATGTCTGAACCATATTGAGAGAAACCAACTTCAGCTTCCACGTTGGTCTGGGCAGGTGTGAAGATCAAACCAATAGAGAACTTCTTCAATGTGGTTGTTTCTCCTTCTAATTTGGGGCAGTGGCAGTGGATGGAGGGAGGAAGTGGCAGATGAGGTGACTGTGACCAAAAGTCTTTTCTTAAATCATACCAGAACTAAGAGTTTTCAGACTTCAGAGAGAGCACAGGAAAGAAGATGGTGAGTAGGCTACAGGGATAGGTTAACGAAGGTACTTTGGTTGTTAAAGAAAAGAAAAGAAAAATTAGACACTGATCCAAACGTCATTGTATAGGAATTGAAGACTGAGGAGCTTTTTTTCTCTCAGAAATGGCCCTCCTAATCCTCACTACTGCTTATTAAGAACTTACTATGTGCCAGCCACTACTAAATCTTAGACATGTTACTTAAATCAAGTATTAAATAGTTCTTGTGACCTGCATTTTATGGATTAGTAAATTAGGCATGATGGGTTAACTAACCTACACAGGGCCCTCAACAATTAAATGCTAGATCTAGGATTCAAACTTCAGTCTGACCACTACTCAAATCCTTGACTCCCAGGATCCCCCACTCTTTTTTGGAAGATATGTCCCTGCAGAACTTCGGACAGAGTAAGTTCTTAGTTAAAAAAAGTTCCCCATTTTGAAAGCTGGGTAGAGGCTGGCAGAGGAATAAGTTAGCTCCCTTCAATCAAACATGGCTATCTGCAACCCAGTTGGATTTGGACAGAGAGAAGTAGAGTGATTTGCATGTTTGTTTGTTTGTTTTAAAATGCATATATAAAATCATGCTGAGAGGGAAAAATGATTTGAAAGAGAAACATAATTTTATGTTTCATAATATAGCACAGAAATTGAGAGTGGAAAACATTATTATACACTTGTCCAGACCCATAGAATGCACAACATCAAGAGTGAACCCTAAAGTAAATTTTGGGTGCTTACTATGTGCCAATGTAGGCTTATCAATTGTAACAAATGTACCACTCTGGTGGGGGATGTTGATAATGGGGAAGGCTATGCATTTGTGGGGATAAGGGGTGTATGGGAACTCTCTGTATCTTCTGCTCAATTTTGCTGTAAACCTAAAATTGTTCTGAAAAATTGAAATCTTTAAAAACAAAATACTACTAACGATCCAAAAATTAAAAGAAACAAAATAAGAAGGGAACCCATTGAAGTTCTGTAGAGCATAAATCATTGTTGTGGCCACTTGAATCTACTGTGGTTCAAATAATGACCCTAAAATACAACACCTAATGAGTAACAGCCTAATGTGACACAATTATCCTTTAAGGTGGGCGGTGGCCCTGTCCACCAGCCTTCTACTTATAAACGGGTGTGGGTGTGGGTCTCATATTCACTGGGGACACACACAGAGATGTGAACACACATGCACTGCACTTTGAGATTTTAGAACCATGTGATGACAATGCCAAAATAATCTGGGGGCAAAAATTGTTGTGTAGGATATAGAATTTTGACATCAAGTCTCAGGGATGGATGATTCCCTGGTGGCCTCTACTTTCTATGGACTTAATTTCTTTTTTTCTTTTTTTGATACAGATTCTCATTCTGTCACCCTGGGTAGAGTGTGGTGGCATTATCATAACTCACCACAATTTCAAACTCCTGGGCTGAAGTGATCCTCCTGCCTCAGCCTCCCAAGTAGCTGGGACTACAGGTGTGTGCCACTATGCCCGGCTAATTTTCCTATCTTCAGTAGAGACAGGGGTCTCACTCTTGCTCAGGCTGATCTCAAACTCCTGAGCTCAACCCATCCACCCACCTTGGCTTCTCAGAGTGCTAGGATTACAGGTGTGAGCCATCAAGCCCAGCCTTCTATGGCCTTAATTTCTGTATGTGTATGTTTGCACAGTGAGGGAGGTTAACGAGGAGGGTCAGGATGAAGAAGCCGCCTATCACCACTCTGGCTAATGACGAGGCATGGTGGACTTTAAGGGAATTTTCTAAGCTTCATCTGAGGTTGGAGAGGAAGCAACAGTACCCTGAACTGGGTGGTTGTGACTGTCTAGATCCAGTGAGTTGCTAGATCTCTCAGTCCTAGATTATTACTTGCAGCAGTGGCTAAACATCTGGCTATCCCCAGGGACTCCCTGGTCTTGTCAGGCCAGAGCCTCAAGGAATGCCACATCGTGAGGGGCAAGTGCTAAGAACCCAGGGACTGGAAAAAGACCCAGATTGGTGAAACTTACGAGAAACATTATTAAGAGGCAATCAATCTTCTTCTGGTGACATTCTGGCAGGAGTACAGGGCTGCTGAGTATGATCGCTGGAGGGGTTAGCGCTGGGACAGCCAAGGCGGGCAGTCCGCCTCCCCTTGCAGCTGAAGGGTGAGCTGTCTGGAGAAGGAACTTTGGGTGACCTCAAGGAGGGACGCATGCGGCCTGGCCTAGGACACCCGTGAGAACGTTCTCTGTTATGTTTATAAACTTTACAAAGTTATGCTCACAGTTATATAACCCCTATGTGGTGCCATAGTTAATGAAGTGCTGGAAGTTAGAAAAATAATGATGATGTTGTTTTGCCCGTACTAGGCTTTCCCATAGAAGGGTAAAGCCGGTGCTAATTTGCTGATGTGATACGGGATGCAATCTCTCTGGCACCAGCCACAGGTCAAGTCAATCTTCTATTTCAGGAAACTTGTAGAAATCAAATTAATATACAACCATATTAAAGTCATTTCAAAGAAGGAATGCTAATGCGTGACTGAAATTTGTGGCCTAATCCAAAAGCAGAGCAAGATCATCTCATAAAAATAATGATAATCATAATAATTTGTTGACTCAATAGTTTATCCTTTCTATTTTTCATGCATCAATCTGTAATATCAAATGTCATTTTGGAAAATGCCACTGCTCTGTCTCTCCCTCCCACGGCTGCCACATTCTTGCTTGTTTAGAAAGGACGCATTGGCCTTTTGGATAGCTTTCTCATTCTTACCCTTTTAATAAAATAATAAATTAATAAATAACAATAAAATAAAACATGAGTGCTTTTCCTCTTTCTGTCCATCTCCTACCATACCACCATACTCACACACAATGCCTAAGTGTTGCATTGCACGCAGTAGGCTCTCAATAAATGTTGGTTAAGTGCAACAAATCAGTACAACCATTTGCTGATAAAAGATCATTCTTAATAAAAAGTAGAACCTGGAGGTGCAAGTCAATATTTAATTAAAGAACTAATAGTTGTGTTAAACCTAATGAATTGTTATATCTACAAAAGTCGTAATGCTTCTCTCTTAGGAGATCACAGAGCAACTTTGATGGCCAAAGAAGTACTCAGGTCGGTAAACTATTTGGAGAACTATAAAAATCTTAGTGTCAGTTGGATGAATAAAACATTACATAAAGCAATAAATGGCTGTAGCCATATCCTTACATTAAAAATATTCTATTTCATAAACACATTGGGAGGAAAACAATATGATTGTGATATTCAAAGATATTCAAGACAACAATATATTCATTTCTTTAGTTTTCTCAAAGGACAAAGTATTTGTGAAAATCATTTTGGGGGGTACTTAAAATATTAAAATGATAACATTTAAAATATTTATCGTATTTATTAACACTTTTTAGAGGTAGTATTTTAAGAATTTTGATCTTTTAATCAGATTTCTACCTAGATACTTTAGCTCTGGGCAAATTCCTCAAAACAGAAAAAAATAAAATAAATCTTTTTTTTTTTTATGAGACATACAAGGCTGGTTATAAGATGAATAAAACTCATAAAAATAAAATAAAACAACCAAATATCAAATTGAACAAGATAAGAATTATGATGTTATTTCACCTTTTATCATCTTAGATATGAAAATTTAAAAATCCTCCAATTTTCCTTTGAAAGAAAAATAAGCATATAAAATGTCAACAAGGCTTCTCTTAAATTTTTAACAGACTCATAAAAAAGTAAACTGCAAAAAAACTTGAGAAACATTTTGCATATGATTACCATAAAGTTGTTTCACTTCCGGAAAACTCAGAATAGTACTGCACATGTTCTGTATAGCATAGCATAGGGGAGAGTGCCAAGGAAGAGAACTGCACATTTTAGAGTTCTTCTATCAAAAATAATGTTTTATATCATTATAATTGAGTATCTCCTTAGATTTTCAAGCCGTAAGTTTTGTGGAACCCACTGCTATACCCTGAAAGAGAACCATGGCATTTTCCATAACATTTCTTGTCCAATTTCCTCTGAAAGTATAGGTCTTGTTAACTTCTTTGGTGTTTTGGGGCAGTGGATGGCCCATTAGTTTTCCATATGAGGGTGGAGCAATGGTCATACCAGAATAAACAGCACGGTTTTATCCTGGTAAAAATGCAGAGTCAATTGTAATCAAGAGGGAACAACAGAATCCAGGTTCAAATCAAATGTAGGAGGCTGGGGGCACATCAATCTTTTTCTATAAACTTGCAATAACCAGTTATTTTATTTAACTCATTCATGAAAACCTCTTTAAGAAAATCTATTTCCACTTTTCTGAGTAAAACGGTGAATAAAGGCAAGTTACAAGTTTAAAAGCAAAACCAGAAAAAAAGGCTTTTCACCCTAGGAAACATTAAACCATCACCCTTCTCCCTACATCCCCACAAAATATCTTCACTACTCACATTTATATACACCTTTCTTACACATATTTTTGCTGTTTTGTGTCACTTCTATGTGATTAACTCAAATGACCACCATAAATTTTGTGACTCTCATGTTTTCTTCATAGTTTTAATAAACGTTAGATATGATCAATCCACTGATTAGGAAATTCTTATGTTTAGGAATAATTATTCCAGTTATATTATCTGTGAGTAATTACTTTACTTCTGAAAGTCCAGCACAGAGTAATTTTCCCATGCAGAAAACTAGGAAACCAGGATTTTGCTTTAGAAAGAAGGCTCCTCTTCCTTCATGCCTCCTGCCCATTCAGGCTGTGTGACAGCCTGTTAGTCACCACAAGCTGCATCAGACACATCACAATCTCTTGGTTGCCACAAATGGATGAGGATGGCTCTACTCAGAGTCCTTAGCGGAGCTGGTGGGAGCAATTAAACCACTTACTGTCAGCTATGGGAAAAACCCAATTAAAAAGGTATAAGAAAACGTTAAACCCAAGAAACAATATCTTTTAGTGAAAATAATGGCTACAGAGAAACCTCAAAATACATTCTTTGGTAAAACAGGCAAGAGACAGAAGTAGCCATGTATGACGTGACTGGCCTGGCTATCTGGCTAACGATGGCCTCGAGTATTCACAGTTTATGAACAGTGTTCACAGATACAGCACATTAGCTATACTGTATCTACAGCCAATTACTTACTCAGAGTACAATGTCTTTCACATGTGAACTTGTGGGTTATAAATCATTTGTTTCCCTTTAATTGAGCTCATCTTTGAACAAATCATGGCAAGAACAGCTGTGTTTCTTACCGCAGAGGTATGACTCTTCATCTCGTTTTCTCTTCCTAATCTGAACCCTATTAGAAGAGTTTGTTTTTAGTAAGAAAATACATTAAGAATTATATGGACCAGAAAAATAAATATGAAACATATTAGTATCCATCTTCATCTTCATTGCAAGCAGAAGATGAAAATAACAGAGCTAAAATGTTAATGAAAAGTATATGGTGTACTATTTTAAAATCTGGTTCATATTTGATAACTGGCACCATCTTTGCATTTATATTTGTCATTTTATGGAAATAATCTTCAGGGGCCTTCTAGTCAACACAACATAAAAAGGCAATCCCTGAAAATGCCTTGGATGATGAGTTTAGAATGGCACTCAGGCTTGTGACCCTCTTCGAACCTTCAGAAATAGTTAAGGTTCATGGTGTTGCACCATCATACTGAAAAGAACCTATATATCATACAGCATGAGTGGATTTTTCTAGATGTAGCCATAACACTAAAGAGGCAAATTAGTCTGTTCTTGGAACAAGACATCAAAAAATAAAGCCAATGTGTATTTGAAGGAGGAATGTGCTAGAATTGACATTTCCTTTTAGCCCTACAACCTTATAATTAGTTGAACCTTAAGGCAAATAGAAAAAGTGCTACCAACTGAGATGAAGGTGGATAAAGGACACATCAAGGGTAAGCTACATGTAGAAAACTTAAATGCAGGTCAACTACAAACATCTACAATAGTTGGAGGATATGATTCTTCTTCTTGGGGAAATGTGTTTCTTTTTTATCTCAATGGAGAAGTGTGAATCATCCTACAATTTTTTAAAAATGCATATAGAACCTAACAATTTTTTTTCAGAAATTAAACATGGTAGAGAGATAAACTTTAATATTGCAAACTACTGTATATCTTGAAAAGCACCTACTTTTCTTGTAGACAACTTCAAGTCACAATTGCATTTACAATTTACTTTCCTGATTTTTGAGAACTAAAATTTGTATATGAACAGTACTTTTGTATGAATATTATTGCTTACTATTTAATTATGTTTTTCAAATTTTAGCTTTAAAATAGCCTAATGAAGAATTTGGGGAAGTATGGACATTTTAATAATGTTTATTTACCAATCCATGAGCATAATATGTTTTTCCACATTTGTTTGTATCATCAGTGATTTCTTTCCTCAGTGTTTCATAGTTATCTTTGTAGAGATTTTTCACTTCCTTGGTTAAGTATATTCCTAGATATTTTATTCTCTTTGTAGCTATTGTGAGTGGTATTGAGTCTTTGATTTGACTCTCAGCTTGACTGCTATTGGTGTATAGGAATGCTACTGATTTGTGTACATTGATTTGGTAACCTAAGACTTTGCTGAATTTATTTATGAATTCCAGGAGTCTCTTGGTGGAATCTATGGAGTTTTCTAGATATAAACTCTTATCATCAGTAAAAAGTGATAGTTTGACCTCCTTTTTCCTGATTTGGATACCCTTAATTTCTTTCTCTTGCCTGATTGCTCTCCCTAGGACTTCCAGCACTATGTTGAATAGAAGTAGTGACAGTGGGCATTCATGTCTTGCTCCAGTTCTTACTGGGAATGCTTTCAACTTTTCCCCATTCAGTATGGTGCTGGCTGTGGGTTTGTCATATATGGCTTTTATAATTTTGAGATATGTTCCTTCTATGCATAATGTGTTGAGAGTTTTTATCATGAATGGGTGCTGAATTTTGTTGATTGCTTTTTTGGCATCTGTTTAGGTGATCTTTTAATCTTTGTTTTTGCTTCAGTTTATGTGATGAATCACATTTATTGATTTACGTATGTTGAACCATCCTTGCCTCCCTGGGATGAAGCCCACTTGGTCATGGTGGAATATTTTTTTGATGTGCTGTTGCATTTGGTTTGCTAGTATTTTTTTAAGGATTTCTGCATCTATATATATAAGGCATATTGGTCTGTACTTTTCTTTTTTTGTTGTGTCCCTTCCTGGCTTTGGTATCAAGGTGATATTGGCTTCATAAAACGAATTAGGGAGGATTCCCTCCTTCTCAATGTTATGGAATAATTTCTGTAGTATGGGTACCAAATCTTTTTTGTAGACCTATTAAAATTCAGCTGTGAATCCATCTGGTCTAGGGCATTTTTTTCTGTTGGAAGATTTTTTTCAATGCTATCCCCATCAAAATACCATCATATTTCACAGACCTAGAAAAAATAATTCTACACTTTATTTGGAACCAGAAAAGAGCCTGAATACCCACAACAATCTTAAGCAAAAGGAACAAATCTGGAGGCATCACATTACTAGACTTCACACTATATTACAAGGCTACAGTAACTAAAACAGCATGGTATTGGCATAAAAATAGAGGCATAGACCAATGGAATAGAACACAAAACCCAGATATAAAACCATCCACATACAGCCAACTGATCTTTGACCAAGCAGACAACAATATACACTGGGGAAAAGAATCTTCTACTCAATAAATGGTGCTGGGACAACTGGATAGACACATGTAGAAGATTGAAACAGGATCCATATCTCCCACCACTCACAAAAATTAATTTAAGATGGATAAAAGGCACTTAAATGTAAGGCATGAAATCATAAAAACTCTAGAAGAAAATGTTGGAAAGACTCTTGTAGATAATTGGCCTAGGTGAAGAATTTATGAAGAAGTCCCCAATGGTAATCACAGTAACAACAAAAATAAATAAATGGGACTTTATTAAATTAAAAAGCTTCTGCTTTTTAAGGAAATAATCAACAGAGCAAATAGACAACCTACAGAATGCGAAAAAACATTTGCAAGCTACACATCCTATAAAGGGCTAATAACCAGAATCTACAAAGAACTCAAGCAAATCAGCAAGAAAAGATCAAACAATCCCATTAAAAAGTGGGCAAAAGACATGAACAGAAGCTTTTAAAAAGAAGACAGATAAATCACCAACAAATATATGAAAAAATGTTCAGCATCACTAATCATCAAGGGAATGCAAATTAAAATCACAATGAGATATCACCTTACCCCACTGACAGTGGCTTTTATTAAAAAGTCCAAAAACAATAGATGCTGGCATGGATGCAAAGAGAAAGGAATGTGTATACATTGTTGGTGGGACTGCAAATTAGTATAATCTCTATGAAAAATAGTATGATGATTCTTCAAAGAACTAAAAGTAGACCTACCATTTCATCCAGCAAGCCCACTACTGGTTATTTACCCAAAGGAAAATAAGTTATTTTATCAAGAAGACACCTGAACTCAAATGTTTATTACAGCACAATTCACAATTGCAAAGATGTGGAATCAATCCAAATTCCCATCAATTCATAAGTGGATTAACACAATGTGGTATATATATATACCATGGAATACTACTCAGCCATGAAGAAGGATGACTTAATGCCTTTTGCAACAATATGGATGGACTAGAGACCATTATCCTAAGTGGAGTATCTAAAGAATGGAAAAACAAACACCACATGTACTCACTATTAAATCGGAACTAACCAATGAGCACATATGTGCATAGAGGGAAGTATAACTCAATGGAAATCAATTGGGGGGTGGAAGGGATGAGCAAAAACTTACCTAACAGATACAGTGAACATTATCTGGGTGATAGGCACACTTATAACCCTGACTCAAGCATTACCAAATCAATCCTTGTAACCAAAAATATTTTTACCCCCGTAATACTTTGAAATTAAAAAAAGAGCAAAAAGAATTTTGAACAAAATATTAATAATTACATTTTACCTTCTTAACATCTGTGCATACATACATGCATATATGCACACATCAGCAAATGAACAAAGTATTCTAGAGCATTGTAATTACTTTAGGGTCTTGTAAATCACCCCAAAATAAAAATCTCTCCCTCCTTTATGTACTATGAAGATCTCTATAATATTTATTGTCTAAGTTCTCATGACTTTGAGCCCACAGTCTTCCATTAGTGTTATTTGTATAATGACTGGTTGCCACAGAAAACCATAAGCTCCCAGAAGGCCTTTTTCTGAAGACCTCCACAGTTTGTAGACCTCAACCACAGAACAGCAATTAATAATGTGTGATGAATGAATAAATAAATGTAGAAACTTCTTCTTCTAAGGGCTACCAGATCAGTCTCATAATTTCCTCATTGGTATTTGTATTTAGTTTCAGTATATTCAACTGAATTTTAAATATTAATAGGAGCTAAAATAACCATAGCTAAAACGGAGAGGGCGGGTATAATGAAAATCATCATTACAAATAGAAGGCACTTTCAAGCTATATCAAGACTCACTGCTAATTTATTTTTTAGTTACATTTCTATCAAAAAAAAATGAAAACTAAATGTTCCCAAATGAAAGAATTGGTAAATGGATTAAGATATACTTACATAATGAAATATCTTGTAACAATTAAAATTTTTTTTTGAGGAATTTTTAACGACTTGGGAGAAAAGTTTATGTTATGTATTACAGATAATATAAGCAGAATGTGAAACTGAATATATAGCTTTATTGCAATTTTGTTACAAAGAAGGAGGAAGAGAAAAAGGAGAAGGTTAGAAAACATATAATTGAAACTTTTTTGAAGGAGCATTTGGGGTGAGTTTTATTCTTTATATATTTCTGTAGTTTCTAAAATTTCTATAATAAGCATATCATAGTTTTATAACCAAAAAAGTTACAAAATTGTAGGGGAAAGGGGGGATCTGAATGACAAAGAAAGCAAAAAGAAAAATCTACTTTTCATTAGGGAAACTCCAAAAAAGCTAAGATAGGAAATGTCAGGACCATAATAATAAAGATGTTACAAATGGATTGAAAATATTGAAAACTTTTTCTTTTTAGTTTTCTCTCGAGAGGCACACTTTAGCATTCACATGAAAACATTCTGAAATTGAACATCCTAAATTTCTTTTACTTTTTTCATCTAAAAGCTGATAGTAAACTTTACAGTGGCTTCTTATAAGTGATGATATTTTATAAATCTTAATTGCTAGATATACTTCTCAATTCTCTTTGCCCACCTGACCTCCTCTTTCCCTCCCCTCATTCCTTCCTTCTCTTCTTCCTCCCTTCTCCCCTCCCTCCTTTTCTCCTTCTTTTCCTCTCTCCCTTCATTCCTCCCTTCATTTCTCCCTCCATTCCTCCCTCTCTCCCTCCTTCCCTTCTTTCCTTCCATCTTTCCTTTGCAACGCAATTAAATACCTACTATACACCAGAAACCATTCTTGGGGCAAGTGGTGTAAATGGGACATGGTCCCTTCGCTTAAAGAGCTGAGTCTAGTGAGGAGCAGATACTGTTAGGAAGAGAGGCTGTTTCAATAAAGTGTGAGGAACACTGCAATAGGGTAGATGGCACAGGGTGCTGTGGGGCATGTAGGAGGGGACCAAACCCAGAGAAGGCTTCCAAGTGACACTGGAGCAGAGATCTGAAAGATGAACAGGATCTAGTCAGCTGAGAGGCAGTGAGGTAGGGGGTGTCCTCAGGGGAGTGTACATATATTCAAAGGCCTAGTGTGAGAGTAAAGGGATGTGTAGGAAGGCAGAGAGAGACAGGGAGAGACAGAGAGAGAGAGAGAGAAGAGAGAAAGGCAGAAAACAAAGGTGAAAAGAGAGTGAGAGAGTCTGAGAGAGACACAGAAAGAGAGATGGACAGAGAGACAGAGAGACACAGGGAAGGAGACCCCAAGAACAAATCTAGGGGAACGGGAAGCAGTTGAGCCTGACTAGGGTGCAGATTTTAAGTGGAATAATGTCAAGAGCTGGGGCTGACAAGGGAAGCAAAGATCAGAGTGTGTTAATGGCCCTGGGCCTTGTGTGGTATGTTAAGGATTTTGAGCTGAATCCTGAAGGATTGAGGTGCAAAGTAAGAGTTTTAAGCATGATGTGGTTGGGTTTCAGAAAGATTACACTGGATCCTGTGTAGAGAATAAATTATGTTATGTTCCTAGTTGTCATGCATCTCTCTCAAGTTGTCCTTCTTTCTGACCCTGGGGACCCTCTTCATATTTCCAGGCTCCTCCAATCTTCTTTATTCTAGTTAGATGTCCCCTCTTCTTCCTGTGTCTCTCAGACCTTTGCCAGTACATGAAATGTGGCGCAGCTTTATTTTGTCTGTGTCATTGTTGTCTGTCTGCCCTGGTGACAGCGTGGACGGACTGGACAGACTGGTTTAGGCAGTACAGACTGACTGCCTGCTCTGCCACCCACTTACTATGTGGCTTTAGAGTAATTATTAACACCCATATAAAATCTCCATTTCCTCATCAGAATCAATACCAATCTCACATGGTTTTTGTGAGGATTGGATGGAAAATCTATATAAAATACTTGGTCTGTGGTGGATGCTCAGAGCTCATGGTACCCCCTTCCTCCTGTGATTAATTTGTCTCCATGACATCAGGTAAAATGTGTGAACATAATAATTACTACAGGCACAGTTACTCAATGAATGAAGATAATGTTCAATGGACTAAAATCTTCCAAGTCAGACAATTTTCCTTCATTGATTTTGGACAAATGTGTACCTGATTTTGTTGAAATTCCTTTTAATAGTGGATCCTATGATGCCACTCCCATATCCCCCTTCAGGACTGAAAGAGTTATTTCCCTGCTGCTGTGAGTGCTACCAACACTGCCAGCAGACAGCTCTCAGTGGGAGCACTCTTCTGAAATTTCTGGGTTGCAGATTCCCCACAGCCTGGGTCATGCTCATTCCTTAGGTCAGCCTGCCAACGACTGGTCCATGCAGAGGTGAAAGAGTGGTTCCTTCACACAACTCTGCCCGCTTCCTCCCCTTTACTTCCAAAATGTTGATCCCCTATAAACTGTTCACTTGGCCCGTCTCAGAGTATGCTCTCAGGGCAAATATATCCGTGACACCTCTCAAGTCAGATTTTCAAAATCCACCTTCTTCTTTACAAAATTGCCTTTCAGAAGCCTTAGAATGCCATGAGTATGTGTAAGAGATTGCCTATGTTTATTAAGCCTCCTGTAATGCAGGAAGCATGACTATGAATGTTTCATGGTATGCTCCTATGAAGCAGCAATTTTTCAGAGAAGGCCCCTACTTCCCAGTTCCCCAAGGACAAATAAAACTTTCCTAGTCAGAGCTGGACGTAGGCAGATTCCAAGGGAACAGTTTTCTCCTATATTTTAAAATAGTGTAATTTATAATATGAAATTAAAAACAACATAAATTAGTAATTCAATCCCAGCATTCCAATTTAATGAACTAGAGGTTTCATTGCATTATTGTTTTGTTCCACTGGACCAATCTTTTGGTATATGAATAGAAAGTTCTTCTTTATTAATAAGTAAATATATAAAAAACTAAAGGTACCTCTTTGCAATTATGCTGATGTCTCATAGGAGTGCAAATTCAATAATTTAAAATATTATTTTCTTAGCATATTCACAACCACAGTAGATAAGAGTAAAATTTGTGTCTTTTTAGTTTAAATTTCTTTTAAGTGCAGTGCAGCAAAGCAGTTGTTCCCCAGTGGCACATGAGAAGCACTTACTGGGAAAATTGTTATTGGATTACGGTTCTGGCTGCATAAAGTGTAAATAAAGGACATTTTTGACATCCAAGGAGTGACCAATGATCAGGGATGTATAACACCTACATAAGATTCAAGTTCAATGCGGGGCTTCTTGCCTACCTAAAACAAAAGTGATGTGTGGGATCTTAGTTCTAGTTCATTCATTATTATTTCACAATACTTTATCCACTCTAATTTGGAATACACAACAAATGCAAAATTCCTATTACAGATATTTAAAAATTCTGCTGACTTAGTAAAGGAATTTCCCTAAATGCTCATCCTTATCTAGACATTATGGTCTCTTTAAGAGATCTTATTTGTCCTTGAGGAATGTAGGTCCCTGCATGAAATGACTGCCATGTGCAAGATTAGCATTTCTGAAATGATTTCCTTAACCACCTTCTGCTTGAATAGCCACAGCTCTTGTAGTCTATGGGCTTCCTGTTTGCTCTCACCAGCTCTTGTTCATGCCCTGACTTTTCTCCATTCTGAACCCTTTAGCTTACCCTCCATACCTTCAGACTACTTTCAGATCTACAGTAAGCTCCTTGAGGGCAAGAATCCTGTCTGTCTGTTCCCAGTTATACTCCCAGCACCCAGCCCTTGACCAAGCACAGAACACCTATCTGCTGACTGACTGGACAAATACATGGGTGAATGTCTGGCATCCACCTTCATTTCCTAGGCTAACCAGTGCCTCTCTCTTCTAACACTGTATATATGCAGATGAATAAATTTACAACTGATTCTTTTTGCTATCACAATCCATAGACCCCCCCCCCACATCTGCCACCCCTTTAAGTAGTTTTTTCATGAATTAGAACTAAAATTTTGTGACTTGATGAACTTTATGGCTTTTTAATATTTAAATACAATATAAATATTTAGGAAAAGAATGAGAAAGAACTTCCAGGTTTAGCAATGCGAGAGATTAGATACCCTAAACAATTATCCTGCTATAAAATATTCTATATAAATATGTTAAATTTTAAAAGCATTTAGTTGAGTAGTTAAGAAGGTAGAGGAAATCATCAGGGACCCAAAATGACTGAAATCAGGAATTTGGAGTAGCAAAGTCTCTGAAGCCCCAAACAAAACCAAACAAAACCAAAATAACTGAGTGGCTATTGCTTTTCCTTGAGGAGCTCAAGTTCAATCTTGATGAAGGACAAAGATAGGAGGCAACTCTTAGAGACCACTTAACTTGGAGATGCTCACAGGAGAGTATCACATAAAGCCAAGACCACAAAGGTCTTCATTCACAGGGGATGGGTGAATTATTAATAGAAGAAAAACTTGTCTTATAGGGGAATAGCAGAGAAATTCAAATCTGGATGGAAGGAAACATTCTCTCCTGTTAATCATAAGCCAGCAGTTACTCAAGTGTGTAGCCCACGCATACTCACACTTCCTGTCTTGGCCAAAAAAAAAAAAAAAAAAAAAAAAAAATTCAAACCTAGAAATTATTTTAAAAGATATTCTTATTTGAAAGTTCCAAGCTGAAAGTAATACATATCCTCCATAGAGGAAATTCCCTTAAAAATACATCTCAAAGTATTTCCCCAGATAAATTTCTATCAAACAAAGAACTGGACAGAACAGCCCACAATAAAATAGACAAATTAATCTGAATATATTGGTGGCCACAATGCACTGAAATGAGCTAAAAGCCCCATTTAAAAGAAAAATGTTAGGAAAAAAGACAAATATTGAATGATGAAATTTTTTTTTATCCACTTATATGCTCTTTGTAAGAAAAATATCTAAAATATATGACTAAGAAATCTTTAAAATAAAAAGATACAAAGCAAAGAAAAACTAACCAAAAAAGGGTTAGTATATGGTAATAATAAAATAATTCAAAATAGGCTGAGTAAGGTGGTTTGCATCAGTGATTGGAGAGGCTGAGGCTAGAGGATCACTCAAAGCCAGGAAGTTTGAGGCTGCAGTGAGCTATGATTATGCCACTTTACTCCAGCCTTTGTGACAGAGTGAGACCCCCATCTCTAAAAATAATAAATAAATAAATAAAATAATTCAAAATAGACATCAATATTAAAAGAATTACTGGAGATTAAAATGACCATTACATAATTTTAAAAGATTGAATATATCTGGATGATATAAAATTCTAAATGTTTTATTCCTATTAATACCAACTATAATATATATAAACCCAAAATAGAACTAGAAGAAATTGATAAATCTGCTTTCATGGGGGGATATTTTAACCTAATTCTTTCAGCAATTACTAGATCAAGTAGACAAAAATGAACAAGAATATAGATAGATTTAAAAACCACACTAGCAAATTTTACCTGAAAGACCTGTATAAAACACAGAATTTAACAATTGAATATGAAGATCAACCACCCACCAGACCATAAAGCAAGTCTCAACAAAGTTAAAAATATTTCTAGATGAAAAATGAGTCAAGGAATACATCACAATAGAAATTAGAAAAGACTTAGTACAGAACAATAATAAAAATATTAAATGTGATAGATATAAAAATTTGAGAAATGCAGCTAAAGTGGTCTTTAGAGGAAAAATTATAGCCTTAAAATGTTAACACTAGAAAAATAGGAAGTTTCAAAATTAATGATCTGTATATCTAAATTATGGAGTTAGGAAAAAAAGTACAGAATAAACATTAAGAAAATAGAATAAAGGAAATAAGAGAGATAAAAGCAGAAATTAATGAAATAGAAAACAAATAAAAAGTAGAGAAAATCAAGAAAACCTAAGGTTGATTGTTCAAAAGACAAACAAAATTTATAAAACTCAGACATGACTGACCAGATAATAGTAAAACTGTGCAATATGAGAATGTAAAAGATTACAATACAAGCTATAAAAATTTAGAGTAAAAGAATAATCTGAACCATTTTCTGCCAATAAATTTGAAAACATTGATGAAAAATATTAATTCCTAAAAAAATAAAGGCAAACTTGAGCCAAGAGAGAGGGGTAAAAAGAGAGAACATAGGTAGTCCTTTAACCATTAAAAATTTAAAGCAAAGGTTCAAACTTCCCTACCAAGAAAATGTAAAACCATGGCAATTTTGCAGAACATTTATACTGAATATTCAAGGAACACATAATTTCTACACATAAAATCTGTCAGAAAATAGAAGAGGAAAGAACATGCCCCAAGTCATTTTATGAGATTAGTGTAAACTGAAAAACCAACACTAGACAAGGACTGGATGAAAAGGCAAATTGCAAGCCAATTTCCTACGTGAACATAGATGGAAAAATCTCACACAAAACAAAACAAACTAACAAATGGAATCCTGCCATGCATAAAAAAGAAAATACATCAAACCCATGGTAGGCTTATCACAGAAATGCAAGTGTGGTTCAACATTAGAAATTCCACTAATGCACACTTTATCATATTTAGCAGATTGAAGGAGAAAAACCATAAAATCTTCTCAATAGATGCAGAAGCATTTGATAAGATTCAACTTTTATTCAAGAGAAAAGTTCTTAACAACATAAAAAATATTAGGGAATTTTCTTAAATTGATAATATTTACAAAAATCCTATTACAATCATTACACTTAAAAGTAAACTTTAAAAACATTTCCTTAAAAATCAGGGACCTGAGAAGATGCCAGCTATCAACACTTCTATTCATCATTATAGTTGAGGCTTTCCTCAGCACAGTAAAAAATTAGAAAAGATGAAAGAAAATTGTTATAATATTCTATTAATAAGAACATAATGATCTACAAGGGTCTATAATATTCCCGGCAAATTACTGACATAGTATTAAAGTTAATAACAGGGTTTACTAAAATGCCAGATATAAAAAGTCCAAGCTACATTGCTCTATACCAGTAACAGCCAAAAATTTAAAATTTGAAAAGGATATTGTTTATAATAACAGTAAAAAATATGAGAGATTCAGGAATAAATCTAACAGAAGTCATGCATGAACTTTATAGAAAAAATTTATATTTATTCAAAGGTATTAATAAAAACCAAAAATTTTTAGAGGTCTACAAAGACTCAATTTCATAAAGATGTCAATCCTTCCTAATTTAATCTATAGATTGAATGCAATACCAGCCAAATTTCTAAGATTTGTTTTGTTTTAGTTTGGTTTTGGTTTTGGTTTTCAAATGTAGGGGAAAGATATAGTGATTCTGAAACTTATATGGAAAAATAAGAACAAAAGTAGTCTAAGATTTTCCTAAAGAAGAAGTTGGAGAGGTTAGCATATATCAAGACTTACTAGAGCTAAATTAATAAAAATATTATGATATTGGTGAGAAATAGGCATATAAAGCAATAGATTCAATAGAGAGCCTAGATATAGACCCACGTATATATTAATATAACATTTGGTATATAAAAATCTAGCAGTGCAAACCCAATGGGGAAAGCATGGCAATTCAATAAATTAGGATGAGACTAATGGTTACAGATATGCAAAAATCCAACCACACAACATATATAATTCTTGGTGGATTACAGCCTTAAATGTGGAAAGCAAAACAAAAAACTTTTGGAAGAAGTATGAGAGAACATTTTTATGACCTGAGGATAGGAAAGGCTTTCTTACACTAGACCCTCAAAAGGGCAGATCATAAAGCTAAAGTCTGATAAATTTACTTGGGAGAAGATACTTGCAATACATATAGATGACAACAGAATAGAATATTCAAAATATAAAAAGAACAAATCAATTAAAAGAATAACTTAATATTAGTCAAGAATTGACTATCATTTCATATAAGAGAAAACATTCGTAGTATTTAAAATATAAATAAGATATTCAACATCATCAGTCATCAGATAAATGAAAATTAAAGCTACCTTATAATACCATTTCCTATATAGCCGATTTTAAATGACATAAAAGTCTGACAATATTAAATATCCTCAGATATTTAGTAAGAACTTGGATACACTACGGGTGGGAGCATAAATTGATACAATCACTTTAAAAAACAATTTGATATTATCTTGAAAAGCAATTTAACTCCTAGGTGTGGTTCTCAAAATGTAGTCTGAGAACCTTTTCAGGAGGTCTGAGAGCTCTTCTCATTTCTAACAACAATTTGCACGAGACCAGATGTTTTTCAAATACTTCAACCAAAACAAAAACTGAACAGACAGAATGCAGAGCAGATATGAGAATACAGTTGTCCTTTAAGCAAGACATCAAAAATATTTATAAGAATTTAAAATAATGTCACTCTTTTTGTTAACATATTTTCTTTTTGAAAAACTAGTCACTTTTTTGTTCAAATGTTATTGGTTTTAACAGGTGTCTTAGCTCAGACTGCTATAACAAAAATACCATAGCTTAAACAACTGAAATTTGTTTCTCACAGTTCTGGAGTCTGGTAAGTCCAAGATCAAGATGCTGGCACATCTGGCTCCTGGGCCCCTCTTCCTGGTTTGCAGAAAGACACCTTCTTGCCGTACCTTCACATGGTGGAGAAAAAGAGATCCTTCTCTCTGTCTCTCTCTTTCTCTCTCTCTCATGAGGGCACTAATCCCATTCATTAGGGCTCCTCCCTTGTGACCTAATTAATTCCCAAAGGCCCCACCTCCAAGTATCACCACATTGGAGATTCGTGATTCAACATAAGAATTTTGGGTGGGACACAAATATTCAGTCCACGGCAACATGTAATGGGATGATGATTATTTTTAAATAAACTAATAAACATTCAAACATTTCTACATTTTAATTTCTAACACTATAAGAATTTGCAGATACAGTCTAAATAAGCAAAAACTCTTAGTTGTTCTCAACAATCCTCAAGAGTGAAAAGAGTGAGTGGGACCAGGAGGTTTCAGAATTGCTGCTCTAAAAACTTTTACAAATACACAAGAATGGCCATAGCCAATTGTTTGCAATAGAAAACAAAACAAAAACAAACGAACAAAGAAAAACAACAGAGAAACCCCTAATATCCATTGACAAATAAACTAAAAACTACGGTATATCTTCCCAGTGTAATACTATATATAATGAAATATATGCTATATACTGTATATACTACACATATATACTATATATAGTAAAAATACATGAACTTTATCTATAGACATTAACATGGATGGCCTTCAGAAACATAATGTTAGATGAGAAAAGGAAACCATATCCATAGAATGAATTCCTAGATCAAAAGAATACAATACAATTCACATACAGTATATTGTTTAGGGAGACATATATGTGTGTCCGATCTATGAAGAAAAATAGGGAAATACAAAATATAAAATGTAGGATAGTGATTATTTCTAGGGAAACAGGAGGTGTACAGAGGAGCTTATAAAATGTGCTCTATTCTTTAAGCTGTGTGTAGGTTTCATGGGTCTCTGTTTTATTTTTAAGGGTTTTTTTGTGGTTAGAACACTTAAAATCCACTCTTGTAGCAACTTTCAAATTTACAATACATTATAATTAACTTTTAAGTTTTTGAACCTTACCATATATTCCAAATATTATTCTTCTGTGTGTAATATTTAATTTAGAACTTTTTAATTTAAAAAAGGAATTTGAATATAGGAGAAAGGAAAAGAAAGGGAGAAAAAAAAAGGAGGTGGAAGTCCCCAGCAGAGAAAGACATATTTCCTGATCTTTAATGGGGGCTAAATAAATCTATTAAGTGCACCTCATCCAATGTTAACCAACTTTTCTGTGCTGAAGGAAGATAACCTTTTTGGGGAAAGATATCACCTGTTCATTTCTATACTTCCTAAAATGCTGTTAAAATACCTATTTGAAAACTCAGATAAAGAGACACATTAGTGATGAAAGCAATGTTGAGCCGATTTCTCTCTGGAATTGGCCCAATGCTATATACAATTTATAGAGCTGCACAGGTTGGCAGGATCAGAAGAAATGGTTTCTACAAAGGTTCTGAGTTTTCATTTGTAACCTTGGAGCCTCTTCCTCAGGACAACCTCATGCTTCCTGCTCACTCACTCAAGTCCTTGGGTGAGGCAAGCACAGCAGCAGCCTTTTGCACCGAGCCCCGTGCCCTGGGCTGCCTCCTCCAAAGCTGCTGGAGGCTGAGTGACTGTGCCCTCTCAAGGGGAATGCAGGACAGAGACAGGTGCACAGCCTGGTTGTGGGATCTTTTATTATTTCCTAATTGGAACAAGTGGGTTTTTTATTATTATTTTTTTTACTGTTCCTTATGTGGCTGCTTTGTACTTTCCTAATTATATAATTAGCAACTTTGGCACCTATTTTGCCACTTTTAAATTGTGTCACTAAATATAATTGGAAAAACAAAGAAATACACCTAGGAAAAGGAAAATTGGGAAATAAGGAAAAAAGAGGTTTCTCTTAAAAGTTGCAGTACTTAGCCTTATGCTTGTGCCAGCAACTATTCCTAACATTAGTAACTCCAAGGACTAGCAGCGCCTCAGACATACACTTCCTGTTACAATGTCATCATTTTGTATATTAGGAATAAAAGATTTAGTGAAATGCTAGGCCCCTTTAGAGTCTGTGAAATATCAGCAGAGTGTCAGCTCACTCTCTAATCTGCTTTTCCAAATACTTGACATACCTGCAGCAGAGTGATTTATTGAAAATTTAATGTGGCAGAAAAACCACACTCAAAATTAACTGTGTCTTATGGGTTTATTATGAAATGTTGGGAATATTTTTTCCAACCCTTTTAAAAGAAGGCATCCAAGGTTTTTGTTTTGGAGGTTTTTAGCCTGCCTTTCCTCAGGGAGGGTTGAGAGATTTTTGCTTTGTAAAATCTAGACTCCTTAAGGGTCTGTTTGAAAAGAGAAGGAAGAGGCAAGACATGGCCCAACCACACAGATTCCTCCAGGCTCAAGGTATGGAGACGTGGTGCTAAGGAGAAGTGGTGGGATCTCTGGTGGGCATGGTGCATGGATAACTAAAGATGGGACAGGAATGCCAAGTACAGAGGGGATATGGTTTGGATGTTTGGCGCCTCCAACTCTCGTGTTGACATTTGATCCCCAGTGTTGAATGTGTGGCCTGGTGAGAGGTGTCTGGGTCATGAGGACGGATCCCTCATGAATGGTTTGGTGCCCTCCCCGTGATGATGAGTGAGTTCTCACTTTATTAGTTCATGCAAGAGCTGGTTGTTTGAGGAGCCTGGCACCACCTCCTCTCTCTCTTTGCTCCTTCTCTTGCCATGTGACACACTTGCTCCCCCTTCACCTTCCACTTTGAATGGAAGCTCCCTGAAGCCCTCACCAAAAGCAGATGCTGGTGCCACTCTTCCTGTACACTTGTAGAACTGTGAGCCAAATAAACCTTTTCTCTTTATAAATTACGCAGCCACGGGCATTTCTTTACAGCAGCACACAATGAACTTAGACAAGAGGTCATGGGAGTCATGAAGTCTCTAGGGGCAGGGTGTGAGAGAAGGAGAGGAGGATGCCATGAGCAAAGAACTTGCTCGCCTTGGACCCACATGGATTTCACGCAGCTCGGCAGTGATCAGGATGGACTGAAAGCAAGAGCACAGTTTCTTAATTTCTTGGATTGTGTAAACTTCAGGACAATTACCCAATCCAAAGACCCAAAAGGACCCCAGAAAATTAACTGAGGTTGGATTCCCCATCAACTCTATTGATCATGTAAGACAGTAGGAAAGAGGGCCAAGAGTCAGATTTAATCTGATTTTTAAAATTACATTTCACAGAGCACATATGCCTTACAGAGTTCATGTGGGCTGGCAGTCAGGTGGGTTGAGCTCCTTCCTTGTGGTAGAAGACAGGGCATTGGAGCTGAATGGTTAAAATTCTGGTCTTGGTGACAGACACCCTGGTCCTGGTTCTGTCCCTTATCTACTCAATCTCTATAAACCATAATCTCAATAAATCAAAGTTTCTTCACCTATATAAAGGAGAGCCTACCAATAGAGGTTTCCACCGAGAGGGTTATTAGGAAGCTTCCATGTAATGGCTAGATAAAATGCCCATCTTAGTGCTTCATATATATGAGCAAATGCTCAATGAATATTATCTGCCATTTTTATTATAATGCTTATTATTCTGAAGCTCAGTTTCTTAACCTATGAAAGGAGGACTGTATGAATGGCCACCTACTGGGCTGCTAGAAAGGCTTATACCTTTGAAGAATCAGGTTGTAGAAAAAGGAAACATATAAAAGAAAGCTCCCCAAAATAATTTCAATGGCTACCATTTACTAAGAATCTAAAGTGAACCAGTATAAGTGGTATACATTAATTTCTTTCACTCATATGATCATCCCAAACCCTTCAAGCAACACTGAAAGGTAGATTATACAGATTAGGACACTGAAGGCTCACAAAAATTCAGTATGCTCATGTCCACAGTAAGTGAATGATTAAACCCGGTTTGAAACATGGTTGCTTTGTGCTCTTGTAATTTTAGAAAAATTATAATCTTAAATCCTTCCTTCCTGATTGTAATGTTTCAATATTAATAGGTACTAAGTAACTTCTAAGTGCCTGGTTCTAGACTGAAAATTTTACTTATACTTTATCATTTGTATCTCAGGATAACCCAGTGTGATAGATACTATATCAAAACAATTTACTCAGAGAAATAGACACAGTATAACACAAGAGCTGTACCTAAAATTGAGATCTTCTTGAATTCAAAGACTTTGTTCCCTCCCCCAACCATATAGTTCACTGTCACATATGACCCAGGTAACTATCTAAGAAAAATTAAGATATATATTCGCTGAGCCTCGCATATCACTCACAGTCTTAGCAATAATACTCACAATCACCCAAAATTGGAAATAACCTAAATGTCCACTAACTGGTGAATGAATTGACAAAATGTGGTATATCTATGCTATGGAATACTGTTCAGTAGGAAAAAGGAACAAAGTACTGATACTGTCCCTGTCCCCTCTGGCAGAGACAAACCTCAAAAGCATTATGCTAAGTGAAAGAATCCAACACAAGAGACCACATATTATATGATTCCATTTATATCAAATGTTTAGAAAAGGCAAATATATAGAGATAGAAAATACATCATGGTTGCCTGGAACAGACAGGCAGTGGGAAAGATTAACAGTGAATGGACATGAGGGATCTTACTGGGGTAAGGAAAAGGTTCTGACACTGATTCATGGTGATGATTATAGAACTTGGTTAATTTAACAAAAATCTTTGTATTTGAAATAGATAAATCTATTTGAAATAGATAAACTATAGGATAATTAAAACATGCTTCCCTAAATTTTTTAAAGCATTGTGAAAAAATACAATATTTAATGGTTCTTAAAATACTTTGCATTTTAGTTCATTGTGTGTTTTTTCTTGTTATTATATCCTATTATGGTTTTAAATATGGTGCAATATTATTTTAATGCCTTGTGAGTCATTTAAAAAATTCTCTTGGAAGTTATATGTGTTTCTATTATAATAAATGACCGTTAAATAACCATTGTCTTATTATTAAAAATAATTTTATTAATAATATGTGCTATAGCAATTCTAGGATACTTCTATTCATTGTCACTTACAGAGAATACCATTTCAAAAGGAAATAATATTCTAAAAATATGCATCTAAAAAAGATATTGAAGGCCCCTGCCTTATCTCTAGCCATATTCTGTCCCTAATATCAGTTGCTGATAACTTTCAAAGGGATCATTTACACAGAAGGTGCAAACTACAACTATCTGTCCCCCCATACCTGTGCCTTCTGCTAGAGTTCATTCTTAGTATCTTGATCCATATTTTATTAATGAGAAGAGACATGAGGGTAGAGGGGAAACAATGATAGAGCAAAGAACAAATAGATGTTAGAAAATAGAAGTGTATGTGTTTGGGAGTTTCTTTCAAACTTAATATTGCCTTTGGCGTTGAAAAAAAATCTATTGACAGATCTTGAGCTAATTTGTTTCACTGGGTAGTAATACTAAGGCACTCCCTAGGCATTCTGTGAAATCTGCCAGTGATAGTTGAGGGTAACTCTTCAAGGTAGATAATCAGACTTTGTCAGGAAGAGAAAAGAGCCCATAGCAGCTGTGTGGAAGAGGAAAAGAGGGAACAATATTGCATATAGTTTAGGTTGCATTTTCTTTTATTTTCTTAGGATTTGAGATATCCTTTCAAGACGGTAGATTAAAACCTTTTTTAAAAAACTAGTCACCAGTTGGGGGATAAGACTATGGCTGATTACTGAGCCTACGTGCACCATATGGTACACCATCTGAAGTCCGTTCTGACTTGTCAGGTGTCTGTACTGACTGGGAAGAACCTCCACTATTGCTAAATGTTTCAAACATCACCTCTGAATGTGGCCATCCCAGAGACTTCAGTCCTGAAGCTTCATTAGGAAAGGCAGTGTGGCCTTCTTCTTTGCTCTATCTCAAAGGCTTAGTACTCATAGTAGACACTCCACAAATTTGAACGAACAATCAAATGACTTACTCAAGGAGTCTGAACGCTCCATGAGAAAGTGGATATACAACTGAGTTCTGGTTGTAGAGATGCCTTGCCTTTGAGCCCTCCTCTATCATTATGCCATAAGAAGTCATGACACTGCTATGTTACCTTATAGGGATAGAAATGTAGCTGCTGTCTCTGAAGCTATAAAGTCTCAGGATGAGACTTTATAATGCCAGAAAGTGATAGTGTGCTTTGGGCACTCTGTGGTCAGGCTGCTCAGTTTGAAAGCTTGATGTTCCCACTTTCTTTTCCCTGAAATCTGTTGTTCAGTCACTGATCAGTTGGAGTTAAAATTTTGGGAATGAGAGAACAAAATTTGAATTACTTTTGAACAAAATATCCCAGTTACAGTGAAAATTATTTATCTATAGTAGATGTAAAGGGGCAAAAAGAATCCAACAGCTGATTGGAATAAAGTCATATTTCCTTTTGATTTTTTCAGGAAGTTTTCTCCTTTCTTTCTGTTACAGAAATAATGGAGAAAATAGGTCTACCAAGGAAAAGAGTAGATCTGTGTGTCTTTGGTAGGGGTGTACGTGTGTGTGAGTGACTGTGTGTGTGTGTTTGTGTGTGTGTGGGTTGGGGGAGAAGTACGAAATTGCCAAACTTAGAAGGGATTTTTAATATTAGTCCAGAAAGAAGCCTAAATTAAATTCTACATCAACTAAAACATTTACATCTGTAGGACCAACTGGGTAAAATTAAAGCTAGAACTCAATAGATATTAAATAACAATAATAAAATAATTGGAGGCTTTAGATTTTAATGAGGGGTCATTATATGCTTCTTCTATCAATATAATAGGCTATAAAGATGAGCTCTTGCCCAGTAATACTTATTAAAGACCACTTTTTTTTTTTCTAAAAATACAATGCCTGAAGATGTTCGAAACTCTAATTTGGTTGATGACATTCTGACACCTTGGTTGGGATCTCGGGTCTCCATCTCAGGGAAATGCTTCATTTTGTGTTGTAAGACCTGACCCTGACCTGGCCTTACCATGTCACATCTTGAAAACTTGTTTCCTTATCACATTTATATAAGGCTCAAAAAAAATTACCTGGACGAATGCCACTTTTTTGTCTTGACGTTTAACATGTGGTAAGTAGATAAAAAGATTTTGGTTGGTGGACAGAAGGGGAATACAAGTAAAAGTTTAAATTGCAAACTTGCATTTGAGGTCAAAGACCCATGCATTCTGTGCTGGCTGAAACACACTGGAGAAGCACACGAATAGACTAAAGTGCTTTAGAGAGGGTGAGAACAATGGTGAGGGGTTTGGCAGACATATGATAGGAAAAATAAAAGTAAAGCCTGGATCATAAACTCAAAAGCTATAGGAGCCAAATGAGTAATGAAGGTGAGCAAAGCAGCCCAAAAATGAAGAACAGTTTTCACTTCCTTAAAGATTACTCTCTCTTCTATTTTTTTTCTTGAAAATGCATATTTCTCAGTCCTTCTTTCTTATCTCTCCTTTGACAGAGAAATGGGGACATGAAATATTAAGTTTCATCTTAAGAACAATAAAATTGTAACCAGGAGCATGAGTGTTATGAGAGAGCCCAGAGGAGAGGAGACTGCCCATCTAATGGAGCAGGGGCTACATTGCTAATTGCTGCTACAGAGCAAAATTGGCAAAGTGCTTCTAGAGAGTATCAATATTATGAGATAATTATTTTATGCAAAAGTATCCCAACTTTCAAATATTAGTCATATTTTAATCAAAAAGAAAAACATCCCTGTGAAGGTCAATATTGCACACATTGTGAATCACTTCTGCAGGGAGAATCTGGTCATAGGCATCAATAATATCTCTGAAAAATTGCTGTAAAAGAAAAACTGCAGAGCCAGAGGCATGGAAGAAGAGCTAACAAAATAGAGTAGACTTGTTCTATACCACTCTGGATGAGAGAAGTAGCCCAATGGGTAAAAATTACCAAAAAGAATACTTCAGTGCCTCACAGTCTACAAAGACAAACTTCTGTGAGTCACATGGATTGGATTACAGAATGACAAGCACCCCATGGCCAGCCTCAAGCTGATCAGTATTCAGAGGTCTTGCTGAAGAAACTTTTTCTTGGCTCCTCTCTGAGAGTTCTAAAATCCTTTTCTCACCAGGAAAGTCAGTGACTTCAGCCTTGACTCTGAACAGTTGAACAAGAGAAAGCACATAGCATAAACTAAGTTCAGTTCTTTAATATTTAAAATTTTATTTACTCAATGTTGACTCATGTTGGGTAATAATTATACCTTTATGGGCTCTGGAGTAATTTGAATTGAGGCTTTATCATTATTAACTTTGTACATTTGAACAAGCTACTTAAAGTTCTATGAGACTAAGTTCCCCAATCTGCAAAAAGGGTTTTGTAATAGTATCTCTTTCACAGTGTTATTGGGTAGATTACATTAAATAATACATATAAAATGGCTAAAATACTGCCTAGAACATAGTGCTTGATTGATAAGCAGTAGTGAGTAGTGACAGAAGTAAGGTAGCAGCAGCAAGAGCAATAGCAGTGGTAGGCCTCCGATACTTCGGGAGGTGAGAGGAATACATTATAAATTTAAACACTGTAACGTGAATCAAGATATTAGAATGTAAGCTGTGTAACAGCAGAGACCACATCGGTTTTATTCATCATTGTATCCCCAGTGCTAACTCTGGAAGTGTTGATTGTTGGAATCACAGTTTTTTTTTGAAGAAGGGAGATTCTATAGAGACCTTTTATAAGCCCAAATTTGTTTGGGAGAACGTAGAGAACAATCATGGTGTGCTTGGGTTTTAAAACATGTAAACAAGTTATGTTCACCTGATTTAAACAGCAATTTAGCAGGTTCTTCACCTTCCTGATAAATATATCTAAAAACTCTGAAAATTCTTATTTTTGTGAACATCAGCAAAACATTGTTTTGTGAAGTCTAGTTGAAAAATATAAGAGACCCCTTCAGATCCTGAATGAGAGTGATTCAGCTGAGCCCATTCACTCAGGGATTCAAGTGTACATCTTTACAAAATAACAAATCACAAGGATGATACTAAAAATTTGTGAAGCCCAGTTAAGTGCCACCAACTAGTCAACACCCAGCCAATCAGAATCAATGTCAACTATGAACAATCAGTAGAGATAAACTTATGGGTATCAGCTGAATATTGGCCCTAAAAATTGAATGCCTGGCCCTTTGGGTAATTCACTCATAAATAGCTATAATCTTAAAGTGTTAGGTATTCAAATGTCAAAGCTCTCCTGTTTAATCAGATATACTTATGTGATTATCGGGTTCTATGGTAACACTTTAAATACAATACTCCATGCACACACTACCACTATTATATTTTTATCTGAGCAGGCTGAACTGATGCCTTCACCAAACAGCTGTTCCAAGATCTGAAAATGTAGACTCTGTTTTGCTTGGGGCATGCTTACAATTCTACCCTGGGGTGCTCTATGTCCAGTCCAAGAGACACTAGTTTAAAAGAGCACAGCCTTCTATTTTCCCTCAGCAGGTCCAGAGTGTACTGTACCTTTTTAAGCACTTTGTTAGGTCTTAAATCAACACTCTAATTACAGGCAAGAAGAAAGAGCATTAGAAACCAATGCCAAGACGGAATGGAGAAAGCTGCTTCTCGTGAGCAAAGAGAGTTACATAAACTGCTCAGATCTCTTGCCCTCACTAATGCTGAGGCACATAAGGCAGATGAGAGTGTCATCCTTTCTTCTCCCCCTTAGCATTTGAGTTATCACTAATATTTTTTTTTAATTTTGGAAAGTCAACAGGATATTGATGGGCAACATATAGAGAAAGAAGATTATTGGTGCCAGATCTAAACTGTGCAATTCTTATCACTAACAGATGATTCATTTGGGGCCATTCATATTAATTGAGATGTCGTTAACATATGCTGTCTGTTTACCAAAACCTTCACTGATTAAGCTCAAGATCTACTACAGGCAGGACTAGACACCAGAATTAAAAGGTATTTAATATTTTCTACTGTCATCTATCTCGTTTGAAAATAAATTTGAGTTTTGGATAATTGAATCATTGTTAACCAGAGTTTGATAAAACTTGGTCCTCAGACCACCTACAAAGAATCCACTGATGGGCTTATTAAACATATAGATCTACAATCCTCAACCAATACCTACAGATCTACCAGGGACTATGTCTTATCAATTTTTGTATCCCTAATTATCAGCATGTTACCTGGCCTATCATAAAGGCTCAATAAGTTTGTTGAATAACATGACTTATTAATTAATAAGATCCTGGAATAGATGAGTTGGAGGGGATTAAATTAACCAGGGCTTTGCTTTTATCTTCCTTCTCACTGATCTTCAGTTGGCAGAACTAAAATAGTTGCAAAAATACAAGTCAAAACATTTTCCATGGTTCCCATTAGGCTTCCAAATTTCCATCAAGTCAGTAATCTTTAAGAGATGAAGTTAGTCTTGGAGCAGTTCTATGTTGGCTAAAACACAAAAGAATCAAAATGGTCCAGAGTTAAAGCCTTAAACCTCAGACAAATAAGAAAATATTCAACACCTGGTGAAGAGCAGGGAGAAGCAAGTCCATGGAGGAAATGCCGAAATAGAAGTGTAAGATGAAGAGGAGAGCAACTGAGAAGTGCATTTGTCACAGGTGTGCACACTGGTGTCATTTATAACAGGTGGGGAAGACCTGACTGGAGAAGGAAAGATGGCTCCTTACATGATAGCGTTTGGGTGTCAAAACCCCTCAGAAACTCTAAATCATTTCTTTTACCAGCTTTTCTTGCTCAAGCATGAAGAATCAGGATACTATTAAAATACTTAACCAAGTGATTCCCATCCTAGGTCCCACAAAGCTGGAGCTTAACTCAAATTAAGATATACTGGGTTAAATCAAGTTTTTGTTGCATGCCATCTCAGAATCTTCACTACTCCAAGGGGCACGTTAACATACCTCTGAGAGTCTTCAAGTGTCATTTTGGTGCGTGTGGAGACAGAGGTTGGTCTGCGCAATTCACAAGTAGCAAGGAATAGGTCAAGAAGGTTGATAAGGGAGCAGAGGGAGGAGGCATCCGACACCCTAAAACACAAGGTAGCCAACAGCTGCTTTTACAAATGCTAGCGATTTCATAGTTTCATTGTGTCTTCATACAGATCACTTCTTACAAATGACATTGCTGACACCCCTGGGAGGCAGAATCCGATACTGGACCAAGCCCTCATTCTGTGTATCTTAATTTGCTCAAACACCTGTTTGTCTCCTCAAAAGAACAAAAAAAGGAGACTTCCTGGCTCTTGGAGGGAAGTGTGTTGAGTGTCAACAACAAATCCCAGTAAAGACAACCGTAGCCAATGAAGAAACTGACCATGTGTCATCTGGAAAAAGATTATTTAATGATAGGTCTCTTTTAATATGGGGTGGCCTGTGCTGTTTTTTTCTCTTCCCATATTTTCTTTCTCTTGCAGAGCTCCACAGTTTAACTCCTCCAGGTCATTATATACATGAAGAGAGCCAAAAAAGTTTGACATTTGCTGTGGGCGATAACATGTTTGAAGGGATCGGAACACACCCTCGGTGGGTGCTCTCCCCCACATATATACTGAGCAGCGTGCCAAATGCAAAAAGGCCCAAGGGGGGGTCATGTGCAGGAGCACCGACTTAAAAGCTTTTTAATTTTTCAGAAAAGAAAAGCCAAAATTTATCTGTTTTAGCTCTGTGTCCCATCTGATCAAAGTCCAAGAACACACACTGGATCATAAAACAAGTAAACCACCATAGAAATGGAGGATAGAAGGAGTGGAGAAACACTATCAGGAAACACATGTGCGCTGATCTGACCACAAAGCCGTCTTGCAGTCCCCATCTCCAGTCCCTTCCCTCCATTCACTGGGGGGTTGCACCTCTGCCCCTGAAGTTTTCCACACAGCATGAGAGCAGTTTTTCTCCCTCCTTGGCATTGTCCAGACTTCCCTTGGTCTGGCCTGGCCTGGCTTCATCAAACCTGCTATCCTCTGCTTCTCTTACTACTGTTGCTTTGTGTTGCATACATCTTCTGTGTAAGGAAAGGTTTGTCTAGATGGTTCCAAACTAGGTTTGGAGGAGAAAAAGTAGGATCTTGCTTATTTAAATAAATGTTATCATCATCCACAATCTTTTACAAAGACTACTCTCTTAGTACAGCTCTTAACAATTCACTCCTTTCCCAAAGTCTTTTTTTGCTTTTAAAGCATCTACTGGGCTGACCTATTTTGACTGCAATACATATAGTAAGTGTACTATGAAAGACCTAACTGCTTGTGCACTGCTTAAACTCATTAGAAAGTTTGGAATTGAACTTCTGTGGATTTTTCCCTTTAAACTCTTGCTAAGTCAGGCTAGCACCCTGATATGAGAAAACAACATGCATTTTTTTTTTAATTGAAGCTCTCTGCAGCAAATCTCTGTTGAACCAGGAATTATACAAGCAACGGGAAGGAACATTTATTGAGCATCTACTTACTATATGTCAGACACTTTTACATACCTTATCATCTTATCCTTACTGAAAGCTTAGGGACATGTTATCCCTACTTCATGGACAAGAACCCTGAGGCTTAGAGTTAATATTCAGGCACAGGTCTGTGTCATTCATGCTGCCACAATATGGGCACCTGGTAAAGGGTGGATTTATTACACAGAGTCTCTCTGATGCTACAGCTTGTGCTCTTAACCCCTGCACTCAAATGACTACTTATTTAAGCTCCCTTGGTGGATTTCCATCCCCCACACAATGAAATCCCTTCTTGGCTTACCCTCTGCCTGCTTCTCAAGTTTCATGGTGCACCATTCACCCACTGTAGACCCCATGCCCAACTATGTGTAGATTGCTCAACAGGAAATTCCACTTCATAGCTCCACAATTTTCTCCATACCTCCCCCATGGCTCCCCGGAGAATTCTTCAACGGTCTGCTAATGTACTACTTACCTTGCCAATGTTTACCTTGAACTTTTCACCACCTGGAAGTTTGATAATTTCTTTATTGTGTGTCTATATTCCCATAAGTGCTTATATCATTCATGAGATTATGACTCTTCTAGGTTGTCTTCCTAATAATAGCATCTCTAGGCCTAGCACAATGCCTGATGCATAGCAGGTCCTCAATAAAACTGTTGACTGAATATATGCTTCTACAGCATAGAGCCCAAAGTACTGACTTCCATCAACCTTTAAAGTCCAAGGTTACATCATGCTTCACACTGTTGATTATTTCCTTATATTTCTCAATCTTCTCCTCCACCCTGCTTTCCTATTTTGTCAATTCTGGCCTTATCATAAGCCAGTAACCCCAGTCAATGCTAACCTCATTATTTTTGTTTCTGTGGCCTAAGTGACATGATTTTGGCATACCCTGGGATCCCTTTGCAGCTTCCCTGACATTGCCGTTTCAGTTCTTCGTCCTTACTTTCACCATACATGGGAATTCCCAACACTGGTGTGGCAACAATTTAAATTCCCTTCCTAACTCCCCAGTGTTAACAATGTCAGCAAAAAACAATCCAACAGAAAGAAAAAAAAGTTTTTCATACAGATGATTTACGGGAAGAGATATAAGAAAAGTTGTTCCCAGCTGGAAACAAGCATTCCCAGCTTTGGGCCCCTCACCTTGTGGCCCCAGGTGAACAGGAACTCTCGATGAGCAATCAGGCTCTGCAGTCCCATAAGTCAGGTAGAGCATCACTGCCCATCTCATCTCCTTCCTGGAAGATAAAATGTTCTTTTGCTTCTAATTAAAAAGATTAATAAAGGAATAGGACACATCAGACTCACATCAATCATTGCCCATGTGGTTCTTATTACTGTAATTAAAAGTTATCTTTCCCAAATTTCAGGATAACAGTGCCATGATCTGCAATTGAAAACACATTGTAAGTTTTACATTTGCCAACTTCATTTGTTTTTCCTCTTTATAAGAGTGGCAAAGCAACATTCTTATGGCTGATAGGTTTAGAGGTGTCCTTAATAGCAGTCTATCAGCAAAAATGCACTTCTTTATTTCTTGAAACAGCTTGAAAGAAGGTGCATTTCCCTTTTGTATTCAAAATGTATGATTGCTTATTTTTATAATTCCTATACTTGTCTTTTCTTTTTGTTCAGCTGTCAGTGCCCTTGAAAATTCTGGTATGAAAGGCATTTTTAATGACAAGTTAAAAATTTACTAAAGGCTCCACTATCATGCTTGGGCTAGAACAAGACAAACTTAATACTTGAAGAATTTCTATCTTCCAGAATGCATCAGCTTCCCCCAAATGACACAAAAGTACCAACATAGCCTGGCCTCTGGATTCACCTGGAAATACGTGTGATTCTGGGGACACTGAATCCTTTTATACAATCTGAAGGAGTGGAGTCAACCCTGGGTCAATTTCTGGGGGATTAGCAATTCAATTTCACTGCAATCAAATTTATTAAGAACTGACAGGTCAACCGGGGCACAATGGGCTTACGAGTTTATTAGGCTGCAGCCAGGGTGGAAATGGCTGGAGACATAGAAGCCTGTTCGGAAAGTTCATAGCTCACATTCTCTTTCTGGGTATGAGGTCTCCAGGCAAGAATGATTCTCCTAGGAGGCCAGTTGATTCTTAAGGTTGGTGGTTTTTTTCTATGCAAGTTAGTATCCCTCGTCCTTCTTTGAAACTATAATTCTTACAATGGCATTCTTCCTCTCCCCCACTCTTTCCACTTCCTGGTTGCTGGTTGAAATGCATGAGCATTGCTTTTGAGGCTCTCAGCCTTCCGACCCAAGGCTCTATCTTCTCTCTGTTTCTCTTATCTGTGTCAAAGCAGGGGGCTTGTAACATTCTTTGCACATCTCGCATCTGCACAGTTCAAAGCAGGAGCCTGCAGCCTCAGTGTTTTTTCTTATCTATCAAGGCTTTCCTGTGCAAACAAGGGCCTCGGCAGCTTCAACTGCATGGCTCCTTCACAGCCCAGCTTAACACACATGAGACGGGGTGACCACCTCTATAATTCTAGTTTCTCCTACGAAAAGGTGCATATAACTCCAATTTGCAGGCAATCCACTACTTAAAAACTTCATGCTTTTAGCTTATTGACATCTAGTCCCCCCAGGGTCCACTGCATAGGACCAAAGTCCTTATCCACAAGGACTGAATGACTTATTCCACTATGACATTCAAATCTCTGTAGAGGCACAGTCCCAGATTGAAGTGCTTCCTTTCCTAAAATCTTGTGGCATGTATTATTTCAATCATTTACACGGCATTAAGTGCAGTGCTCTCTGTAACTTAGCATTTTTTGTTCAATTTCTTCTCACCTAGATTGTGAGTCTCTAGAGGCAAAGAGATCTGCATTTTTTTCTCCTTGGTTCCCAGCACCTCTCACAATGTTCTCACATTGCAAGTGCTCAAAGTATGTTCACAAGGATGATGAATTTTAGTGATTCCCACAGTGGGTAAAGTCAGAGCATCACAGAGTCGGGCCCAGCAGGTGGAAAGCGTGCACATGGAAATGCTTGTAGTTATAGATAATTAATACCCTTCTGCCATGCCTGCCTGTGTCAGAGGCTGTCATCTTGGCCCCCCCTGGATTTCTCAAAAGCTGATTGTCTATGCTCAGAGCCTCCCTTGCCTGCGCCAATGTACTAAGGCAACAGGGCAGAGGATGGGGTCAGAATTTCTTTGCCAGAGAAAGAATCTCCGTTTATCTAATCAGTGCTTAGAAAAGTGCAATGCAGACAGCAGACAGTTAGCTGCACTTATAGGATGGAATCTTAAAAGACCAAATTAAAATGTTCATGGGGGTAGGAACCCTCTGCAGCTTTCTGAAGAAATAACTGAAGGTGGAGACTGGCCTGGGCACTGGCTCCTCTGCCAAACATAGAGGACATGGACCAAACCCCAGGACTGAGTGCCAAACACAGGGAGAAGAGCAACAATTTTACAGCTCAGAACTGGAAACTCCTAGTTTGGGTCCAGGGCTATAGGGAAGAAGAAATCTACACATTGAATCCAGAGGCAGAGAATGAATTTGCAGAACAAGATAAAAAACCAGAAGAGACTCTATAATGCCCAAACTGAAAATGCTGAGAGTGTGTTCTTAAAAACAATGAGTTTGTGTTAACTCGTCACCTGCTGATACCTCTATAGCTCTTTCCTGAGGAACTTGCTTATATTGGAAGTTAAATTTTCCAAGGGAGAACCATACATTTCAAATATTCTAGATCTGCAAATATTTTCAATGAAATCGAATGAAAACATATCACTTGAGACCACAGATATTTTCCACATTTTTCTTTGTTCCTCTTGGATACTTTTCTAACTTATGTTTGGTTTCATCACTTTTTAAGACAAGAAAACATATCAGTGGGACAGTTAGAGCACCAGCCCAACAGAACACTCAGAAACAAGCAACAGAAGCACATTGTTTAGGCTGCAGATCCTTTTTTTACTTTTCCATATGTTGGTCTACATGGAGCTAGTGACAAGGCAGAGTGTCTGTCACCCCGACAGCTAGTCTGGAGGCTCTTGGAGGGGAAAAAAAAAGCACAACACATTGGTTGGAAATAGAAATGGACGTTTGGATGAAATGTTTTGTAGGTAAGGGGCTTGCTTTCCAACTCGTCTGAAAAATCCTTGAGACAGAGCCATGTACCTATCATCCATAATGCATGGCTTATTTTTAGTATACATTTACATACAAAGTTGATTTGAAGTCCTCGATGAACACTTCTTTCCAAAAAAAGTTTACTGGCTGTTGCAGAGATACAGTCTCCATTTAAACGGCATCCTTCAAGATTTGCCTTGGTGGCTGGCCATGCATTTTAAAGACAGCTTCTTCTATCGTGTTTGAATAAGGAGTTCCACCCTGAAAAACCAAGAGCAACCTAAGGATGCTTCATCCTGTGTCATGTTTGGCCACAGCTATACTTCCTTTTATCCCTTTCACTCTTTGATCAGCAGGTAAATGACACCTACAGCGATGTATAACTTTCAATGTTGTATATTAAAAGCATTGTTTTCTCAGGTACATATTGAAGACATGCCGTAATTCAAGATTAGGAGAAGGCAATACAGATGGAAGAGGCAAAAAAGATGAGAACTTTAAATGGAGCTCCTCTTCAAGTAATAGCAATAATAAATAAGGAAGATGAGTAATTATTGTTCTATTGCCATAACCTGCCATGTTATGAAATGAATTTAGTTCTCAAGTAGGCCTAGAGCAGGGTTCAGAAATTCCACTCAACTGTGTAAAAATCCTATAAAATCTAGACTTACTATGAATCAAAGCAAACAATTCCTAGTGGGTCCCAGGTCCACACCAGGAATTCAAGAGCAAACCAAAACTGCTCTTGGAGAGGCCAAAGAATTCTTAGCCTACCTGAAAACACACTTTCCCTGTAGGGGTGAGACCTTTGCCTGGAAGACTTCCCATACCTGTTCTGACCTTTTCGAGACTGGCTTTCCATAGCCAAGCCAGCATGGACTGGACTTGAGGATTTGAGAGAAAATAGGAAGAAATGTTTCATGTGACCATACGTCATTTCATCCATCTAAAATAGCTGCTGAATTGTTGAGCCAATGTTTGGAGAAATGGATGGGATGAGCACCTAGAGTTTAGTACTTCAAGAAATGCTACAAAATCTATATGGCAAATACACCTAAGTCTTTAGATTTTTGAGGTAGCTTTTCTAAACTTTACAATAGCCCAGAATTTGGTTTCAAGTTAGAACAAGAAAGCCACATAGGAACAATATTTCTTTTAAATTACTCCACACTATGAGATTACATGGGGAGCAGATGAAGGTGGAATAATAGAGTTCAAAATATTGTATTTCAAGAATAAGAAATAGTGTTTAGCAGGCCTTTTGAACATTTTGAACATGTCTAAAAGCAAAAAAACAAGCGCCTAGCTTAACATTAAACATTAGGGGAAGGTTATTTGTTCAGACCCCTGCTTCATGTTGCACAAAGAAATAATAAACAAGGGTGCTGGGTTTTCTATAGAGGATGCATTTTGCATTACGAATTCAGATGCAAATGTGGTGTGGTGATCGTCAGTGTTTTTCATGTTACCATCATGATATAGGCTGTAGCTTGTAGGCAAACCGCCTTAGAAAATGGGCCTCTCCAGCTTCTCCTTCTCCCCAGGAGGAAGCACAGGACCAAACTAGGCCTTTTCCTCTAGATTTCTAGGCAGAGCATCAATAACAAAGTGAAGGGCCTCCAAAGAGACGTTGTCATGGTCTGGGTAATGTGAACCCTCATCATTTTGATGATCCCGTTTTGAGAGAGATTTGTTATGTCCTGCCCATGTTTCATTTCCAACCGATCTGCCGTGACCCATTTCAACTGACCGGGGACAACTGTCAGCTCCTGCAATGCAAACCTCTCACTTCACTCACGGAAATGGGGCCCTCAAGAGCTAGAAATTCTCCTGGTTTCATCACTTCCTGGCTTACAGTGGTGGTTGGATAGTGTGGAAGGTAGAATAACACTGAGGAAACTGGAAGCTGGTTTAGTTAATATTGTCTCTTTTCCTTCTTCTTCTTATCTTTCCTTCTGCAATTCCTGAACAAAAGCTTTCTTAATGGCTCAAAGCGTAACAACTGCTGTTTGTTGAGCACTGTACGACATACTTCAGCATGCAACAGTGAATGTCATCATTACAGAGGCCCTGTGTGATTAAGCATTTTACAACAAACAAAAAAACCAGACAGTGGCATAGAGAGGTTAAGTACTTTGCCTGAGGTTGCACAGCTAATGAATAAAACCCAAGCCTTTATAAATCAAAAGCTGTTAACCACTATGCTATAATTGATTTTCATTAGCCACACTGACTTTTAACTCCCAAATTCCTGATAAGCATCTACTCATTCCCACTTCTGCTTGTCTATCATCACAACAACTCTTACCTGCATACCACTTTTATCTCCCTAATCTATTACATGATTTTTTAAAATTAAATGTGATTTTCTTTCAGAATTATTCTTGATGTCTTGGTTGGACAATATCACCTGCCGCTTCTATGGGAAATTCACAGAAAAGTGTTGTCAGCAAAAGCCAACTTTCCATCCTTAGGAGCTTGTGTATAATTTTGCATTGTAATTTTGAATTGTTTTTCTCAAAGTGGCATCCCTAATTCTATTTCAGGCTCCCAAAGGTCCAGATCCACTTTAAGTATGGAAAACAACTGCTCAGAAAGTCATAGAGTGATAGACAATGGTGGGTGGAGAACACATTATGCAGCCTCTAAAATTGAAAGTCAACAAAAAAGACAAAAAGAGACTGAAGTGGGTCAGAAAGCACCACAACTCTGTTTAGTAAGAATAAAGAGAAGAACCAAACACACAATGAACTGGTTAGCCAGAACAAAAGAGTTATAAGATAGAAAAGGTTCATACTGAAGATCAATGACTAATGAAAAGAACGTGGTGAGATTCCCTGAACAAATGTGCCTTGAGCACCTATAATCTCCTGGAACTGGAATACAGCAGTAAACCAGAGAGGCAAACTCCCGTCCTTCTCGTGGAGTCCTTGTTTATTGGGGAAGATAGATACGGACCAAATATCTACAAAGCTAGAAGAATGTTTTTAAACTCTGCAAAGCACTTTAGATACTGAAAGCTGAAGGGTTAGAAGTTGTCTAGGCAAAAATTAGGAGGGTTAGAGAGATAAAGGCACTGCATGAAAAATGTCAAAGAAAAGATCTTAATAATGTCCTTTATCTCCTTATGTTTCAACTAGCTTAGCTCAGCAAGACGGTCATGAGTTTTCACCATATTTGATTGCTTTATTTTTGTACCATCTTCTGCAAAGTACTCTGGAGTCTGTTTAGGGATCATGCTCTATGATAACTTGGAAAAGAAGATGGTGTGTCTGCATACTTTTTTCTTTTGCCATTGAAATGTCTGACATATTCGGGTGCACAATAAGCAGACACAGATGTGAATGAAGCAAAATAACGGAAGGAAGTAATGACGAAAAACTGAAAGTGAAAAGGCCATGTAGCAGATTTCACAAATGATTTGAACACCAGAGGTCAGAGCATATCAACCCTACGATTATGCTTCCACATGAATATCATATTACAGGAAATATATACTGGAGAAGAATTAAAAAGGTGCACAAAAGGGTAAGCAAGATCAAAAAGCCTTGGTATGCAACGAAGTTAATAACTGAGCTCTTAAGAAGGAAGAGAAGAATGCAGGGCATAACGTGGTGTTTCTCATTCCGAGACTGAAAATTCTTGTATTTATATGGTTGGAAAAAACGGTAGATGCAAGACAAAAAAAAAAAAAAAAAGAAAACCCAATGAACTACAGAGGCATTGGAAGCTGTGTCATTGCACATAGAGTAATTTGGGAAGCAGACTGCTAAAGTTAGCAGGAGATTCTATGTGCACATACTAACAGAGAGAATTGGGAAGAGGAAATGCAAGGAGCACCAATGGTGGGCAGAGACAGACAGAGCTCAGCTGTCCTGATTCCTTCCAGAATGCCTCTTTCTATTTGGGACAGTGAAGAAGAGGATGCATATGAGGCTGTTAGTAACATTGCCTACTCTTCAGGGCTAATGAAAAACATCACCACTTGACAAACACTGATGAAAGGTGGAAAGTAAAATGGGGGGGATGGAAAGTGGATGGGAGCACTTCCTCTTACAAGATCAACGAGAAATTTATCATGAAATCAACAGAAAATATCTGGCGACTTAGCAAAGACTCATTTTCCTAAGTGATGGAAAGACTTTTTCTACGACGGAGCTAAGAAAATTACATAAAAGTCTCAGAAACTCCTGTTCATTTACCAACTTTCCCCTCTGCCTCCCCACTGCTTCTGTCCTCTGTATAAACTGTCCTACTTCTTAAATAATGGTTAGGGAGCTCTTTCCAGCAGCTGTCTATTAGCTGTCTTCAAAAATTAGCTGCCTTCAGAAACTCTCTCCTTTAGACCACAGAAGCAGGTGCTTAAATGTTACCACTCTGGATAATATTCCTTAACATAAAACTTTTTTTTTTTTCCATTCATTTCTTCATTCACTCATCACATATGCCTTAAGTGCTCTCTGCATACCATGTTTAGAGGCAGATCTGGAAAAGATGGCTCCACCTTCCCACCTCTGCACCATGGACTTTCTGATTATCCCAAGGAGAGGGAGCAGGTAATGTTATATTAAATAAATGAATATTTTAGGGTGTTCTAACCTTGTGCACAGCTTAAGTGCATGCAAATTCTTATCCCAGTCTTAGTGGCTTTGTTTCTAAGCTACATCAAGCTGGCTGGTCACCATAACTTTGGTTCTGACAAATGGATATAGGACTAACCTTAGGTTTTGAAGTCCAATCAGGACACATAGCCAGAAAATGTAGGAAAAAAGGATCATCAATAACGTCAGACAGTTAATAAAAATATTGTCATTTTTTTATCATTCTAAATAAATACTTTCTAATTTTGCATTTGTAATTCTGTCTTCCTTTTTAAAAGAAATGCCTTCCCCTGGCCCCAACTGTATAGGCTTTAGGCCCTGCAAAACTTTTGAGCTGCCCGTGGTGGAGAGATGTGAATTTGTTTGTGGCTCTGCTATTCTCTAGCTATGAAAGCTTGGGTTGGTCACTCAACTTATTTATTTATTGTTATTATTATTTTACCTCATTATTTAAGCTTGCATAAGAATACTTTCAATGAATGGTAGTGGTGAGTTTAGAGAAGGTAATCAATGGAAAAGTACTTGGCAAGTTAAAACTCTGTATTAGTTAAGGCTAAGTATTAGTTAACTAAAACTCTGTATTAGTTAAGTGGGTTTAAAAACCCACTAGCCCTCCCCACTTCAGTTTGGTAGTGCATCTACGACAGTCCTTCAGCTTCCAAGAGCGTCTGTGGGACTTACATTGTTTGGCTCTGCGATTCCTATTTATCTTTTCATATATTTAAGCTCTGACTCACCACCTAATCCAAAACTCCCTCAAATGGACATCGAATTACCTCCTCATAACTCCCTTTGGACCTAGCACTGAAGCACTTTAGTGCTTTAATAAATACTTGTAAGTCTTTAATAAATACTTGTGAATTTGTTCAATTTACTTGAATTCTATGATTTTGCCCTATAATCATCCATCTATCCATCTATCCATCCGTCCATCCATCCGTCCATCCACCCCTTTAACAAACATCTAATAAGTGCCTGTGTGTGCTGCTGCGGGAGCCCAGAGTGCAACCGCAGGGAAGCGGGCTGCTCTGGTGGAAGTGGGCTGGGGGACCTGGAGCCCAGCCAGACGGGCTTCCTCTCGGCAGCATTTGACACGTCTGTGGTGGGAGTGGGCGACGTGTGCAGGCCCCTATCCCCAGAGCATCACTCTGCTGGGCCCTTACTCTGCCAGCTGCTGGTGATAGAACAATTAACACCACACAGTGCCTCCCCACTAAAGGCTTGCGTTGTCGCAGGGAAGACCAAGAGGTAAAGAGACAAATCACAGCCTTGCCTAAAGGAGTTAAAGAAAGCTACACAGTGGGGATATCTTCGGAGGCAGGTCTTGAAGAATGGGGGGTCAATGCAGCAGACGTAAAAAATGGGAGTCACTCAGGATAGGAATCAGCATCAGCAGCGGCACAGAGATGTGCAAGCACACGCCAGTGAGGAGGACAGGGGTCTTCTGCAGCTCTGACACAGCGCACCCGGAGATGGGGCAGAGGCCTGGCGGCAATGGGCTCCTGCGGAGTTTTGTTGACTCTTTATCCTCAATGCAAGAGCAGCCACCAGAGGTTTTGCATGGGGTGATACGATCAGCCTTGTGTCTCAAAGCACATGTAGAAACACCTCTCTGGTTCTGAGAAGCCAGAACTGGAATCCTACATCCAGATTCCATAATGATTTGTCACTTGGTGTATGATGACTGTGGATTTCTTCTGGATGACTCATAGGAGGTGCTATCACAGATTCATCCCTTCTGACATTAATTGTATTTAGTCTGAAACGTGGAGCTTCCGTAGTGTTGATGAAAGAGAAAGAAAGCATGCTTGCAACATAACTCCCTTATTTTAAAAGTTTTCAAAAAAAAATAAGAATTCTGGACCAAGGAACTACAATATTCACTTTCTTTCTCTAACTGTACATTTCTTCTAAACAATTTTCTAAGATTTCTCCATTGATTAAAGTTAGGACTTCACTGTGGGGACCCTTGCATTTTAGACAAACATGGATTACTCTTTGGATAATACTGTGCACAGTGAGATGGATTATGCCTACTTTTGTGTATCTAAAAATGATTAAGAAGTTCTGTCCTGAATGTGAAAGTCAGAATGAAATGACACACATTAGGCACAAAGCAAAGAAGTAAAGTACCACCCGGAGGGCAAAAGATATGGGCTTCAACATGGGCATATCTGTAGGTCTATCACAAATATGAGAAGGCAGAAAAAGCTGCTTGCATTAAGACCCACATCTCTGAATTCCCCAGAATTCAAGCACCCGTCAAGTGTGGGGAGATCAGGCACCTCCCTGGGCCGGTCTTCAGGGCAGAATGAGGTTCCCAAAGAGCAGAAATGTTAATTATTAACTTCAATGTGGGGCCCTTCATTAAGACTTCATATTTGTAAATGTTTTCTGATGCTCAGATAAGCTGTTTTCTACACAAGCCCTCCCTCAGGAACTCCGACTTTTATTTTTTCCCCCCAGTTGCGACCTGGGGAGGGGATGGCGGGCGGTGGGGTTGCGTTCGGGGAGGGAGAGAGTTAGAGCTCCTCTGCACCTGGGAAAATGCTAATTCCTGTTTTTAAGAAAATAGGCTAAGAAAAGGCTCAAGGGAGTCTAGGACATCAAAGAACTCTTTTAAAACAACTTTTTTGACGATTTAAATGAAAATGAGGCAGACATATATGGATTAAATTTCCCCTTAAAGCAGCCTGAGGTTTAAAGATTAAGGGGGGGAAGAGATGGAGGTAAAACGTATTGGGGGTTTACTCGCAGAGTTTCAACTAACCTGAAACTCGGTGCGTTAACCCATGAGGCGTCCGCGTGTGCTCCTACGGGCGGGCTCACACGCACACACACAGGCACGCATGTGTGCCACGTGGCCGTGAAACGGTCCCTTCACAGCCGATGATTTATGCAGCTTGCCAGGAGAGAAGTAGGCCACGCCAGCCTTGAAAGCACTTTAGTTTTGTTGTTTTTGCTCATGAAGGACATGTTGTCCTGTAATTACTCTGTCATTTCTTAAAAGGTGAAATCCTTAACAGGTTTATGCTTTATGTGTTGCTGTGAGTGTTCCTGTCAGAGCATGTCTAACCAAGTTGGAATCCCCATTCCATATCTCCTTTATGAGGAACAAAGAGGAACTGGACATTTTAACATGTGTTGAAGCATCTAGAAGAAAAAAAAATATTAGTCAGGGAGGACATAGATAAGGTGCTGAAAAATTGCAAACAACATTCCTGTCTCCTCTGTGGGTCTCAAAATACCTACAAAATACTTTGTCATTAACTTCTTTTTTTGTTCTTTTCTCTCTCTGTCAACAAACGAGTATAGTTTTGTATCTGTATGTGGTAACAGAATAGGTCAGGGTAAAAATAGCTAAAGTTTAACTCAGAGGAAAAATGAAAACCATATTATTCCAACCAATGGAAATGTTACATCTATGTTTTAACACTTAGGAAAATATAAAGGAGATACTAGCATTGATCAGGTTAGTTATTCTTCTCTGTATTACTGACAAATCTTCCAAGGTTAGTGAATTAAAAACAGTAAAAGTTTGAGAGCCTCAAATAATCAGGAATTTTACTGTTTCAAAGATCAAATGCAACAGGAATGCAATTCATTTTTTTTTCCATACCAAAATTAATCTTGCAGTTTGAAAGGTCTAGCATTGTGAAATGTTATAGGGCATGTCTGGGCCAAGTCAGAATGAACAGTTAGCAGGCTTATCATCAACTTAGGAATGATGTTCTAATTTCATGAATTGTAAAAAGTCTTGCCTTCTCTAAGTCCACAGGAAAGTCAGATCAATAGGTGAAATGTCTGTGCACTATATGGGTTTGTATGATGAAGAAAGCAGAAGTCTAACCTCTGTGTATGATAGAGGCAGTTACTTTCTGGTGAGTTCTCAAGGCTAGGTCTGCTCCTGAGACTTAAACTGCGATCGTCAAACACACTTACCTATTCATTTTGACCCAGCCCATAGCAACATAGGCACTGATGATTCTATCAGCTACCTGCACTCTGCCAGGGCAGTTTAAAAATCAAGCTCTCCTTCTTGTCCCCTACCATCCACACTATTGCTTAGAAATCTCTGTTAATGTGAACCTTTGAAAATATGACCCAAAATAATCATGGAAGTCAATGCTGAGAGTCGGCCAGTGCACAATGGTTTATAAACACAGCACTGTTTATGTTGAGAGTCCTTTCTGATTGTTAATGGTATCATCTTTGTTAGCCAGTGCTCATGCCAAACCGATTGGTACATATTTTGAATGTTATCCTTGAATGGATGCATAGTGATGGCTGTCCTGAATTACCCAGGTTTATGCCACTGCCTCTCAATTAACACTGCCACCGGCTTAGTTTAGGCCCTTGTGATATTCTGTCCAGGCTATTGCAAGAGGTCCTGATACAGCATGAGACCATTTGCATTTGCCACAGAATATGGGCATGTTGACATATGTCCATGTAGGCAAGGCTCCCTACTAGGGCTCTATTATCAGGATAGATTTAGAACCTTCAAGAAAAACAAAGCAAAACAAAAAGATTCAGGGAAGATAGAAACAAAGAAGGGAGTTTTGGTTCTAGAAAGATAGGCTAAAAGTCAGAGGAAAGCGGTGATTCTGAAATTGACAGTGTGTCTGTACTCAGCCAGCCTTGTAGCCTTTTGCTGAGTCTTAGGGCAAAGTGGATGCAGGTGAAAACTAAAGTTAATTTCACCTCAGTCATGACAGGACATCGGACGTGAAGCCCTTGGCAGCATTGATTTCAACACCTTCTGCATCCAGGGAAAAAGGTGTCCTTGGCAGAGACCTCCGTTCCATCAAAGCCTTGATGTAGACGCTGATGGGTGGCTGCAGGAACAGCAACCCCGGCCCCTTGACTGTATGTTAACAACAAAACAGCCCATTAAGAGGACACAGACAGCCATGGGAGCTATGAGCACAGGAAACCAGTGTTCCTATGCACCCATGCACTGATTCCAATCGATATTTATTGAGTTCCTATTATTTTCCAAGAATCAGGGATTAGGGACACAGCAGAAAAAAAAACAACCATACCTGCCTTTTTGACCATTTACCACAGTGAGAAATATATCTTCCATCCCAACCAGTACCCACACATACATAGGTATATACACCTCCATGTATATTGAAACAAAGTTTCATGAAGCAATTCTAACCCTGGCCATGTAATGCACTCTGATATTTTCTGTATCTACTGTATTTTCTATTATATTTTATCCTACATATTTTTTTTTATTTAAAAAGATATACTGGTCAATTCTACTAAATTGATTTATGTACCATTAATGGTCTGTGACCCACAGTTTGAAAAACACTTCTCTAATAGGAATTGCAGCTATTATATCTAATATTTATTAAGCATTTATTATATGCTAGGCACTGTTCTAAGTACATTACATATGTTAACTTATTTGGTCCTCATTACTATGTTCACCCAGGTAGTAAGTTGAGGGAGCAGGATTTAGTTCCAGACAGTCTTGAAATCTTACACACTTAACCAGCGAGGAAGGAAATAGTGAGCATCACAGAATAGTCAAGGGAACTAGACACCTTTGAAGATTCCCAAACCTATTTAGGAAAAAAAATTTAGTGGGAGTGGTCTATGATAGTGAAGGAAATAATGCCTTGTGACTATTACCCAAACCTATAACCTTCATGCTGTTATGCCTGGAAAACACAAGCGATTCCCCACTCCAGCCCTGCCTCTGCTAGAGTTGAGTGCTTTCAGTGCAAATTTGATCTTTTCATCCTCTGACTTCCGAACCTTCAGTGGATCTCCAGGACTCACTTGAAACAAAACCACTTGCCTTAGCATGGTGTGTGTGTCCCTTTGTGCCCCAATCCTGACTACATGTTTAGCCTCAGTTCCCATCACTCCCCGGCAAGCAGCTACACTACCACTAGGCCTTAGCATCTGGCAACCATAAACACAGAAGCCTTTCCTGCCTCTGTGTGCTCTTGGTCTTTGCATATTTCTTTCTTCTGCCTAGAATTCCATTCTTATATTCTCCACTGGTTGCTTCATACTCATTCTTAAAGAATCTGTTGGCTTCTCAGTGAAGCCTTCTTTTATCCCCGTCCACACCCCTGGCACAATTAGGTGGTACCTCCTGTTGTTTCATAACCCCTTGTACAGACCTCTATTATTTCACTTATTACTTGACATGATTATGATTTGCCTATGCAATTCTCTGAAAGCAGAGCCTATAGCATATCCCATTCTTGCAACTCAAGAGGAGGATTTGGGACTTCCTTTTAAAACACAAATTTAAAAATCAAAACCATAGTGAAAAACATCTACTGTTTAATGCTTCTTTCTATCCCAAGAACTACTTTAATGGCTGAGGACATGAGTTTAGTCACATTGGGCTGTAGCTAGACTCGGAAATGTCTATTGGGAGTAACATAGTATGCCTAGAGGCAGAAGCCAGGCCACATTAAAGCCTCTTGGAGAAGACTGGAATTCAAACACTGGAGAGACCAAATGAATAATTGAGGGAGTATGTCACAAGGATTCATAAAAGGGGTTGGGGTCAGTAACGAGTAATAGAATGTTGCTTAGCCATTGCCAGGACTACCAATGACATGTGTTGCTTACATTTATAGGAATGGGTCAAGCAGGTTAAAATCTATATAAAATATAAGGGTTTCTAAATATGACTACAAAATCATAAAAGAAAGCACTAATAAATATAAATTCTGTATGTCCATGGATGGTAGTTTTGGCAGAAAAATTATGTGTAGGGAAGGCAAATCCACACCCACATTAAGGGTTCCTTCCAGTAAGAATAAAGTATTGCTCCTCCCATGATAAAAACAGTCCAATGCAGTCAGCCTGCCAGGTAGCTGCCACCCCTGGGAATGGTGCCATATCAGGGCCTTAGTGTTGGTTTCTTCTGCTGGCAGACTTAGCACTCAGCAGTGGCTGAGGTCAGTCCAGTCTTGGTGAGTAGAAGTCCATGTTGCTGAACACTCGCATAACTTCCATCCCTGCCACCATAGCCACTTTGTTCAGGAGCCCATTGGGCAAAGACAGGAATAACTGGGGAGAGAAGGTGACTGGTATATCCAGAGGAAGGTCACTTGATTATTAAAATCCTCTGCTGATGAGGTCATCCTTTGATTGACATTCATATGGGACACAAATATATTTACATTCTTTGCCATTCAAAAATTTCTTTCCACATACCTCTTTCCCAGACCTCCTTGTTACCAATTTTACAATCATTTTCCTTCCAAATTCCTGACCATCCATCCAAACCGCTGGCCACAGACCTTTATAGACTCTTACCTCTTGCCTTTTCCCCTTCCAGTTCATCTCCAGGTGCCCTGCTTGAGGTTTGCCCACTGGGAGAATTTCCCTTCACTACCGTCCTTTGGTGATGTCCCAGAAAGGGGCTGCAGTGCTGTAGCTGTCCATTGGGTAGTACCTCAACATTGGGTAGAAACATCTGTAAACCAGGCTCAAGTTTTCTCTTCTTTAGTTACCTAGTCATAGAAAATATATTTGTGTATGTGTGTATATATATGTGTGTTTATATATATCTGTATATATAAGTATATATGTCTACATATATTCAACCTCACTTTTAAATAAATTAATGTAAAATAAAACAAAAAATCAGCTTTTTAAACAGTTGCACTGCATTTTATGAGTATGCATCTAAAGCTAGCATACAAATTAAAAATTGCGTATTTAAATTTCTTAAATTTCTAAAAGTACAGTAGTAAGTATAGCATCATTTCTCAGTAAGTTTAACATAGTCAATTTCTTCTCCACCACTGGAGTAGTTTCTTTGGTGGAGCATCAGAGAAGATAGTTAGCTTGCAAGGCAAGTAGCTAGGGCCATGTTACAAGATTTACCTACTAGATCTTTGAGCACCAGAGAAATAACAGCAGAACATGATGGTCACCAAATATGAAATATGAGAGAACTGAGACTTTCAGACAAAAAGACAAATTCATACCTCTCATTTCATGCTCTAAAGACATAAACAAGCCAACCAGCCAGCCAACTTAGGGTAAGGATTATTTTCAAAGTCAATATTAAACTCTACTTCAGTAAAAACAACTATTTATTGAACATTTACTCTCTTTCAGAAAGATGCTAAGTTTTGGGGCTATAAAGATGAATACATCTTGTCATTGAAGATATTGTACATCAAAGTAAAACAAATATCCTTTACTTAAGAGGTTTGTATTCTGAAAGATATGAAGAATAATTACTGCCAATGTATACTGAGACCCACATAAACATAATAATCTATACATAAAACCATATATATTTATATATTAATGATAAAAGAGAATCATTACTTATGTCTTGCTGATAATATAGTTTAAAATAATAGCATGGTAACTGTTACAAAAATAGTGTTTATTTTATGCCAAACAATGAGATATATACTCTCTGCACATGTATTAGCCAATTAATAGTTCTAGAAAACTTATGGTTATTATTCTCATCATGAAACAGATAATTGAGACTTAAAGAGGTCACTTAACCAATGCCCACATACCAGTACAAAGTTGAGGTGGAATTTCTGTTTGAGTCTGAATCTCAGGCTCTTATCCACCAAGTGAAGCTTCTTATGGAGAGAGAGCAAATAAACACTTCAATTCCTCATCAGTAAGAACTGTATGAGTTGACCCCTTTGCCTTAGTTATCCATCCACAGTTCATATGGTATAAACAATAAAAAGTGCTGGGTTTGAGTTCTGGCTTCTCTATTGCCTGATTGTGTGACCTTGGCAAAGTCATTTAATCTTGCTGATCTTCCATATCTTATCTATAAATGTGTTAAATAGTAAATAGCTTATATTATTGGCAACGCTTAGATATTTAAGTGTTTTGCAAATTGAAAAGGTAAAATGTAAAATGCCATCTACCTTCTTTGCAATGTTGCAAGAGGCTAAATGAAAGTTAAACATAATAAGTAACAATTTTGAAAATTCTCTGTATCAGTATTTTACCCAAGAATTATTATCATTCCATTATAAAATAAAAAAAAAACCAAGTCAAGAAAAACAGTAATTCCTGAAAGAATTTGACAAGGGAGTTAAAAAGATTTCTATCTGAAAGGCAAGTGAGCACTTACACCCACCAGCTGAATGACGTTAGCCAAGTCGTTTAATCTCTCTAAGCGTCAATTTCCTCCTTTATAAAACTATGGGGTTGGGCAAAAGCTAAATAATCTCTAAGTGCCCTTACTGGTCTAACATTCTATCAACCAAGACATTCAGGATCCTCTGGCCGTGACCACTGTCTACTTTGCTCTGATCAGCCAGGAGGATCTTAGAAAAATCTTCCACCCAATTGATCAGGGTGCATTTCAGAAACTCTAAAGATAGCATGCCTTTTGGTCTGCTTTTCTGAATTGAATTAACCTCTCAGCTTTGTAAAATGTATCTTTCATTGACTTCAATACCAACCACTTAATCCCTGGAAATTAATTGAGGGAGTTTGAGTTTGAATTTCCCTGGTGTTATTGGTGTATGGAAAATCTTGTTACTTAAATTTCACTTTTGTGGGTTACATTGTAATTTTTAAGAGATCATCATAGCAATCTCCTGTTTCTGTTAACTGTCTCTGAAAATCCAAATGGGTTTATTTCTTAAATTGTTAATAACCTTACCCGGTCACACAAATTATCAAGTATATGGACTACAGTTGAACACAAACTCATTTTATTTGATGAAGGCAAGAAGAATACAAAGATTTCTATTTTGAGAGTAAAACTGCCAGGGTGAATTACTTGGAATGCAGTTCAACATGATGAAATGCCATAAATTATACTGAAAATCTCTTTGTGTAGGTATTCAGCTCTGTATGCTTTTATTGATAAAGCAGCAATTTTTCCCTCTATTTTATGAGGACTAACAATTACATTACTCTGGGAAAGAATTTGACTTCTATTAGCTGACTACAGCACTGGTATAGAAAACTCTTATTGTCTTGCGCTAATTTTAGCAGAGAAAATATCCCCCTAAGAAGGTCTGTCTTGTACCCTGTGTCGTTTTGGACTCTGCTGTAGGAGTAGCTCAAGAAAGCAAGTCATTTCACTCAAGTTAAAAGCACGAACTAAGGTAGAAAGTATTCTCAGATACAACGTAACAAATGTACTGCTGCATAAAGATGCTTTTTTCAAACAAAAGTCTGGCAGCGCTCGGGAATGGGAACAGAAGGTAATACAGAGTTCTCCCAGGCTGTACTTGAAGCTCTCAGTGTGCTGGATGGTTCCCCACACACTTTTCCCCAACTGGGCATGCGTTTTGGCAGTCAGTCTTCTGTTTAGGTTCTGCCATTTGATTTTCAAAAAATTGGTACGGTATACAAAAGTTAAAAAAAAAAAAAAGATCAAAGTTTTTAAGTTCCATATGTCTGAGAAAAGTCTTCAGTAGTGACCAGCTGCATTCCAAAGAAACCTGTTTGAAAGTTTGGACAAAACCTCTGCCGAGTTAGAGAGGAAAAGGCCTCGTTCCCTTTGCATTAGTCACTCTGTAAAAGATTAATCCTAATGAGCTACTTTCTACAGGCAGGCACACCCAGACTTTGCATTACATACCTACGATTTCTCAATATTTAGGCCAAAATGTGTACACTCAGATGCTGATAGATACCGTCTTTCCAGAAACCATTAACCACGGTATTAACTGTAATAACTTAGTGAGTTTAAGGAATGAGGCCAAGCAGAGGGGAGTCGCTGGGGAAAGAGTTGTTCAAAGCTGTGTAAAAGAACACAGTGATGGAACTTAGGTTTCTAAAAACAGAACAGGAAGAACACCCAGGCCACTATCTTTACCTTTCATCTATCTGTCCTACACTGCCATCCCTTCCTCCGTGTCTTTGCTAGGTCAGTTTTCAGCAGGTAGTGCTGCTAGCTTAATTGATTTCATCAGTTAATGGCAGCCTCTGTGATGGAGTTTGAAGTTTGTTATTCAAAGAATCAGCATGGAGACAGAACTTCCTGATACCTTTGCCAGACCCTGGGAGGACAGCCGTACACAGGATTGCTGCACTGACCCAAGAGATTTCACCAGTTCACTACTTTTGCACTATGACACAACTCCAGCTGTAGCCCAGCACGGGAGAAACCTACTGCGATGGATACATTTCTAGGAGTTAAGGGTTTATGCCTAGCCATCCTTATCCCAATGCAGTTTTAAAATTCAATTTCATTTATATCCCATGAATGTTTTGCCTGATAAAAAATATTTTTGTAAATTTTATTTTTCTCACCTATCGCTTTATTGAGACAGAAGACAAAAAGGTAAAGCAATGGGAAAAGGTACAAAAACAGATAAAACAAAGAGGGGGCATGAGGCAGAGTGAAGCACGAATCCTGTCGGTAGTAGCACACGCTTTGAATTTAAACTCAAACATTTATTGAGCTATATGCACAGCATAGTGCTAGGTGATGTCCATTTAGCAAGCAGACCATAGCACCATGCCATATTTTGGTGGGAAACAGATCAATAATATTTGCTAACATTATTTTTGTAAATTTTTGTGTCAAGCTCTGGCATAAAGTGAAGCACTTTCTAGGCTACATCACTTTCAAGTCTCACTACACCATGTGATTAAGTGCTGTAATAATTTTAACATTACTCTCATTTTGTAGATAAGCAATCAGAAGCTCAGAAAAATAAGTAACTTTGCCCAAGATTACCCAGACAATAAATGGGCGATCCAAAAATCAAACCTAGGTCTTCTAAACTCAGGAATCATGCTCTTCAGGATTGTGATGTAGTGACTCATGGAGACAAAAAAAAAAAAAAAAGTATCAGCCTATTGGAATACAGGGTAAAACAGGCAGGAAAAAGTTCTTTGGGAGAACAATGAAAGGTATAATTAATTTTAACTACTTTCATTAGGAAGTTGCTTGCAGACATATGGTTGTTTTGATGCCTTCAAAAAGTTACCAAGAGTTTTGAATGCCAGTTTAAAGTATTTGGGTGTCATCTTCAGGAACTGAGGTGCCCTCTCACCTTTGTGATTCAGGGCTGTAACATGAAAGCAGAAGGGAGGGTCTGAGATGAGGGCCTGCTCAGGGCAGTGGGCAGTGCTGCCCGGTACAGTAATTGCTAGCCAACTTGTGGCTGGCAAGCACTCAAAATGTGGTTAGGGAGATGTTAAATTTTTTAAATTAATTAAAATTTAAATTTAAAAATTGACCCTTAATTCAGTTACCAGAAACTGTTTTTGCATGTTTGGAATACCTTAGGTGTGTAAGTCTAATTTTTCAACTGTAAATTTTATGATGTCTAAATACAGATCATGTGTTTCTGATGAACACTTAACAACTGATTGACATATTCTGTAAGTATAAAGTACATTTTAAATTTTAAAGGCTTAGTAAGAAAAGAAGAATGCAAAATATCTCAATAATATTTTGTATTATTTTGGATATGCTGGAGTAAATAAAATACATTATTAATCTTACCTGTTTCTTTTTACTTATTTTTTTTTAATATGGCTACTAGAACATTTAACATGACATGTGTGGCTCATATTATATTTCTATTGGACAGCGCAGGCTTAGACTTCAGACAGAGACCTTACTAAGAACTTGGCAGAAAGTAGGGAAAATCTGTGAAATCTGGAGGACAAAAGTCTCAGGCTCTGTGAACTTAATGCCCAGCACATTTTGTTTTGAAGAAAGTAGTAGCTCAGTAGATACCTGCACCTGAGGTGGGCAGCCTGGAAAATCAAAGAGCAGGGGCCAAGAGGATGTGGTGGTAGGCCCAGAAGCAGCTAAGGCAGGTATAGTATTCAGGAACTGCAGCAAGAAGCAGAGGCCACTTCCTTTCTCCATAAGAAGGTAAGCCCCATACAATCAGCAACTGGTAAGTATGTTTCAGTCATGGATTTGGTTAAGTCTGTTCTGTGCCTATTTCAACATCCTCTCAGCTGTAGTCTGCCTTTATCTTCAAAGGGATACAATATACCTTTACCTGGATTCGTGGGTACCCTCCTTTGCTGGTGACAGAAAATTCAAACCACGCAAGCTCTGGATCATGCAAGGAAACCTTTACCTCAGCTCCTAACTACCTAACCATCATAAAACCCTAAGATAGTCTCCTTTCCCTGTTCTCTCAACCATTTTTCAGACCTGACTCAGAGTCTATTCTTCCCAGAAAGCCTCCATCTATGATTAATAAAACTTTTCATATCCTCTTGGGGTGTGTGTGTGTGTGTGTGTGTGTGTGTTACCATCAGGTATGATATCTGAGCCAAATTTTGGGTGGTTAGTCCATCCATCTTTGTGGGGTGATTACAAAGCATATAATTATAATTGATAGGTATTTGCTTTCAATTTATTGGAAGTATTGCTCTACTCTCTTTTGATTTTTATTGTTGCTGTGATAATTCTGCTGTCTGCTGTCAGTACAATATTACTCTTTCAAGTATGTTTTTTTCCTTTTCTTTGGCCGATTTTAGAAGCTTCTTTCTTACTTTGGTGTTCTGAAGTTTAATCATAGGTATCTGGGTGTGGATTCAAGTGTATTTATCATATTTAGGGCGACCTGTACCTTCTGAATCTGATAATTCATGTTCATATCAGTTTTGGAATAATTTCTCAATTATAATTTCAACTGTCTCTTCCCTATTCCCTCTGTTCTCTTCTTCTGGACTTCTTTAGAATATTTCTCTTCCATATTATCCTTCTTTTTATCTTCCTATGGTATATTATAAGGATAATTTTCAGAGATCTATCCTCCTTTTTCCTAATCCTCTCTTTATCTAGATCTAACCTTTTGTTTGAATGGATCTTTAGTTTCATATTTTCAATGACTGTATTTTAAAAATGTTATATGTTCTATTTTCTTTATTTAAATGGCTAACTCTAGACTTTTGGTAGTCCCTTTCCTTTTACCATTCTCCCACTTCCTTTTAAAATATTCATCATTGTAAACATAATTATGTTATAATATCTAAACTTCTTATGTGAGAATAGGATGTACATAATCCTTTGTTTCCTGTGTATGATGGCTCTTATTTATGAAGAATTATTTTCCAATGTTTTTTTTAAATTGTGAATTGTAAGCTCATTTTGAATAGAGTTTTATCTGTGTGAATCATATTCAGCCTGTTGAGAGTCTATCCCTCCATAAATGTTTTATGTTTGCTTGTACACATCATTCCAGTTTGGACCTATGGCAAGTAAGTGTCTTAGTTTGAGGGGGTCCTTGCTCACAATGATAATATAAATTTGAAAGCACATTGGCCTAAGAGAAAGCATGAGGTTATAAATTCTCAAGTGTGTAGTTTTCTCCCCTACTTAGAGCTTATGTTTATAAAAAAATATCCTTATTGTTTTCTCATACATGTGGGCAGGGTGTGTGAATTTATGCTGTCCAGTTCCATATTTATAAATGGGGTCTCAGTTATACCTCTCTCCCTTTTTAGAGCTTCTAGGCCTTACCTCTTGCCCCTTGGCTGCTGAGAACAGTGATCCCTTTCTACCAGCACTAAAGTGTCAGCTCCAGCCCACTGCATTGTTTATCAGTTTCCTATTTATTTTTGAAACCTGGGGGTTTTTCTGACTTTCCTGTGAAGTGGTCCATGCATTTAAAAGGGTGTGTGTTATTATGATTACTTTTTAATGTCTAAGTGTTTCATAGCTAGAAGAGTTTTCAAGCTATCTAGTCTGTGATTGCTAGAAACAGAAGTCCTCAAAAAAGCTTTTCCTCCTTTTTTCTCTAGCATGTACCTAGTGTGCTTTGAAACTGAAAAACAATAGACTGTAGAACATGCCAACTTTCACAGGCTCCTGGATGTATTTGGAGTAAATAAAGGAGTGATACCTCTACATATTAACTTAGACAGTTTATGCCACAAATTTCTCTGATGCAAGATGGAGAGTAGCTGTGTTGTGTTGGTGCATACTTATTCATAAATGCATATTTATTTGTGTACATAAATGGATACATATATAGACATAGATATTTTACTTTGGAAATTACTGCTTGTCAGCGCCTGCTTCTGTCTTACCCAGCTGTGTTTCTTAATTACTTCTCCTGAGGGGTGACACTCACCATAGTTCCCAAAGCAGTCTGTATTCAGAGCAGACAATATCTGTTTTTCTCACAGCCCCAGTGCAGTGAAATCTGATCACCCCAGCCCTAACCATTGCTCTGTTGTGTTTTGTGTGCTACTATTCAGACAAGACTCATTGCCCCATAATGACCATTGGGCTACTGAGTTACTGCTTTTCCGCATGTGTCCAGGTTCCTACACTGAATTCTTCATTAGTTTTTGCCCACTGTCTTGAAATCCCTATTCTGAGAGACCCTAACCCTAAATCTGAATTCTGATCTACTTTGTTCTTGCCAGTGTCTCTTCCTCGTAAAAGACCACCTGCTGCCAATTATTGATATGATGACAGAGGTACCACAACCACAGTCAAACCTCTCAAAGAAATCTCCCAAGTATAGCTTGCTTGAATTCTCCACATACCTGTGTTGCCCATTGACTTCGGGTCCTGAGACTTCTTCTTTGAAAACTGGGTGCGTGATATTTTCTAATTTGTTTGTTCTTTAGACACCATGTCTTGCATAGCTTTTCTGTGTTCATGAGAGGGACCATTAATACTCACAACCAAGTTTCCATATAAGTCATTATCAACTATTTGTATAAGGTGAATAAAAATTTTAATCCTCATGAGTGGTTAAATATATACTTATATATATGTTCTTTCCATTTTATAAACAAAACACCTCAATAGAAGATGGGTTTCCAAAATATTCATCCAGGTTAATAATTTTGATATTTATTTGCAAGCCTGATTTAGCTATTTATCCTTGAAATAGAGATAAGAACTCCTTTCTTGCTGGATTTTTATTTTTACAATAATATAATAGACCATTCTTTCCATGATTGTTCTTAATATAAGCATTCAATTCCAATTCTCTCACCTCTAAACTTAAAGTAACTATTGGAACTCTATAATAAAAATTGGCCACTTGAAACGTACAGCCTCCACACATAGTAGATATTCTCAATATTTTAGTAATAGGACAAAGAACTTATTTCTGTCTTCTATGAGTGCGGTAAAAGGTGAGGAAAAAAAGAACCCATAAAGTCAGTGGGTGAGGGAATAAGATTGATTAGAATAAGAACATGATGCCAATAAGGGTTTTAAAGAGGATGAGGGATGCGTTATGAGAGAGCCGGGGGCTGAGGAGAAAATTGGAAGGAGACGAAGAAGGAGCTATTCAAAGAAGAGGAAGACATGATCTGCAAAGAAAGGCCACAAAGGGTTGGGAAACATTACCAATTATCCAGACAAAAGAACTGGGCAAACACTTCTAAAATGGTAGAAAAGAACACAGTCCCCTTTTTGGGGGTGGGAGTGTTCAGAGGTAGGATTTGGTGAGGTCTTCTAGCAGACATTTATTCAACTGGATCTTGTAAAATTTATTTCTGGAATTTAGAATTGGAAAGTTGGATGTAACAGAATATTTAAGAAAAAAAACTACGTAAAATATACCAATAGCAAAAGTATGAAGTCAAGTCTTATATAACTTTTAAAACATTAATCTTATTTTTCCTCCGGAAATGATTATAATTCCATCCATAACCATAGAGTAATTAATTTGAAATTTAAAAAAAACCCTCCACATGCTCAAATTATTCCTAATAATCCGGAGATAGAATGTGTTTTGTGGGAGTCAGAAATAAAGTATATAAAAGAAAGCCATCAAGTAGAAAACCAGCTGAGGCCTATTTTTTTTAGAAGTCTTAATATCTCCTAAGCAGCCCACACAAAAGAAACACGTACCTTAACATATCTGTCATATTCAAACATATTAGTCATATTCAATGCATTTTAAAATATAACCATGTTCTTCATAAATGTAATTCAGAAAAACTTTACTAATTTTCACTTCCTTAATCTGCAAACCCCCAATTCTCACAAAGAACCCCGCAGTCTCACTTCACTTCTCAGCAAAGATTTAATAGCTGAGAGCTCTATCGTCTTCTCATGTTACTAAGGCTTCATTACTTTTACATGCCACACTACAGGACACTTACTAATATACTATTAAGTATTATCATAAATAATTAAAGTGCAACTACATTCAACAAAATGAAAGAACAAAGTATATTCTGTGTTGCAGTCAACTCGTGTGTATGTTGGCTGGGTGAGCCAAGCACATATTTTAAAAATAGAAAATCAATTACTAAGAGCGACCTTAGTCGCTCTTAGCAATGGGCTTACCTCTCATTAGTGTGAGTTAGTAAGGTCTTTTTCTGGCTCCTACCTGCCAATTAAATCATATAGCCATTATATCATTATCACTATTAAATTAAAAAACAAAATTAAGTACCAATAGAACTTTGTCTTTGTGCCAGCCTTTTCCACATAGCCGTTCTTTTCATTCCCAGTTGATCTGGTATAGCCAGCACATTTCACGCTCCTTCCCTTGCCTCACACACCCTGAAGTAAGAATTTACTGTCTCATTAATTGGTCAACATATATTTGGAGGCACACACCGTGTGGTCAGCACTGTATGAACAGGGATCAAGATACATAAATGTAAGTAATAGTCCTTGTCTTCAAGGAGTTTACAATATAATTTGGGAAACAAGATCAGCATAGAAGGAAAAAAGTGACGGGTATTAGAGTACATATAATTACATTTTAGATTGCATGATCTTCACTCCTAGGGCTACATGTTAGATGACACTGAATCCAGAAAAACTTCCCAGATGCTACGAGTCTGGATTAAGTGTTGCTCATATGTGCTCTGCTGGCATCCTGCATTTAAGCTGTCAGAAGTTGCCCATTTATGTAGCTGCAACGGAATCCATGTGATGTAATATTTCTCACCAGACCATATGTGTCTTGAGGACAGGGACCAAATCTTGTTCTCGGCACCAAGCCCCTCCCACGAGTGCCAGGCACAGACAGTGATGGGGAACATGCAGCAGCGTGAGGGTAGACCTGGGGGTGCTGAACCAAACTGGGCCTTACATGTGGCCCTGCTACAGAGTTTGGCCTTCAGCCCCTGAGCAACAGGAAGCCGGTGAAGGCTTTGAAGCAGGAGAAACAGCAAGAGCAAATTTGAGGTTTGAAAAAAGCCCTCCGTCCACAGTGTGTTGAAGAACAGAGTAAAAGTGAATGCAGGGAGCTCAGATCATCTGAAATAAACATTTAGTTAAGTAAGGAGGGGTGGCCAAAATTAACATGTGTTTGTGGTGTGATTTACTCAAATTTGGGTAACAGCCAGGTTTTCTTGGCCAGTAGCATGGAAGTGTGGTTATTGCTCTGTTGTTATGAATCAGCTCATTATTTCTGAAGGTAAACAACTTAAATTACATTGCTATCACTTTTGATAATCTTTGATACTCTATGTGCTGTGTTAGAGGTTGGGTATAGATATGAAAGCAAATGAACGGTGATACAGAAATGCATTCAAAAAGTTTTACTCTCTCAGCAGGTGGCTTTGTTAAGATATTCCAAATGGAACATTTTGTTTTGTAAATCTATTATTAGTTGCTAATCTTGCTACGTGTGCAGTCCAGATTGCTGCACTTTTAATACTGATTTGCCTTCCCCTTTGTTGGGGAATATGAAATCGTCCAATCAGTGTACAAGGAAGTAAAATGCGTTTGAAGCTTTGGGATTCCCATGGTGAACTGGTGTTACTTTGCTTTCTAGAAGATGTGGATCTGGACTGGGAGGAAAGTAGGGAGTGGCACAAAGCTAACTCCCCCGATCCTAGCAGGAACAATCGTTTCTTATCATGTTACTCTCCCTGGTTTAAGCCTCTCAATGGCTCTCCGTTGCCTTTGGACCACTTCCAGTAGCTTTAATAGGGACTACCAAGCCCTGCATGGACTGGCTGCCTCCTACCACCCACTCCAGCTTCATTGCACACCTTCCTTTCCAGGTGTTCAGGCATGCAGGTCTTCTTTAAAATCTTTAAATGTGCCATCTTCCTTTGACAAAGAACATTTGACCTCTTTTTGCACTCTTACTGGAAAACTCCTGAGCCCGTTCCCATCCACACCTCCAACTCTGCTTCAATGATTCCTGCAGTTTTTAAAAAATCTTAGCTACATAATTACTTTTTCAGACATGTCTTCTCTGAGACCCTCCCACCACTCCCTCCACCCGAGACTGGGTAAAACTGACTCATTCTATGGCCACATGGTACTACATAATTATCCTTCACAGCACGTAACACTTGTACCTTTAATTAATTTATTTACATCATGATTTGACTGATGCCTCTCCCTCATCAATCTGTGAGCTCTGTGGGTCTAGTAAGCATGTCTATTTTTGTGCAACATTATATCCCTAGTGGTTAGCACAGTATCTGACTCATAGTAGGTGATCAATAAATATTTTTGAATAAATAACTACATGAATGAATACATAACTCTAATATGTTCCTAAATTTTTTCTCTCTCTGTGGTCTCATAATCATTTGCTGGAAATTGCATTTTTCTCTATATTTCACTTTGGATTGCCTACGCTCTAGGTGCAATTGTAAAGGCTCCTTTTGCCTTACCTAGTGAAGTAGGTGAGAGGATGATAGCCACACCGGCCAAGGCTCAATTCTAGAAATTCCTATATAAACCCACTAGGGGAAATATTTCAGCTTTCCAGTGTGCTCTCTTACAGCTGAGAAGAGACAATAAAACAAAAATGCAAAAGGGCCAAGAAGCCCTAAAGAGACCTCATATGTACAAGATCTCTTGGCTCATTCTCTGCCATTTAAAAAAGGATATTCTGGACATTATAAGCCTGCATTTTATTTTTCTAGATAAAAAGGTGAGGTTTAAAGGGAGTTGGCCTCAAGTAAAAAAATAGCCACTTCACTAAAAATCACGGACAATAAGGACCCCATAAATTCACTTAAAATTTCATTTTTTGGCATTTCTAGTGGGATTTCTGGAAACATGAACGGCATGGATGTTCCTCACAAACTCAGAGAAGCACAATTTGTTTCTCCCCTTTCTTTTAGTACATATTTGGGACTCTCACCATCCTCATAAAGAGAAATCACTTAGAGGTAAATACAACCTTTGCCTAATTTCCTATTCCTCTTAAATACATTCTGACTGTTCTTCGCATGAAAGTGGCCACTGTGGTGGTGGGAACCGAAATGCGTGGGGAAGATGACCACTGGGCAGTGGAGAAAGGCCACAGGTAATTATGAAGGAGGGACAATTTAAGTCATGACTTGTTCCACTGTCGGTTCTGCAGGCCAGAGTCCTCCCAATTCCTCTGGCTTCTGATTGTCACAGGCACAGCCCTGGAAGCAATGATCGTGTGGTCCCAGGGAGAACAGAAAGGGACTGATTCCAGCAGCATCAGCTGTAGGAATGGGAACATGCTCTCCGGGGTAGAAGCGGGAAAGCCAGCCCGGAGCCTTCTGGGAGATGTGTTTTTAGTCCTCTTTAAAGTTGTAATAAAATGGCAGAAAGTAGTTCTGAAGCCTCCTTTGAACAATTTCATTGTCTGTTCCCTTTGCCATAGAAGGGTAAAGTTGATAAACTGCTAAATAATCAACCTTTGTATATTTCATTAGACAACCTTAAAATTTTAAATACTTACTTTATAGCCCTGATAAAGTATGACAGAGACCCAGTGCTGTCCCCACTGTGCTCTTCTGGTGGGCAGATTGGCGATGGCTGGACTAACAGCACGCTAAGGGGCTGTCGCTGGCCTGCGTTACACTCCCAGCCCATGACTCACTGGTTGGACAGAGTAACTACTCCTGGGAAGCAGCTATGTCATATATTTCCAGGGAAGAGGCTGGGCCCAAGATAGAAGTGGAATCTAGTCTTTCAGTGTTGATAGGGGGAAATAAATCATATTTATTGGGAAAGGGCCACATCAATGGAAGTGGATCCCAGACTGGGATGGAAGGAACTTATCGTGACTATTTGATACTTTAGAATATTCATGTATTTTTTTAAGATGGGGAATGAGTTCTCCTTCATTTTTGTAACCCCAATGTTTTGTGCAGTTCTTGGCACATATTAGATGCTCAATAAATGTTTGTTTGATGAATATGTAAATGAATAAATAAGCAAACTGAGAAAAATTCAGATGGAATTGCCCTCCACGTTAGTTTCCTAGGGTTTTGGTAATGAAGTGCCACACACTATGTGGCTTAAACAACAGAAATTTATTGTCTCACAGTTCTGGAGCCTGGAAAACTGAGATCAGGGTGTCAGCAGGGTCATACTCCCTTGAAGATGCTCGGGAAGGATCTGTTCCAGTTCTCTCTCCCGGCTTCTGGTAGTTCCTTGGTTTGTGGTGCTATAACTCCAGCTTCTCCTCATGCTCTCCCTGTGTGCATGTCAATTTCCACATTTCCTCTTTTTATAAGAACACCAGCCCTATTGGATTAGGGGCCCACTCTATTCCAACATGACCTCATCTTAACTAATTACATATGCAATGATTCTATTTCCAAAATAAGGTCACATCCTCAAGAACTGGAGGTTAGGGCTTCAACATATGAATTTTGGGTGGGCACAGTTCAACCTAAATACCCTCTTGCTTGTACTTTGAATACACTTAGAAGTTAAATTTATTATAAAAAATATTCAAAGAGGATTCATTTGTTAGATACTTTCCTGGATTTCAAGAGAAGTGGATTTTGGACTCAGCTTAGTCATAAAAAACTGTGTGAACACAAATAAGAATTGTAGCTGGGTTAACAAAGGGACTGGGATATAATGTCTTTAAGGTACTGTGTAGCCCCAAAGTTCTATGATTTTCTTAGTCATCCACTTGAAAAACGCCTCGTATATGGCCTTTCCTTAGTGTTCCTTGCTTATTGCAGCACATTTAGATTAGACTTTCAGAATTCTACAGCAATTGAGTTCAGTGATATTTCTTTAAATAGTTCAAGAGGTTGGTCCTTCTGCTTCAAAGCAGCCAATGTTCTGAATTCATGAGGTCAGATATTATACCATGTCTGTTTCACTTACTGTGGAATTTCAATAGCTAACATAGTGCCTGGAACTCAATACTCAATAATAGTAAACACTCAATAAATATGTGTTGAATAAATATTGAATGAATGAATGCAGTCATTTCAATATTATTTCCATAAATTTGTCAGATGTGCTCAACTCCATATATGTTTAAATCTTTCTCACAATTCACATTCCCTTATAACTACCAATCCCAGTGTAACTTAGAGCTCAAAAATCTCATGTTCAATGTTTTTAAATCAATGGTTGTCCATAGGTAAAATCATTTCAAGGTATCTAGGGAATTGTATGGGATATTTTGAGTATTGTAAAGAAATCAAGATATAGTAAACAGAGCCATTGTACACAAAATAGTAGGAAGCTACAGTGTCCTTCAGAGCAATCTGGTGGGGAAAATTACCACCTCTTCCTAACTTTTCTTAATAAACCTTTCAATCTATATTTCCATATATATCTAGATGTTTCCATGTAATGGGAGACCCATGTACATGTGAAATTAAGACCTTAGTAAAAAGCTGAGAATATAGAAAGTATTATTTTCAATGTGTTACTTCAATGTTTGGGTACAACAGACCATGTACAGTACTCAGTGAGGAGTATAGATAAATACTCAAGAATAGTTTACGAATTATAAAAATTTTCTTCTTATTACTTAAGGCTCCAAAGACAGTTGATATTTCATACTATTTTCAGAGCTTTGACATTATTTCTTTATTTTCAGTGCTTGAGATTAAACTTGTCCTAGTGAAATGTAAAAAGAGGTGTTATTCCAAAGCTGCTGTGTCACCTCTGGCAAGCCACGAGGCCTCTGTTCTACCCTGCCAATCCCACCACCAATGGGACTTTGAGAGGAGGACATAACCTAACTGCAGTAACAAACAAAATTCACAAAGTAACTTAAATCTTGGAGAATTTTAAGTTACAGGGAATAGAATCCCAGGAGTATTTCATTCCTCCTATTTCCACCTAACCCAGGTAACCTCTTGCTAGTCAAACCGCAACAAGCTGTTAGCCTGGAATGGGGGAACTGTTTGAAAAATCTTACGGGGTACGGAGGTGCCTCGTCTTCCTGAACAGTAAAGGCAATAGGACTCTTCCGATGACAATGTTAGAAAATTATATCTAGTTTAATTTTTCTCCTACCTCCTGGTTTCATTTATGAGACTGTTCAGTTCTCCGAGGTTGTAGCTGGAAATCAGGAAAGTCTTTCTGCCAAAGAAGAAAAGGTTTCCATTTGACAGAAATACTGTTCAGAGTGATTGATTTACAAGTGCTGAACTCGTATTCTGAGTCTGGAATCCAGGAACTGCCAGCTGGGTTGGGATTCAAAATTACAAGGCTGGAGTAAGTTTCTGAGTTGGGATGCATTAAGCAGTGGGGGCAATTGCTTTTCTCACCTGTCTCACAAGGGAGGGAGAAAAGGAAACGTAAGAATTTAAAAAAGAAATCTTTGGACTGTTGAGTTACTGCATCTTGCTCTGCTAGGGGCAGAATCACCCTTTTGCATTTATCAGGGCAAGTTTGTCGAGGAATTTTGATAACTGCGAATTGTTTGAAGGGGGAGTTGGAGAAGACAAAATAAATAATAGAAGAGGAAAAGCACATAGACCAGTCACTTTACTAAGGCTGGGCATACTAAATATGTAGGTGTCTGAGAGCATAATGGACCTATTTAAAACAAGCAAAGCATTTCCAGGGTGTGACTAAAAGGAGTTGGTCTGCTGGAAAAAATAGCTTTGGAATATTCTGCAAGAAACAGTAAGCACGAACAATGGTACTAGGAGATTAGGACATATAATGTTAACTTACTCTTTTAATTTGTGTACTGTGGTTTTTAACAGATGGATTTATCAGTGGTTTGTTTCTTTTTCTTTTTTTTTTTCCCCTAACGCATGCTGAGCTATTTCCTTGCATGCCATTTTAAATAAAAATATTTTTAAAGGGGACACAATGTTAAGGGAGATGTATAAATAAGACAAGTGCTAATTACAGTGTCTAAAAAGAATGTCTTTATCCTGTAAATTGCAGCACAACTGCTTACACAGAGAATGAGGGAGCTCCATTCTGGGGCTGCACTTTCCATCAAGTCACGGAGTATAAATCTGGGCAATAAATGATCAGGAGGTACTGTGCTGTGTAACTTGTACAATGTTCATAAAAGAAATTAATGAACAAATAAATATTCTCTGATGGACGAGCTGGCAAAAATCTCTCTTGCAAAAATGCCTTCCTCTTTAGTTGAGGAGAATGACACGGAAGTGGCATCTCTTTGAACAGCATGCCTGGCTTCACAGAGATTAATGCTTGAAAAGTGATCTTAGTGCCTGATCTGAGAGCCTTGACATAGACCAAACCCCTGGGGCTGTCAGTGGGGGATCTGCCTGTGGCGAGGATGCAGGATCAAGCCTTTCTCTCACCTTTTGGTCACAAAGCCTCCAACCCACTTGAAATTCTCTGAGACCTAAGTATTGATTTGTATCCACAGACAGAAGTTTGTGGGTCTTTATTCTGAATAGAAATAACCCTACATGCTCAAAAAATCTGTAAAGAAAGATGACTTTTCTTAAAGAAGTGCTCAGAGAATGATAATGTCAGTTGGAGTCCTCTGAGCTTTGGTTGCTTGGTGCAGGGGTTCCCAGCTGGTTTTGTCGAGATAGGCATGGAAGGCACACCACCAGAAACGCTGTTCGTGGGGCGCCCATTTCTTGAGCAGGCATGCAGACTGGCTCCATAGCTTGGGACGTCCGTCTAAATTCTGTGGTGTGGCCTCTAAGATTCTGATTAACACGACTCTGTTTCGTAATTTATAATTATGTTCCACCATTTCCAAACAGAACTATTTCTACTTTTCCCTTGGTTTCTACGTCATCTCTGGCGTCTCCTACCGTCATGCTTCTTATTCTGTGCAAAGCTTTGTGCATCCCGCTTCTTCCCTGGCCCTACACATACCCTTCTCTCCAAGTATACATTCCCAGTCCATCCTGCAAGGCACGCGGTAAGCCCGCACTTCTCAGTATAGCTTCCCCAACTGCTTCAGCCCATGGTGACTTCTCCATTCTTTGAATTTTTGGTTTTAGAACTTGCGAGCAGGCTGAATACATTTTCTTGCGATTGTTTCACTTCTCCTTATCCTCTTCATATTACCTTCCAAAGTAGGCCTAAGCCTTTTGAGGTCACAGACAGTATTATACAAGGCGATTACGTTTCATGTGAATATTTAAAGTCGGCAATTTGATATAGTGCAACTTAAAATATTAATAGGTCTTCATTTTATGCACAAAATTTGGAATAATCATTTAACATTAATTCATAATTTAAAAAAATCATCAAGAAGCTTATCATTTCAAAGTTTTATGCTTTAGTCTTACAGCAGTATCTCTTTAGCTGCTACATGGAAATCTTTTGTCGGTAACGTGAACTTCTGTTTATGTGCACTAAAATTTTTTGTCTGTCATTTTGGTAACTATTTTGAGATTCTTTTAATTTCAATATAATTATAATTTTTAAAGTGTACTCTATTAAAAGGGGATCCAACATATCATTTTTATCAGCTTTAGCACCAAAGAAATGTGCCCCAAATAAATAACTTTGAATCTGACGTTAGATTTGATAAGAAGATACTAAGAAAGCCAAATAGTCACCAGGATATGCTGTGAATCATTTAAGACAAAGTCCTCTGTGAAATTCTAGAGACAGGCTGGTGAACAAAAAAAGAAACATTAAAATAAACACATTTTAAAATTCTCAAAAACTGTAAAATAATCCAGCCAAAAATGATTTAAAAATGGAAAAAAAAAAATAAACCCACCTGGTGTTGTGGCTATAAGATCAATACCCCCAATCTGCCCAAGGCTATAATGGCCATAGGCGCATGAATGAATTCTGGCACGCCACCCCCTGCTTCGGATTTATTACATTAATTATGTAAATTTGGAATTCTGAAGAAACACACACACCTTTCTTTTGCTATGTTGTTTTCTATAGCATAAGGTTGCCACATAGAATATAGGATAAATTTAAATTAAATTTAGAATTTCAGATAATTTCAGTTAAATTTGAATTTCAGATAAACAACAAAGAAATTGTTGGTGTGTTTCCCCCAAATATTGCATGAGACCTACGTATAATAAAAAATTGTTCATTGTTTATCTGAAAGCCAACTTCAACTGGTGTCTTCTTGTCTAGAAATGAGCTGGATGATTTGTGGTAATTATAACCCAAGAGTATGTGTGCGTGTGCAGGTGCACACGTGCGTGTTAAGCCTAGTTTGGGAGATTCGTTATTATAAATTGGCTGCTATAATCTTTCATCTAAAGCAGGTGCCCAGTTTACAACATCCCTCTCAGATTATCTCTGATTTAACACAGTGATGGAGTTTACTTCACTATAGGACAATTCTAATGATTAAAATTTTAAAATAAAATTATCAAAACTTTCTGCCCTCTCAACAGTGGAGTATAAGTCTATTCACTATTTCAGAGGACATCTCTGTATATTTAAAGACAGCTGTATTGTGTCATCCTCTAACTCCTGCACCTGTCTACTTGATGCTTTGTTTTCTTTGGGCTAAGAAAATCACCATTTCCTTAAACTATCTCTCGTAATAATTTAGTTTCTAGAGCCTTTACTACGTCTAGTAATTATTCTCAGATCTCATTATGATTTGACATGGTGCAGCCTTTGAAGTATACCGTTGTGTAGTAATCTCTGCCTTCGGTCTCTCTCCTCCTCCACCACTGAGCTAGGCACATAATAGATACACTGTATCTCCCCTAAGCCCTTCCTGATTCTTCCCGCTAGAATCACTCTATCCTTCCTCTGTTGTCCAAACGCATTTTGTACTTTTCCTTGGGCACTTATTCATATATTCAACAAATATTTATTGGGGACTTAGTATGAGCCAGGCACCATTCTAGGCTTGGGAGAACAGTAATGAGCAAAATAGACAAAGCCTGCTTTCATGGGGTTCACATTCAAGTGGCAGAAGAAAATTAACCTAAAAGTCATGTCGTTTTTCTGGCGGTGGTAACTAATCTGAAGACAAATAAGCCGGATACAGGGCATGGGGAGCCACTTTGGTAAAGACGCATTTGAACAGAAAGAGTGTGAGCCACGTGGATCTCAAGGATCAGAACATTCAGGCAAAGACCCACAAAGGTGCCAGCCTGAGGCAGGAGCATGCATGGTGTGTTTAATGCAGAGAGCAGGGGTAGGGGAGGAAGGAATAGAAGAGAGTAGCCTGGGCTGCATTCAGGTTATTTCTGACTGGCTGTTACCTAGAAGGCAAGACAATGAACTCCTTTAGAGCCAGCACCATGCCCTGGGCAACATGGGCAATGCCTTGGTATGTGAGCGACCTGGCTGGGACGGTTATTCTCCACATACGACAGCTTTGACTGTAATCCATGTCAGAAGGGGCGGGGAGTTGCCCTTCTTTCCCTCCTTGCTCTCTCCTCTTGATTTCCTCCTAAAGATGAAAGCTTGAATGATCAGAGTGGGTTTCCTAGTCTATGAGAGGCGTCCGTTGGCTGAAGCTATGTCAGCGGTGTACTTTTCTGGCTGAAACAGCTGAGAGTATTCTTGCTCTAGTGTCCCTGGTAGCCTTTGTTCCTTAACAGTTCCCAAAATTCTGCCTAACACATAGTAAACTAGAAATAAATGTTTGCTAAATTGAGTCATTGAGCCACACTCAATTGATTAATATATTTCTTCACCTCCATTCATTAGGTTGATGCTATTTGGTGATTTCAAAAGTGTCATTAATGTACTAAGGATGGAACTTCCCTAACTCACCCTATTTTACATGATGCAATTGTTGATCCATTCTTTTCCTGGATGTGACATTTTCCAAAGATTCTTCAACATTTTAAATTCGAATTGCATCAAGTGGTCATCATGAATGGCCACGAGGAAAACCACAATGGTACTTTCACTGAAGGTGATGCTGCTAGTAGTAGATAACTCCACACCATATTCCTTTGTTCTGGTACCTTCTGCCCATTACCAACAGGCAAGCATTGACCACAGAAACAAACAATAACATTTTGTCTCCATCTGGCATGTATTGTATGCATGGTTGTAAAATTCAAAGTCCTAAATGCCCAAAGCTAGGTGAGTGGCCTTGACCCACAGACAACCTTTCCTTCTCTCCTCTGGACACCTCATCTTCCTTATGGTAAATTCTAATCTCCCTATCTTTTTGCTCGCAGGTTTTTAAGTATCCTCATCACTTTTCTCTGTTGCCCCTCTACTCTTGTCCAATGAAACTACTTTCAATTCATCTCTTATACAGGACATTCTTCTATGTATATTATGGGTACTCAATAAATACTGGTTGCTTGACTAGTTTCTATCTCTCATGCTGCCTCACTTTCTTTATTTAAAGTTTCCTCAAGCACCACTTCCTTGCAGACACCTATTTTGATAAAATACCTCTCCAAAGCTATCAGCGTGAACACACTTGCTCATATTTGGCAAATACGCTTAAAGTTACAAAGGGATGCCGTGGAGTAGGGTGATGAGAGAGTTAATTACCAGAAAGCTGCCATTAAGTTAGACTAATGAATGTCCCATTCAAATTTAAATTCACATTGTGAGCCACATACTTTCTTGAAGCTTCTTGGTCTGTCCCCACAACAGATGATCAGCAGATACAGTGTAAAAGCCACCATGTCCATGATTCACAAAGACTTCTCTTTTAGTAACATTAGTTAAAAAGAATAAAAAGAAAAACAAACATGTGGTGCTTGTTTTTGTAGCCCCGGCTTGGGCGAGGCAAAGGCATTATATGTAACCAAAATGTTTGTACCCCATAATATTCTGATATAAAAAAAAATAGGAAAACCCCACCAATTGTATCTCCTTACTAAGCTTAAAACACCAGGCAAAGTAATCTAAGGTTTCTTCCTGCCCTGCCCTATCCTCTTTCTCAGCCGCATTATTAATATAATCTTATTCACAATCAATATTAAGATGCACAGACAGTTACCTTCAAGGAAAAGTGGAGGGGGCCAGGGAGGGATGTGGGGGGCTCACAACCGTTCCCCAGTGGCCAGTCCTTTCATTTCTGGAAACACGGTCTTCACGTGTATTTATTCTTGTGCCCCACATGGTTGTTCCCAAAAACCATTCTGTGCTTCTCCTGCTTTCTGCATTTTCCCCTAAATTCTACTATGGCAGTCTGGGCACACATCCAACATCAGTAAATGAAAACCTCTTCATGCGGCCCAGCTTCAGCACTGCATACCAGCAGTTCAATGCTGTCTTCCCTGCCCCACATCCAAACGTGAGTATACACAATATCAATAAGCTCTTCCTTTCATCTTCCCAACACTATGGAGGTGTTTATATTTGTGTGGGACATTTAAGCAATTCCAGCCAATGGGCTTTTGCATCAGGGTAGGCCCCAGGCAGGGAGCAGCCTCAATTGGAAACAGGAACTGAAAGTGTATTTGGTAAAACTCTCCCTCTGCCCAAATCTAGCTGTCTAACTCAATGCCTGACCTTCTTTAAAGAGGTCACCCTCAGAATTATGGGGCAGTTTGATAAGCTGAAATATTCTAATTTATTGGCCATTAAAAAAAGAGGAAATTTTATTATGGATTACTCTGCTTTCTTGAAAACACTTTTTTATAATTAAAAACATCTGGAAGGCATTTTAATATATCATAAACAAGAGGAAATCCAAAGCATGTGACTTCTAAGAAAATGATGCAAATAGGATTCCTTGCCAAAATTTACTGTAATCTGTTTTTCTTTTTTTTCCGGGGTGGGAGTTTGGAGGTAGGGATTCAAGAAAGGAGGGCAAGTGAGAATAGCATGGAGAAATCTGCAGAGAAAACAGTTATTTCAAAATTAGTCTACTGCTATTTTTGGCCAGCGTTAGAAGACATTACACTTTGGCAAAGCCTCTGAAATATATTTGGTTTCTTCTTAAAAATTAGTCATTTTACTGGTAAATTTCTTTCTGAAATATATATAATTAAATAAACACAAACTAAATTAGGAGGTTGTAATAAGAAGTGGAACCAGAAAGGAGACATCTTCCAGGGTGAACTAAGGGAAAGAACAGACTATTTGCTTAGCGTTTTAGTCTTCCTTTTCATACCCACCTTTTAGTTAGATAATAGCATAATAGGGTTACATGCATTTTCTAACAAATAGCATCCAAAATCAATGCCGCTGCATACAATACTTCCAATTTGTCTTTCATCACATAGGGAATAAGCTAGTTTGCAATATAAATATGTTTTGTGGACTTTTTTTAAACATGAAAAATAATCATTCAAGAATTGCATCCTCTTAAAATTGTGGGTAACATACCACGCATACCCACATACTCACCCCTCCATAAACAAACCTAACAATAGCAATGTGGCCAGTGCTTACCTTATTTGGCTTCCAAATCTTGGATGTACACTTAATAATTTCATGAACATAAATAACAATGTGCTTTTGTTTGGTGTAGAGTATATTTTAAGTATATAAATAGTTTATAAAAACTCATTGCACTGCTGTAAATCTATAATTACACAAATTATGTGAAAGAATCAGTGGCATTTTATAAGACACAGGGCCCTCTTATTTTCCTGGATAAATTCCAGATTTGAAGCTGTGGAAAAAGCGTGTGAAAACTGTGTTCAAATCATGGCTTTGCACTTTATAGCAGTGTCTTCTCAGAGTTTCATGTTCCATACCTCTAAAATGGGAATAATATTACCTGTATTTTCTAAGAATTAAACGAGATAATATTTATATACAAAGGACCTAGTAAAGTTTCTGGGATATAATGGCATATTCAGTGATAGCTGCTATTATTATTATTACTATTGGTATTAATATTACTATTGTTCATAATCCCATAAAGGACCAACTGGTGGTAAGATCCTTTGTTTTCTTGTTCTTATACTCTTTTTAGGGGTTGCTATTCTGCTTTGCCTTTTTCTTCTCAAGAAGTTGATCATTTGATTAATGATTAACTCAGCCCTTCCTCACATTTTGCCACGTGGACTAGGGGCTCTGGGCTTTGATCCTTCCCCTCTAGGCCCTGAGGCAGACACATTAGAAGAGTTAGACATGGTCCTAACATTCAAGGAGCTGTTGGTCTACGTAGAGGAAAAATTAACAGTAAAATATCTATTATTTAGTGCCAGACATTGTGAGAGATGCTGAGGGTAAGAAATGAGCGAGAACAGCTTCCTGCTAGGGTGGAGGAGTTTGAGGAGCACTTGTCTTTTTGAGCATAGGTAGAGGTATAGACAACAGGCCAACTGAGAAGAAGGTTATTAATGCTGACTATGGGAGCTGAGGGGCAGGTCAGAGGTCAAGGTATACTTGGACGCAATATGGGAGATTCAAATAAAATTCATAAAGATCAGTATTTAGGGTTCTATTTACAAATATCTGTAAGAAAAAAACTTATTTATAAAAAATGTCATGAATTAATTAAGGCAATTAGGAATCATATAGACTCTATTGAAAAGTTTATATTTTCCAAACTGTTAGAGCCAAGTGTGGGGAGAAAAATATTCAAAGAGAATGAGCACCAAAACTAGAGAGAATGGTTTTATATTCCAACTCTGTTATTTTTCCAATGTGAAGCATTGAGCAAGTTACATAACATTTCTTAGCTTTGATTTCCCCACTTGAAAAATAAAAAAGTATATGCATTCAGGGTTGTTGTGAATGTTAGTGTTAATTTATGTTAAGAATCTGGGCCAGGCACTGTGGTTCATAGCCTGCAATCACAGCACTTTGGGAGGCCAAGGCAGGAGGATTGCTTGAGGCCAGGAGTCGGAGACCAACCTGGGCAACATAATGAGACTCACTCTACCAAAATATTTAAAAAATTAGCTGAGCACGGTGGTGGTGTCTGTAGTCCCAGCTACTTGGGAGGCTGAGGCCAGAGGATGGCTTAAGCCCAGGAGTTTGGGGGTTATTTAATTTATAAATAATTTTCCCTGAAATGAAAATACAATTCATATCATTTATAAATTTACATGTTTCTCTTGTATTACTATGAATAGTAGCTAGTGTTCAGCCATTAGCCATGGAGATAAATTTCTACAGTATTTAAAAAAATATCTATTATGATATGTGTTAGAAGTTTTAATTATTTACTATTTTCCAAGAAATTTATTAAAATAAATTTAGGTTTTTCAAAGATGATAGCCAATGTTTTATAAACTTTATGTTAAAAAAAGCAATCATTTAAAACCCATATTTGAGGTAGATGACAGTAGATAATTTTTACCACTCTTCTGACTCCTCTGTCCTAAATATAAACACAAAACAACAGCCTGAATAATACTCAACTACAGATTAGGTGGGTAAGAGCAAACTTTTATTACAAGGAAATTACAAACTAATTTGAATTGACTGGTTTAAACAATAGTCTAACAACCACACTAATCTGAGAAAACATTACACATAGAAATGCAAGGAATGAGGCTAAGATAATGCTTTTTTTTACATTCATATTTCAGAATCATGATATTTTGAAATAGATTGTCAGATGTGTTAATGGGTCTTACTATTTCATTTTAACACAATACCAAAAAAAAAAAAAAAAATGTTTGTGAAAGCTACACTTTAAAAGAGGTTTCCATGAGCCTAAATCCAATAATTGTTAGCTAGAAAAGAGGCATGGAGCACATTAAAACCTAACGTGAGAAAGTTATATTTAGTAAAGCCAGGAATTTAATCATAAGTTTTGCTATGAAGAATGTGGTATAACAAAAATTAAAGCAATCACTGCAAACAAAATGCTAATATTTAATAAAAACATATGCTGTTTTGGGAGAAGGATATGGAGAAGCAAGATAATATGTGCTAGTATATATAGAGAGAATATTAATAGCTGGTTCACCAATTCTATTTAAGCCCTGACATGTTATCTATTACCTTCATGGGATTCCGAAATGTCTTTTTCTCATTTTGGATCTTGGCCTATGGTGATATTCTTTAGATTGCAGTATCTACTCATATGGTTTAGCAATTTGTATTGTCAACCAGTCAGTGAACATACATTTTGAACAGATATGTAGTTTTTGCCAGTGGAGCCATTTCCAGATGAGAAGGTAAAACAAAGGGGAAACCCCACAGTCTAACGTTAAGAAACAAACAAGCAAAACAGGAACAAAAACTCTCCAGAATTAGAACAAAGTAAATATATTTAGGACAAGATAAACATATTCAATAATCATTAACTATATAAACCTATACACTTAAGGGTGTCAGCCACCATGTAACAGATAAACAAGAGTAAGAAATATTTAAGGATGTTACTCAAACTGCCCGTGTTAAAGTATTACTCCTGTAAGAAGTCATCAGTAAATTTTAAAACAGTGCCCGATTACTCTTTCTCTGTGCTCAGCTACTGATGCTATCTGCCAAGCTATAGTCAAACTCTGTAAATAAATACACCAATAAAGCCCTTGGGGGAAAAAGTGCTTAATTTACCACACAGTGATTTTGTAACTTAGGGAGAAAAAAAAAAAAACTTTGGAGAATATAGTAATCCTTTCTTATCCACAGTTTTGCTTTCCATGATTTTAGTTACCTGTGGTCAACCATGATCTGGAAATAAATGAGTACAGTAAAATAAGATATTTTGAAAGAGAGAGATGGGGAGATCACATTCACATAAATTTTATTACAGTGTAATGTTATAAGTGTTCTATTTTATTCTTAGTTATCATTGTTAATCTCTTACTGTGCCTTATTTATAACTCAAACTTTATCTTAAACATAGTATATATAGGATTGGGTACTATCTGCAATCTCAGGCATCCGCTGGGAGTCTTGGAATGTGTTCCCTACGTATAAAGGGGAACTGCTCTAAACTTTTGCAAAATAATATAAGGAACGGTGTTCATCATTTTGTCTATGGTGTTCACAAAGACACAGGCAGTGTAGTTCATTAATTTTGTGAAATAATGTTGAGCCAAGATGTATGCTGGGGTTATTTTGGATAATAAGACAGACTTGATCTCTGTCCTCATGGAGCTTGTAGTCCAGTGTAATATCCCTTAATATCTTTCCTTTAATGTCCAGGGAAAGTGGCTACTAACCAAGCATCCAACTGTATACATTCTGCCTGGAATGGAAAGAGCAAGAACATCCATGAAAAATAATGTTGAAGAAGTAGAAAATCTGAACTTCCAGGGATAAATCTCATCTTAGTAGCAGTTCTCAATTTCTCAATGAGTAATATTACAAATGAGATAAACTCTCTGATTTTTTCCTGCATTATAACATGTGAAAAAAAATGAGAAAGTACTAGATAATTTGAAAGGAAATATGTTGTATAAATCCCAGGTGTCCTCATTCATATCAGATTATTCAACACATTTTGATTGTATGACCATTAGACCCAAGAAGAAACTCATCATGGTTCAGTTCATTTATTTTAAACAGAATATAACATACTCGCTAGAAATAGTAATACAAGGCAGAGAATGATAAATGTGACTGTAAAAGCAAAATACTCTGGGATGGATCCTCAGATGATGGAAGAAAAGATCATTTTGACTGAAGAAGTTAGTATTGGGCTGAACCTTGACATACAGATAAGATTTAGGTGTGTAGAAATGGCAAAGAGGGAATCAGGAGGAAAAAATTGACACAGAATCAAAAAGGCCGGCATTCAGTCAATTAGTTTCATCCTCCAGATTTTGCTACCTACGTTTCATGATGCAGGCCCAAGCTAGGAGCTCAGGACTCTGAGGTATGTGATAGGAACAAGACAGACAGGCTAGAGCGGGGAAGGGAGTCAGATTATGGCTGATATTTACTGAAAATTAATGATTCTTAACTTTGGTAAGCAAGGAGAATCGCTGAAAACATTTGACTGCAGTCAGACCCAGTCCTTAGGAAGATGAATGTAGCGGCATTTGCCCAGGTGATTAGAGGTAAGGGAGGGACACTGGGAGAATGGTCTGGCCACAGTTAGGCCGGGAGCAATGGAGATGGTAAGGTTTGAACCACTCTGAAAATTAGAGGACTTGACATTGAATGGGGTGAAGAAAAGAAAATTGTTCAAAATGACTTCCAAGTTTCAAACTCAGGTGACTGGGAGAGTGGTATGACGATAATCAGTGATGTTCTGAAAAATGTTCAACAATCACCTTTCTGAAAAAAGGGAAGAAAAGAAAAGGAAAAGAAAGCTCTGATTTGTAACATTGATCATCATCTGTGGTGTAAATCCAGGCAGTCCCCAGGTTACGGGCAACCAGACTTACGGCGTTCCATGCTTACAAATGGGCTTCCACGGCTCCCCATAAGGATAATTTATAATTAAATAATTAAATTACTAATTCAGGGACTAGTTTCTTCCGCGCATGGAAAGGAATCGCCGTGCGTAAGCGGTTCATTGGCAGCATCTTTAGCCGCTAGTCTCATTGTTTATAGGTCCTTACGCACAGTATCCCTTTTGTTTTAACTTTTTTATTGGATTTTGTGAGTCTGTTTATCCTTATGCCCCGCCCCCCGCCTCCGCTTTCAAAGTGAAAGTCAACTGCAAGTCCGGGTGAGCCTGCAGCGAAGAGAAAGGTGATGACAATGGAAACGGAAGTAGAAATAAGCGTTCGGAGAAAGGCCCAACACCACCCTTCGTTGGGAAAGCATTAGGCCTCAGTCGCTCAGCTATAGGAACAATTATAAAGGAGAAAGTGAGAATAATGGAGAGGCAGTGTGAAAGGCAGTGCTCCAATGAAAGCATCAATTATTACTAAGCAGCGTAGTGGATTAATTATTGAAATGGAAAAGTTATTGATTTGGCTAGAAGATCCAAAAAACTGTAGCATTTCTATTAGCCCAGCATTGATACAGCATTAGGTAAGTGTTAACCTTTAATATTCTTGTTTGAAATTTCTCTTATCTCCTATCAAATATTTTGTACGAGTTTGTTTTTATGTTCTGTTCAGTAGAATTAAAAGAAAGAGCACAATAGTTTCTGTAATTTATTATTACAGTACAGGAGTGTTATTATTACAGTATTACAACTTTAAGGTTGGGAAGACATGCACCTGATGAGCCCTCAAAAGCGGGCACAAGGCAGCTCCAGTTTTCACCGGCAGAAACGGGCGCGGGGAAGTGAAGAGGAGATCTGAGAAGGGTGTCGGAATTAGGCTTTGGACACACTGAAATTGAAGTGGTTGGTGGGACTACCTAAATGACATTGTTCAGCAAACTTGCCAATTCTGGATCATGGTCCAGTGGAGAAGTCAACTGGAGACACGTACAAACACACATATACACGCACAGACATATACATACATACACACTTATGTTTAGAGGTTGTCTTCATAGAAATAAGAATAGAAATACTACTCCAGGTACATGAGATGACCTAGGGAGAGAATTCAGGGAGAGAAAAATTAGAGATAACACCAGAATCTTAGAGAATTTCTGTATTTAGGGAGTAAGAGGAGGAAGAAAAAGAACAGCCTGGAGAGGGAGAAGACAAATCAGAAGAATACTGCGTTCTAGAAACCAAGAAAAAAACATTTTAAGAGGGCTTAGTTAAAGTGTCAAAGGCAGTAGGGAGGTCAAGGAGAATTAAATTGAAATAAACGTCATTGAGATGGTGCTCTTTAGGTTACTGGGACCCTGGAGGAGGCAGTTTCAGCAGAGTTGTGGCTTGGGAGAGAGTTTTAGCAACGTACATATATTCTCATTTTCCCAGTATACTTGGTAAAGGAATAAGAAAAGATAAAAGAGTAGCATTTTTTGAGCTATTATTATTTCAATGGAAATTTAGCTGCAACATTAGAAGAAAAACAAACTCTTGTAAGCCTCACTAGTAGCAAGAATGGCTTGATTCCAAAGTCAAATACTTGCAGTCCCATTGGGGCTGGCTCTCGGGCTGCCTATTATTTGCTGTGAGCCTCGCTTAGTCAGACCGTTTGGAAGAAGAAAGACTCTCATGGACAGCTGTGACCAAGCAAACAGAGGCAGTGGAACGAGCCAACATCAATCCCATGAAGAGGAAGAATATGACAAAGCATTTGCTTTATGAAAAATACGGGGGTGGGGGAACAAGAGAGGCAATGCCAAGAACAAATAGCTGAAAAAATATACTTTTCTAGAATGATTTGGGTTGTTCAGTCAGTTTAAAACTTAACATAACAAAATTGTCCCCGGAGCCCATAGTCCCTGCATCTCAAGTCATTCCCTATGTTGTTTCCTTCTTGCCTGGAAGAGATGCTTTCCCCCTTTCCGCATGTCCACATTCTGCCCCAAATGTGACGTCTGGCCCCTTTACTTCCTCCTTAATGTCTCCCCTGACACATGTTATTTTCAAGTTGCTCAGATAGTGTGCACCTTTTTGTCTATACAATGGATAATACAGAACAATAAAGATCTTTTAAGATTACACGTAATACATTACATTACGTAATTACACGTAATACACACGTTGCACACATGTTGATGCAATTATTCCTAGTCTTCCATTGTATTCAGATGATTTCGTGTATGTATTTTGTTACTTATATTTGAAGAGTTAGGATCTTGCCTTTTCCTTTTGTAAATCTCTCTTTCCTACACAAAATTACACAAAATTAGAGGCTAGTTAAAAAAAAGTGTTAATTGATGCTTGTTGGATTGAATTGAAATTTTTTATAAAAAAGATTTTTATTGAAATCTTGAAAATAGTACTACATAGAAGCTATTGTGTAGCTAAAGATAAACTATTAAAAACATTTTGTTTTAAAAGTAGCTTCTGGAGAAAAGGAATGCTTCCCCTAAGAAGTGAATTTAAAAATCACTGAAGGATAAAAGTAATTTATCACCATCATCATTTTCAACTCTAACAAGGACTTTCTGAAATAAATTAATTGACACCCCCTTCCCCCAGTCCAGCCAGAAGCGTCCATTACCTCAGGCAAGATTTGGGTTATTAAAGCAGGAAAACAAAGAGGAAAAAAGTCATTGTTCAAGAAAGTTTTTTTATTTTTTTTAATTAGTGTGTAGTGAGACAAAAGTCTTGTGCATCAGGATTGTGGCAACAGAAAGAAGGTTTCTAAATTCTAAGACCTACTTACACATCCAAATGAAGCCTTGGAGGTATGAAATATGCTTTAGCGTACAGAAGAAAAAGAACTCGACGTAGAGAAAGCATGACTTCAACCACAAGAAAACAGAAGGTAGAGTACTGATAGTGGTTCTGAGAGAATCCAAGGGACGCGGGACAAGAATTCAGGTTGAGTGCTGTGGCTTTCCCCTCAGGAAAATGCAAAAGGCAAGAGGGAAGGGGAATGGGGTCTGAAACCCTTAGACGGGTTTGTGAAAATTCTCAGCATTTGATGTTTCAGGGTGTAGCCAAGGAAAATTACAGGCTTCTGGGAAGAAATAACTCAGGCCAGCACTGTGATAGCCATGCCATGTCACCTAGGGTGTTGTTTCGAAACTGCAGGCATATATTTAATCAGAAAGAGCAACTGAGAAGAGCCTGCCCAGGTGGTTCACGCTGGCATTGGGGCAACCTCGAAAGAGAGGAAAGGGCAGTTCGGCACACTAGGGCAGGGAAGATGACAGCGTGGACGAGATCTGCAAGCTCCCTTATGGATCTAGGAGGCACAGGAAGGTTGAATTGAGAGGCAATGGACCTTCACCAGGACCACTGTGCTGAGGCAAGGAGCAGATGAAAGGAAACTGATGGGAGATTCTGCACCATCAGTAAGAGCTGAGATAGACCAGTGAAAGTGGAGCTGGACATTTCCTTGAAATTCACCAACATGAATTTCAGCCATGGCACTGTGCCCATCCCTTCCCACTCCCCCCTAAAAAGCAGTACCAGCAACAGTTCAGTGGGCACTAGTGACCTGAAGGGATGAGTCTGCCTTAGTCAGATCATAGACCAACAAAGATATGAAGAATAGCATGCAAACCTTTTTCCTCTTTGCAAGCAGGACACAAAAGCTTTTCCATGAGCCCAGACACCATCTCAAGAATTAGGAAAGGAAGGAGACAAATACCACTAAGAAGAAGTTAGACTGTGAATTAACTAAATATTTATCCAAAATACTTTGTTTTAAATGCACAGGTCTGGGATTCCTTACCAAGTCTAAGTTTGTATTCCCCAATACCCAATGGGGTAGTGGATTTGAAAGTTTAGACTAGTCTTGGAAAATGAGTAGCAGCATTTCTTTTTGTACATTTTTAATCACAGTCTATACATTCTGATATACAAACTAATAGAGGAGTAACAAAAAATATTGGAAAATATAGTTTTGTAGAAATCATTTTTAAGTTGTCATGATATATTTGTTATTTTTAATCTTGTAGTGAAAAGTAGAGAAAAAAATAATTGGCAAGAAAGCAATTTTTCCCTGTACAAGACAGTAAAGAGAGACAAAGCAGTGAGGTTTGAATAACAGCAATAAAGCAAGACATGATCTCATATCACAAGGTTCAAGCTAAGTTAAGATTGTTAATGCTACTTTGAAGAAACTGAGTACAATCCAAAGAATTTTCATCACCAGAAGCATTACAAATGAAAGAAAGAAGTTTATTTTCTGAAACAAAGTAGAATTAAATAAAGCAGATTAGGGTAAAGTTTATTGACAAAGTTATAGTATCTAGAAGTTGTGTTTATTTAAATCTTGTTCTAAAATTGTATCCTTCCTTTAGTAGACTATGGAAATGCTAAAATTTAGTAATGTATAGTCATGTGTCGCTTAACAATGAGAATGTGTTCTAAGAAATGCTTTGTTAGGTGATTTCATCATTGTGTGGACATCATGGCGTGCACTTACACAAACCCAGACGATATAGCCGGCTACATACTTAGGTTATATGGTACAGCCTACTGCTCTGACCATTGTTTTATATGTGGTCCATCATTGACCTAAACATTGTCGTGTGTTGCATTACTGTATTAATATTGCTTATTTTAACAAATGTTTTATTTTATAGGAAAAAGCTTAATTGAGGGAAAACATGACTGCAGTAGTTCCCCTTATCCTTGTGATGTATGTTCCAAGACCCCCAGTGGATGCCTAAAACTACAGATAGTACCAAACCCTATACATACTATGCACAAATTTCTTTACCCTTCTGCACGGTTTCTCAGATAGAAGATTCTTTCTTTTTTTTTTTTTATTTCAGCTCATTATGGGGGTACAAAAGTTCAGGCTATATATATTGCCCATGCCTCCCCATCCCCCTGAGTCTGAGCTTCAAGTGTGTCCATTCCCTAGACAGTGCACATCGCACTCATCATGTAGGTATGCACCCATCCCCTCCCCCCACCCCCATCCCCCCCAGTCAGAACTTCAAGCGTGTCCATTCCCCAGACAGTGCGCATCGCACTCATCAAGTAGGTATACACCCATCCCTTCCCCCCAGCCCCCACCTCTGTCCGATACCCAATTGGTGTTATTCCCAAATGTGCACTCAGGGAAACCAGTTTGCTGGTGAGTACATGTGGTGCTTATTTTTCCATTCTTGGGATACTTCACTTAATAGAATGGGTTCCAACTCTCTCCAGGAGAACCAAAGAGATGCCATATCACCATTATTTCTAATAGCTGAGTAATATTCCATGGTATACATATACCACATTTTGCTAATCCATTCATGAATTGATGGGCATTTGGGTTGTTTCCACATCTTTGCAATTGTGAATTGTGCTGCTGTAAACATTCGGGTGCAGGTGTCTTTTTTATAGAATGACTTTTGTTCTTCTGGGTAGATGCCCAATAATGGGATTGCTGGATCGAATGGTAGGTCTACTTGAATCTGTTTAAGGTATCTCCACATTGCTTTCCACAGGGGTTGCACTAGTTTATAGTCCCACCAGCAGTGTATGAGTGTCCCTGTCTCTCCACATCCATGCCAACATGTATTGTTTTGGGACTTTTTGGTATAGGCCATTCTCACTGGAGTTAAGTGATATCTCATTGTGGTTTTGATTTGCATTTCCCTGATGATTAGAGATGTTGAACATTTTTTCATGTGTTTGTTAGCCATTTTTATATCTTCTTTTGAAAAATTTCTATTCATGTCCTTTGCCCACTTTTTGATAGGGTTGTTCGATCTTTTCTTACTGATTTTCTTGAGTTCTAAATAGATTCTTGTTATCAGTCCTTTATCTGATGTGTAGTATGCGAAAATTTTTTCCCATTCTGTAGGTTGTCTGTTTACTCTCCTGACTCTTCCTTTGGCTATACAGAAGCTTTTTAATTTGATCAGGTCCCATTTATTTATTTTTGTTGTTGCTGTGATTGCCTTAGGGGTCTTCTTCTTAATTTAGGTCTTAGCAGCCTCAGCATATGATTTTTTTTTCCTTATTAAGTCAAGAACTTTCACCTTTTCACTTCAAGGAAGCACTTGACAGCTTCTTTTTGGCATATCCGAATTGCCAGCACCACTACTCTTGTGCTTTGGGGCCTTTATTAAGTAAAATAAGGGTTACTTGAACATAAGCACTGTGTTGCCATGACAGTCGATCTGGTAACCTAGATGGCTACGTAGTGACTAGTGGGCAGGGTAAGCATGTACAGCCTGGATGTGCTGGACAAAAGGATGGTTCAGACCCCAGGGCAGGATGGACTGTGTGTGATTTCATCTCTGTATTGAGCACAGTGTGTAATTTAAAACTTACTAATTGTTTATTTCTGGGATTTTTCCACTTAATATTTTTGGCCCACAATTGACTTTGGGTAATTGAAACTGTGGAAAATGAAACCATGGATAATGGGGGACTACTGTACATGAAATGCAAAAGTTTATGACTATGCAATGCCTTGTAGAGTGGGCTCATGCTCATAAGTCAGACACCACCTATAACCTATTGGCAGTTACCCAGAGAGGGAGGTGTAGTTTCAAGGACAAGTCCCAAAGCTGTTAGGTGGCAACAAGTGTCACATAGTAATGTCATGATTTTATAAATAATCTGTATAGGACATTCTGATTATTGTAGAAGTTGAAGAAACCTTGTCAAATTTGAGGATTTTTTAAAAAAATTATAAAAATAAAACATTATCTGAAACTACTTCTTTCTTACTGAAACATTTTGGTTTATTGAAAACAAAATTTTGGTACAGGTAGTGAAAATGTATATTTATTATTGTACAGTGTCTTTCAATGCATTTGAAAAAGTCATTCATATTTATTATAGTATTATTTCCTGAAGGAAAAAAGTCATCATTTCATAGCTCTACAAATACCACATAATTCGACAATTTTTTTTAAATTTCAACAATGAAAACATTAAAATAACTTGTTAATTGTATCCTTTTCTTTAAAATGTTTTTCCTTTCAAATCCACTTTTTTTCCCCTAAGAAACATTGTGAAGAATTTTGAAGATTAAACTTCACCACAGTTGTGCCTTAGGTAAAGAAATAGTAAACTATAGAACTAAAACCTGGAACATTAAAAGAAGAAATACAAATAAATAATATGGATCTGTAAACATATTCAACTTCACTAATAAATAACAAGTAAAGACAAGATTTCAAATTTCTTTCCATTAAATTTGGTAAGAAAGTTTTCTGTTTTGTTTTTATTGTTAATGCTCATGCTTGCCGCTAGGTAGTGAGGGATGAGATCTCATCCATGGCTGGTGGAAGCACAATTTGGTACAAGGTGTAAAGCACCTTGAAGATATTCATGGGGTTTCCACAAATGTTCACAGGGCTTGACCCACAATTTGCCATACCTGAGAATCCATCCTAAAGATACAGAGGTAAGTCAATGCTCCATGTATGGCAATTTTCATTATATATTTATAATAGAAAAGTGGAAATAATTTAAATGTGCAAAGATAGGAAACCAATTAAATTTTTCAAAAACAGTAGTTTTTGCTTGCTTCAGTTTGAAGATGGCAATATGGACTCCTTAGTTCAGTTTTCTACTGGTCAACATCAAACTTGACCCACAATCCATTTTATCTTGGCATTAATTCATTTGTTAATGGAATAGTTTGCTGTTAAGAACATGTTTTCAAACAATATTTAAATAACAGTAAAATGCCCATCATAAAATTTTTTCTTTGTATATGTGTGTATTTGGATGGGAAGCAGAGAGAAATAGTCCAAAATGCTAAGAGAGATTATCTCTTGGTGGTAAAATAATATATGCTTTTATGTTGTTTTCTTTAACGTTTTTGAAGTTTACAAATTTTCCACCATGAAACCCTATTAGTTTTAAAATAAGAAAAAAATAAGATCAAAACTGTAGACAAAATAGGCTCTGAAAACATCATACCTGTGATATTTTACAAACAAAATTAAAGTTTCCCATATTTACCAATTTGTATACAATATTCTTTTATTAAATATTTTCATAAAATAAAAATGAAGTTCAGAAACCTTCAAAAATGATGTTTGACACTGCCCCCAAATAATGAATAGTAAAAATAATGCCTCACATTTTTATAGAAATCTTCATTTTTCAAGGCAGTTAAATATGTACGTGTCATCTACTTCTTCTGCCCTCAACCTGTTCTCATCATAGAATCAGAGGCTGTGAGTTGGAAGGAACCGTAGGAGCCAACCAGCTGAAATCCCTCATAGTGCAAGAGAATTTATTGTAACACCCTGAGAGAGGCTCTCTGAATGTGTCTAAAGCTTATAACACCACAAGACATTTTTATTTTCTGGAAAGTTTTGGTTATTACAAAGTTCTTCTTATAATGAATATATATACATATATTGAAAGGCACGCAGTGGCTATTTATTCCACATTCCCTTGTGTGCAAAGACATTGGCCATCTCCAGCCCTGAGTTTCCATTTCTGCCAGAAATTAGGGATGACAGTTTGCAGCAGGGAGATAGAGACTAGAGCTGGGTTACTAAACCTGCGCATCAAACCAGCCAAGAACCTTTTGTGAAACAGATTTACAGGCCCTATTTGAGACTCCTGACTCAGAATATCTGGAGGAAGATCCAAGGAATATACCTTTTTCACAAGATTCCTAGTTAATTCTTGGTTAACTGGGTGGTAGAAGGCCCTGCTGGAAAGGAATGAGCCATTCTTAGATCTAAGGGCCATTTCATTCCAGCATTAATCATCTTGTTGAATTATCATTCATTCAATGTTAGTTATCCATGATGTCAGGTGCTATGCTGGAGTACTCAGGGTACAAAGATGAAGAACATGTAGTGTCTACTGGTGAGGAGCTCATTGCCTGGCTTGGCAGTGTGTGATCTACCTAGCTGAGAATGGTTGAACTTTCCTGGTGTCAGGGTTTATTTTTCCTTTGTTACCTTGCTCTGAGAAGTAGTATCAGTTGGAAGGTTCCTGTAATCCTGTCATTAGAATAGATGATAGGACTTATTTTTCTAAAAATTGAACCTGGTGATTAGAACCTTGTCTCTTACACACACACACACACACACACACACGTATTTTGCTGAAGTGAAACTCACATAACATAAAATCAACCATTTTAAAGTGAACAAATCATAGTGGCAATCGTAATGTTGTGCAATTACCACCTTTATCTAGCTCCAAAATATTTTCATAATCTCCCCATAAACCCCCATGCCCATTAAACAGTTACTGCCCATCCATCATCCACCCTATGAATATTTTTATGGTTTCTTTTTTGGTTAAGTTTTCACACCTCTTTATTCCTTGCTGAGTCAAGGCTTTTTAATACTGAGAGATTATTTCTGGCTTCATCTGCATTTATTCTGTTCAATATTCTACATTGGGGGCAGCTAATGTCACCTCATTTTTTTTTTACTTTTCTTCTATATTGAACACCTAACTTCCAGATTACCTGATGTAATAAAAGATTTTTGTGATAGTTATAGCATAAATTATTTTAATTATAAAAGTAGTATACATGTGCTGTGAACATTTAAATAATATATAAATTAAGTAAGAAGTGAGACTGTCTTCTAAGTCCCCCACATTTACCGGAGTAACTATTAGTAGTAACGTGCTGTTTAGCATGCCAGATTTTTCTTGAGTAAATTACACGCATATTGACCACCCTAAAATTATATCATTTTAGTCAGATATCAATAATCAGAGTTTTGCCACTTGTTCATTAATTTTATATTTCATTTATTCATTCATTCTTCCAGTCAATATTTATTGAGTGCTTATTAGATGCCACAAATTCTTCCAGGAGATAAAAGATACAGAGGTGAAAAAATATCCATGTCAGCATCTGTCAAATCATTATTTGAAATAAGTATACATCATTTCATCACCTATATGCTCCATAATTTAACACAATTTATTTAACCATTTTCCTCCTGATGGACAGAAAAAATTCTTTTAACCAACATTCACTGAATCATGGAATATTTACCACATACCAAGCACTAGATTGAGATGTGAGTACATTGTTTTCATAACTGAAATTCAAATCAAGTAGTATTCAGCTTCGCTTTCATAGTAATAAAATAACTTCTCTTTCATATCTGAAGCAAAATTGGGTTTTTGGGAGACTGTGGGTAAAGCAGACTTACTCATTCCAACTATGGGCTCAGTACTATGGAGAATACATTTACCCACCCCTAAAATATTGTGCAGAAGAATAAGTAAGCAAAATAATCCAAATCTTCCTGGCAGGAGCACCAACCATTCAACTGGACACCTAACCAATGAAGACAGATATAAGCTATAAAGAAAATGCATGCTTCTCAGCTTAGGTCTACACCCAAGTATGCACTGTAGGAATAGTCAAGTCCCAATTTGAGTGAATTCTTTCTGTATGTTTTTTGTGGTTTGCTTATTTGTTTTGTTTTGTGGGAAATAGGCAATATTTGTGCTCTTTCATTTACATATTTGGCTATGTGGAAACCCTAGGGAATGAATCATTCTGGATAGCTGAAAATTTTAATCATTTTTGATGGAAATCTTTCTAAAATGGATTTCACACTTCCTTGCCTTCTTAAACAGAGTGGATGGAATGTAATTAATCTTTTTTTGATGACTTGGTTTTATCATTATGAACATTAATGACTGCTGTGCTATCCAGAGATGATGTCCTCGACACTGATTGTGGTATGCAGGATGGTTTGTGGTCCTGTTAATCTTTAAATATTTTGTGTCTAGGTTACGTTCTTCTCTTACCAAGGGACCATCAGTTGCCTCTTGCTGACAGTAAAGCAGCACAGTGCAGGTGCAAAGAGGTGGGCTTAAGAGGAAGAGTAAGTTGCATTCAAATCCAGGTTCTTGATTTGGGGGTCAATTCAATTACTCTGTGACCTCAGTCTCTTCATCTGTAAAATGATCACAATAACCCACTTAACAAATATGTAATGAGGATTAAATGATGGGTCTTATGCATAGTGGAAAATAAACCAATGTTATTTCCTGTCCCCTATCAGGGTGCCTACTTATACAAACATTTTTCCTGACTATATTACATTTTCTATTTTGCTGTGGGACTGAGAGCTGGGAAGTGGAGTTGATAGGATTGTATGCAAAATAAGATTAATAAGGTTTTTTTGGGGGGGGAGAGGCAATTTTATTCCATATAGACTTTGTGACATCAACTTTGGGTACTTAGATACACACTTCTTGATTTCTAACTAAGCAAGTCTCTGCCTGTGGAAAATAGAGTGTAGGAGGGAAAAATTTAGATATTTTGAACTTCATACACAATATGAAAAATGTTTTACATTAGTCTGAATATTTAATTTTAAATATAATGATCAGTGAATATCTCATGGAAAAGATGACATCTGAAGAAAAGCTTAAACAAGAGAACCATAGATATATTTGCCAGAAGAATATTTTAAGCAGCGGAAACAGTAAATACAAAAAGAGGCAGGAAAGTACTTGTGTTCAAGAAATAGCAAGGAGTCCCAGATGGTGGAATACAATAATTATGTCAGATGTTGATAAGAGCTAAAGACAAAATCAAGTAGAAAGGGGCATTGGGAATAACTGGGCTGAGGTGGGTGAGTAGAGTTAAGGTGCAATTTAAAAAGGATAATTACATTAAAGGTAATTGGTCTAAATGTTCCTACTAAAAGACGAAGATTATCAAATTGGATAAAAGTGTAAGGTCTTGCTTGTGCCTACTAGAAATACACTTTAAATACAAAGACACAAGCAAATTAAAAGTAAAGGATATAAAAAGGTATAAATACCATTCTAGCACCAATTCAAAGAAATTTGGAGTGACAACATTAATATCAAACAAAGTAGATTTTAGTGCAAAGAATATTACCATGGATAAAGAAGTATATTTCATAATGCTATATGGGTGAAATCATCAAGAGAATATCATGGTCTTAAATATTTATACATTTAATAACATAGCTTCAATATACGTGATGCAAAATCCATAGGATTTTAGGATCAAGGATAAATAGACAAACACATAATTATAGATAGAGATTTTAATACTCTTCTCTTAATTGATAGAACATGTAAGTAAAAAAATCAGTGAATACATAGAAGATTTGAAAAACACATCAACAATCACAATCTGGTTGATGTTTATAATATATCTATCTCAATCCCTTTTCTGTTGCTATAGTAGACTAACATAAGCTGGGTAATTTATAAAGAAAATAAGTTTATTTAAGTCACAATTCTAAAGACTGCTAAGTCCAAGAGTCCTGTGCTGGCATCTGGTGAGGGCCTTCCTGCTGTGTCATAACATGGCAAAGGGCATCACATGGTGAGAGGGCAAGAGCATGAGTGTGTGTCAGCTCAGGTCCCTCTTTATCTTCTTATAAATCCAGCAGTCCTATCATGGAATCCCCACCCTGCTGATCTTATCTACTCCTAATTACCTCCCAAAGACCTCACCTCCAATCAACATAGGAATTTGGGTACTAAGTTTCCAACACATGAAATTCGGGGGACATACAGCACTTCAACCGTGACCATAAAATTTATGTCCTTCTCACATGCAAAATTCATTCATTTCATCTCAATAGCCCCAAAGTCTTAACTTATTCCTGTACCAACTCAACAGTCCAAAGTCCAGAGTCTCATCTACAGTCAAAAGCTCTACCCCTGAGCTATACCCCCAGCTATATCAGAGTCTCATCTAAATGAGATATGGGTGAGACTCAAATCACGATTCACCCTGAGACAAACTCCTTCCAGCTGTGAGCTTTTGAAATCAAACAACCTATCTACTTTGAAAATACAATGATGGGACAAGCATAAGACAGACATTCCCATTCCAAAAGGAAGGGATAGGCAAGAAGAAAGGAATAACAGACCCCAAGTAAGTAAAACACCCAACAGGGAAAACATTAAGTCTTGAGGGTCCAGAATAATCTTCCTTGCTTCTGTGTCCCATTTCCTGGATACACTGGTGCAGGGTTTGGGCCCTAAGGCCTTGGGCAGCCCCACACCCACGGTTTTTCTGGGCTCAGCTCATGCTTCAGTTCTCAAGGGTTAGAGTCCGGTACCTTAGGCTTTCCTGGGCTGGAGCTGCATGCTAGTGGTTTTATAGTTCCAGGGTCTTAGCAGCAGTTCTGCTGCTGTGTCTCCACTAAGCATTGCCCTAGCGGGGACTCTCTGTAGTGGCCTTGCTCCCATGGCTCCACTAGGCAGTACCCTAGTTGAGACTCTCTGCTATGACCTCAATTCCATGACTCCATTGGGCATTGCTTTAGTGGGGTTCTCTGTGGTTGCTCTGGTTCCAACCCCACATTTCTCTGCTTCAGCATTACTCTAGTAGGAACTCTCTGCAGTAACTCTGAGCCTGTAACAAATCTCCGACTGGGCTCCCAGGCTTTTGGTGATATCCTTTGCAATCTAGGTGGTGGCCACCAAGCCTCCACAACTCTTGCTTTCTGTGAGCCTGCAGAATTAGCACCACGTTCATGCCGCCAAGGCTTATCGCTTGTGCTCGTCAAAGCAGCACCTATGCCCACTTGAGCCACCATGTGGTGCTGCCAAGGGTAAGACTTGTATTTTCCAGAGCAGTGGGTCAAGCCCCACCTGCAACCACTTGAGCAACAGCTGGGATGGCCAGAGAGAGTGCTGCAGCAGAATATGGGAGCAGGGCCCTGAGGTGGCCCTGGATGGCAAGACCGTGGAGGGTCCCTTGAGCCGTTCTGCCCTCCCAGGCCTGTCAGCTGTGCTGGGAAGGGCAGCCCTGAAGCTCTGAGATGCCTTCAGGGTCATTCTTCCATGGTCTGGATCCCTTCTATCCATACTAAACTCCTTAGCAAATGGTCTCTATATTCTCCTCAAAACATACTTTTTCACACTTTACATGGCCAGGCTGTGAAGTTTCCAAATTGTTATGCTTTTCTCCTCTTATAATTGTAAATTCCATCTTCAAGTCAATTCTTTCCTCTAGCATCTCACTGTAAGCAGCCCAAAGCAGCCATGCAGTAGCCTGAATGCTTCATTGCTTAGATATGTCTTCCGCTAGAAATATTATTTCATTGCTTTTAAGTTCTCCCTTCCATAAAGCCCTTGGGCATGGACACAGTTCGACCAAATTGTTTGTTACTTTATGACAAGAATGGCATTTACTCTGGCTTCTAATACTTTTTTCCTTAGTTCTGTCTGAGACCTCATCAAAATGGCCTTTATTGTCCATACTTCTGCAAGCATTCTGGTCAGGACCACTTCAGGAATATCTAAGAAGTTCCAGACCATCCCTAGTCTTCTCTTCTGAGTCCTCACCAGATGCCCTTAATGCTCTCTTCATGGCAACACAGGCTCTTTCTAGCTTGCTCCTCCAAACTCTTCCATCCTCTCTATTCCTTACCCAGTTCAGGTATCTGTTACAGCAATGGCTCCACTTCTTGCCATCAATTTTCTGTCTTAGATTTTTTTCTGTTGCTATAACAGAATACCACAGACTGGGTAATTTATAAAGAATAAAAGTTTATTTAGCTGACAATTCTGGAGGCTTGGAAGTCCAAGATCACAGCACTAACACCTGGTGAGGGCCTTCTTGCTGTGTCATAACATAGCAGAGGACATCCCATGCGAGAGAGCAAGAGTATGCTAGCTCAGGTCTCTTTTTCTCTTCTGATAAAGTTACCAGTCTCATCATGGAGGCCATACCCTGATGACCTTATTTAATCCTAGTGACCTGCCAAAGACCCCACCTCCAATCAACATACGAATTTGAGGATTAAGTTCCCAACACATGAAATTTGGGGAACACATTCAAACCACAGCAACAACCTATCCCAAAACAGTGGCATACATTTTTTTTTTCAAGTGCATGAAAGGTATTTTCCAATATAAGCCATTTTCAAGGCAATGAAACAAGTCTTAATAAACTTGAAAGGATTCAAAGCATGTAAAGTATATTTCCTGATTACAATGTAATTGTAGTGCAATGTGAATAGAAGTAAATAGTGGAAAGATCTATGGAAAAATCCCCAAATATTTGAAACTAATTAACACAATACTAAGTAACTCATGAGTCAAATATTAAATCAAAGTGGAAATTAGAAAAGATTTTGAAATCAATAAGCATGAAAACACAGCATATCAAAATTTGTGGGATATAGTAAAAGTTATGTTTAGAGGGAAATTTATATCCCTAAACAGATACATTAGAAATAATGAAAGGTTTGAACCAGTAGCCTCAGCCTAAGAAACCAGAACAAAATCATATCAAAACAAAGTAGAATAAAGGAAATAATGACAACTAGAGCAGAAATAGATTTAAAAAAACTCGTTATACTAGAAAAAATAATCAGTGAAACCAAAAGATGGTTGTTTAAGGAGATCACTAAAATTGATAGGCTGCTAACTAGATCATCAGGAAAAAAAATAGATGACACAAATTACTAATATTATGAATGAGAGAAGTGACATCACTACAGATTCCACAGATACTAAGAGGATCATAAGGGAAAATTATGACAGTTTACTCTCATTAAGTCTGACAATTTAGATAAAATAAATTTATTCAAAGTCACAAATGATGAAAGATCACTCAAGAAGAAATAGATAATTCAAACAGCCCTATATATATTTAAAAAATTGCTATGTATTTAAAAAGGTTTACAAAAAAATTACAAACCCAGATGGTTTCAGTGAACCATTTACAGAAAACATATCAGTTTAACACAAATTCTTCTAAAATACTGAGGAGAAGGGAATATTTCTAAGATCATTTTGTAAAGCTAGCATTATTTCAATACCAAAACCAAATAATAGGAAAAACAAACAAACTGTATACCTTAAAAACATAGATGCAAAAATTCTTTACAAATTTTAGAAAACTTAACCCAACAATATGGAAAAAGCAAATACATAATGTACATCATGACCGAGTAGGGTTTATGTCAGGGATGCAAGACTGGTTTAACATTTGAAAATCAATAACCATGTTAGCAGACTAAAAAATAAAAATCATATAATCATCAGAATAGACACAAAAAATGTTGAATAGATTCAATTAAATTTTAATCTAAAAAATCTCAGCAAAATATGAATAGATGGGAACTTACTCAAATTTTTAAATGGTATCTATGAAAAGCCCACATCTAACATCATAATCATTCTTAATAATGAAAGACTGAATGTTTTCCCCATAAGATCAGGAAAAGTAAAGAGTGTGTACCCTCATTACTTCTATTTAAAATTGTACTGAAGGCTCTAGAGAGCAAAATAAGACAAGAAAAAGAAATATTAGTAAAAAGACATCTAAATTGGATAGGAAACAGCAAAACACTCCTTATTCACATATGAAATGATTGTCTATGTATAAAATCCCATGAAACCATGAATTAATTAAGAAGGTTACAGGATACAAGATTGATATACAGAATCAGTGTGTTTTTATATACTAACATCTAGCAATTAAAAGTGAAATTAAAAATCTATATCATTTACAAAAGCATACGATGAAATACTTAGAAAGATATACGTACAAAAAATGTAAATGACTTGCATGTTGAAAACTAGAAAACATTGCTGAAGAAAGCATAAATAAATGGAGAAATATGGACTCATGGTTAGAAATACTCAATTTTGTGAAGTTGTTAATTATCCTCAAATTTATCTAGATATACAATACAATCCTAACCTGAATTCAAAGATGATTTTTTAATGTTGAAATTAACAAACTGAATCTAAAATTCATGTAGAAATGCAATGAACCTAGAAAAGCCTGAACAACTTTGAAGAAGAATAAAGGGGGAGAACTTCCACTACCTGATTTCAAGACTTATTATAAAGTTCAAGACATTATTATAAATTTCAAGACAGTGTGGTATTGATGTAATGATAGGAAAATATGTCAATGAAACAGAATAGAGCACTTAGAAATAGACCCACACATGTATGGTTAATCTAATTTTTGACAAAGGGGCAAAGGTAATTCAATGGAGAAAAGACAGTATTTTCAACAAATAGAACTGAAATAAGTGGATATATGTCAAGAAAAAAAAATCTTCAATACATATCCCACACTGTGGAAAAGTTAACTGAAAAAATGGGCCATAGACTTAAACATAGAAGCTAAGTCCATAAAAGTTCTAGAAAAAGAAAAGGTAAAGATTTCTTAGATATATCAAATGCACAATCCATAAAGGAAACAAATTGATAAATTGGATTTAATCAAAATTTTAAACTTCTGCTACTTGAAAGACAGTTAATAAAATGAAATATGACACAGACTGGAAGAAATTGAAACTCAATAGTAAGAAGACAAACAATCCAGTAGAGTATGTGCAAAAGATTTGAACAGATACTTACACTGAAGAAGATGCATGGATGGCAAATAAGCACATGAAGATACGTTCAATATTTCAAATCATTTGGGTAATGCAACTTAACACCAAAATGATCTATCTCTAAATGCCATATAGAATGTCTAAAATTAAAACATTAATCTACTCAGTGTCAGTGAGCATGTGAAAGAATAGAACACTGCTGGGGGGAATATAAAATACTACAACCACTTTGGAGAAGTTTGGTGGTTTCTTAAAAAGTTAAACGTACTAATAAATGACCCAGCTGTTCTATGTATTGGCCCAGGAAAAATTAAAGTATGTGGCAATATACAGCTTATATATAAATATTGATAGGAATTTTATTTGGACTAGCCCTACACTAGAAACAACCCACATGTCCATCATCAGGTGAATGAAAATACAAATTATGGTATATCCATATAATAGTATTCCTGGGAAATACCAATCAGCAATAAAAAAGACTAAGCTACTAATGCATGCAAAAAACATGGCTTAATATCAACATCATTATGCTGCATGAAAGAAGCCAGACCCCCCGCAAAAGAATGCATATTATTGTAATTCCATATATATAAAATTGTAGAAAATGCAAACCAATGTATAATAAGGAAAGCATATAAGTGGTCACTTGGGGACAGGGATGTGGGGAACAGAGATAAACAAGGGAGATTATATTGGGTTAGGAGGAAATGTTGGGGGGTGTTTGATATGTTCATCATCTTGACTATGGTGACGGTTTGTATGGATGTCACATTTTACACTTTAATTATGTATGGTTTATTGTATGTCAGTTATACCTCAATAGAGCTGTTAAAAATTAAATTAAAATTAGGATAAAAGATGCCATATAATAAGGAAGTTAATTCTAAAATTTGCTTAGATATTTTAGAGCATTAAGAAATGAGGCAAACAATTTTAAATTTTTTATTTTCATTTAATAACCACTGATAAAATGTTTAGTTTACGCTAGGTACTATTTCTAAGTGCTTTACAAATTTTAGCTCATTTAGTCCTCGGGATAATCCTATTAGGTGAGCGTGGCAATACTCAGAGTGAGTTTACATGTGGAGCAATAGAGGCACTGAGAGTGGCCCAGTTTGTAAATGCAGGGCTGGGATTTCAACCCAGGCAGTCTGGCTCCAGGGATAGAGCTCTGTTTAATCTTGCTTATAAAGACAGAGTTTATTTTGACTACTTCACAGATTCAGTAACTGTACTATAGGATTTTACTTTCATTCTGTTGCCACCACATTTTTTGAATAGATTTTTTGCACAAAGATTAAAATCTTTACTGTCTTTTATGGGATCATACTTTAACACACATTAAGCGCTGCTTTGATTAGCACATACTGTCCTGCCCACCAGACCCCTCCCTTAACACCTCTCTGTCTCCCTATTACTCACTTCTTTTCCAAATTGTTTCCTTTCTACAAAGCATAAGCCTTTAGGTTTTGAAATAAATACAGCGACAAATCACTTACCTTTATTCCCACCCAAATCCATTTGCCCCATTTGTAAAGTTTCTCTGGCATTCATTATTCATATAAAATTATTGAATACCTGATTGCATATTGCTTCTAATGATTCCTGTTCAGAGAATTTAAATTTTGTGTTGCCGATTAGATTATATGTCTTCGAGATGACAAATCAACTTTATTTTTTGCTATGCATATGCAAAAATACATATTTTTGACATAGAATCACCAACTTCTCTGGACTCACAGCAACATACATGCCCCACTTAAAAATATATTCCTATTGTCTTTTGTGAGCATTCATGTAGAATAAGTAGCTCAAAATATGATGGTTGGCCACATGTCCCTCCCGCCTCCAAGGCTATCTCTAAGTTTCGCCTTGGGTGTGTAATGGGAGATGTCCACTCGAGCATGAATAACAAGGACTAAATGAATTGTGTTTGAATTGTGAAAATGGCACACTTAATGTGGTTATGGCAAATTCAAAATTTTTTTCTTCTTTAAAGAATATGACATTTGTATTGAACTGGTGAAGAGTGTATGTGTGGGGAGGTCCTCTTGGAATGGATAAAAATTCATTAAGCTGGTTCAGCAGGGAACACCAGAATCCACATCTTACCCAGACCTTCCTCCTCAAATAGTTTTCATTAACTTCTGAGTTCTAAAGCAAGTCATTCTCATTTTTTTCATTACATGTTTCATATAATTTATTGTACATAATAAATAGTTTGCAAGAGTTGGGTTTATGAATAGCTTGAAACAGGTTTTCCATGTCCAAATCAAGCTGCCATAGTAACCATTTTTCATTTCTGCCAAACGTATGGTCTTTTCCTTTTTTTCTGCCTTGAAATATGTTGTTTAAAAGAATCCCAAATTATTCAGGAAAGTTGATCAGGTTTCATTAAAATAATGACTTCATTGTTAGCAAGTGCTCATTTCAATTTCTTATTAAATGACTCCTTCTTGCATTATGAGCATCAAACTGAAAAAAACATATAGGTTTAAATTTTGATTTAGTGATATTTATCATAAAAATAAATTAAAACACATTCTTGTTCTCCTCCCATTTCCTCATAAAAGAACCCTCTATCCTTTTCAGACAATAGAACAGGAGCAAAGCCAGGTTAAGATTCTGCCAGCATAGTCACATGTAGAAAGTCCAAGAGAACAATAGAGTCTGCTGAGTATTTATACCCAAACATCCTCACAGAACTAATTTCTTTGGCAAGTGGGATCTAAAGATAGTTTCCACAGGTGTTTGTCCAATTTCTCATGATTATGATATTTTGCCTTTTTAGTAACTAGTATCGAGTCAGAACCCTCCATGAAATAACCAGTACCTCGTAGATAAAACTTCAAGTTCCAAAAGCCAGCACAATTCCATACAGCTCATAAAAGTTGCACTCAACAGCCATTTACCTTAAATTCTCAAACAAAAAACAACCTTTGGAAGTCACTGTGACATATGTCTGTTGTAACAGCAAGTGTTTTGGAAACTGAAGGGAGCGATTGTGTTTCGGCAAGTAGAGAAAGATCTGCTTTTACGGAGACACTCTTTATGTTCATGACCCATCTATTTTAGGGTTTCTTTCTTTTTTTCTTAGCAGAATTTAAAAATGTTTGGTTATCTGTTTCTATTCTTTCAACCTCTACTAACGAGTGTTTAGCTTAGAGAAAGAAAATTATTTGTTAATTAGTCTTGGTTTATTCTGCAACTCGGCGGCAACAGGAGAGGGACATACCTTTTACCATTGCCTATTAAAATGCTTTGCTTTAAAGCACATCCTGAAAGCCTCATTGTCTTCCAGTACATACTCTAGAATCTTTCACATCTAACCCAACTTTATTTCCTTCACAATTTCTTTCATATTCAACAAATATTTAATGAGTGACTTCTCTCAGCAATATCATATAGGTTCTATGAAGCCATATATTCAAAAGTAAAATCTGAATTCTATCACTAAGGATGTAAATAAAATACAAAATATGAAATATAAATGTTGGAGCCAGATTGTGTTAACACTTTGAATGAGAAATCAAAGAGTTTGTATTACACCACCACTCTTACTACTGGTACCACTTTCATTCTTACCATTACAATGACTGCTATTAATTATATTTAAAATTTTTTTTGCAAGCTTCAGAAACTAACTGCAGGTAGTTTAACTAAGAAAATAGGTGGTAGAGGGGACAGACTGGAAAGATCTAGAGTATCTCATGGAATCTAAGGAAGAGATTAATAAACCTTGAGAACAACATGAACTGAGTGTTCTTTGCAACCTGAAGGAGAGGTTTTTGAATGTTGTCCCTTGATTGCTGTCACTAAAGTGAAATAGCTCCCAGCTTCCAGTCTAAAGCACTTGAGTCACAATCCAAAATTTTGGAAAGGCAAATCTAATTAGCTCGGCTTGAGTCATTGTCCATTCCCAACTACTTACGGTTAAGTATTCATGATCAAGCATAACAAGCATTGCTGTTGGGGTCCACTCCTGGGTAATGGGTGGGTGAGGGGACAATTCCCGGAGAAGTGGAAATCATAACGAGGTAGTTAACAAAGGGCACCTTCTGTAACCACAACTAGCATTCTCTGGGTAAGCCACCTCCACACATCAGGTCAGAGCTCAGTAATGGAAAGACATGCTAAGGACTGTGCTAAGTACTTTTCACGTATCATCTCAATTAATCCCCCCAAAGCTTAATGTAGTAGTTTATTATTCCCAATTTTACTAAAAGAAAATTGAGGTTTAAAGAGGGTAACAGCCAATAAGTAATAAAGCCAACATCTAAAGTTTGCTTTTTCCAGCTGCATAACCTGTAATCTAGACCTAACCTAATATTATCCATACAATAGGTTTACATGCAAATTGAGTTCGGTGCCTATGTCCCCAGAAGCTTTCTGTCCTCAATCCTTTATTTTGAATAGGTGAAGAGTTGGTTGATTAAGGAGTAATTTAAGGAGCTAATAAATGTCTGGTTAACTAGTAGCCCCAAAGTACTTTACTTTTCTTGTCCTGTCTTAATATGAAAAGAAAGGAAAATGTGTTCCAGGGATATGAGCATATTTTCCCATGGAATATGTAGGATACATGGTGCTAAGACACAGGTGAAATGATACTATTAATCTTGTATTCCAGTGCATCATGAACAGAATTGGGAAACCAACCACCACTTATACTTTTTCTATGGGAAATTCTAAACATTGAGTGAGAAGTAAAGCTTGAGCACATATAAGAACTCTTGACCAGTCAGACACCGCCTGTAGACGATTTCTTTTGGACACAGTCATGGTAGTAGAAATAAAATATTCATTTCTCTGATGAATTAATTTTACTGGAAAAGTGGGAAATAATCTATATCTCTTTTCCAACCAGAGGAGTAGAAATGCCTTGGGATCTATTGGAGGTGGAGTGAGGGCTCGGATATTGAGGCAAGATAAACCCAGGACAGTGATAACTTACCTGCGTGTGTGTCTGCATAAGGGAAGCTGACACTCTGGGTCTGGCACTCTCACTTGTCTATTATCCCAGCAGCAGAGGGGTGGATGGTGGGGTGGGAGGAAGATGAAGGGAAAACAAACTTTTGGTGGCCATGGCTTATTCATATTCTCAGGTTTTTACTAAGTCTTATTTTCACAAGTTAGGAACTTCCTATAAGAAAAGTCACACTGCATTTAAATATTACAATAAAACGGGTGAAAATTTCCGTCATGACTAGCTGGCGTGTGCAATCTGTAAAAAGAAATTATGAATTTGGCCTTTATGTAGTGGACCTATTGTTAAATATAAACCCTTTATAGAAGTGCTGGTGTTGATTGCCTCTCTTTTGGGCTCACTGTAGGAAATCAATTCTTTGATAAAATGAAAACATTGGATCCTAGATGGAAGCCAAGATTCCACTTCTGCAGAGGAATTCTCGGTAATGGGAAGATAAGCTGGACTCCCTGGGGTGGATAGTTTAGGGCGATCCTACCAGGCTGGATCGTCTGCCTCTGTTAGTCATGATATCTTCATAAACACTGCAAAAGAGTTAAGGAAGAGCTAAGCATGCAAAAATATCCAAATTTACATTGATGATTGAATTAATTAGGACACGACTAATTCAAAAATTCTGATAACAAAAATAGGAGCCAGTGGGAAAGTAAATTACCTCTCCTCTATCAGAGAGGGAAACACATTCAGACCTTCTCATCTTAAATTCAGTTTAAATATAGCCCAAACATAGTCCAGATTACTTTTCTTTGTGATCAGAGAATGTGCTTTTGACTAATTCATCTGGCTTGGTTTCCAAGAAGATTCTGGCACAATATGGAAGACTTGTTATCTGAGGGGTGCACAGAATGTACCCAAATGGCTTTGGTGCTAAATGGCTCGGGCAGAAGGGTGAGGCACCTCCACTTGTCAGGTCAGAGCTGGAAGGAACAGTGTGCAACTGCTGACATTCTCTCACTGTGCATGACGCAGGTGCCCTATTAGGGGGAGGGAAGCAGAGAGAAGAAGAGGGAGGGCATAAGGAAAGAAGAAGGGGAAGATTAGAGGAGAAGAGGGCAGAGAGAGAAAGTGATACAAATGAAGAAGAAATTTGCTGTGGACATTGGATATCAAATTAAGATGATGTGATATGGGAATATTTTCCACTCAACTTTTAGGTTGTTAAAAAACAATTCCTGTTTAAGGGAGAGAGAAGCTTTTCGAAGAGCTAAAAACATCTCCAAAAAATTGGCTACAACTTCCTTCACACAAAAACAAGCCTGAGAGATACGAATAGTTACAGGAGGAATATTTTATGGAATAAAATATTTATTCTTGTTTCGCTTATGAGGATATCAAGACAGAAAATTGTCTCTGGAGGAAATCATGCCTCTGAAAGATATTTTAAGATCAAAGTTTGCCTGACACATAAACCAGTTCACTAACAATGAAAAATATAAAATTCTGTTTTGGAAAGCACTGATTTTTCTTTTTTCCTTTATCAGTTTGGCCCTTTTGTCTCACAAAATATACATGTATCTATAATAAAGTTATCTTTTTTTACCTGTTAAACCTTGAAACTTGTAGTATGATCATAGAATTCAAGACCCACATGGAATGCTAGGAACTTAGTTTCCTTGACATACTTCTGATAACTTTTTAAACAATGAAATTTATCTTTTACCAAATGCCATCAATCTTCCCATTTATATATACAAAGCATGCTAAATTTTTGAAAAAAAAACTTTCCAATAGTATAATATCTTTTCTTGTGGCTCAATTTCTTCTCAGTTGATGAGAAAATCAGAAATACATTATTCTTACTAACTTGAGCTGAATGAAAGTCTTCATTTAAAGTAACTTAATTATATACAGCAAGTATGTAATAAAATAATGACCTCTATTATAAATCATAAGTAGCAATCAAAATAATGATCAAATCAGATAATAAGTTTGATTATGTGTAGAATTCCACTTTCCTTAGGTATGTTATTACTCCCAGAACAGGATGGAAACAAAAGGACTTGGCTGGAAATAGGCTTTCTCTTGATCACATGCCTAGTGCAGTTCTCTGTGCCCAGTGGGTTCTCAATAAATATTCAGTGATGATCATAATGAGTCTTCTGGAAAACACTGCAATGTGCAGGTATGCACAGATTTGACATTAGGAAAAATTGGTCAGTGTAATTGATTGTGTAAAAAGAGAAAGAATTCTATATCTAATATCAATCACATAAACTGTGGACTCAGACAAATACAATTGCTCTATGGCTTTTTTATTTTAATTTCATTTTTTTTCCTGGCCACCCCTCATACTAAATGGAGACTCACTGGACACATGTGTCGCTTGATCACATCATCCAGGGGCAAGGCAGAACCGCAACACTGTTGCCAAATGTTTCTGGAAGGTGTACCTTGTTTCCTGAAACACATCTTTGATTTCTGACTGTTCTTTTCCAGAGAACAGTCTTATGGAGCACAGTACTTCGGAATGTCCTGAGATTACTGTTATGCCAGACTTCAGGTCATTGAAATTAGAGAACAAAGTTGCAAGTGCCACAAGTGTTCATGTTGAGGAAATAAATGCTGAATATAAAAAATAATCAAGCGTGAAACATAGCTCTGATTATTTGCTGGCTGTGATGGTATCAGGGAAAAATTAATCTTACGTCAGTGGAAAAATGGGCCAGTTATTTTGTTCCATTGTCACAGCCTAAAAACTGTACCTTTAGCAAATGTGTACCATAGGTCCCCAAAGGGAAGAGTAGATTGTTAGATTGTTCAGGGCAAGAAACTAGAAGGTGAGCTTGACTCTCCTTCACCTGTACTCCTCTAAATCTGATCTATGATCAGGTTTTCTCTGCTTTCTGAAAATATGTGAAATCTTTCCACTTCTTGTCATCCTGCGGTCACCCTCATTTCTTATGCAGAATATTCCACAAACATGTAATTTACTGTCACACATTTTTAACCTCCTTCAATCCATTTGGCTCTCTGTGGTCTGAGTCATCTTTTTAAGTATCTGGACATAGTGAACTTACTTTGTAGAAGGCATTGTTGTAGGGACTTTATATAGGTTCATTTTTCTCATTTGATCCTCTCGAAAATTCAATTTGATAAATATGATTGTAGTCACTTCCTATTGTTTCTGTAACAAATACAATGAATTTAGTGGCTTTAAACAAAAGAATTTTATTCTCTTTATGTTCCGGAAGCCAGAAGTGTGAAATGAATCTACAGGGCTAACATCAAGGTGTCTGTTCATTGACTCTTCCAGCTTTTGGTGGATATCAGCATGCCTTGGTTTGTGGCTGCGTCTGTCCAACCTCTGCTTCCATTATCACGTTGCCTTCCTCTCTTCTGTGGTCAAATCTCCCTCAGTTTCCCTCTTAAAAGGACACCTGTGATTAGAGTTAGGGCCTACCCAGATACTCCACATAATCTTCGCATCTCAATATCTTTAATTTAATTGCATCTCTGTCATATAAAGTAATTCAGGTTCCAAAGATTAGGACATGGATATCTTTAGGGACCATTACTCAGCCTGGCACAACAATTTTCCCTTTTCACATGCAGTAATAAAGCTTTAGTGGGTTACGTATCATGCCCAAGTGGATATCCAGGAAGTAGCCAAGCTAATATTCAAACGCAAGTCTTTGATCTTAGAATTAATGTTTATATATAATGAAGAAACTGGGTGTGGTAAGCTTGAAGGAGAAAAATTTAAAAGGGGTAAACAGAGACATAATCATTATCTCCAAATATTTGAAAGAGCTATCACATGATAAAATAGCTAATCGTGATAGCTAACATTTATTGAGAATCTGTGTATGCCAAGAGCTATTCTATTCCCCTTTATAAGTATTAACTCATTTAATCTTTACAACAACCTCATGAGGTAATTTCTGTTATTTTCAGTGGTTAATTGCTCCTAATGACTTAGCCGGTAAGTGACGGAGTCAACATTGGAGCACTCGCTGCCTGGTTTCAAAGCCTGTGCTCTTAAGTCTCCCCTAGATGGACTGATCTCATCCTGTAAATTCTGTCAGAAAGAACTTGAACCAGTGGAAAAAAGTAGATGAACACAGTTTTTTTTAGTTCAATATTAGAACCATTAACAATTGGAGCTGTTCAAAAATGAAATGGGCTTCCTTTTGAGATAAGAGATCCCTGTCACTGAGAAAAACAAAAGGAAGGATTGCATGACTGCCCCTCTGAGACACTGAAATTGTGATGATGAATTAGAGACAAGTTTGACTGATAATTTCAGTTCCTTCCAACTTTATACTCCATGGGATTAGGATTTTATAGCTTCACTGTGCTTTAGAAAGATTAATCTGGCATTGAGTCATCATAGAAGTGAATGGGGAGAGACCATGTAGGAAATTATTTTAATAGTCTTCAAAAAAAAAAATCTGGAGAATGAATTCCAAAAGGCTAAAAAAAAAACAATGTTTGCTACTGAGGAGCAGAAAAGTATATGCAGTTCTCGTGTTGTACCCTGCAGTGTTAGCTGCAGCAAATGCACGGTGGCACTGATTCTTCACTTTGCATAGTTTTGTGGTAACTGACATTTGGCCTCAGACATCATGGAATGTTGAAAAATGAGAAACAGGTACTAGTGTGCACCAATTTCATTTAACATGCTACCATACAAAGCAAAAACTGCCCACATATATGACCAAGAACAACCGCAAAAACTACAAGACTTCAAAGATATATTTGTAGAATCAAAATATATTATAGTAAAAACGGATCTTGGAGATTATCACATAGAACCCACTCCTATCATAGCAAAGGAAATGAAGGCCAAGGGAGGCACATTGACTTATCCAAGGCTTCCTTCTTGAAAAAACAGAAATTATAATAGGCAAAGAAGTACAAAAAAAAAAAGAAAAGTGGTTTCCAGAGCTGCTACAACTTAACAGGGAAAGCAATCTGTAAGAAGTGAGTTTTGAGATCGGTTTTGAAGGACTACTGAAATGTGTCTCCTCAGGTGTAAATTGAGGAGGGCTGGTCTAAATCTCTAAGAGCCTTTTCAGCTCTGACACGCTATGATTCAGAGCAATATGTACTAAAATTAGCAAGAGAATAGTAAGCGGGGTGGTTTGATTGGAGCAAAGAGGCATGTTGGGGACTAATGACAGTTTCAGAAGGGTCAGATGACAGAAGTCTGGCTGGGAGTCCAGGGTTAATACTCTCATGAGGGGGTTAAGAGAATATGTCACCTCCAAAATGCTGTAATATGCCCACCATTGTGAAGTAACAAGCCAACACACTTGTTAAAACAATAGCACCTATAACTTCCCATGGAATGTGATTGAAACGTTACTGGGAAAAGTTTTCCTACAGGGCTGTAATAGCTGAGATTCCCTATTGTCTTATTAGATGAAACAGCTATAATTTTAATTCTGATTCTTATAGACTATATGTGACTTCCAGCAGATGTTTGCAGTCCCTAAGGCCAATGTCTAGAGATATACAGATTGAAAGTTGAATATAATTCATTTTAGTAACCATACGACAGACCTGCTCATAGATGCTAAACGGGGTTTGCTGAATGTTTTATTCCCTAGTGGAAGCATTTCCTTTTCATATGTATAGAAGTTAGATGATATTAAAAAAAAGAAAGAAAGAAAATTACCCTAATTCTTTTCGCTCTATTATCTTTTCACAAACCCATATGCTTTTTGATCAGATTACCAAATTAATGGGCAAGGAAATGTATTCAGTTCTTTCATTGAAGTCCAGTTGTATTATGATATCTTAATACATCAAAAACCAACATCTTATGTTTGCTTCCCTGCCTGGCCTCTTTCTTATTTTGCAAGTTTCAGCCTTCTTCTCTAATTTCATCCTTCCTTTGTTCCCTTGGGTGTTTATCTCTGTCTCTCACATTCCACCACTCAGCTTCTGGCTACATCAGCATTGTTCACCTTGGAGTTAATTAAAATGCTTTATCTTCCCCTCATCCACTCTCCGTCTTGGCATGCTTACACCTAGCCTCTACTATATTTTTATAAGTGGGATGAGAATATTTAATCTGTCCATAACTTCCAGATGGGCTCATTGCAAATCAAGGTGTTTGGAAGTTATAAACAGGAGCTGGGACTGACCTGGAGTCAATGAGAGTAGAGAATATTTCTTATCTAAATTGTCCATCCTCTCTCTGATCCTCCTACACTATGGACCATAGAGCACTTGCTCTTTTAGTAGCCACCCTCCTATAGTCACCATTTTTCTCAAACACTTTATTTCATTACTTTAACTGAAACCAAACTTTATCCCCCTGATACTCATTAGAGTCCATCATCGTACTCATTGCTCACTAGTACTTCACTGACTTGCCTTACTCCTTTCTTTCTCTTCTTCCTCATTCTTCTCCTCCTTCTTCTTCTTCACATTAATATCATAAGCCTATGTCAAATTTTTCGAATCACTAAATTTTTATCTAGATATCGTTTTCCTTTTTCTGGATGATATAAGCACATTTCTTTGTCAACAATTATCTCAAAGATTTAAACATCTGAACAAATAATATCCTGACCTCAAATTTCTTCTCTTAAACTCCAGTGATCCCAAAACACAAGCATATCTTAGATTCCATTCCTACAGAATTACCCATCTCTATATATTAAATTCTAAGCTTCCCTTCTCTAATTTTCATTTCCTTCCCTTCTACTTTCTAATGTTTCCTTTCAAATGTAAATGAGATTTTATCATACTCCCCCCACCAACTTAAAACTCTCCATTGACTTTTCATTGCACTTAAAATGAAATGTAAATTTCTTCCAATACATGCCCTAGGTATAGATTTGGTTTTGTATCCCTCTCTGATAGCATCATATACCATTTTTCCCTTCCTCAACACAGGCATTCTTTCTCTTTGTAGAACAAGGCAACCCCAGACACTTAGATGGCTTAAGCTCAATATTATCTCCTCTTCAAAGAGGACTTCTCTCATACCCTGTCCATAGAACCTCCTTGGCTGATTTTACTTTATCTTATTTGTTCACAGTACTCTCTGAAATAGTCTTTTTATTTATTTCTTTACTTTTTTACTCCCTGGGATACCAAGTCTCTTATCTGTCCAGTTTACTGCTGTATGTCCAGGGGCCATTACAAAAATCAAGACAGTCTTTGCCTTCTCAGAGTTTCCAGTTTAGAAAGGAAGTCAGACAAGTGATTAGGTAATTATAAAATCAAATAATCATCTTGAAGGAATACAATATAGTTAAAAAGAACATAGATTCTGCAGTCAGGCTGTCTGGGATTGAGTTTCAGTTTTCTCACTTATTGGCTTGGGTATACCTTGGATTACTTAACCATGCTGTGCTCAGTTCCTAATTGTTAAATTTGGATAGCCACGGTATATATTTTACAGGGTAGTTGTGAGGTTTATAAATGAGTTCATGTTGTACAAAGTATTTAGAACCTAGAATGTAGTAAACACTCAAAAAGGGGGAGGAGTTATTATTACTTATCAAGTCTATCTTTTCCTCCTCATTCCAGGCATCACAACCCCAGTTCAGCCTGTCAATGTCTCTTTTCTGGACAAAATGAAATAGTCTTGGCTTTATTCTATAACCTCTCCCCTAATCTACTCTATATATTGTCTACATATTGGTTCATTTCCTGAAACACTTCAATGGCTTCCCAAACCCTTAGAATAAAGTTTAACTCATTAATATGGACAACATGTAGTGCAGAACTTTGATCTCTGGAAAACAGAAACAAAAGATGTGAGCCCTATAGTCACCCTGGATTTCTCCCTGGAGTCAATATCTAGTCTATGAATACAGGGAAGGAAACCCAAATACAGCTCACAGCCCTCTGAGTTTAGGACATGGAGTTGAAATTTAATTGAGGCTGAGACAGTTTTAAGTTGTGGGGCACACTTCCAGAAAGGAGGGGCCCATGCAAAAAAAGTTTCCAAAATTTGTGCAGAGTTCCTTTGAGTATTTGCTTAGTATAAGAACATACATGTGTAAAGCTGGAGCAAGAACAAGTAGAATATGTTAAGTTAAACAATTTCCGGAGTTCACAAAGGACAAAGACATATTCTACTTTCTAACTGCTAGAGTTAAGAATCCTTGGTGACCATCTGGGATCCCAGAGGGGCTATGTCTTAGCAGTGGGGCTGAGTAATTACTAAACGGAAGATTGATTTAGATTTCCTAACAAAGCTTAAAATCATATTCCAGAGGGATAAAAGTGATATATAAGTGTATTCATCAGGGTTCTCCACAGAAACAAGCAATAGAATATACATAAGATATATAAGAGGGGATTTATCATTATTTATTATTTTCAGAAGCTGAAAAGTTCCATGATATGCCATCTTCAAGCTGGAGAACCAAGGAATCCAGTAGTTTAACTCTTAGTCCAAGGTTGAAGGCCTGAGAAACTATAAGGCTGTTAGTGTAAGTCCTATAGTCCAAAGGCCCAAGAACCTGGGGTTCCAATGTCTGAGGGCAGAAGGTGGATGTCCCAGCTCCAGAACAGAAAGGGAATTTACCCTTCCTCCACCTTTTTGTTCTATCTGGGCCCTCAATGGATTGGAGGATTCCTACCCACATTGGTGAGGGCAGATCGTCTTTACTCAATCTATTATTTTAAATGCTAGTCTCTTCTAGAAACACCCTCACAGACACACCTAAATATAATGTTTTACCAGTGATCTGAATATCCCATATACTAGTCAAGTTGACCACAAAATTAATCTTAGCAAGTAACTTAAATGTCTGCCTCCTCAATGATATATGCCTGACATTCTCTAAAGGAAGATAATAAAATCCTAATGATCAGACAATGTTCAGCAACCAATCCAAAATTACTAGATAGTCCAAGAAACAGAAATGTGTCACCAGGAGAAAGTTCAGTCAATGGAAACAGATGAAGAGATGACAGAGGTGATAGAACTAGCAAGCAAAGATGTTGAAATAATTATTATACTGCATAAACTACTTAAAGGGAAAAAGAATATAATGAAAAGAGAAGTGGAAGATGTAAGCGAGAAATAATCCACACTTCCAGAGATGAAAAATGTAAGTCTGTAGTGAAAGCTTTACTGAATGGGACTAATAATAGTTAAAAGACACTGCAAATGAAATGAAGTGATCAGTAATCTTTAAGATACAACAACAGAAGAAAGAAAAAAGAGAAGAAGAAAAGTGAAAAAAATCCGCAAGTTCCCAGTACTTTCTGGAACATTTTAAAGTGGTTTAAAATACGTGCAATTATATCCTGGAGTGAGTGATAGAAAAATATTTGAAAAAATAATGGCCAAAACTCCTCCAAATTTGCTGAAAACAATGAAGTCAGATTCCAAGAAGCTCAATATAAACCCAATGCAAAATACCCCCCGCACACACAAACACAGAGAAAAAGGGAGAATAATACTGAGGAAAGCAGTAATAAAGATAAGGATGGGTGCATACCTACATGATGAGTGCGATGTGCACTGTCTAGGGAATGGACATGCCTGAAGCTCAGACTCGGGGGGATGGGGGGGCATGGATAATATATATAACCTGAACTTGTGTACCCCCATAATGAGCTGAAATAAAAAAAAAAGTTTACCCTCAAAAAAAAAAAAAAAGATAAAATCTTAAAAATAGAAAAAAAAAGACACAGTATGTAAAGGTACAAAGATATGATACTAAAGTCTCCTTATCAGAAATTATGAAAGTCAGGAGAAAATGGAATGGCATTTCTGAACTGCTGACAACACCGCTGACTTACAATTCTACACCCAATGAAAATACCTATTAAAAAAGGGAATGAAATAAAAGTTTTTTCAGAAAACAAAAACTGAGGGTGTCACCAGCAGGCATGAACTACAGGAAATAGTAAATGAAGCACAACAAACAGAAAGAAAATGATACCAAATGGAAACACGGATCTCACAAAAGAAAAGAATGCAAGAAATTGTAAATATGTGGGCAAACATAATAGAATGTTTTATATTTTAAAATTGAGTGTTTAATGCAAAAACAATAATAACATATTGTTATTGTGAGGTTTATAACATGCTGTTTAAGGTTCTTGTATTAAACACAAAGGGCAGGGCGACCATTTCATTCCTGTGTGCCTGAAAGTTTCCTGGTTTTGGCCCTGAAAGTTCTGTATCCTAGGAATCCCTTACCTCCCCCCGCCCAGACCTGGACAAATAGGGATAGTTAGTCATCTGAGATGGGAAAGTGATTATAAGAAATTAAAATGCATTTTGTAAACTCTAGAGAAACCATTAAAAACAAAACGAAGAAGTATAGCTCATAAGTAAATAGCAGAGGTAAAATGGAATCCTAAAATTACTCAATCCATAAAAAGGCAGGAAAAGAGTAAAAAAGGGACAAAAAAGACATGGCACAAATAGGAAAAAAAAAGCAAGTTGGCCATTTAAAGTGAAAATATTAATCATATTAAATGTATATGGTCTGAACACTCCAATTATAAGACAGAAATTATCAGAATAGGCAATGAGAGACCTGATCTCATGCTGTTAAAAAGAAATCCAATTTAAATATAGAACACAAATAGGTTAAAAGTAAAAAGTTGAAAAAGTTATATCATGCAAACTCTGAGTATTAAAAAAAATAAGTGGATGTAATTATTATTTTTAAATTTTTTATTTTTAATTATAGGTGCATAATAGTTGTATATATTTATAGACTACATGTGATGATTTGATACAGGCATACAATGTGTAATAATCTAATCAGGGTAATTGGGGTAAACATTGAGCATTTATCATTTGTTTGTGTTAGGAACGTTACAATTCCATTCTTTTAGTTATTTTAAAGTATACCATAACTTATTGTTGACTGTAGTCACTTTGTTGTGCCATCAAAATTGTTCACTCTATTTAACTATCTAACTATATTTTTGTACCCATTAACCATCCCCACTTTATCCTCCCCTCCCCACTATCCTTCCCAGCCTCTGATAACCATCATTCTACTCTCTTTCTCCATAAGTTCAATTATTTCAATATTTGGCTCCCACATATAGTGAGACCACATTAGATTTGTCTTTCTGTGCTTGGCTTATTTCACTTCCTGTCCTGCTGCAAGCGACAGGATTTCATTGTTTCTTTATGGCTGAATAATATTCCATTGTGTATATGTACCATATTTTCTTTATATGGTCATCCATTGATGAACATTTAGGTTGATTCCAAATTTTGACTATTGTGAATAGTGCTGCAATAAACATAGGAGTGCAGGTATCTGTTTGATACATTGATTTCCTATCTTTTGGATATATACCTAGCAGTGGAATTGCTGGGTCATATGGTAGTTCTAGTTTTACTTTTTTTGAGGAACCTCCATATTGTTCTCCATGATGGTTGCAATAATTTACATTCCCACCAACAGTGCACGAGGGTTCCCCTTTCTCCACATCCTCAACAGCATTCATTATTGCCTGTCTTTTTGATAAAAGCCATTTTAACTGGGGTGAGGTAGTATCTCATTGCAGTTTTGATTTGCATTTCTACGATGAATGATGATAATGAGAATTTTTTCATATACCTGTTGGTCTTTTGTATGTTCTTTTGAGAAATATTCAGATCTTTTGCCCATTTTTTAATCAGATCATTTGATTTTTTTTTTCCTATTGAGTTTTTGGAGCTTCTTATATATTTTAGTTATCAATTCCTTGTCAGATGGGTAGTTTGCAAATGTTTTCTCCCATTCTAAGGGCTGCCCCTTCACTTTGTTGATTGTTTCTTTTGCTGTACAGGAGATTTTTAACTTGATGTAATCCCATTTGTCCATTTTTTCTTTCCTTGGCTGTGCTTTGGGGATATTACTCAAGAAGTCTTTACCCAGACCAACATCCTGAAGGGTTTCCCCAATGTCTTCTTTCAGTAGTGTCATAGTTTCAAGTCTTAGGTTTAAGTCTTTAAACTATTTGATTTAATTTTTATATGGTGAAAGATAAGGGTCTAGTTTAATTCTTCTGCATATGAATATCCAGTTTTCCCAGCACCACTTATTGAAGAGACTATCCTTCACCCAATGTATGTTCTTGTCACCATTGTTGAAAATAAGTTCACTATAGATGTGTGGATTTATTTCTGTGGTCTCTATTCTGTTCCATTGGTTTATGTATCTGTTTTTATGCTAGCATCATGCTGTTTTGGTTACTACAGATCTGTAGTATAATTTGAAGTCAGGTAATGCGATTCCTTCAGTTTTGTTCTTATCACTCAGGATGGCTTTGGCTATTCTGGATCTTATTTGGTTCCATACAAATTTTAGGATTATTTTTTATATTTCTGTGAAGAATGTCTTAGTATTTTGATGGGGATTACATTAAATCTATACATTGCTTTGGGTAGTATGGGCATTTTAACAATATTGATTTTTTCCATTCCATAAGCATGGGATATCTTTCCAGTTTTTTATGTCCTTTTCAATTTCTTTCATCAACATTTTATAGTTTTCATTGTATAGCTCTTTCATTCTTTGGTTAAGTTTATTCCTAGATATTTTATTTACTTTCTAGCTATTGTAAATCAGATTATTTCTTGGTTTCTTTGTCAGATTGTTTGCTGTTGGCATATAGAAAGGCTACTGATTTTTGAATGTTTGGAGTGTCTATAATTAATATTAGATAAAGCAGAATTTAGAACAGTATATTTTCTGGAATTTCATGATGTGAAAGGGATCAATCCATCGAGGAGATAAATCATCCTAAATATGTATGCATTTGATAATAGGGCTTCAAAATACATGAAGCAAAATCTGAATAAAAGGAAAGGACAAATATTGATAGAGAAAAATGATAGAGAGTAAGAAAATAGAAGCCATAAATAATACTAAACAACTTGATATAGTTGACATTTATAGGTCCATATTCTTGATCAAAAAGCAAGTTTCAATAAATTTTAAAATAAAATTGAAATTATATAGTGTATATTACCTAACCATAAAGGAATTAAGTTAGAAATGAATAACAGAAAGATATCTGAAAAATTCTCAAATATGTGGAAATAAAAGAAGATGTTTCTAAATATCCATGGAAAAAATAAAAAATCACAAGGAAAATTAGAAAATATTTTGAAAGAAAAGAAAATTTAAAATACAACATATCAAAATAATGGGATGCAGCTGAAAGTTAGAGAAAATTTTATAGCTTTAAATTTTATATTGGAAAAGATAAAAATTCTAAAATCAATGATCTAAACTCCCACATTAAGAAACTAAAAACGAAGAGCAAACTAAGCCAAAAATAAGCAAAGAAAGGAAATAATGAAGGTGAGATGAAATTAATGAAACCACAAAAAGAATAAAGAGAATTGATGAAACCAAATCTTGCTTCTTTGAAATAAATCAACAAAATTGATAAACTTCTAGCTAGACTAATCAAGACAGAAAGAAAAGACAAACTAATACTATTCAGAATGAAACAGAAGGGATCATTATGTATCCTATAGATATTATAGTGATTATAAGAGAACATTATAAAGTATTTTGTGGCAATAAATATAACAATTTAGATTTAATGGACAGATTCTTTGAAAGACACAAATTACCAAATTGACTCAACTAATCTCGTTGCGATCAGCATCTATGGCAGTCACCATGAAACCATCTCTGACAAGGTCACTAATAACTACCCTGCTATTGAACACAATGAACCTTTCAGTACTGACTTCTCTGTTTGATAGCATTGAGCACTTCTTGGAATTCTTTCTTTTCCTTTTTGGTGAGATAATGCTCTTTTTGATTTATTTCTACCTCTATGGTTATTCCTTAGCATTATCTTTCATGGCTTAATCTTCTTTTGCCTGCATGCCAAATGTAGGTTCTTTCTTGGATTCTGTCCTCTCGGCTCTCACTCAGAAACCTATCGAGTTTCAAGTCTTCATTACCCTCCATACACCGATAAATTCCATATTTACGACTCAATCAACCAATTGAGTATCTGTACCTGAGTATACAACAGGCAGCACAAACTCAATATGGCCAAAATGGAACTGATCTCCTACCCAGACTGGAACTTTTATCCTTGTATTTTCTTTCTCAATAAATGAATGAATCATTTCTGCAATTCCCTTGTTTTCCAAAGCCAGAAAATTGAAAGTCATCTTTCACCACTTGCCTCTCTCACCTTCATCTTCTCACTAGTCTTCAAGTTGTATGGATTCCACCTGCCCCCTGTTTGCATCATTACTACCTAACTTAGGCCACTATTTCTTGCTTAATTCACTAAAATAGCTCCCTGTTTCCCCTTATTTTGTTTTTAACCTACTTTAATCCATTATCCATTTTCCCAAAATATTTCAGAACGAGAAATCTGATCATTCTCCTTCTTAACACTTTTTTATTCTCCTTAACCATTAGAATAAAAACCAAATCCTACTGGAATGTGCAGTGTCCTTTACAATTTGATCCTGTCTTTTCTCTGAATCCATTAATTCCTCAACCTTCATAATTTGCCTTTTTAAAATACTTAACTCACTACTTGCAGTTTTATTCATTTCTTCCCCCTTCCCACTGCCCTCAGGCCCTAAATATAGATGCTTTCTCAGCCAAGAAAGCTTTCTCCCATCCCCTGTTCCACTTTATTTCTTGTCCTTCAGAACTAAGCTCAAGCATTACTCCTGCTAGAAACTTCATTGGATTTCAGCAACCTGAGCTGTTATCTCTCCTAAGGATTCCTATATCACTCTCTTTTTTGTTGTTTGTTTTTTTTTTTTTTTTTTTTGAGACAGAGTCTTGCTCTGTTTCCCAGGCTAGAGTGCCGTGGGGTCAGCCTAGCTCACAGCAACCTCAAACATCTGGGCTCAAGCGATCCTCCTGCCTCAGCCTCCCGAGTAGCTGGGACTGCAGGCATGTGGCACTATGCCTGGCTAATTTTTCTATATATATTTTTAGTTGTCCATATAATTTCCTTCTATTTTTAGTAGAGACGGGGGTCTCGCTCTTGCTCAGGTTGGTCTTGAACTCCTGAGCTCAAACGATCCACCCACCTTGGCCTCCCAGAGTGCTAGGATTACGGGTGTGAGCCACCACGCCTGGCCCCTATATCACTCTCTTAATACAACTTGCATAAGACTTATTACACTTTGGAAAAATACTGAAAATAAATAATGACATTTGGAAAAGAAAAGTCACACCTCCACAGAAATAAGAATGGAGATAGAAATGTAAAGGAAAATGTTAACACCATACACTGAGTTGGTTAAATGGAGATTATGGAGGAAGACACTAGCAACAAAAGTAATTGATGGATTTTAACATCAAAAAGGAAAGGAAGGAAGGAAGGAGGAAAAAAATGAAAGACTGGTTTATAGTAGTATCACTAGTGGCTGGTGAAATGAAATTAAACAAAATGGAATGCAGGTTGCTTCTCTAGAGAAAAAAGTCTCAATAATCATATCCATTGGTCTGTGGCATGGTCCCAAAGAAGGGAAAGTGAAAAGCCCCAATATTTAAGGCATTTTTCTACTGAAAATATCTAGAACTTGAAATATTAACTCAATAAGGGGTACAATTGTTCTATGAATCAAGGATTTCTGGGATCTTACAGATCTTTCCTGTCTCTAATTTTTGGATGCCATTAATTTTCTGTAGTTCACACCCAGAAAGCCCAGTTTGTTCTGATGGGCTAGGAATATTAGAACCAAATATATACAGTTTGCCACACATCTCCTCATTCCCCCGGTCTAAAACTTTGATTCTGTTTTGTTTCTGGAGGGGTTCAGGTCATAGTCTATGAACACAGAGAAGCATTTTCAAACCGGGATATGATGTTCGGAGGGCTGTGGACCTGCCATTCTGCAGACGTGGCTCAGAGCACTTCATGTGATACAAGGGAAGCAGGAAAGCCTTGAGGACAAATGGAGCACTTGAGAGCCACGGGGTGCAATTACTTCCATAAGAGGTTTGAATCATTGACCTCCAGAAACTTTTTACTCTGTCTTTATTAAAAAAAAATTTAATTGGTTCAAATATTGAATTTACTTGCCTTTTGACTTACACAGGCAGCTGCTAGGAAGTATTTGATACTAAGTACTGAGAATTATGGCATGTGCCAAAAGGATTTTAGAACTGGGATCTAAGTTGTGATCTAATTAAACAATAAGACCTGACAAAACAGTCACACAGTCACTAGTGGTCTGTTAATGACTTCCTGGGGCAGTTCAACTTCCCATGTCAAAAAGAACAAGGGCAAGGTCATCTGCCTTTGGCTGAGGTTATTTTTTTTCCCTTTTAAAAATAATGCCTCTACTGTTCCACCACCCCCATATCTTACTCTCTCTCCCTCTCTCTCTCTCACTTTCTCCTCCTCTCTCTTGCTGTCTCTCTCTCTCTCTCTCTCCTCTCTCTCACTCTCCCTGTGTTTGTGACCAGGAAGTCTGATTCAGGAGTCTCAAAAACAGTAAGACCAAAAAAAAAAAAAAAAAAAAAAGGTTCTTAACCAGCATCTAAAAATAAGCAAGAAAGAAATATCACAGCACAGCCTACAGCTTTACCAAATAGAGGCATAAAGTGAGGCAAAGAAGTTCGACAGCTTGAGAACACACATCACCACAAAGAGTGACATAAAGGAAAGAGCGAAGGCAACAAATAGACACTCAAACCTCAACTCCCACATGTGGAAACATCTGTGCAAATTGTGGCCACACCTGTAGGCCTGTTTAGAACACGAAGACAGATCTCAGCTTGGGAGAGAGGCTTATCAGCATCACCTACTTTATGTATGACTTCCTGAAGGTCTTGGTAACTAAGTCCATTTTAGTACTGATAATTTTTTTAAAGAAAAATTCCATTTGCTTAGGTGAAAAATTAGGTACAACTTTTAGTTTGGAGGACAGTTAGGTTTCTTTTAGACTATTTTAACTGAGTAAAAATCTAATCCTTTAAACAACATTGATTGTATTGAATTAAAGATAAATTAAGAAATGTAATTAAAAGGCTATAATAGAGGCTGCTAGATTATTAAGGCTGCTTTTGAGATCTTATTTTCTAAACAAAGAAAATATTTTAAAAATTTAGACGTTACATTATTTTAGGTGACAAATGTAAGTTTTTCTACATCAGCCACATTTGAGGCCATTTGCAAATGGTGTACTAGCTGCCTTCAGGCTGTGACCTATGCCCTTTTGCATAGAGCAGCCAGATAAAATATAGGAAACCAGGAAACCAGCTAAATTCGAATTTGAGGTAAACAACAAATAATTTTTTGGTCTCAGTATGTCCTGTGCAATGTTTGGGACATTTCTGCTTGCTAAATCGAGGAACCCTATTTTCATACTATTTTTGTTTTTATATAATCTTCATCATTTTCCCTTTATAAGGAAAGAAGATATAGAGGCATCATGCCTGCAATGCATTTGACACAAACGAAATTAACTGAGAAAATTAGGATTCTGTTTAAAGAAAATACAGGCTTTCTTTGTAAGTGGACTCTGCCTGTCGGGCAGCCTCATACTGTGGATAGAAACTTATAATCTCCCAATGAAAGTGTGAGGAGCAGAGGCCTGGGTCCTTTCCTGGGGACTGGAGATTCAGTTTCTTTCTTTGGCCTGGGGTGGAGACCAGGATCTCTGGTGATTTTCAGTACACACAATTTTTTTGGGTCATAATCTTCAAAAACATTTGTCTGCCTATCATGTGTATAGCATTGTTCATTACTAAAAAATTCCCTCTCAAACTTTTCCCGTAATTATGATTGCATCTCAGAATATGGCCAGGGGAATCTAATTTAGACAGGTAAAACCGATTCGCTCATTTAATCTTCCTAGTAAGAATTTATTCACCTTCTCGTCCTCTAAAACACTGAGCTTTCTTTTTAAGTTTTTAATGCAGCAAACATTATCCTAGCTGCCCTCTCTCGTTGGAATTTCTGCATGGTTTACTCTAATTACTCCTGATGCCAGACCTTGTGTGCTATGAACAACTTCAAAGAAAAAAACTAGAAAAGGAACAGTGTGTTTTTTTTTTAAGACACAGTATCAAGGAGACAAGATAGCATTTTGTTCTCATAATGTGATAGACAAATCATATGGATAATCTATTAGGATGATGGATGGTATAAATTTTAATATGAAACATCAACTGTAGTGAATTTCACCTAGAATGCCTTTGAAACTGAATAGTCTGTGTTTGGTCCAGATTTAATAGTCAGGTTTCTAACTTTAAAACTTTTCCGGATACAAAAAATTTTATTAATTTTAATTATGTTCATTGCATTAATAAGAACCAGTAAAATCTTAGTTAAGAGCAATTGTTTCAGGAGGAAGTAGCTGAAAATGAAACCCACTTCCTGCCTCAAGGCTACATAGTATCTTACCTTCAATGTCTATTTACCCTACTGTCCTGACAATGTTATTTCCCTAGTCTCTGTTTTTTTTCCATAAAGCCATATTGACCCAATTCAATTATTATTTGTCTTGTTCTGTTTTGTTTTGCTATAGACTTTTAATTTTCTTAAAATGTATTTTGTTCAAAAGGCATCTCTTATGTCTCTACCACATGCCAGGGTTTGCCTCTCCTGGCCTTGGAAACTGTGATCTTTGTCCTCAAAAAGCTCACTGTCTGCTATGGGTCAGAGACAAGTAAAACAACAATTAAAGTAATAAGACATGATGAATGCTGTGCTAGTTATATTTATAAGGTGCTTTAGAAGCAAAAATGATGGAGCAACTAATTCATAAGTGTCGTTTTATAATTCTAATCAAAATAGGATTTTCATGAAATTATAGAGCTTGAAAGTATGCTACTGGTTAAAATTAGAACTGGTTTCAAAATCTGTTACTTCCTAGCCGTATGACATTTAAAAAAATGACTTAACTTCCCTGAACTTCAGTTACCTCTTCTATAAAATACAGATATTAATCTATAAGTTTGCAGGCTGAGATGATTAAGTTAAGAAGCTAGTTCCTGGTTACAGCCAGTGCGTCACCTCTCCCACTGGCTGACATCCATTCCCGAGCTGTGGCCAGAACCTTACGTATATTATTCAGTTAACCCTCGTAACAGCCCTCTGAAGTCCATATTCCTCATGTTGCCACTGTACAGACGAGGAAGTTAAAGTGCCCAAGGTCACACAGCTAGTTCTTTGAACTCAGATTTCACAGTCTCACCTATGATCGTAATACTGGATTAGTTCAAGGGAGCTACTATTCTTTCCCTTTTTATAATTATTGTTATAACTGTTGTTATGAAGAAAATTTGGCATGATCTAGTTAAATGAAAAATTTTTGTATAAATGAAAAATCAGAGGATAGAGAAGTTAAGATATTTGGGAAGCACAGCTAGTAAAAAACTGAGACTAAATATCTTAGTCTGTCTGTGCTGCTATAACAAAATACCTGAGACTGGGTAATTTTTAAAGAACAGGAATTTATTTTCCACAGTTCTGAAGGCTGAGAAGTCCAAGATCAAGGCGTTGGCAGGTTTGGTTGTCTGGTGAGGGTTTCCCTTTGATTTCAAGATGACATCAGTTGCTGTCTCATCCAGAGGGGAGGAGCTCTGTGTCCTCACATGGCGGAAGGTTGGGGGACAAGAATCCTCATGGTCCAATCCCCCCTTAAAGCCTCTCCCTCCTTAATGCTATCACATTGACCATTAAGTTTCAGCATCTGATTTTGGAGGTGACACATTCAAACCATAGCACCAAAACTTCTAAGTCAGTACATCATATTGCCACCTGCTTTCATACTGAACATTTGTTGTTAAATTGTAAAATGATATTGTAATTTTTTTAACCAGAAAATTCAGGGTGCATGGCTTGCCTCCCATCAGCCCTCAGAAACAAATCAATCTGAGTTAAACAGAGGGCTGCCTTCCTTTCAAAGGCTGACTGAGGTAGCATCCGTGAGCATCCATAACACAGGTGAGTTTTGGGATCCTGAAATGACTTAGATGTATGGAAAGAGGGATCCTTTCCTGGGTTGAGAGAGCCTGGGATGATATTTCTCCATGTGGGTGCCACAGAATCACAATGCCTTCCGAAACTAGAGGGACCCTGGACCTCACCCTGACCCAACCCCACGTATTGCAGAAGCTTAAAGTGTGGCTCCACGGTTGAAATGACCAAGTCAAGTCCAAACAGCTGGTTGGTGTTCAGAATGTTCTTTAAGTGAGAAAACTAAAATCAAATTATTACATTTCCTAAATACCTACAAAGCAATTTTATTTAGGTCTTTTGATTGGATTCATCCAACAATTCAGTTTCCTCACTGTTCCACTCGATGTTTGCAATCAGAGGCTGAGAAATAGACATTGTCATTTAGTAGAGGGGGAAAGTATCTGAAAACTAATTTCTCTTTCTAAAAAAAATTTCAGCATTATTGAAGTATAATTGACATATAAGAATTTATATTTTGAAGATATACAGCTTGATGTTTTAACATATGTATACATTGTGAAATGATCACCACCATAAACTTAATTAACATATCTATCACCTCACATATTTACCAATTCCTTCCTTCCTTCCTACATTCCTTCCTTGTTTCCTTCCTTTCTCACTCTCTCTCTCTTTTTCTTTCAGTGAGGACACTTAAGGTCTACCCTCCTAGCAACTCTCAAGTGGACAATACAGTGGTGTTAACAGTAGTCATCATGCTATATATGACATCTCCAGAACTCATTCATCTTGTATAACTGAAACTTTGTACCCTTTGATGGACAGCTCCCCCTTTCCTGCCACCCCACTGCACCCTCAACCCTGGCATTCACTGTTCTACTCAATGAGTTTGCCTCTTTGTGATTTCACATGTAAGTGAGATCATACACTACTTGTCTTTCCAAGTCTGGCTTATTTCACTTAACATAATCTCCTTTAAGTTCACCCATATTGTCACAAATGGCAGCATTTCCTTCTTTCGTAATGCTGACTAATATTCCATTGTATATATACACCCCACAATTTCTCTATCCATTCATCTATTGACAGACATTTAGGTTGTTTCCATATCCTAGCTGTTGAGAATAATTCTGCAATAAACATGGAGGTACAGATATCTTGTCAAGATCCTGATTTCATTTCCTTTGAATGTATATCCAAAGTATGATTGCTGGTTCATATGGTAGTTCTATTTCTAATTTTGTGAGGAAACTCCATACTGCTTTTCATAATGGCAGTACTAATTTATATTCCCACCAAGAGTGTACAAGTGCTCCTTTTTCTCCACATCCTCACCGACACTTGTTATCTTTTGTCTTTTTGATAATAGCTATTCTAACAGGTGTGAGGTCATATCTCATTTTGGTTTTGATTTAATTCCTCTTTTATTAGACAAATAATATTTCTTCAGATGTGACATTGCATCCACTGAAAAACGTAAAACAAAGATACCAGATCACAATACATTATGTTTTCATTTATCTCTTTGTTTATGTTGCTTTATTATTATAATTTGGTCCCTACAACATAAGTTATGCTATGCTAGACACCATGCTTGCGAAGTTTAATTAAATTCTCAGAAACAACTCTGCAAGGTAGGCAATCTTATTTCCATATAAAAAAAAATCTGAATCTCCAAGTGATTAAACAATTTGCCCAAAGTCTCACACCTTATTCGTGCCAGATTCAGGATCACAACTCAGGTGATTCTGAATCCAAAGCTGGTGCTCTTTCTACCGTATGTGGTCTCTGAAAAGACCATGAGTTTAAGTCCTAACTAAAAGAGAAGAAACATAACTAGAGAGAAGAGCAAGGTATGGCTGGCTCAGGAATAAAATACAGATCTATAAACCCTCTCCGTGACTGTGGGCATTAGCCCTCATGGCTAGGTTTGGGGAAAATAAACAACACAAAAAACAGGAAGGAGGCCAAAAGGAGGCCAAGGGCAATAAGTCCTTCAAATCCATGTTCCTTGGGAATAGATCTTCACTATGGCTTGGTTATAGTACCTGCATCGTATCTTTCACCACATAAGTCGGTAAGATAATATTCAAATATAACTGATATCATCAGACCACCTCTCCTGCTGCTGCCCAGAGAGGAAAGAGTTGTTGATCTTGCCCTTGGTTGATGATACAGATAATGGTTTCTCCAATCTTTAAGAAACAAAGCCCATTCTCTATCAAAATATGTCAAACATATTCTCACTAAAGAAATTATAATATTTCACATTTGATTCTGCTGTAGGAAGAGGGTTTTTTTTTGTATTATTAGGTCAATTTAAAAATTTATAGGTCAGATTAGAGATGGTGTCATTGTTAAAACCAACAGGCATTTCCGTGTTTATGTGATGAGTTTGTGAAAATGATGCAAATGCATCCCATGCTGTCTGAAAATATGTTTAAACTTGAAAGTGGAGGGACAAAAAAATTCGCCCCAGTCAGTGATTCTGTATTTTGTGGAACAGAATTAAATTGTCTAAATATTGCATAAAGAAGGTCACCTAGGGACTTTTTTCACGTGATGTCTTTTTAAATCCTCCACCCAATGTCAGAAATTTTTTAAACTCTAGATATTTAGTAGAGATGCCAAAGGGTCTTTAAGCAAAGAAGAAGTAGAAATCAATGCTAGAATTATCATTTTGAACAGGGTATTGACAGCTGTAATAAAGTTATAGCAACTGGACCTGGGAATGTAAAGTCAGTTAATGGACTTTATTTAGACAACATCAGATAAGGACATTAGTAATAACTGTTATCTTGATGGATAAGCTAAAATTCAAGAAAATGTTTCCCCAAACACAAGTTGTTGTGAATTCCTTTCCCTTTTATCTTACAGTAGGCAGAAGATTGCAGCCTCCTATTATGAAATAGCATCATAAAATGCAGAGCACAGACGCCCTGACTAAAACCACCTTTCTCCTCTGCTGATACAGACAAACTAGCAGTAAATGCTTTTTGAGCTCCTGGCGTGCAGATAAATTCCTACAGACGTCCCCAATTGGACTGAGAGATTGAGAGACACAAGGGAGAGAATAGCTGAGGCCAGGAGAATTTAACATGGCAATTAGCAACCCTTTGGCTTCGCTAGACCCCACAGCACAGGACAGCATGGAAGTAACCAAAAATCTCTCCCGCAGAGGAGATGATAAATTGGTTGGGTCCCAGGGGTTGCTGGACACAGTTATTACCCAATGGCAGGCCAGGATGGTGTGAAAGTCTATGCAGGGAGGTCAGAAAATGAAACAGGGCTTTAAATTCCCGAGGAGAGCTCCTCTGCTTATGTCTCAACTGGTGCACCCCTTCCCTCATTTTGGAAGACTCGGATCACATCACATAATCTGTATTATTAATACCTTCGCTATCTGAAGAAATACCTTCCAAAACATAAAGTATATAAAACAATTGTAACCGTTATCAGCAGTGATTCTGTCCTTGAAAAGTTAGAAAAGTAAAAGATAAAATTGAAAATGCAAATATTTAAAGACTTCCAGAAATTTTTTTTTAAGCAGAGAGAGAGAGAGAGTGTGAGGGAAGAGGAATCTTAATCCTCCTTCTGTGTCAATACTGATAGCTGCTTTTAGGCATTATTTTAACCATCACATATGGTTCATAACAACTTTAGCACTGTATTGAAATTAGCTCTTAACATTTCTCAATTTCTTAGGGTGTCAGTTTTTTTTTAATCAGAAAAATGTGGCTAATACTATTACCCACTTAGAACACTACTGTGACTATTAATTTACAACAATACATGTAAAATGCTAAAAGAGTGCCGCACTGAAGACGTTCTCAGTACGTGTTAGCAGCAATGGTGATGATGATAATGAGACTGAAAGAAGAAGATGATGAAGATGATAATGATGATGGCTTTTAAATGTCATTCTAGCTAGATTTTATAATCCATAGAGCAGTGACCATGTCTGCCTTGTTTATGGCTAAAACCTCAGCATCTAAGCACACTGAAATGCAATTAATATTTATCGATTGAGAGAATGAATGATTACATGAGTTTTTCAAATGCTGAATTCCACACTGTGTTACCATTGATTTAACTTAATTATGAGGATTGTTAGGAGTCATTAAAAAGGAAGTGGGAAATGGATTTAGTAAAATCAATATCATCAGAATACATTAATTGAGGGACTACTATGTCTAGGGCATAATGCTTGGAATATCAATTTGCAATAGATATAAAAAAACCAAGACACAGAGGATAGCCTAATATAAAGATAATTTTCTAACTGGTATAATAAAGCAGTCATGGGACAATTCTACAGACATTTCAATTCTATTTTTTTTTTTTTGCAAATTTCTAATATTTTTCAAAATGTCAATGTCAAGAGTCTGTCTCTCTCTCTCTCCCCCCCTTCTTTCTCTCTCTCTCTTCCTTTCTTTCTTCTCTCTCTTTCTTCTTAAAGGCCACATACATATACGTTTTAAGTCCCGCCCCCCCCCAAAAAAGCCCTGGAAATGTTAATTTTTCTATTGAATTGGCTCTTGATATTTTCTACTTACATGCCATTTTAATTGAAACTCTGAACCAGTTTTTATGAAGGGAGACAGAAAGCCCACTCACTGGAATTCCTTTCAGGGTTCCACAGCTTTGGCCTTAACAGCCTCGGCTGACCTGAGCCTCAGGCCTGAAGGAAGACTTGGCCTCTCTAGTCAGTTCCTGTCATCTTCAGAGGCCTAAGGTGACATTCGGAGGCTTATTCAGCAATGCCAATGTTACGCTGGAAGGGTATTTAGTTCCATGAAATTTTTACCTTTTATGGTGATTTGTCCTCACTGCCTTTATCTTCCATTGGCATTTGAAAACACACTGTCGCTGGTTTGGAAAACATTTAAGAAGTTGAAGGGCAGCTATGGAAGGGTGAACACTGTTTGGTCCAAATTTAATAGTCCAGTGTCTATGTTTAAAGTTCTTGTGAATGTGTAAAATCTTAGTTCAGTGCAACAGTTTCAGCAGGAAGTGCCTAAAAATGAATTGCATTTCCTGTTCTAAAGCAGTGTCTAAAGTTTAATGGCCATTTTTTTCTTAGCCCTGACAAAATGCTCTTTACCTAGTCACGCCGCCCACATAGCCAACTAATTTTCAGGTTTTTTTTTCTTTGCTGTTTTCTATTTGCTTTTGTGGTTGCTTTGTTCTGTCATGAATATGTGATTCTATCATAGCTTAATTTATTTGACAGGCATTTATTAGTTGATACTGTGGGCTAGACACCCAGAGACATACAGTCAAACTAGACATGATTCCTGTGCTCCCAGGCCACTCTGGTAACTCCACACATGAACTGACTGCTCTCAGTGCACCTTCACCCCCATCCCTGGGCCTGCTCTGTTCCTCTTCATATCACACATCTGCTGACATGTTACATATTTGATACTGTGTGTTTCTCCCACTATGCTGTAAGTATACCTAGGGCAGTGCTTGGCACAGAGTAGGGGCACAAAAAGTATCTGCTGAAACAATTAATGAATATTAGAAGAAACACTTTAACATACATTCCATTCTATAAGCCTGAGAGGGGGGTGGTCACACAGGTGTTTGCTTTTATGATAAATCATTGGGGTGTATATTTTCAGCTTATGGGTTTCTCTGCTTGTGTATTACATTTCACAAACTTCTAAGCTTTAAAATCACAGTAAATTACTTATTTGTGGGCGACACCAACTAGTTCTTAATTACCAATGTCAAAATGCATTGCTTGAATAAATCACTTCATTTTATGTTGCCACAGCTTAACCCAGGTAGCCCAGCGACTGTCTATCTAGGCATTTACAACCGTCTGTCTTTACTGAGTGCCTACTTCATTTATTTCTCACTGTGTTATCTGTCAAGAAGTTTAGGGGCAGAAAATTCTTTACAAGATGACAACTTCTCACAGGCCAAGTGGTATAAAGAACGCTAGACTAGCAACTTAACTTCTCAGGCCCTGAGCATACATACAGAGCTGGAGATTTTGGGAGGCTCACTGAGGTGAAGGAGTCAAAAGCTCAACAGTGGTTCACAGAGGAAAGTGGGTAGACCAAATACTTAGTCTTAGTGGAACAGATCTTTCTCCAGACTGGAAGTGGGTGCAAAACTATATCTAAATTCAATGTAAAAAGTCACACATGCAATGAAAAAATCCAGTTTGGCTTCAGTATTCAAAATAAATTCATTTGATGAGTGTGTTCTGCATTTTAGAACATAAATCTGTTTCATAGATAAAATGTGGCTGGCAAGGTTGGTGGGTGTTCAGCATGGAGGATGAAGTGGTGCATGCTTTTGGCATTCTTAGCCTTGTGAGTCCCCTCCCCACTGTGTGTCACTAAGAGGTGACCTCCACCTACAGCCATCACCCATGTGCTTGCGTGTCAGTGTCAGGATTTCATGTCTAGTGCTACGGCTGTATTTGATAAACAGGTTAGGGTCAGTTGCATTAAATAAATATTTTTATGGCTTATGAAAGCCCACGTTTTAGAAACCAAAGAAAATAATTATGTCCTACTTAAGGAGGGTTTATTTCAAATCCTAGCTAGGGCCCCACTGTGGCCACTGCTTACATTTTTCAAAATTGATTTTCCACCATATAAACAGTTACTCTGAAGTTACGTGTGGCATTTCCTCCCAGTAACAATGATACAGTGTCTCTGAAACATTGCCTTGTATTTCCCATTTTTCTTTCTGTGATACTTATTTCTTTACACATTCCTTCCAGGAGCACTTGTACCATGCTTCTACCATGCCAAGTGTTTCCCTGTATGACCCAGGAAGATAGGGAATTGGGAAATTTTACAAGCAGAATTTTACTCACTCCTTGGAAATGAAGGCTTTGCTTGCATTAGTCTCCCCTCAATAAGTCTTATTCACTTTCACATCCAAAGCATTAAGGCCTGCACTAATCGGTTCTCGCTGTATTGCTCCCCAAGGCAAACTTGGGAAGGAGAAGTTGGTCTTTAGAGCTTATCCAAGCTCCCTTCCTCTCTCCTTTCTCTTCTCTCTGTTAGGGACATTTACTGTTTGCTCCTTCCCGGAGGCCATGTGCACTGGCTTCCCCGGGCCTGGAATTTCACCCGGCACTCCCCCATGACTTGATGTCACGGCACAAGTCTGCCTAGCTTCCTGCAAAGTTCACCTGCCTGTGTCCTCATCCAGGAGATCTCTGCTTCCAATTTCCCAAAGTAGCTAAAAAAAGAACTAAGTAGAGTTGTTAATACCTGTCAAAATATAGGACTTATATATCTTTTTGGAAGCAGAAATCAATGGACTTAGAGAGAAAAGGCCTCAATTCACATTACAGCTCTTCCACTTAGGATCTGGGTGACAAATCTCATAGTTTATATACCTTGGTTTTCTCACCTATAAAATGGAGTTGACAATACATACTCTGCAGTATTAAGAGGCTCAGATTAGGTGAAATGAGTGAATTTGCTTGCAAACCGTAAATATTACAGTGGTGCAATATTGTTTTAATTAATAATATTAAGGGAGAAATTGAACCCTTCTCTACTGTTAGCATGAATGTTGTGGGCTGCCCCACCTGTGTGCAGGGTATAGGGCTCTTGTTGGAAAGCAGAGGATAGTTTGTTTTCATAATTTCAGAAATGGATACTCAGTTTCTTTATTTGAACCCCACACCCAGTTTCCTGCCCCCAATCTTTCCATTCATAAATGCTTTAGCTCCACGTAACTTCCATGTGAAAACTCTCCAAGAAACTCAACCCTCCCTGGGTAGGCAGGTTACCTTGGAGAATCAGTGCACACACAATGATGGTATTTATAACTGGGGAGTAAGAACCCTGCCTCTGTTCCAGGCCTGTGGCCTCACTAAATAAATGCAGGACAAGTGGCACTTGAGAAGGATGGAATATGCCTCAAACTCGTTAGGAAAGTCTAGTCAGAGAGGCGGGGTGTAACTGTATATCGTGTGGCAATATGCAACATGGAGGTGGAGCTAGTGGCCAAGAGAGCCCTCTCTGTACAAAGGGGTCAGAGGGAGTCCACTCACCCATGTCTGGGCCTTTAGTCACTAAGTGCTTCCAAAATGTATAAGTATGTAATTTGAGATGCCAGAGAAGAGCAGAGAAAGGAGAAGAAGAAATATCCCCAAAGCTAAAACACTGAACAACACATATGTTACTTAGTCTTTACATCCATACCTCTAAATAGTACAGCAAATATGTTAGTACTTCAAAGAGGAGAGAAACTGAGATAGGTCTTCATACCATGCTCAGGGCAGTCAAGGTTACATGGTCAAAGCTGTAGAATTCTGCAAGGAATTCCAATTTTAGTGGGCTTTCTGGCCTCCCATCCATCATATAGAATTGGCTCTGCATTTCAATTAAAATGGAATCTAAAAGGAAAATCCCCAAGGGCCAATTTCAGTAGGAAAAATACTTTCAATGATTTTTATTGGCTTGAGACTTTGCCACTGATACTTCTAGCCATGTCTCGATATGATTTTGGTCTAATAAAAAAAAGTTTGAATGCCTCAAACCTCTAAGTTAAACATCTTCCCATGGGTTATATTTAAAACACATTGGTGTAATGAAAGCACTATTTAAATTTATCATGAAAGGAAAATCCATAGAAATAGAGGGTCCTGTGTGTCAATAAAATAGTTGCTTATCAATTTATTTATTGAATTGGGTACAATCAGTCTATCCATTTAATATCACACAAGTCTATTGCTGTTTTATGGTTATTAGCATCAGATAACAAAAATATTGCAGGTAAACTTTTCTCCTTAGCTCCAAGGATTGTCAGAAGACTTCCTCGCCAACTCTTTGAATTACTGTGCTTCCTAGAAAACTTTATTTGAGAGGTATGTGAGCAGGGCACTGCCTCTGTTTTTCTAGCATTACCGTGGCTTCAGAGCAAGAGCTCATGGGCTCATTTGAAAATTCTTTTAGTGTTTTCATCCTAGCTCGTGGCATCACATTTTATTTTGGTGTATAGAAAGCACAGTATGTGAGGAGGATAATATCATATCAAAAAGAACCCTGGAGATAGCTGTAAAGTATAACAGTTAGCAACTCGGCAGAGAACCTTCCATCAAACAACCTGAAGTGAGGTTGCTTTGTTCATTAAACTGACCTACATGAACTATTATTGCTATTTGGCTCTGAATTATTAAAAATCAGTAGCAAGATTTAGCACACCTCTAACTCCAGGCTCTCCTGTTCTTCAAGATAAAAACAGTCTCTCTTTGTGCTAGTTAGAAAACATATGTGAATGTACTAGCACTCAGCTTCTAGTGATAACCTTGTTAGTGTCTATATAACTGCATGTAACCACTCAGCATGACATCCTTTTCCATTTCTCTTTATGAATAATTTTGTTATACCTCATCCATTTTCTAGTGCTCTTTATTACAGCATGCTACTACATTTATTAGAGCTCCCATCAGAGAATTCTTCTTCTTGTTATCCTTAATAGTGCCATGTACTGCCCTCTCTTGACTGTAAACCTGGCACTGTTCAAAGTACATTTATTAGTTTATAACCCTTACATTTTAAATTCCTGCCAAGAACTTCCTGGGTGAAGAATAAGTTTGCAATAAATATTCACATACACACACACACACACACACACACACAGGCACACACCGCTGCTACCACCACCACTACCACCAGCACCATCACTTCTATTAGAATTATAGTGCCAAGGGACTGCCTGTTAGTCCACAAACATCAGAAAACACATGGGCTGATAACTCCTTTGTTTAAACCCATTATGATCAGACATTTCAGGAAGGTTTAAGGATTGATTCTAGAACACAGACTTGGACTCGAAGATTTTACTTGAATTGTGGCATCTTGGTTTTGATGCAACAACATTGCTATTCTAGGTTCTTATTGTGCAGATTCTGACTAGAGGCAGAAATAGGCTGAGAATAAAATAGCGGCCTTGGTTTACGATGATTTCTCAATAATCTGATCCAAAACTCTTTTGCAGTTGGCCAGATTAGGTATTAGATGCTTGACATTGGCAAATTGCCTCCTTGGGTTCACTGTAAGACCACCATTGAAATTCAGGGGTATGGAAAATGAGTGGGTGCTCTTGTCCCTTTGTTGGTTAATCACCTATATGCGAAATAGAAGGTTTCTCCCTCAAAGGACAGAATACTCACTCTCTGTTTATCTTCTGTTCTTCAGAGGGAGAGGTGAAGAGGTTGGAAGAGGTGAAGGAACATTGCCAACAGGAACAAGAAGAGAAAAATGGGCAGGAGGAGGAAAAATAGGGAGTGACCACTACTACCATACCATAAAAGTCTGCTATCCATGGAATTTGCCAAATGTGTATCCACACATAATCATAAAATTCACTAAAAGCTTTCACCACTTTTGCTTCAAGTGAATTTGCTCCTTCTTTCTCCAAACAATAAAATACATTGTTACAGGAAGACGTAAGTTCAGAGATGCCAAATATCTTATGATTTTTGGAGCTCACAAACCCATCATTATGCATCTAGCTGCCGAAAGTCCTAATGGATAGCAACAGGCAGCCATCGCCAATAATGGGACCGGGTCACCAGGGGAAATCCACTGGGCTTCACTCATAATTAGGTTCTGTTTTGATTCCCAGAGATGTGTGTTCTCTACTACCAAGTCCAGGAACTGCTATACATATCATTAACAGCAGTCCTTAGGCAGACAGGCATGTCCTCTCTGCCTCCTGTTATTAGCTGTTATTATTATTTCACATTAAACCTTCTTTTGTTGCCTTTTTTTTTTTTTTTGCTCTTTTTGCTGTTGGCATCTAGAATACACATGCTGTTTGCTTTGTATGAGAATTTACACCCACTAGCCTTTGCCACTGTTACTACCATTTCAAGGTCACAAGCAGAGGTGGCAGATTTAGAGACAAAATATCCAGAGATGGGAGGAGCCTGGAATTGGATACCTCCCAGGAGGTTATTTTTATATTCGTTTACAATGACTGTTAAAATGATGGCAGTTTTTCTTTCTTTTTTCCCCCTTGGTCATCCATAAACAACACTTCATACTCCCTTTTCCTTTCCCTGACCCATCTGCTTCCTGATACTGAGTTTTCCACAACTGCATCCATAAATACTATTGCATGATATGTTTCATTTTCAGCAAACTGGAGGCAGTTCCTTAAGTATCTAGTTAAGAAAAATTTCCTGTTGTATATATCCATTTACAAAAAAGCATACTGAACATGCTCAACTCAATGCCTGCAGTTCTTAAGACATGACTTCTGGAATGTGCTGAAACATGGAGCTTCTGTAATGGCAAAGGAAAGCTTGATACTGGTATTTGAGGGGCAAGCACAGCAACTAGCTCATAAAAATCTTGGTGTAAGGAGACGTCTCTAACTAGAACTATATCTTCTAAAAAGAGACTAAGTGACAGGGATCCAAGAAGTGCAAGGAAAACTGAAAGCCTAGAAGATGCCTTATGCTAGTGAGAACAGAAGACAGAAGACGAGAAGGTATAAATGTCAGGAAGATGAAAAGATTCATCTTAAGAAAGAAGAATAGTCAAGGAGGGATCAGAGGCTGGGGTTATACCCAGGATCAAAAGGCAGTAAAAGGAGAACTAGTCAGTGACTCAGTGTGAAGTAAGGACGACCGTGTGCAGGTGGTTTTATTTTTAATATAGGAAATTCAGTCTAGGGACTATTGGTAAGGGTACAAAATGGTGACAAAGATAAGGTGGAAAATAGTCCATATTTGAACAATCACAGCCAATTTCCACCACAAAATTGTTCAACATGGACTGAAAATGAAATTGATTGCTATTTGACTACAACTGATTTGTACATAATGCAAATTTTGCAGTAGACTCATATAACTGTCCCTGATGCACATGAGTTCCTGCTTACGTAAATACAAGAGGCCTTTTGACACCCAAAGTTGTTCCTTCTGAGGCCTTTCCATGGGCACTCTTTGGATGAGACATAGGTACCCCTTCATTTTACTTTCAAAGTCCTCCTCACATCAGAAGATTGTGGGCTTTCTTCCTCTATTTTGCTCTCATCTCATTAGCTTCTATAAAGTTTCTTAATATAACAAACCATTTTTCTTCTCCTTGGTAAAAATAAGTACATACACTTGTGGATTCCATATTTGGACCAGTGGCTAAGGGTCTTCCTGAATGATAATTTCTCACTGTTGGACCTGCCCAGAGGTGAATTAGGGTCCTCGGAAAAATTCAGTACAAATTGCAGGTTTACTATTTATCTTTTATTTAGCGAGATTGTTTCCCTCAACTTCTAAGCCACCGGGAAAATAGTTAAGAAATTTTCTGGTTAGATAAACATCTGAATTCCTGTGGTGATTGTAAATTTTTTTCTATAACTATGTGTATGTGTCACTGATGGCAGTTAATTATTAGAATGGGCCAATAAAGGTGGTTTCTCAGCATTCTTACATTTGTGCTTTCTGTAAGCATTACCCAGATTCTTAACCTCATCTACCACAACAAACAGGCCCTATCACTGCCATATCCCTCTCCACATTGGGATTTACCTGTCTTTTGCCAAACCACCAAGAATCTCAAGTGCCAAAATTAATTCTTGTAATATGCCACCCACCAGGCAAATGCTATTGATTTTTACCTTCAGTTTTCTAGAGTTCTATCATTTTTCCCCAAAATTTATGAAAAATACTCATTTCCTTAAGTTAGAGCCAAATTTACCATATTATTAATATAAATCTCTTTAAATTTTGTAGTCATTTCATTTATCAATAGTCATCTAATTCTTAGCTATTATAATATATGCATAAGTAACAGAGTCATTGAAAGTCTAATCTTTGGTTATACTGAATGTACTGTTACTATTTTCCTTTATCCCTTAACATCCTGGGAATTACAATCCACAAAAGCAATTCAAGCATTGAAAGTAAATGGAGCTCACACTACAGTTTGCATTTTGGATTTACCCCTATAAACCTTTAACTAAGATTTCTGGTGAAGACTGTGCTCTCCCATCACCCAGAACAAACAGAGGGCTATGAGTAGGAAAGTAAGAATCATGAATCTTAATGATGACCAATGTTCTGGCATAAATTTCACAGCTTGCAATATATAATTTTATTATTTATGTGAAAGTTTGCATGATTAAATAGAAGCATATTGACAAATATTGGATAAGTCAACTTTTCTTCATAGATTTCTTATTATGAAAGTCTCTTATGTTACCTGAATCAAATAAAACGGTCCAAACAGAAACAGTTGTTTGCTTAATGGTCTGTGAAACTAGGACCAATGATTGCACTTTTAATTTCTGGCACTTAGGCTCTCAAACATTTAATAAACTCATCACAATGCTAAAATTTCTTCTTTTGCCTCTGTACTCTGTTATGGCACAGAGATTAAATTTCAATAATGTAATCAATAGTATGATGAGGAGATTATGACTTTCTTTTCAGGGATGTATTATACAGAGAAATACAAGGAATCACTTTCTCAGCTAGTATGGAAAAGGGATGTAAGCACTGGCAATCCCTCTGCCTCTCTGTAACCCTACTCAAAGACTCCCCCGTCCCTTCACTCAGCGCTCTCTGCTTCCTGTGCATTGCTCATTCCTAGCTGTTAAAAGCTCAAAATAGCTAAACATCAACCACCTTCCCTATATGTACTCTACTTATCAATTATGTTACCTCATACTCTCTGAATGTATCGTATATATGAAAATATATGCACAAAATATAAAATTATAAAAATGAGATAATGAAATAAACATTATTTTAGAAGATCATTAGCTAATATCTCAAGGCATATTTTCCATTCAGGATTTATTGTTATGATCGTGGATGATAAATCCATATTTCAATTAATTTTTCTTGATTTTTCAAATTCAGTTTGGAAGAAATATTGCAAGATCCAAATAAATCTTCATTGTTTTTAGCTCACAGAAAAAGTTTATTGTATGAGTGGAAGAAGCAGCTTTGTACTTTCGCTATATTCACCTGGGTTTGCATTGGTGGTACTATCTTCAATCAGCATTATGTCTCAGCCAGAAAATTTGTGAGCCACTTGCCTACTTTGGGAGAGTTAGTTTAGTTAAAACTTGATAGTATCATCCATAAATTTACATCATTGGGCATACATTAACTAGAACATACCCCAATATGCTGAAAATAAACAAATGAGTTGAAGGTGACTCTATTAATCATTTTGCCGTACAGAATTATTACCCTTCTCCCAGGGACACTTGTGTAACACATGGTCCTCCGACACACAGACTGAGCAAGAACCATTTAAATCTTCTTATTAAATCTTAATAAATGTTAATTGCATTCTTATTATTAATATAGACAATAAGAATACATAGAAGCTACAGTATTTTCTTCTTGTACCTCAATAGATCATCTTATACAATGGATCGTGTCTATGTATCCAAGTATGTCGTCCTAACTGAAACACCTGATGTTTGCTCTCACAATTTTTCTCTTCTAATTTTCAATACTGTCTCTGGATGATTTTACACACCCTGAAGATGCCAGCTGTATCACCAGTCTAAACTTCTCTTCTCGGCTACAACCCATATATGCATTATAATAACAATTTGCTGCACATCTCCATATGGGAATCTGACTTTTTCAAAACTGAACTTGCACTTTTTGATTAATGGTTCTACCATTCATCCTTTACCCAAGTACGTATGCTTGATCTCTCCTTCTTTGCTTGCCACATTCATGTCAACAGAATCCTTTTATTCCACTCACAATATCTCCAAGCCGCCACCACTGACCCTACTTTCATTGTTTCTGCCCTAAATGATGGGAAGCTGCCTGCTGATTTCCTCTAGTCTTATTACCATCCAACAATTTCTTATAGGATTGCTGGATGATCTATTAAAGGGTAAAAATTTTGTTACTACCTTGTAATAACTTCACATAATGTTCCCGTTTGCCCACGAGATAAAGAGTTTGCTTCTCCAGGGCACGAGGTTTTGTGTGATCTGCTGTTGTCCTACTCTCCTTCCTCACTGCTTGACACTCCGCTTTTACACCATGGACTCTGATCATCCCAAACTATCTTAAAATCCTAAAGTCACCATGATTTTTCATAAATCTACCCATTCTAGGCTTTTCCCTCTGCTTAGAATGCCCCCCAACTTCAACCTATGCTCATCTGGAAAACTCATACTCGCTTGAAGACTTAAAAGTTTCAATCTGTAAAACCTTTCCTGCTGCAGGCAGAATTGCCTTTATTCTATCCCAAGCATGTCTTTTTCACTTCATTTTAATTGATATACCTACTTTCCCCCCCACTTTATGGTGAGTATCTTCTTAGCAGGAGCCATTTCTTATTTATGTTTATAGACTCTAGCACAAAGTCTAATGTGCAGCAGCAAGACATTTCACTGACGACATGTATCTGGAACTGTTCTAGGTGCTAAGGATTCAGGAGTGAATAAAATAGACAAAAATCTCTGAGTTCTTGTGGCATACATTATAAGTCACAATGGATGTTATCAATATTATAATCTATATAACAATACACTATAGTCTACATCACATTGATCTGAGCTGAAATGTGCCAAGTAGCAATAATCACTTTTGTGTCACTAAGCTGACTGAAAATTCACTCTGCCTTCCAGCATGGAACTCATTTCTTATCATCAGACAGAGGAAAGCTCTTGTTAACTGAACACAATTTACATGAACAAAAATTTTTCAATTTTTTAAGCTAAAAAGTAGAAAGATTTGTATAAAATGAAGTGTATTATCTTTTAAATGCCTTTTTTGATCATGTTTGCTAACCCGCCCCTTTCCAAACTAATTTCTTTAAATAGTAGGTCCTTAGTGGTTATTTGTGAATGTGACTAAATGAATGATAACCTATTAAGTCAAGAATCTATATGATTTTTATAAATTTTCTTCCTGAAATAAAACTAGATTATACAAGTTGAATAAGCTAGAGCAAATGTCATTTTCACCATATACATTTCTTATTATGCTCAATGTTCCACTTCTATCTTCCCAAATCATAGGCCCACAGGCCCAGTGCTGCTGGCTTTAACAATTTAAAACGTTTTCCAGATATAATAATGATAGATGACCATGTGCCAGATCTCATATAAGTATTTTACATGAATTGTCTCATTGACCCTTCCAACAACTCCAGGAGCTAGGTGCTATTATTCTATTATTCTTTCCATTTTACAGATGAGGAAACTGAGATGCAGTTATTCTTAATAATCTTCCTATTATCACACTGTTAATAAATAACAGAGCAAAAATTTGTTTTTCTTTTCTTTTTCTTTTTCTTTTTTTTTTTTTTTTGAGGAGAAAAAAAGAGAAGTTTATTACTTTGCTGGTAAAGGGGGATGATGGAGACTGGTATCTGAAATGTCATCATCCTAATAATAAGCAGAAATACAGAGCTTTTAAAGGGTGGGTTCTCAGCTCCAGGCAATTGTTTTTCAACTACAGTTGATGATTCTAATCATCCCATCTCTAAGCCCCTAAGAAATAGTTCATGAGAGACCCTTCCTAGCACCCCAACATAAGTATGGTAATAAAACCATGAGTGAAAAAACAGAGTAAAGCAATATGCCAAATGAGTGAGTCAAGTACTAATCTCTATGCATGAGTTTGCCTCTTTCAGGTCTCTGCCCCAGTTGGAAGCAGAGAAATGGAAGGGATCCTATGAAATCCCTCTAACAACTCACACCTCGTTGAAATTGTCAGAAGTGAAAGCTTGGGTCCACTATACCAGAATAAAGAGGTGTCCCATGGACGAAAAAGACCCAAGCCCCCAGTGGAGGGGCCATCCCTTAGGCAATTTAAAATATTTGTTTAAAGAAACGGAAAAAAATGAAAATGCTGATATTTTTGCTAACCTTTCTGTGATTATTTTTTCTATCTATAGGATGGAAAGACAGCTCCTTCGTGAGGATTTCTCCAGGCTATCACTTCTCCAGGTTATTCTCTTCTGTTGATTTGTCTTGCTGCTGAGTTTGTCATCCTAAACCTTGTTCAGTGCTGTATATGATTTATGAATTTGCAGAAGCTGGTATCTCAGATCAACCACAGGGTGCAACTAATAGCTCTGCACTCAGAGGTCCCATGTTTCTTTCTAACTCAGCCCTATATAGAATATTGTGTACAAGGCAACAGTCCATTTTGCCTTGCTAATCCTCACTGTTGTAGTTATTGCTTATGATTTTTTTTTTGTCTGATAATCTGTTGTTGTAAATATACTGCCAAAGCTTTGCAATGGCTTACATAAGTATAACCCTTCCATTTGAAACATTGCCCCAAATCAGCAGGAAGTAGCCCAATGACTACATTGCCCCTCCTCCCAAAGATGGAAGGGTGGAAGTGACAGGGGGAATATGTAACAGAGAGAATGGCCTGAAAAACAAAATGGCAAAAATATTTTCTGTCTCTTTTGAATGTCCTCCACTCCTTTTTGCGAACTAAAACCTATACCCCTGCCTCAGGCCAGTGGTTGGGAGGGGCAGGGTCATGTCTTTTGTTCTTTGGGCTATAGAAGACGGCTCAACCTGGACGTGGTGGAGGGAGGTCCTGAGTGGAGGTCACGGGATTGTCTTCAGCAGAGATTGGATGATCAGAGCAAGAATTTGAACTTAGGGATTTAGGCCAAGAAATACCCTAGGTCTATCCTGTGCTTCACTGCCACTCATCCAGGGCATTGATGCTGAAAATGAGGAGTCCAGGTCAATAAAACCACCAAACACTGTCTGCAAACATATTGATAATCTACTGGGGATTGGGGGCTGTGCAAAAATTCACAGTAAAGGGAGAAAATGGAGAAGGGAAGAAGTGCTCAATGTGAGCTGAACATAGAAGTTGTCAGTTTTCAACCTCAAAGAATTTCAAATAAAAATTTGTCATTGGCTCAGCAAGAATGAAGAGGAAATAGTAACCACACTGATTATTGTTGAAATTGTTTATGGGAAAATATATAAACAATTTTCTGCCTCTGCTTCACGTCAGTTTTAAATTCATGCTGGCATGCTCAATGTTAAAATGTCCTGATGGTGCTTGGAAGCAGCAGAGTAGACTGGATGGAAGGGCCAAAAATATGTCACTGCTATTTGAGATTAATGAATTCAGTATAAACTGGTCTATCACATTAGCTCTAGTTACCAAGCACAACCAGGATGAATGAGACTTAGGCAATCAGGTTTTGAAGGAATATTGAATTTAGATTTGGTGAGCTTAGGATAGAATTAGAAAAATGGGAATCATGGTGGATGATTGAGAAGGACGATGATAGGGAGATAGATGGAAGGAGAGCCAGAAACAAATTCTACCTACTTCTATCTATTTTCTATGGCTATTTCCACAACTCAACAACTTATAAACTCCCACAGCTACTCACATCTCAGAAATGAGTTCTTTAGGATGAGCCAGATCATCATCCATGGAGTTAAGTCTATGCTCAATCTAGGCTCCATTTCTTGCTAGTTCTGCAAACTTAACTTATCTATACCTCAGTTTTCTCTTCTTTTAAATGGGAATAATGATATTTATCTCCAAAAATTATTATGAGGATCAAAGAGATAATGTAGTATGTCTTTAAGACAGGACTAGGACATAGTAGATAGATGCTCAGTAGATTTCAATTCTCTTCCTCTCTCCAACCTTGGTAATTTCACAATAAAAATAAATGTACCATCTGTAAACATATTCACATACACATACACAAATAAATCACTGGCTTAGAAGAGAAAAAGAAGTAAACTGTCACCATTCAAATGTGGAAAATATTAGCATTATGCTCTGACCTGGTTTCCTCTTACCTGTCTTGCTAAAAATTAAAAGCAATCTGAGAAAATAGGACGCCATTTAATAGTCATAGAACTCAGAGCACAGCTTCTTATAAGAAGCATATTGCCAAGCAACTCCAAAGAAAGTGCCCTGTCTCCCTACCAAGCTGGTTCTTATCTTTGGGAAGTTGTTTAGAAGAACCTTCAGGTTCTCCTTAAACATACCTAATCCTAAATGTTAAGACCTTTTGGGAAGGAGGATTTGAGGCTAACATCTGCTTGAGACTCAAGTTAACCAAGATCAAAGCCATTGTCTTTGCTAGAGATGCCACCTTGCAGTCCAATGTGCTTTCTCTATTTCACCTGGGATTCACATTTTTCTTCATTTCCCTTTGTATAAGTAACATGGCGTTTCAAAGAATTCTACTTCCTGGTCCTAGACTATATCTACCAAAGAAAAGTGGAGTACCCTACTCACAGTCACGCTCTACACATGATGCATAATTACTATAATTATTTTTATGTTAATTTCTAGATATTTCAAAACATGACTTCATTATCAGTGAGGATTTCTAGATCAGAATTTAGAGAATTTAGCCAGCCCTCTAAGAAAATATTAAGTAAACACATAGTGTTCTAATGTGTCTGGCACTATTCTAAGTGTTTTCCTTAAAGTGACTCATTCAATCCTCCAAAAAGCCTTATAAGGTAGTTACTATTATTATCCCTACTGTACAAACAAATAATTTTGGACTGGGGAGGATAACTAATTTACCTAAAGTTAAATAGTTGGTAAATGCAGAAGCTGCTCTGTGTTCCAATCTTTTCTACCGTATTCCACCATTATTCATGATACTTAAAACACTTTGTGCAAAGTAAATCACCTTTTTCCTCCCACTGTCAAAATTTTCCTAGTACAATAAAATTTTTGTTCTGTTCTACCCTTTACCCAACCCCTTGAAGATGGGCAAACAACTTTCTCACAATTTGGAGCGGTATTATTGCAAAATTTACTGCCAGGTTGAGACCTTGCTTGCCACACTAAATTTTTATGACAGTTATAAACACCTAAAAAATCTAAGTCTATCATGGGACTGCTTATAAATCCTAATAATAACTCTCTGACCAAGCAGCATCATAAAGGAGACTAGTGGCTAAAGTCAAGTAAGCAAGAACAAAGGTTTGATGATTTCTTTAGTTTGATGCTTGACTCTTCTTCCCTTTTTCTGCAAGATAGACAGAGAAGGGGAACATGAGGAAAGGTCAAAGGAAAAAATGGTTTCCCATAGGAGCCCCAGTAGATCTAATTTTCTGGACTCCAGTTTTCTTTTAAGTAAAATGGTATTCGATACATTGTAAAGTTCTTTGAAATTCCATTTCACTAAATCCACTCAGGATTTAGGAGGCCAATTTAATAAGTGATTGTAGAATTCCCACCATCCGAGTGCTGCCTCAAGAGTTATTCCCCTGTTGTGTTTCTTTTCAAGTATTGGAAAGCCAATACGTACTGGGGAAATACTAAACAGAATTATAAAAATAAACTATACAGGATAGGACTTTAAAGTAATGAGACCAATTCTACAAGCCATACCTGAAAATCAATGATATTACCAAAATCATACCTATACTTTAGTCAAAAAGGCACAAGACATAATCAATGGGATTAGTGAATAAAAAAGGATTAGAAGAATACACACATGCTCAGAGTAGTGATTACCTCTGGGATTAAAGGGTACTCTAGATTACACTATAATATTTTAGTTTTTTCAAGTGTAATATGTTCATGTATTTTTTAAAAAAATATCATTTAACTCATTTTGGACTAAAGAGCATCTAAACCAACTCAGAAAAAAAATTGTTGCTCAACTTCCTTTTTTCATGAATTTTCAAAGAATGAGATTTGTGCTTTCAAGAAGTAATAATTCTAATACTTCAATTCTTAGCCAATATTGTGTTCTCATAGCACTTCCATTTTAGGGTTGGCATAATTACCATTGCCAAACAGAAATAGGATAACTGTTTGCCATGAATGAGATCTGATTGGTTTATTTGATGCACTCATGGAACCCTGTCATATTTCTCACTAGACTTCATTCATTAATTTATTCAGTAAGTCTTTCCAATATGTTTAACAGCTCCATCATTTGTTTCATTTCTTTCAGTTGATTTATGATTTTATCACCCATTGGATTGGACCCAATGTTGGGTTCTATGTATATTTCTTAGACATCCAAGAACAAAATTTGAGAGAAAAAGCAAAGTGAAAGCATTTATTCCTACACTTGAGTTTTTCAACATAAGCAAGTGCTAATGGATGATGGTGGGGAGAACTATATCTTCAAACAAAAATGATCTGACCATTGGCCTGACTCTTGGAAGAAATTGGATGTATACCCTAAAATTCCTAATGTTAAAAACTATAAATCTTGGTCAAGACTCAGGAAAAAGTATATTTTAATTCTACCACAGAAAAAATATTGGTTAACATGAAATTATTATAAAATTGAAAACAACACTCCATTGTGTTCCTTCCTTCCCCTCAAAATAATTCCAACCTCTTCCAAAGTCTTTAAAAACAAAACAACATAAATTTCTGTGTTTTTCTACTAACATTCTATTGACATTCATAATGTAGTACAGAAAGAACTTTAAGAGGGGAAAATGGCAAGTTACAAAACATATCAAATGGCTTAGGGCTGAGATGGCAGAGGGTGTCCACTCACACTATAACCCGTTCTTTGTTTTACCAGACAGGTAAAACAAAGAACGGGAAGAGAAAAAGAGAAACTTTCATGCTTACTGATCTCCATAATGACTCCAATGTGGAAAAATAGCTCTCCAAGAAAATCACTTGGGAAAATAAACCTGCAGCCCTTCTCATTTGGCACAGGTGGGCCCCCATAAATATATTCACATATATGGTTAATGACAATAAAGTGTAAGTATAGTGGATCATAAGCATTGGCAAGAACTTATCAAGGCTACTGACAGTATGAAGTGGAAGACAAATCCCTGTGGAAGGACCTGGGATAAGTCATTCTTGACTTTTTATCAAATACTGAAATTAACTGAGAATGCCTGGTACGACTGCACCCTGAAGCTAAGTGATATTCATATGAGATATTTCTGGGTTAACACTCCAACCCAGGGAATTAAGGTATAAATACTAGCTTTAATCTCTCCAGCTGCTTGCTCCCATTTGACCCAAAAGCCTTACAATACTCTGTGCTTGTAGAGGCAGTATATGTGCATTAGCAAATGAAATGTCATAGGAAAATTAACTCCTTGCAAAATTTCAAATGGATGTGTTTGTAAATAGCAATTTTAAGTTGAATTTTTTAAAACTAAGGCATTTTAAGAAAATCAAGAAATAAAATGTTTATCATTAATAGATGTCAGAGGTACATGGAAGAATGCCCTGATGGTATTAAGACATCTCTAATGCTTAAGCACTTTTGATGTTGTATCCACTCTTAGCAGGCACTTGTCTGAATCATAATCTCCTGACTGATATGTGTGGACAAATAGAAAGAGTAAGGGCTTTTGAATCAGACCTTGAATCATCTGCATCTTCATTTACTAGCTGTATGTCCCTGGTTGAGTCATCTGGTATCTCTGAGTCTTAATTTCTTCATCTGAAAAGTGGAGATGATAAAATTTACTTCATGTAATTGTTCAATAGGGAGATAATACACCATTAAACTGGGACAAAGTAGGTCTTCCATAACTGACAACTTTTTTATTCCTGCTATTGGTAAAATGAATGCTATTTAAAAACAAAAAGCTTTCCCTTCTCCTAGCAGTTAATCACATAAGGCACTAACAAGAGCAGAAAGAACACAGCATCTATTCAACTCCTAGTATATGCCAAAAATTTCATTTCACACTTTATATACGTTATCTCATGAAATTGTCCAAGTAATCTTAAGGAGTAGGTATTCTTAGCTCTGTTTAAAGATGAGATGGCTGAGACTGAGTAAGATTAGGTAACTTCTCTAAAGTCACACAGCTATAAATGTCAAAGTATCATAAAGTGAGGATTTCTGGAATGTTGCTTGTTCGTCATTGCTTTGCTAATTGAGTCCTTGTATCTCTTAAAATTCATTTTTAACCAGGAGATTGTGTCAGGTGTAATGTCTACAATCATAAAATTACAGTTCTCACTAAAGTTGTCTTCTGGCAAGCTTTGCAAAGAGCTGCAAATACAGCTTATTGGCTTTGTGATGATGTCCAGAAATCTTAGTAATGCAGAGCTTGGAATTTCAACGGCAGTGTTCCATAGATCTTGTCTATAAGGGAAAGGTTTATTTTTCTTCATCATGGCAAAGAGAAGACCTTGCATTTTCAAGGTTCAAAATAGACCCTCCATTTCCTGTATTTCCTTCATATTGCCTTGGGCAACAGTTGATCAAGTATTCTGTACTATGTCAAAACTGTTTGTAGAAATGCTCTAGGAAACTGTAAATTTCAAAACATGTAGGCTTGTTGTCTTCAGAGTACAATAGCTAATAAAGTCATAAGGGCATCAAGGGCTCATTTTTATCTTGTGGGCTCCAAACTTACAAAAAACACATAGACACACATGGACACACATAGTCACACATGAACTCCTGGATTTGCCAGATTACTGGAATATTTGTACGTCCAAGGGTTTGAAGAGATTTTATTCAAAAAGGCTAATCTTAGAATTGTTAGAGTGATTGCAAAACAATGCACAGTGTGCAATTGTTTTGTCATTCACCAGATGTTTAAGAACTACTTGGTAGAAGGAGTCATCATAAAATGTGCCTCCTGTAACACCTTGTATTAAATTACCTTAATAAATAGTTGCCTAATGAATGAGTAAATTCATTCAGAAACTAAACATATGAAATCCTTTTTCCCCTTTAAAATATACAAAAATAATTTCTTGATTAAGGTGGTCAGATGAATCATACTAAATATGTGTTTTCAGAATGAACAAATTTACTCTCACATAACTAATTCTAAAAGAATATACCTTTAATATTCATATATAGAACATACAAAATATATGAAAACCACAAGGAAGAAAGCAGACACAGTACTACCATGTATTTAACATCTTAATCTAAATAACTATTATCTCATGTTTCATATATAAAAAAGAGAAAATATAGAAAGTGTTGTGGACTTCATATTCATTCATTCATGAACAAAATTAAGTCATTTGGAAAGCTACATTTATTTTAATAGTAACAGGAAGAATTATAGCAGCTATTATTTTTTTGTTTGACTGAAGGGCACTTGTTTAACATTGCTATCTCTATGGAAAATTCCAGATCCTTATGAAGTTAGTAAATTGGAATGGCCAGACATTTTGGGAAGTCACTTAACCATTTCATTCATGCTGCTGTCTTTATTATAATTCTTTAAAAAAATTTTTTTTTATTTCAGCATATTACGGGGATACAAATGCTTAGGTTATGTATATTGCCCTTGCCCCACCCGAGTCAGAGCCTCAAGCATGTCCATCCTCCAGACGGTGTGCACTGCACCCATTACTTGTGTATATACCCATTCCCTCCTCCCCTCTCCCATCTGCCCCACACCCGATGAATGTTATTACTATATGTGCACTTAGATGTTTATCAGTTAATACCAATTTGATGGTGACTATATGTGGTGCTTGTTTTTCCATTCTTGGGATACTTCACTTAGTAGAATGGGTTCCAGCTCTGTTCAGGATAATACAAGAGATAGCTATATCACCATTGTTTTTTGTGGCTGAGTAGAACTTCATGGTACACATATACCACATTTTATTAATCCACTCATGTATTGATGGGCACTTGGGTTGTTTCCACATCTTTGCAGTTGTGAATTGTGCTGCTATAAACACTCGAGTGCAGATGTCTTTTTTATAGAACGTCTTTTGTTCTTTTGGGTAGATGTCCAGTAATGGGATTGCTGGATCAAATGGTAGTTCTACTTGTATCTCTTTGAGGTATCTCCAGCTTTCCACAGTGGTTGTACTAGTTTGCAGTCCCACCAGCAGTGTATGAGTGTTCCTATCTCTTGGCATCCACACTAGCATTTATTGCTTTGAGACTTTTTGATAAAGGCCATTCTCACTGGAGATAAATGATATCTCATTGTGGTTTTTATTTGCATTTCCCTGATGATTAGAGATGTTGAGCATTTTTCCATATGTTTGTTAGCCATTAGTCTATCTTCTTTTGAAAAGTTTCTGTTCATATTCTTTGCCCACTTTTTGATAGGGTTGTTTGATTTTTTCCTGCTGATTTTCCTGAGTTCTATATAGATTCTAGTTATCAGCCCTTTATCAGATGTGTAACATGCAAATATTTTCTCCCATTCTGTAGGTTGTCTGTTTGCTCTCATGATAGTTTCCTTGGCTGTGCAGAAGCTTTCTAATTTGATCAGGTCTCATTTATTTATTTTTGTTGTTGCTGTGATTGCCTTTGGGCTCTTCCTCATAAATTCTTTGCCTAGGCTAATGTCTATAAGAGTTTTTCCAACATTTTCTTCTAGAATTCTTATAGTTTCATGCCTTAGGTTTAAGTCTGTTATCCACCATGAGTTGATTTTTGTGAGAGGTGAAAGGTGTGGATCCTATTTCAGTCTTCTACATGTTATTATAATTCTTTATTGTCTTCAAAATAAAATCCAAATTTCATAGCATGACGTTCAAGACCCTTTGATAATCAGGACCTGGTTTTTCTCTAATATTAGCTAGAGAGTTTTGATTTCAATCAACTGACACTGAATATGAACTTGCTCAACCAACAATTGATTTTGTTAGAAAGATATGTGATGCTGATGTGTTGGAAAGGAAGGCTGTAGAACTAAGCTCAGAGCCAGGAGGAACCAGTGTCTTCAAAAGGACTGCAGGGCAGGAGCTCTTGACTGTTCTATGTGGGGATGCTTCTGGAAACACAAGGACCTCAGAGATTCCCAGTCCTTTTGTCACTCTTTTTGAATCCAGGCTAGCAGAAAGCAGGGCAGTTTAGTCCCACTCAGTGATATCCAGTGGGGATAAATAGTTTCCTCCAAATAAAATCAGGTTCATAGTGCCATAAGGAAGTGGAATGAAGGGTTGAAAATATCAGTAATTGTTTGTCTCTCCCTTCCAACTTATTTTCTGCCCCTCTTTTTTCATTTCTTTAGGCACATGGAAGAGCTTGCAGTTCTATGACTCCTCGTCTATTCCTCTGCACACACCTTTCTTTTGCTCTACCAAAATACCCTCCTTTCTTTTTTTACCCTCATAACATAATTCTGACCCAACCTCCAAGACTCAGCCTCTTTTTCAAGAACCTTTGCTAACATCTTTCTCCCACCCTCAGTCCCCCACTGGGCTGGGTGTCCTCAGTCCTTCCACAGCATTCTCTGTTTACTTCTGTCATATCTATCACCAGGTGGCATTGTAATCGCTGGCTTCTCCATCTCCCCTTCTCAGACCTGTCCGTTTGTTTGCCTGGAGTGCTCTACCCTTCTCTTTTCACCCATGGCATGGTGAGTGTTGTGCCATTGGGAGGGGGAGCCTGGGGAAGAGGTGCTTCACGAGCCCAGGAAGTAGGGCTTCCTCATTGGGCGGGGGACTATGAGTGTCAAGTACCTAGTGTGTGGGCTAGAGGCAGGGTGGAGACATAGAGGGACGGATTCTTCAAATTCTGGGCGAGCTTATCTCCTTGGCCCCACGGTTTCCTTGCCCTATGGAGAGAATCTCAGTTGGAGAGGGCCAGGCAGGTTCCCCTGAAGCTCAGTGCCTAGTGCAAGGCACACTGGTTACTTGGGTCCAAGGACAATACCACCTTACCCAGGCTGTGAGTTACTTGAAGGGAAACTATGTTTAACTTTGTAAAACCAGCAATTCCTAGGTCATGTACCGTTAATGCCTTATGTGAATTTGATGAGGACTAAGTGAATGAGTTCTCGAGTCTTAGTTTTCTCTGAAAAAATGGAGGCTATGCTCCCTGTCCTGTCTACTTTATATGAGTGATGCGAGAGAAGGGAAGCAGTTGATGCAGGAGTGCTTTGAAAGGAATTAAAATTTTAAATGATTGTGTCTAACAGCTTCTCAAACAGGTTTATGACTTATTTTGGTTGCCCTCCCAGAACAAGAAACAGCAGAATGTTTTACCAAGTCAATTAGAACAGAATTTGGATTGTATATGTATACATATACACACACACACACACACACACACACACACATATCTATATTGAAGTCAGTACAGAATCTTAGGAATTGGGTTATGACTATGAACAATAATACAAATAGAATCACTAGTATTTTCAATTTCCACAATTTATACTTCTCCTTTTCCCATTAAAAAATGTTAGAGAATCTATAATAAGTGTCCTCAAACAAGAAGAATAGAAGCTCACCAGCTGGCACAGGCCTAATTATTCTTAAGACACCTAGGTACATGCAAGCTAATCATCTTAATTCAGCAATTTCAGGCTGTATTTTATTTTGAGTGTGATTATAACATAGTTTTCTTTTCCTTAAGCTTATTTATATAGGAAAGATTGTCATCTGGGGTATGAAGTGACTCTGGTAAAGTGGAAAAAATAAGTAAGATTTAGAGCACACAGTTTCTCCTCCTGACAGAGCCATGTTCATTCATTACTCATCCATTGTGGAACTGTTGTTGAGCATCTATCTTGCTGTGGAAGTTGTAGAAGATGTGGGGATGAAAGAAGAAATAAGGCATGAGATCTGCCCACAGGAACTTGCAGTCTGGTGAAAAAAACAAAAATAAGCTGTATAATGCCATAATGGTAAATATAAGCATAAATCCTGGTATAGAGATGGACATTCCAGAACCTCCAGCATCACAAAGTAGATGATAAAAGTGAAATCAGCCCATCTAATTCATTCCTATTATGCTTTACATTTGCTCAGTTTCCAGTTTTATTTTACACCTCTCATTTAATTTTGTCAACAAATTTGATGGATTGAGTAGCTACTATGTCACAACATGAAGGTGACCATGGCTTAGTCAGCCTCAACTGGAGGACAGGGACTGTATTTAATTCGCTCCACTTGCCATTGATGGTTGCCCCTCAGACTCATTTCATGAGTGTTACTTGATGAATCAGCCTTTGACAGTTAGTTCTTAATTGTGTAATCCGAGATTCCCATTAAATAGCCAAGAGATTTGAACACTGCGTGTCTGCTATGGGAAAAGCATGATTAACAGAAGCTTCACTCACACCCACTTTTATCCCCACCCTGAGCTCACATTAGTGTCAATGAGTTGCAAATGTGGGTTGAGGGAAAATGACGTGTCATTGATTTTTCAAGATAAGATTTAAAAATAATATGACTCTTGCAGGTGAATTAAATTAGAGAATTAAAATCAACAAAAATTGAGGAACAATAATATGATTACTTTATGGTAATCAACATTTTTCACAATTATATGATGCCATGCTAAGAAAATCCTAGCAAAAGGACCAAAGGAGAAACATACACATAGCCTTTAAGAAAATTATTGGCTGCGATACCTCAATCCTTGACACTTAATACCTGAAATGATCATGAACCATGCTGGGCCCTTTTCATATTGCATATGTAATATTTTCTGAGTTCCTGATACTGGCTTATATTTGTTTAACATCGGTCTGCATTTACTTCACTCCAGCCAGGGCGATTGCATGCATGCACCAGCTGTTTACACATCTTCAGGAGGAGGAAGGGGAGTGGCTAGCTCGCTCTGCACACTATCTCATGTCAGAATAGTTTCCAAGTCACTGAGGGATGTGTGAGACCACAGAGTTGAAGGAAAGTTCGGCCTTTAGTATTTCCTTTTGTGTCTTCTTACGTTAAAAGTACTAAACACAGGCTCAACCAGGCTCTCACTTCATAGGCCAGCTGCACCACCTGTGTTTCCTGATGACTGGGATTGTGGGGCAGTCAATTGTTACGACAGTAATGACTCCAAAACCTTTCATAACTTCCCCAAACTGTCTAGGGTACAACTTCATATGCAACCATCCTTGAGGCTTTTGTTTAGGCAGCTTAAAAGATTCCCCCAGGCGAACAGAAAAGAGAGAGATGAGAGAGAGAGAGAGAGAGAGAGAGAGAGGCAAAGAAAAACTAAGGGTAAGATGAAAATTATACAACAATTACACAATGGTATATGAAGGGTAGCCTTTAACATTGACCTTCTGGATGGCCCTTCAGAGTCCTTCATCTACAGTGTTCTCCTTAAGACTCCAGGCCAGGCACCACGTTTTTGTGCTGCTACTGAGAAAGAAGTCAACTGTGAAAAGACAGTGCTGTTTGTTACTTAGATGACAGACATAAACTGCATGACTTAAACCCCTTTAGTTTGAGTTTAGTTTTCAAGAGAAGAGCAAGCTATGTACTACAGACAAAGTAATACATGTGTAGGAAATACGAGCAGAAGGCTATGCACCATGCAGGAACAGCACGCACAGAAGACCAGTTCACCCAGACCCCACTGAGGGAGCCATGACTGTGTAGAAGGCCCTTGCAAGGATGTGCAAACATGATGATAACTCAAACCCTATGCTTAAGGAGTTTTACAAGCAAGTGCTAACTTACACTAGACATTCACTTTACAAAGGGCACTCACAAATATTAGCTCACGTAATCCTCTCTGTAGCACTGTGAAGTGGAGAGGGCATATGGGATGTAGACTCTTAGAGTAAAATGTAGTGGAGCTACGTTCATTTTCAGATGTTAGCTCCTGGGCTCTTTGTGCTTACAGTTGGTGACTCTGAGACGTTTACACCTAGGAAGGGAAAACAAATATATTAAATTGAACTACTGAGCAAACCATAACCGGGATGGTGATGCCCTAGGGATATAGTCTCATATTTGTTTCCTTTTTTCCCCATTCATCCATAAACACATCACTCACTCACCGCACATGTTGGCCAATTAGAAATTAATACTACTTACTACCATTATGTCATCATTGTAGTGTTATTAGGAAAGGAAGATTTCTTAAAATGTGTCCACATGCTTAATTTTGCTCTAAGAATTAAAATGATTGCATTTTATTGAACTTCTTAAATTTTGTTTATTTATTTAAATAAAAATATAGCACCATAATTTTGAATCTTCAGAAACATGTTCCTGCTAAAAGCAATGGAAATCCAAAGAAAAGACACAGGAACACACACACACACACACACACACGATCTCATAATGTCTTACTAACATCCTGCAACATTATTCCACCAGCTATGCACTAAAGATGTAAACTACCAAATAGCAGAAGATAAATCATAGTTCTCTGCCTGTTTCCCATTTGGTATGCCCATATTCACAAACTTGATAGCAATAAGTAAACCTTCTGCTTCTTTTTCAAAAATTTTATAGGATGCTCTCATGTCCTTTTCTTCCCCTATTTCTCCTCCCACAATTCAGCTCACTCACAAAATGCTATAAAGTTTCAGAGAAGAGGTTTGCTCAAAGCAACTACAAATAAAGTGCATATACATAAATAACTTAGCCTGACTTTTTGTTTAATGTCCGAGATGATTGGAACAGATTGTATCATGAACTACTTTCCCTTTGGCTAATTAAATAGCAGTCCCCACTTACCATAAAGCATATTCTTATTAAAACAAGTATCTATAGTCACTCTGCTGGATAAATTACTCCCAAGTAAGTGCCATAAAGCCCATTACATTCCTGCTTTAGGAATGGAGCAGGTCCAAACAGACAATCAAAGGATTTCACTGGGATTATTTTAGATTAGAAAAACTAAGGGAGACACGTAGCCCTGACAAGATCGTAAAGGCATAAAGGATAAATTAGCGGGTTCCATACCAAACAAAGTGCTCTCGTAGTACCACAGTATATCCAAAAGTAAAAACAAATTCCTACTGTATTAACCTTCGCCAAAATGGAAATCTGTTTATGCAGAAATAAAAATGTCAGGAACAATTGTTATCTCCTGTGCAAATCAAAATGACTGTTTTGAATATTAATTCAAAATAATCCTTTCAAACCAACAACTATGAAAATGTACCATAGGAAAGAAAATGTCTTCATTTCAATAAATTGCTTTTTATGTTTAATAGAAAAGGTTATGTTATGATTTATCATATTAATGAACTATTATTGCATAACCATATTTTTATTGCAATATATTACCTGCTAAATGATGCCTTTTTTTTTTCCCAAGAGAAAAATTTCATAGGACATATTCTATGGGAGTTTTTCTTGCTGCCAGTTGTTAAATCTTTCAAAAGCTGTCAGCAGTCTCAGAAATCAAGTTCAAAATACCATAGCCACCACGAGCATAGACATAGGCTAGTCTATTTTTAAATTGTAATACAAAACTGCCAGAGTAATACCTAAACACAAACGATGATTTAAAACGAGATCATCTTATCTAGCTTGTCAATGCAAAGGACAAAGTCAGTGAAGTGAAATTTAATCCACAACTTCTATAAATATCACCAGACATTTGAGAGCTAAGAGATTTTTTTTTTCAGGCTAATTTTTCTCTAAACTCATCATGCTCTAGAGCCTTCCTGCACTAATCCCTCCCAGGCCCCATCCATGCCGCGGGGAGTATGGACACTAAGGCAGTTGGCTATCCAAGGCAGTCAACACGCTCAACGCCCTACCTGGTCTCAGTTAGGCATGCCCTTTTCCTTAAGGGTGAATGGGTGGCAAAGACATAGGCATCTGCCCTGGAAAATTCCGCAGGAAAGGAGCCGGAGTTGTTTCTACAAATGGCATTCTGGGCTTTCCCTGCACAAGCACTGATTCACCATACGACTTCTGAAGGACGAGACTGTCCTCAGCATTGCAATCAGAGCAACATCAGCTGAGACCCCTCAGAGTATTCTGGCTTATGACATTGAGCTAGTTATCTGACAGAAACAGAGGTGGGACACTTGGGTGTATCTTCCTGCTTAAGCTGCAGCTGCTGTCATATTTTTGGTGGTGAAGCCCTGAAGAAACGAAGGCAGGTGCTGTCATTTCTTAAGGTACTGACTGCCTTTGCTGTCAGTTCATGGGTAAGCTCACCTTTGGCTGCTGCTGATAGATGTTACAGCCCATCATTCACCTCACACCTATGTTTTTGAGAGTATAATATGTGACAGCAATGCATTAGGTGCTGGAGACAAAAGTGAACAAGACAGGTGAGGCTCTTACTCTCAAGGAACTTTAAGTTTAATGAAGGAGACCAACATCGAGTAAGCATTCAAACAGATTAGATATTTGGAATCTGTAAAAATGCAGTTTGGGGAAAATTCCTAACATCTTTTTCCCTTTTAAAAATGATACAAATAATACACAAATATATGCATGTTGTAAAATACCTAAACAATACAATACTGTGAAAATGTTCCTTCTTTCTCCCTGTAACCTACCCCCTTCCTATAGATAACTACTGCGCTTACATTTGAAAATAATATCCAGACAGGTACCTACCTGCATACTTAGCTAGACACACATACAGGTTTGCTTTCTTTTTACATGATATTATAGTATAAATATTATGCATTTGCAACTATATATGAGAAATTTTCCATATAAATATATAGATACCATATTTTTTGTAATTACTAAGTTCCCATATATGAACATAACATAATTTACATAACCATTTTCCTTTGGTGGATGTATGTGTTTGGCTACTGTAACAAACTGGCACAAATTAAATGGCTTAAAACAACAGAAATTTATTCTTTCACAGCTCTGGAGGCCAGAAATCTGCATTCAGTATCACTGGGCTGAAATCAAGGTGTTAGTGGGGCCACACTCCCTCTGGAGGATCTAAGGGAAAATTCATTTCTTGCCTCTTCCAGCTCTTAATGTCTGCCAGCATCCTTTGGCTTGTGGCTGCATCAGTCCAATCTTCAAGGCCAGCATCTTCAAATCTCTCTTTGTTCCATGTTCATGCCATTTTCTCTGTGTGTGTTTAATTGTGCTCTGCCTCTCACTTATGAGGATACTTGTGATTACATTTATAGCCCACCTAGAGAGTCCAAAATAATCTCCCCATTTCAAGATCCTTAAATTATTTCTGACAAGTCCTCTTTTTTTTTTTTTTTTTTGCATAAAAAGTAACATTCACAGATTCCAGGGACTAGAAACTAATAAATGTGGGGGCCATTGTTCAGCCTACTATAGTGGACATTTAAGTTGTTTCTATTTGTTAATACAAACAGTGCAGCTATTCCGATCATTGAACATTTATATTTGGGCACTTGTGTAAATATTTTGGCAGGTGAGATTTCTAAAAGTGAAATTTCAAAATCAAAGGGTCCATCCAACAAAATATTATTAAATAGTGCCAACATATTCTCCAAAATACAAAAACAAAAAACCAATAAGTACCACATCACTATATACTCTCCAAAGCACTTGATGGAGAAGTTCATTTCCCTATACTTTGTTGAACATTATATATTTTAACTTTGTTCTTATCAATTTGAAAAGTAAAACCTGGAAGAGTAGTGTTGTTTTGCATTTTCTTCATTATTAATAGGTTTAAAAATTCCTGTTTGTAAATGGGGTGAACATCAGGAGAATCCAATGAAAGAAGGATTCAAAACAACCTAAACAAATTGTGTCTCTTCTCCACCACCTTCTTTTACTACTGAGAGCATGGAGGGCAGTGGCTTTCTGTCTAACTCAAAGAGGAAAGAAAGCAGCTCACTGTACAGTGTATAACGTCTTCAGGATTGAGGAGCACAGAGTACGTAATGGGGAGGTGCTAGGGGTACAGGGAAGCCTGAGGTTTCAGTTGAGCTCCATATCAGACACTGAGGGGAGGGGACTGAAGGAGAGACAGCTTTGTCTAGCAACTAAATAAGTGCATTGAACTCTCCATCCGCATGGTAAGTCCTTCCAAGTTAGGCAATTGTATTCTAGTGGCATCCTGTCTGTAACACTCCTTGCCCACTAATCCAAGTCCTATGGCCTGTCCTCCTCTTAAGGCAGCAGGCTATTGGAAAATGGAGTCCTAAAATCTAAAAGGAATCTTACACCAACTATCTGGACTAATTAGTAATAACTCACTTAGGAAAATGATCTAACAACTAAGGAAAACTAGGCAGTTAAGGAAAACTAACCCATGATAGAGAAGGATCAAGACTGATAAAAGGAAAAAGAAAAATTAATCTTAGTGGAAACAATGATAATCCAAAGAAAAGAAGAAAAATTTAAACAATTTTCCTCAGAGCTTTTACCACAATGTATCTGCAAAGTAATATGAATCAGATAATGCCATAAATTATAGTAGACTCAATAGCATGGAAAAATATGTAATTTCTGGAAAGTATAAGATGTACTTATTTGTGTTAACATACAAGAAAGTCTAAGATTCGACATTAGGTGAAGAGGGTTAGTTGCAGAATGCTGTGAATGCTGCAATTCCAGTTGCTGAAAACTTGTAAATAGATGGGAGAAGGTGTAGAAGATAGACACCAAACTGTTCAGTACAGGAGAAGGAGGAAAGGGAAGACTGAATTTGTTTTACTGCTGCTGTACAATTTGAAGTATTTTTCAGTGAGTGTGGATTATTTATGTAGTTTAAAAAGAGACAAAAAAGATGTAAGAAATAATATTATGTTGCTGCAAAAGTAATTGTGGTACAAGCATTGTTGCAATTTGCTGTTTCATATTGGAATACATTCTTAAATAAATGTGATTATGTTATACATCATTTTAATATGCATTCCCCCTTTTTGTTTTGCTAATGACTTATTACTTGCTGTTTATTTTATATTTATTTTAGACTATGAAAATGATATTAGACAAAAAGCAAATTCAAGTGATTTTCTTTTTCTTTTTTTATATTTTTTTTTATTTCAGCTCATTATGGGGGTACAAAAGTTCAGGTTATATATATTGCCCATGCCTCCCCATCCCCCTAGTCTGAGCTTCAAGTGTGTCCATTCCCTAGACAGTGCACATCGCACTCATCATGTAGGTATGCACCCATCCCCTCCCCCCACCCCCAGTCAGAACTGATTTTCTTATTTGAGTTCAAAATGGGTCATAAAGCCTCAGAGACAACTCTCAACATCAACATCGCATTTGGCCCAGGAACTGCTAACGTTCAGTGCAGTGGTGGTTCAAGAAGTTTTGCAAGGGAGATGAGAGCCTAGAAGATGAGGAGCACAGTGGCCTGCTCTAGGAAGTTGAAATGGCTGCAAAGTTCTCAGAAAAAAACTGAAAGACATCAAAGGCAATACAAAGGGTGGGGGGTAACACAATTTTAATTTGTGATATATAGATACATATGGAATCATTACAATCTTTTGTTTTTGCAATCTGCTTTACATTTCTTTAACAGTATATAGTAGACATCTTAGGGCAATGATTAAAATCGTGGCCCTGTGGAGCTAATTGGGTTGGGTTTAAATCCCAACTCTACTGTGTACTATGTGACCTTGTGCAAGTTACTTAACTTTTCTATGCCTAGCTTTCTTCATCTGTAAAATGGAAATTAATGCTAATACCTAACACATAGGATTGTTATGAGGATTAAGTGATAATAGTGAGTGATTATTAAATAATAAATAGAATTGCCTATAACTAATCTTATGCACCTGGTCTTCCTGCCCTACCACCTATTCAACTTCTTTTGCTAAATAGAATTTCTGCATTCTTTGTCATTTTTTATTATCTTTCATAACCTCTCACTCCTTACGTATCAACTTAGCCCAACATCATCTCCTCGAAGCTATCTCTGGTGACTTACCCACCCCATGCTGCCCCTTTGATTTTCTTCCAGGAATACCTTGTTTACATAATTGCCTATGGAGTTCTCTTCACAGTGCACTCATTCTGATATTTACATAAGCTAGTCTACTTTTCTTGTGGAAGAGGAAGATGTAAAAGGGGGAAAACATGCTCACCGAGACTCCATGATGCATCTTATCGTATGCCACCTGTTTCTCTTGGTCATCATCTCCTTATTGTTTTACATTTGTCAACTTTACTGGGATTGAAATCAGTCAATCTAGTATCTCTGGGTGTTTGATACCATGGCTGCCAAATAGTAGCAACTCACGAATGTCTGCTAGGTAAATGAAATAGAGGAATCTCTATAATCTGGCTTTGTTTACCTCCATACCTCTCCATTGATGCATATTTTAAAATTAAGATATAATTCACATACCATAATATTTACCCTTTTAAAATGCACAATTCAGTGGTTTTTAGTATATTCACAAAACTATGCAACACAATCCCAGAATATTTTCATCATTCCAAAAAGAAACCTCAAACCTCTTAGTGGACACTCTTCATTCGTTCATCCTGCCAGCCCCTGGCAACAATTAACTTATTTTTTGTCTGTGTCAATTTGCCTACTCTGGACATGTCATATAAAGTGAATCATACAATGCGTGACATTTTGTGTCTTGCTTCCTTCACCTTAGCATAAGGCTTTCAAGCTTCTTCCACAGTGTAGCAAGTATCAGCACTGTGTTCCTTTTTGTGATGGAATAATATTCCATCATGTGGATATGCCACATTTTGTTTATCCATTTATCACTTGAGGGGCATTTGAGTTGTTTACACTTTTTGACTAATATGAATAAATTTTCTATGAACATCCCTGTAGAAGTTTTTCATATTTTTTCATTTTTCTTGGTATATATCTAACAATGGAATAGCTAAGTCATATGGTAACTCTATGTTTATTTTTTTAAGGAACTACAAAACTGTTTTCCAAAGAGGTTGCACTATTTTATATTTCCACAAGCTTTGTATGAGGGTTTCAATTTCTCCACATGCATGGCAAAACTTATTATTATATGTCTTTTTGATTACTGCTGTCTTAGTGGGTGTGAAGTGGTAGCTCATTGTGGTTTTGATTTACATTCACCTAATGATTACTGGTGTTGAGCATCTTTTCATGTGCTTATTGGCCATTTGTGTATCTCCTTTGGAGAAATGTCTATTTAAGTTCTTTGATCATTTTTCAGTGAGTTATTCAGCTTTTTATCATTGAGTTGCAAGAGTTCTTTATACATTCTGGATAAATATATGTTTTGCAAATATTTTCTTTCATTCTGTGGGTTATCTTTTCATATCTTGATAGTGTCCTTTGAAGAGCAAATGGTTTTAATTTTGATTTTTAATTTTGGTAAATTTTGAAGTCTAATTTAAATGTTTTATGTGGTTGACACTTGCGCTTTTGGTATTATATTTAAGAAACCATTGTATGACCCCAATTCACAAAAATGTAGATCTATGTTTTCTTGAAATAACTTTTTTAGTTTTAGCTCTTATATTTAGGTCTATGATCCATTTTGAGTTATTTTTGTGTGTGGTGTATGCTAAGGGTTCATCTTCATTCTTTTGCATGTGGACATCTAGTTGTCCCAGGATCATTTGTCAAAAAGTCTATTCTTCCCCCTACTAAACTGTTTTGACAACCTTGTTTAACGTAATTGACCATAAATGTAAGGGATGCTTTCTGGAATTTCAATTCTATTCGATTGATGTTAGGTCATTAAATATGAAGTGTCCAATTTCAAATCAAAAGTGTAGTTTATTATATCTCAAACAAGAAGCAGTACAATTAATCAAAGTATGTGCCTAAACTATCAACATAGCTTTGCCATCTTAACAATAGCTTGTTCATCCTAGCAGCAAGGAAGCCTGGAGAGCAAGTGGCCATGAAATCATGAAGGGTGTTTTCTATAGCTTGTTGAGAATCAAATATTTTTCCTTGCAAGAATTGACCAAAGCCTGGAAGAAGTAGCAGTCAGTTGGTACAAGATCTGGTGAATATGGTGGATGACAGAGAATTTCCAAGTCCAGCCTCTGTAGTTTGAACAGCATTGTTTGTGTGACATGTGGTTGAGTGTTGTCTTGCAAGAGAATTGGCCTGTCTCTATTGACCAATCTTGACTGCTTAATTGCAAACATCCTCATTATTTTGTACCATTGGTTGCAGTAGACATCCACTATAATGGATTGAGTAGGTTTCATGAAGCTATAGTGGATAATACCAGCACTGGACCACCAAACAGACACCATTAGCTTTTGTTGATGAATACTTGGTTTTGGACTGTGTTTTGGCACTTCATCTTTATCCAACCATTGTGCTAAATGCTTGCGATTGTCAAGATGAATCCATTTTTCATCACACATAACAATATGGTGTAGCAATGGTTTGCCTTTATGTTATGACAGCAAAGAAAGGCAAACTTTGGGAGGACTTCTCTTCCAATACTCATTTAATTCATGCAGAATCTATCTATCCAGTTTCTTTACCTTGCTGATTTGTTTCAAGTGGTCCAATATTGTTGGAATAGTAACGTCAAACCTTGCTGCTACACATGTAGGTTGAGATGGATTTGCTTCCACTACAGCTTTCAGCTCGTCATTATCCACCTTGGTCTTATGTCGCCCACGTGGCTCATTTTCAACATTAAGTCCACCAGAACACGACTTCTCCAACTATCAATGTGCTGTGCATACATTAGCTACATCCTTCCCAAACACTCTGTTGATATTTTGAACTGTTGGCACTGCATTGGTTCCACAAGAGAACATGTATTTGAAAATAATACGAGTTTTTAACTTATCCATGGTTTCACAAAAATTGCTCTAAAAAGGATTTGAAAGTAAGCACAAGCCAAAATGTACATTTGCACGACTGAGGATGTACCTTCACAATAAAAATAAAACAAGAAGTGTCAAAGTGAAATGTCATAAATATCAGCTGTCAAACTTAGTACTCAAGGAAATCAGACATTTCATACTTAATGACCTCAATGCACGTGCCATTCTTATGCCAACACCATGCTGTCTCGATTACTGTAGCTTTGTAGTAAGTTTTGAAGTTTGAAATGTGAGACCTCCAAGTTTTTTTTTTTTTTTCCTTTTTTGGCTATTCTGGGTTTATTGCATGTCTGTGTGAATTTTATAATCAGCTTGCCAAGTAAAACAGCAGGGATTTAATAGGGAATGCATTGAACCTACAGATCAGTTAGGAAATTATTGCCATTTTAACAATATTAAGTCTCCCATTCAATGAACACAAGATGTCTTTCCATTATTTAGGCCTTCCCTAATGTCTTAAAAATTATTTTCTACTTTTCAGTGTACAAGTCATTGTATCTGTTTTGATAAATTTATTCATGGATATGTTATTATTTTAGATACTATTATAAATAAATTATTTTCTTAATCTAAATTTTAAATTGATCATGTATAAAAATACAATTGATTTTTCTCTATTTTTCTTGTATTCTGCAACCTTATTGAGTGTGTTTATTAGTTATAATAGTGGTTTTGTGGTTCCTTAATATTTTCCATATATAAGTTTATGCCATATGTGAATAGAGATTGTTTCATATCCTTCTTTTGAAACTGGATGACATTTATATATTTTTCTTGCCTAATTTCTTTGGCTAGAACTTCTAGTATGATGTTGAACAGAAGTGAAGAGAGTGGACATCTTCAGCTGCTCCTGATCTTAGTGGGGAAAGTTTTCAGTCTTTTACCATTAAGTTGATGTTAGCTGTATATATATAAATTTTTTTATAGATGACTTTTACAGATTGAGGAAGTTCCCTTCTATTTTAAATTTTTTGAGTATTTTTATCATGAATGGGTACTAGATTTTATCAAAAGCTTATTCTATTAATATAGTATATTGTATTGATTGATGTAATGTTAAAACAACTTTGCATTCCTCAGATAAAATCTACTTGGTCATAATGGAATCCCTTTTTTTACCAAAAAAAAAAAAAAAGATGGTTGGATTTTTGTTTGCTAGTATTTTGTTAAAGATTTTCATGACCAAATTTTTTTTTTTCAAATTTTTTAATTTTATTTTTTCCTGAAGGCTTGTTTACACTGAAATGACCAAATTCATAAGGATTGGTGGTCTCTACTTTTCTTTTCTTATAACATATGTCTGGTTTTGGTGTCAGGGTAATGTAGACGTAATAATCTGAGCTGGAAATATTTCCCTCCTGTTGTATTTTTTGGAAGAGTTTGTGTAGGACTGATTCTAATTCTCTTTAATTGTTTGGTAGAATTTACCAGTGAAATGATCTAAGCCTGTGTTCTTTGTTGGGGGAAGTTTTATTATTATTATTACTAATTCAATCTCTTGTTAGAAATCTACTCATATTTTTTAAAATTAGTCAGTTTCAGTATTTTATGTCTTTGTAGGTTATTTGATTTGTTGACATATAATTGTTCATGTTATTCCCTTAAAAACGTAGTTATTATTGGTAACATCATTAGTAATGGCCGATCTCTCATTCTTGATTTTGTAAATTTGATTTTTTTCTCTTCTTGATCAGTTCTTACTACAGATTTGTCAATTTTATTTGTCTTTACAAAGAGCCAAATTTAAGAGTTTTTTTCCCTACTACTCACACTGGATAATTTCCACTTATTTTTCTTCCAGTTCATTGATTCTTTCTTTTGCCAGTTCAAATCTGCTGTTGAACTCCTTAGTGAATTTTCATTTCAGTTATTGTACTTTTCAACTGCAGAATTTTTATTTGGTTCCATTTAACAACTTCTGTGTCTTTATTGATATTGTCTTTTTGGTTAGACAACATTCTTATATTTCCCTTTAATTCTTTAGAGTGATTTCCTTTAGTTTTTTAGCATATTCTTAATAGCTGGTTTAAAGTCTGTCTAGTAAGCCCAATGTCTGGGCCTCCTCAAGGATAGTTTCTATTAATTGCTCATTTTCCTCTATAAGGTCCATGATTCCCTCTTTTTTGTGTGTATGTTTTGTATTTGTTTTTAACTGGACTTAAAAAAAATGTATTGTGATAACTGGAAAGCAGTTTGCCTCTTCTCAGATTTGGCTGCTGTTGCTATTTGTTGTTGTTATTTTTGTTATTCTTGTTCTTATTTGTTTAATGACTTTCTTTTCCTGAATTAATTCTCTAAGTTTGTTTTCTTTACTGTTTGTGGCCACTGAAGTCTCCACTCAATTAGCTTAGGTGGACAGAGATTTTCTTAAATGTCTTAAATCAGTCCTCCAGCCTTTACCAAAGGGCCCTATGTGTATATTGGTGTACATTTTCATTGCTTGGGCAGACAGTTTATAACTCTGTTTTACTTTCATTTCCTGCTCATGCAAAGCCTCCAGGTCAGCCAGAGATGAGGCAGTAAGGCCTTCTCAGGCCTTGCGTCAGCAGGTGCACAGCCTTTCTTTAGATTGTGTGTGCTTCTTTAGATTCCCAGGAAAATGTCGGAGCTTCTCAAGCACTCTATGGACATTTCATTCCCCAGATTTTTGTTTTAAGTTTTTTGGTCACCTTCTTCTTTGCCCTAGCTGTTATCATGATTTCAGGCAGCTGTGATCTTAAACAATTGCCATTGGTTGTTTTTAACAAATGTCCATGGAGTAAGTCTGTCTCTCAGTGGGTAAATGCTGCGTCAGGTCAAATAAAGACAAATCCTGCGAGTAAGTGTTTTCAAAGAATGTCCAGAGAGGTCTAACAATCAAAATTCTCTGGCAGTGGGGCTTTTGGGCCCCCTCCTGTGGCAACTCAAGTACTGGTTTTCATTGTTACCACCGTTATAATAAGGCTGTTGGTTTTCAAGGCTAACATGGCTCAAGGGAGAGGACAATGGTAATAGCTTAAGTTATAACACCACAAAGCCTGTTGTACTTACTATGATTTAGCAGTTTTCCTTGAATAATTGTCCCTAAATTTTTTAACTCTTTATTAGTACCAGAGTTTTCTAAAAAGTTGACTTTGACCATTTTCACTAATATTCTTATTTTAATATGGAGGAAAGTAATCTTGGAGGTCCTTACTCTGACATTCCAACAGTGTTCTTTCCTACAGATACTATTAACAGCATAGGCAAATTTGTAAACACAAGACAATTATAAATTCTAAATAAGTTGTAAATAAATTTCTGGTCATGTCAATACTACCCTCAGTGGTGAGAGAATGTGAATAAATAACAATATAAGCTAACAAACTTGAACATTTACTGATAAGAGTAGTTAATATTTTTTAATATCTTTCTCACCATAGGAACGGCTGCTTTGAGCATTCTTGTTTTAAGAAATATAATTAGGAATCTTTATTAGTCCCCAACTCTTTGAATAATTGAAGTCTACATCGTCAGCCACAGCTCCAAAGAAATACTGACACCTTCTTTTCTGGGACTTGCCTTGGTTCCTGCTGGTTACCTCTTCTTATTTTTCTATTGCTTAGCTTCTCTTGAATCTCAATTTTCAGTTATTAAATGAATTTACTAACATGTCAGCTGCTGGCTCAACAAGTAAGAGCTATGAAAATACGTAGCCAGTGGGGGATATTTCAATATTGGACTCATGTGAGGGACATCTAGAAGGCACAGTGTAAGACACTCAGAAGGAGCAGAGATAGGTGCATATATAAAGTTAAAAATGCATAGTGTCTAACCCAGGGTAGGCATGAAACAAATAATATTGCAAACAAGCAAGGGAAAGAAGGACTTTATTGTAATTTTTCTCTGATTTCTCCCTTGATTCTTAACAATTACATTTTCATGCATTCGTAGTTTAAAAATCTGTATGTGCCCTATAGGATTGCTTTAACCAATTCAAAATGCATGAATAAAGTTCTAGAAACAAGTTGTTAGAAGATATTCCTCAGTGTTATTTGAAAATTGGCTGTTAATGATTCCAGAGTGACTTCTAAGCCCTATTAAAGAAACCAAGCAGTAATAATGGCATTTTTTAAAAATTTAACTCACTATAACCTCTGATACAGACATATTGAAACTAAGGTTTGGAAATGCAGGTGCCTCTTGATCCAGCATTATGTATGAGAGTCACTCTAGCTAGTGATTCATTGTTATGGTCTGCTTCACCCGCTTATGATTCTATTGGAGCACATTATGATTCTATTGGAGCACATTTGTCACATGACCATTACTCGATGACAATAGCCTTTAAGATAATTCAACTTTATTACTTGTTGAATATATTTCCCAAATAGATTTTTCATGGGAAAGACAATGCCCCACAGCCCAAAGAGGAAATCTTTTCAAGTATATCTGCTATTTTAAATTAACAGATGGATATTCTGAGATATAAATCTATCGTTGTGAATATGGTTAACGTCAGTCTTTATTTTGACTTTACCCAGCAGAACTCAAATTTATAAGTGAACTGATTCCATTGTGTTCTTTATCTGTATACGAGACCCTATATACATATTAACCCCACCAAATAATCACCTGATTTTTCAGTAGAATATGTTGAATGACAACAATGTGACAAGGAGACCTCGAAGCCTTAACTAGGCTGTGGGCCTTTCCAGTCATTTATTTTCCCACTTCTCTTCCTCTCATCCTCCTCTTCTACCCATTCCTGTTTTCCATGACAACCCACCTTTCCTTCCATCATCCAAACATAAAATTATCATTTGGCCAACCTAGTTCTTAAAAATTGTGCCAATTATCACCACTGTTCCATTCTCATATGACTAGAGCTCTTGTTAAATTGCTATCAATTTATAAATACATGCTTATCTAAAAGTTGAAGTTCTATTTTTGCCATTCAACTCAGAAACTTGGCTTATATCTGCTTGGGCTCATTGTTTTGCTCTACATTTGCTCTTAAGATGTATCCTGTGGTGCATCATTTTAGCATAAAATCTAATAAACAATTATAAAAATTAAACATTAAAATGACAATTTACTACACAAGCAGTGTGAGGAAAGAGTGAAGGAAGCCGGGATGGAAGCCCACAGCCCCACATAGCTGTGTCTCTGACATATCTTAGCCTTTAATGAAAAGTGTTTTTATGTACCATCCTGCTTATCTATGTGTTCACAGGTGTGTGAAAGACTCTCATCTGCAGAATAAAATACCCCATGGCACCATGACAATAAAAGTAGTGACTCTCATCTATCTTTGCCTGAGGAAAAGAAGGCTTGAGAACACATACAAATAGAACATGGAAGAGAAAAATAAAAGGCCACAAGCAAAGCTTAAATTGTTTCCATTTGGGTCAGCAGAAGGGAATGCCCCACGTAGAGCTAGGAGGCATTGACCTTGCAATCCAGCAACTGCACCCACAGATGTGGCAAGATGGTCCAGGACCCTGGTTGGCACAAATGTAGCTGTGAACTAAATTAAGGAAGCAGAAAGACACATTAAAAAAGCAAGATAAGAACCTAATCGCATCTTTCTGGGCAGAGAGAGAAAGATATTGCTAATAGAATAGATTGGGGAGGGGGAAGGACAAAAGTACAAAGAAATATCCTGGAGTAGACAAGTTATCTTTAAATACAAACTCGAGAAGCCTAGCTCTATTGGATAAATTTGGCCAAATGGGCTAAAAGTTAATTTATTCTGCTGCCATAGCATCTTTATTTTCTCCAGTATATAAAACAATCCATTAAATAAGATGAAGTCTTTTATTTTTTAAAGCATAGGAAAAGTTTTCTCTTAAAAAAGTGTACTTTTAATGGTCCAAACTATTCCAAGTCTTTCTTTATATTAAAACATTGAAGGAAATAAACCAATTCTGAACTGAAGCTCAGGGTTCTCTCGTTATTAGCAAACCAATTCTATTTTCAGAACGAAGCAAAGTAAGGATAAAGAGGTGAGGACCAAAAAACCTTGCCAATGTTTCTGCCTAATTGTAAGTTCCGAAGCATCGTTGCCTAAATCTCATTCTGCGTGGCCAGAGGAAGAGTGTTACAGTAACCAGAGTGCTGGTGAGGCCTGAATGATAATATTTCATTTAGGAGGACAGTGGCCACCTGAGAAAACAGACAACCAAAAATTGGGCCTAGTTTGAAATAGCGCAGTTTCTCCTCAGACGCTTAGCCTCCTGGGAAGCCAGCTACCTGTTAGACAGGATGTCACAGCCCTGGCATCTATTTTCAAAGATTTCATCATTTCAGAAACAGGGGAAAACCCACATTCCCAGACACACAAAATAAACTCTAACACATTGAAGGGCATTGATTTCCTTATACCTGGAATACTTATGCTTTTGAGTCAAGCATTCTGAGTAGGAAAGGGAGGTACATCATAGAAACAGTGGGGTGTAATGACTTTCACTGCAGTAGAGTGAGGCTTATATCATACTGAAGAGCATTCAAAGAAGAACGGTCCATGCATGTGCAGAATGGGCACATTTTACTAGGTTTCTCCTTCTCCACAATTTTATCTTCTCAAGCTTGAATTTACAGGCTTAGGTTTCATAGTGTAATTACCAGGTTTAATATCAGAGAGGAGGGCAGCTTTGGTTTTTAGAGTATGTTTGGTGTTTATTCAAGGGAAACAATCTCCAATGCAGTTTCATTTTCTTTTTATTTTCACTAGGGAGGGAGGAGGGGGATGAATACTGATATTTATGGAGTTTAAGGGTCTGGCAGCACTGGGAACTGCAGAACTTTGTTTATCCAGAGTCCAGTTTCAATCCAGAGGGTGCCAATGCAAACTTCTCCAGACCACCACGCCAAAAATGTCAACCCTGACTTGGAGCAACAGCCTTCCACAAGCGGGGAGAGGTATTCAGGGCCAGCTTAGTTTGAAGCTGAACTATGAAGAAAGCCCAAGCACTAAACCATGCTATCTCAAGCACAGCAGTTTAAAAATATGCTTTTTATCAGATTTTCCTCATATTTTGCCTCATATTTTTTATCACAGCAGGAGCCTGCCATCACCAGCCAAGCTGATTGACTGTGTCCTCTTCCAGCATCCGCCTTTGATATTCATGTCTTCAGGAAAGCTGCATCCCTTTCGCTTATACTCTTGCTGGGGTCTCTTTATGCACCCACTATTACTGCCATTACACCTGTCCTCCAACTGGGACGGAAGCTTTAGCACATCAGGATCACCTGCAAATCTACTAACTGTGGGTGCCATCAGAAATGCAATGTTGTCAGCACTTTCTTTCCGTTCTTGAGACATTACATCTCCAGAGCCATTGGGGCCCTTCTAACAGCTGGAAATTCCTGATTTTCAGTACAATTTGCTTCTTCCTTTTCATATTGCTTAGTATCAGGGCCAACTTTTTAAGGCAGTTTTTAATGAACCCATAACCAGTGTGTTAAATATGTTAGTTGAGTTTTTCCATAAAGCTAAGTTAATATAACATGATTGTTTTCTTAGGCACCCTGTGGGGAGTAAAGAAGGTAGGGGGTAGGAAAAGTGGGGGTGTGTAATTGATATAGTTGGTATATTGCCAAATTCACCCACCTTTCAGGACCCCCCACCCAACAGTTAGCTGAGCTTTCTAAAATAGAAGCTATCTACGGACAGAAGCCAAGAAGGACTCCAACTTCAAGTGTAAGTCTATGGGAAAAGCTGCCATGCTTAGAAAAATTAACTTTTCAAATGCTGATCAAGGTTAACTCTTAATAACTAGCATGGACAAACTTTAAAGTTGAACTATATGCTTCCTTCTGTATTTCCTGGAATTCTTGTCATTATAAAACTGTATAAGAAGATCACCACAAACTGATCTGTAATGTTAATCAAATGATCAAATGCAATAAAAAGAATAATATAGCCATATTTATTTTTCTGTAACTTATATTGCCTATGGCAATTTGTACAGTGCCCAGTATGCAGAAGATTCCTAAGTTTTGGAAATTCTTTCTAGGTATTCCTTTGTGATCTCACTATTCAGTCCCGTGAAAGCTGGCAAATATATATCACTAGCCAGAACTGTTCATTTAAACTCAAACCTTTAAAACCGTGAAGTGGGAAGATAGTACTAAAAATTTAAAAACAAAAGCAAAATAAGGAATCAAGTACAATATACTAGTTAAAATCCAAGACTCTGGAGCCAGATTGCCTGAGTTTCAGTTTGAGCTACTTACTACCTACATGATAGGCACACATCATAACGTTTCTGTGGTTCAGTTTTCTCATCTGTAAAATCAGGAACAATAAGAATATTTACTCACTGTATTAGAACGAAAATTAATTGAGTTGATATCTATAAAGGGTTTAGTGCTTAGTACATAATAAGTGCATTTCGGTATTTATTGAATATAATGCTCTCAAAATGTAGTCATTGATTAGGGGATATTATTTCCTTGTCAGATTCAACAGCACCATAGATGGAAAGAATATATACATTGAGCAGAGAACTAAATCTATTAACTATAAAATATTTCAGTGTCATGGTAGATATTCAAATTAAAATAAAATATTGGAAATTAAGCATTTATAGCCTTGGCAATGGTGTTAATTTAAAGAAATTGGATAAAGTTTGGAGATAAAGTGACAGAGATTTTGCATTCCAGTTCTGACATTTACAAACTATATGATTAACATCTCTACAGCCTATTTTTTTCATTTATAAAATGTGTTTTTATAGTACCTCCTGCAGTAGGTTATGGTGAGAACTAAATAAATCAGTACTTATAAAGTATAATACTTAGCACAGTGTCTAACATATATTAACCACGCAATAATATGGAATTTTTTTTCAATTCAAATTCCAATACCTTGTCTCGTTATCAAGGATTTGAAGAGTGTAAAACTCCAAAAATTTTAAAGATTCAGACAACAAAGACCAGATTTAAAGATTAATCAAAACCTTAAATTTTGTTTTTCTTTTGTGGCATATTTTTGGACTTGTAGCTATCAAGCTTTGGCACCCATGAAAAGGAAAGGTTTTTTTTTTTTTTTTTCCCCTTTTACACCAAAATTTTTGGAAAAGAGAAGCAGTGAACATTATATGAGAGATGACAATTGCTCATGGTTAGCAAAGCTCTATATATTTTTTACATATTGCTAAACAATATATTTAAAACTGGAAATTACTGAACAGGAGTACATAGCATTCTAAAAAGATGTTAAATAATTACAAGTCTCTAAGGAATTTGATCTAGAGTTTACATTTTTATTTCAGTATTTTTAGATTCACACAAGTTCCATTTCCTGTCAAAATTGATTTGTCTCTATCCTCCTTCAAAATCCTCACAAGCACAGAATTCAAAGTTATATTATAGAATCTTAGAGTTAGAAGATGCCTTATAAATCATCTGGCCAAATTTCCTCACGAGGCAACTGAGGCTGAGAGAGGTGAAGTAACTAGTCCAAGATCACAGAAATGCACAGAGGCTAAGGCAGGCTGAGAATCTAGGATCCTGGTGCTTTTCCCACTTAGTGCAGTGGAACGAAACATTTTGTTAAATTTGCTGGGGGAGTGACAACAGCCATCACTTCTAGGTTTTGTTTGCATGGTTTGCATGTGTAAGGCTGTTTATTTCCTTTCAGATACCACATCTACAACTGGGGTGCTTGTCACCCGATGAATAATGGTGCCTAGGCTGCAGTCTTCTGCGCAAATGGAAAGGTTTCCCAATAGACTGAGCTTCTGATTTTAGTACCTGCTTCCATTTGTGTGTGTGTTGTGTGTATAATTTATGCACATATATACACACACGCATATATGCCAGTTTTTGCTATCTTAACATTTTGCTATTTTAATACTCACAAAATTTATAAATATATATAATGTTCAACTTAAAGAAATATAATGCTTAGGTGCAAATAAATACAATTGTCAATAATCCCAGCTGAATCCAACCTTGGTCTTCTGTTCAAATAGAAAACAACATTTACAATAACTTTAAACTTAATCCTGGAGTCCACTGGGGTAAATACACAGCTATTGAGTCTAGCATTTGGGAGCCCTCAGTTAAAGGTGTTTAATCTTTCTATGGGATTCTACTGATACCAGTTTATAACTCATCACAAATACAGTATGACATTTCCTTGCCAGAACTATCAAATAGCTTTCTTACTACCTAAGTTCCGGCCCTGCTACCTTATTTTGAAAAAAAGGAACACTGGTTTGATAAAAAAATAATAATTATTATTTTATATATATATGTGTATAAAACAAAATTTAGTTCTTACAACAATCCAGTGATGCAAGTTCTGTTATTTCCATTTTATAATTGAGGAGACTGAGGCACAGAAGGATTAGTTTGTTCAGTAAATACCAGAACTGAGATTTGAATCCAGATCTACACTGTTAACCACAACACTTACAACCTCACTAATAAACCAGCTGACTCTCTAGGAAGGAGGGTCCTATTTTCTTCCACCTGGAGTGTGGTGGGAAAATACAATTATTTACCAGTCTTTATGGCACCCTAACTCATCCTTAAACCTACTTCGAATTCAGAAAGTAAGCTTACACTTTATTTAATAAATTATGCATTATTTTAATATCATATATTATTAATATTATATATTTTATAATAAATCTAGGCAAAATGTCATAGAGTTTAAAAATGTATATATAAACTACATATGAGGTTTTTTTCAAGGGTGCCTAATAGTATCACTAAATTTTGAATGTATGTTGAGGTTTTTTAAATCTTTTTTTTAAAGTTAAGGGTAATTACTCATGCCACATTAAAAAAAATTGAGCAACACATTCTGAAAACTGAACATAAACAAAGAGAAAATAGTATATGATCAAATTAAGGATATAAAAAGTTTTATATAAACTATGTATAATTATTATAGTATGTAGTAAGGTATAAGAATCAAATAGCACATTATAATTGCTAAAGTGATTATTTCTTTTACAGAGCAAAATCATGCTTTACAATATTTCTTAGCATTTTGTTAGTTCCCAGAATCTATATGCATTGTCATTATCGGCAGGTTTTTCTAACATACATAATTAGTCCCTCTTTTCCTACTCACATTGACATGCACATTGGAAGACAATGTCTTGAACTTGACAAACTAGTGTCTAGGGTGTCTCTGCAGGCAAGGTTTGCTGCAACCCAGAGACTCTGCTCCGTGCATTGTTCCTCCCACTGTCCTACTAGGACAGACACCATATGCTGGGAGAGGCAAATATGAAGTTGCTTCCTGCCCAGATGGTAAAAGTCATCCACTAAGGGCTCTGTGTCCCCATGCCAGGGGCATTCTGAGCCATCAATGTATAGAGATGGAAGCTCTCAACAATGCCAGCGTCACCCTCCCTGTGGGAATAAAACTGAACCATTGAATGTGAGATGATAAAAGCAGGATGGAGAGGACATTGTGAGAATGAGAGCCTGGCCCTGTGTGGGGAGGGGCAGTGGGGAGGAAAGGGAACTGGAAGTGCTGAAAGGGAGAGGAGAGGGAGGATTGGGAAAAGCAGTGATTGGCATTAAGTTCATAAAGGGTGAATGGGCTGCAGACAATTGAAAATAGCAGCACAATTCACAATAGCAAAGATGTGGAAACAACCCAAATGCCCATCAATACATGATTGGATTAGTAAGCTGTGGTATATGTATACCATGGAATATTACTCAGCTATAAGAAATAATGAAGATACGACATCTCTATGGTTCTCCTGGAGAGAGTTGGAACCCATTATATTAAGTGAAGTATCCCAAGAATGGAAAAACAAGCATCACATGTACTCACCAGAAAATTGGTTTCCCTGATCATCACCTAAATACACATCTGGGAACGACACCAATTGGATATCAGACTAAGGTGGGGGGTGGGGGAGGGGATGGGGGTATGCCTACCAATGAGTGCATTGCGCACCCTTTGGGGAATGGTAACGCTTGAAAGTGCTGACTTGGGAAGGGGGGGTGGGGAAGGGAGGGATATATACCTACATGATGGGTGCAACGCGCACGACCTGGGGATCAGACACACCTAGAGCTCTGACTTGGGGGGAAAGGCGGTACATGGGCAACGTATGTAACCTGCAATTCTGTATCCCCCATAACAATAAGATGAAATAAAAAAAAAAATAGTAGTGGTTGTGAAGGTGTGCGCTGTCCAGGGAGAAGGGTCTCTGGTCTCCCCAGCAAGAAGCTGAAGATTCTACCACTCTTTTCTACTAGAGAACAAATTCTTTTCTAGTCTCCCAGAAATCTTCTAATGAGATCCTATCGTTTCATGGACAGTTGATGCAAATCTAAGGTAATTGTTAGGTGGGGTTATTGCTCTCAGATTTGCTCTGCAACCTAAAGACATAGAAAGAGGTGAGAAACTTCTACTCTTTCTAGGTAGCCTGAATTATTAATAACTCTTGACCTCCAAAAGGAGCCTGATAAATTCAAATACCAGGTGATATCCCAAATCCTAGAGCTCCCCCTGCTTTAACTCCAATGTACACATAAAATGCCTCCCTTATTTGATCACCAACTAATACTTCATTTTACAATTAGACAAAAAGCTTAAAATGCCATTGCCTCTGCAAGTGGCACCATGTAATTTATGTTGTCACTAACTGATAGTGCCGCCTTCTGCCAAAATTTCAATAAAGATGAGTGCAAAAGGGAGAACTTAGGATAACTGAGCCACTGTAATAGGTATAAGAAGGTACCTGAAAAGGCGTGCGGGATATCTTAAGAAAATCTGACTATTCTACGTTTTCACCTCAGACTGCGTCTTCAAGGCTCCTGGCAAGGAGAAGCCACAATCATAACCAAGATGGCCAAGAGCACTGAGCGAGGACTCTGGAACTCTTCTTGTCTTCCATGAGTCTCTGTTATCTCATTAGTAAAATTAGGAAATTTTAGTAGAAAACTTCTAAAGTCCCTTCAAATTTTAATATCATAATTGCCTGTGATTTTTAAACATTTATTTTTAAGCCAGCAAAATTATTTTTTCTAACAAAATCTGACATGAGAAACTAATGTAGAAAAATACTATTATCATTAAATATGGGATTGGGAAGCCCAAACTCTGTGTGCTTAGCCTCCTCATCTTTTCAGGTAACCCTGAGGGACTTTCAAGGGATCCTAAGGAGAGGCCTTTGCTTCACACTTTTGGAGCATAGGACAAAAGTACAAATGGAGACCATATGTCTAAATACTTAAAATAAATCGTTATAAGTGAAACTAACCAATCACTAAATAAAACATATTCTATCCTCCTACTTTGTCAACTATATTTTCATAATGGTGGAGAACATTATGTTTAAATCTAGCATTCTTGTACTTCTCAGAGTTTGTGGTGGAAAATTCTGGAATGAGAAAGACCAACTTCTGGCTCTCTGCCCCTGGGACCCAGCCCACAGTCTGCCCAGCTTTTCTTATCATCCCCAGTTCATACCCCACAGTGGGACTTCACATGTACTCTCAGACACCACACCCACAACTAGAAACAATGTCTATGATCTCTGCAAACTGGCCTTGTGAAAAGGATTGTTCAGGTTCAGACCATTTTTTTCAGATAAATACTGGGTCCCAGGTACCCACACCATGGTCTAGAGAGCAGATAGCCTCCTGGTGGACACATCCCCTTAGCACAGCAGACCACAGGCTGTAAACCTATGGGGAGGATTATAGGGCAAGGTGCTCTAAAGTGGAACCTGGCCCGCAGCCTCTCTTGCCCAAGTCAGAGAGCAGCATTGATTAGAGTGAGTTTGAAAATCACCCATATGGGTCCATAAGGGTCTCTTCTGAACACACTTTGGTAGGGCACAGTGGATACCAAAGTCAGATCTTTATCATCAACTGCATTGTCTATGCCTCAAGTCTGCAGTGTCAATTCCTGCCAAGTTTTCAGCCTGCCAGCCTGCCCTACAAATTTTAGACTTGCCAGCCCCCACAATAGCGTGAAGCTTAAATTTCTTAAAATAAAGCATATATATCTCCTATTGGTTGCTTTTCTCTGCAGAACCCTGAAAATATACTTCAGACATCTAATTAGAAACATATTCTTGTTATAGACATCTGAGGGTCCCTCCTTCTTGATGATTGGCTCTTATAAAGCTAATTTTAACAGCAAATAAGAAACAACAAATCATATTTGTAGAATGTGGTTAATTCACATAGGCATTTTCCAACCATGTAAGGGTATGGGTTGTCATGGTGGGCAGGGTGATAGACCTGAATTCAGACCCTCTACAGGTTTGGTACTCAAACTTTGTTATACGACCTGGGGCTTGTTCCTGACTTCTCTGACAGTTCATTATCTAATCACCATCATCAGAAAAATAATAACAACCTATGAGCTGGTGAAAAGTCAAAGGGAGATAAAATGTGGCAAGTACATCCTATGAGCTTTGACACAGAATTATAACTTTAAAAAAATAACAACCTCCACTTATTACTATTACCATGAACATTAGAAGGAAAACTTAATCTGGAAGTTGGTTAACACAGAAACAGGAAAACGTTCATTCAGTATAATGTAATAATGGAGAGAATGAGTTTGGATTTAGGCCATGCAGGTGGAGTGTCTGCTCTATCACCTACTCCATCCGACATTTGGGGCTACCTACTTAACTGCTCTGTGCTTCGGCTTTCTCATTGTAAAATCTATTATATCTCAGAGAGTTTTAATGAGAACGAACAACACAGAGAACAGGGTCTTGTGCCTTCTAAGAACTCAACATATGTTATCTATTATCAGTAGTATTATAATGAATATTTCTAATTTCTTGACAAATGCTTATTAAATACCTACAATGTGCTATAGAATGTGCTAGGAACAGTTCCTACCTCCACAGAATTATGGCCTGACTTATATGAATCTAAAACTCATGAGGGTTTGCCATGACTGGTAGATCCTACCGTATTGATAAAGTTTATTTTTAGGGTAGGGTCTTGTATTTGAAAAGCACCACCAGTTCTCAGATATAGAGCACAATCATTAAATGTAAGAATTTGGGGTGATTTGGAAAACCCAGTCCAGCAATGATGGAATTATAGAATTCTTGGACAATAATGTGGCAACTTGGAGGAAATAGCTTATTGTCTCAAACCATCGTTGTATTCATAATTAAAAGCAACATCACAATCAGGTTGCATGCAAATCCATAATGTTCCTAACCCATGGAATCTCACTACATTTAATTTGGAAAGTAATTTAACTGATGACTTTTCATATCTGCCCTACTAGAAGAAATAAAGTTTAAGTAAAAGGATTGCTTTTTCCTGACTACTAAGAGACATTTAAGGGTATGACATTTAATACGATAATGGCATACATTTCTCTGTTATTTATAAATTGAAGGTTATTTTTTAAACATAAACATTATATTTATATGAAGGAAAGCAAGACCAGGAATGACAATTGTCATTTTTATGGAAGCCAGATCTCTCTAAGATAATTGCATGTGTACATTCAAGGATAGAGATTTATAGCTGAAGCACACTTTGTAGATTTCAGTGACAGATACAGGCCTTGAAATACATCTCCAATACAGGAGATCAAAAAGATTTTTTTTTTTTTTTTAGTTAAGGCTCATGATAGCACAGTAAGAAAATGAGCTGACAACTTACTGAGTTAATCTCTCCCCTTTCACCTTCTGTACAATAGATTTTTCACAGTTCCTACCACTTTTATTGTCTCTTATCTCATGCATTCTCCCACATCACACCTGGAATTTGTGGTCACTGAGTCAGGCCCCAGAGCTTTTTCCTGTAGGTGGGAAGCTCTGGCACTGAAGGCTGCCCTATTTGTAAGAGTAATAAGTGCTGCTAACAGGGAGGATTAATCTAAACCAAGCCCTGGGGTTCTCTAACCCCTGGAAAAACTGGTCTTATCCCTGGAGCTGCACCCTTGTCTGTAAGTGTTAAACCTTACAACAACCTAGGGAAACATAACAACTGCAATTCACTGAACCTCCCAGTTCATCAGGTGTGGAGTGTCAAATTGCTGTGAGTGCCATATATTAACATACTGAGGAGCTGAATCAACACCTAAGCTTATTTCTCTGAATAAGAGATTCACAGAATCTTAGTCACGCAAAGGGCTTTTAATAGTAAGGGGGGAAAAGTGGATAAAGAAGGATAAAAGTCTAAGAATGACAGAAAGGAACAGACAGGTGTGGAGCCCCTAGAAAACAGTACAGTGAGAAGTAAAAATCCAAGCTGCACAAATTAAATCTTACCATATCAAAGAAAGCCTTCAATCCCCCAAAATGTTTCCAAGCTTTAGCAAATCCCTCCCTTATGTTAAGGGAGATATTGTATTGTTAAAATTGCCTGCAGCAATGGAATTTATATGGCCCTTTGGTGGTGTATAGAATAAGGACTGCATGGCAGAGAGGAAAGATGTCTTGAGGTCAGAAAGACCCATGTTTAAATCTTACATCTACCAGTTCAAAGGTGGGTGGTCTTGGATGAATCACTTAGTTTATCAGCCTTCATTTTCTTATCTGTCAAAAAGAAGTACTTTGTTACAGAGTCTAGTCTGTAATGGGTACACTACAGGGGATGAGTATTATTAAAGAATATGACTTACAGTTAGAAAACTACTGGGCTATAAATATCAAGCAAAATATACCAGGTCAACAATCAATAGGTAGAGTTGTCATACATCCCACTTGCTCAGGACAGCCCCAGTTTATACCTATTGTCTTGGCATAATTATTAGCAGCACCTCTATTCCCTCTGTGATAGATGATATGGTCACTCTAGTAATAGGGCAGACACTCACTGGTCAGCCAAGGCAGAAGTGAGCAGATGTAGGCACCAGGCAACTCCAGAGAAGGGAGCAGTAGTGGTTCCAGCAAAGCGAGTGAATATGCTGCTGCTCTCTCACCTATGTCAATCACCTGCTCATCAGAGAGTCAAAATCCAAGGAGAAAATATCTTTATGTATAAAATTTCTGGAAATAGTTTTATTTTATCAAATGTTTTGGGGTATCTACTAGATGCTAGGTACTGCCCTAAAAAATGTCTGCCTTCAAAAATTTCTAGTCCACTACCCAAGAAAGAACCATACATTTATTTTATGTTATAATTATTAAATTTATTTCACATTATAGTTATTAAATTAGAGGCCTTAGTAAAAGTCTATGGGAGAATGTCTAAGAAACATTTAACTTTGTGTAGGAAGAGAGCAACAATGGAGATAGGCCTAGAGTCTGGCTTTGAAATTTGGGTAGGTATTTGCCAGGCAGACAAGGAGGAGATCACTGCTTTTTCTAGAGTGAAGTGCATAAGGACAGAGACATAAAAGGATGCCTGACTTGCCCAGACAATTCTGAGAATCAGATATGAAAACAGAGTAGCTTTGATGAATGGCAGATGAGGATGAAAAGTTACCTGAGTCAGGTGAGGGAGGCCTTCTGTGAGCCAGAATAACCTTGAGCCAACTAAGGATTATATGTAATGAAATTACAGAAAAAGGATGAAGATTTTAGCATTCTGTCAAAACCAAACTCTTGGGTTTATTTTTAGTACAATTCCAGAAAATGAATATTTGGGGGAAGGAAGCTTCAAGGAATATAACACACTGACAGATATTCATTCAAGTTAAATTTTGCAACCACTAAAAGCAAACAGAACTAGTTCTTCATTTTGTTGCTTTCTGAGTCTCCTTAATTTTTTCAGAGGGCTCATCCTCAGAGTTGGGAGTCCCATTTTTGTCTAACTGTAAAATGTAATCCATTAGTGGAAAAGTAAAATTCTCACTAGACTGCTGTCAGGTAGGAAGTATGGAGCCAATTTAAACCATGGTATAAACTTGAGAGTAGATAGTATTAATAACTTTCTGAATGTTTTGTTGTGTTTAATTCAGCACCATCCATCTGTGGTACTAGACAAGTTGATTAACAGAATCTCAGACATCTAGAGATACTAAATCTTGTATGAATTATATGCCTAAATAAAGATATTCATCAAAAGTCGGGTGTGGCAAGTAGATGCTTGTCCAGTCATCTAATCCTTTAATTAATCTATATGTTTAACAAGAATCTACTCTGGGCCAGGGAATATTATGAATGTCATTAGGGATTCAAAATTTGATGAGCTATGGTTTCTGCCTTAATAAAGGAAAGAGACCTCAGATAAACCCAGGAATACGTGGTAGAAGGAAATATATAGCAGCATTCTGGGACAAACTAGTGATGTTAAGAACATATGAGACACCCTCCTCGTTTGCTCCAAGAACTTAGAAATGCCAAGTAAAGCAGTTAGTTTTTCCCTTCAAAAATATATAGCTGAACTTGAATGCAAGAAAGGGAAACCCCAAAGTACCAGGCAAGTTTAAGAAATCTATTGTAGTAAATAGAAGTCAAAGGACTTATGAAGAAAAATCTTAGGGATGGTGTTTATAGTTGAAATTGCAACTAATATGTAAGGGACGTGAAACAGGGATCACAGTCTAAAGATGAATGCCAAGAACAAACTAACTTCCATAAAGCAGAATTTGAATATCTCTATCCTCTGGCTAGGTTGAAGCCTAAAGCTAGCTGCCCACTTGGGCCCACAAATATAAATAGTAAGCTGTGACAGATGGAAATCCACATTTGGGAATTGGACTTGAATTTGAGCCATGTGGTGTGGAAATATACAGAGCAGAGACATTAGTTAAAAAATTGTAGGACCTGATTACATAGGAACTGCAAAAGCACCCCATATTGAGCTACCACAATTTAGGCCACACATGGGAGAAAACAATCATAGAATGTAAGGAATTCCACGATCCATGAGAGACAATATATAACAAAGAGAAAAATTTATATCTAGAGAATTAGAGACAAGAGAAATAAATCATAACAGTGAGGTTATGAAACACAAATAAGCAGCTTGATAGACATAGAAAAGAATCAAAAATAAATGGGGATAACAATGTAGCCAGTTTAAAATAAAATCTAAAGAGATACATTAAAAGATATAGCTAAAGAGAGAATTAATTAGTTGGAAGACAGAACAGAGGAAATCTCCCCTAAAAGAGCATGGAGAAATAGAAAAGTGGATCCAATGAAAATGTCAAGAAACTTGAGAAATAGAATAAGAAACTGCAACAAATATCTAATAGTTTTGCATTTTTTAAATTTCAAAATAATTATAGATTCACAAGATTGGCAAAAAGTAAGTACCATAAGGTCTAACAATAGCAACTTTTAGGTGCACAATGTGTAGAGACCCTCATAGCTATAGAATAGAGAGATAACTATAAAAAAACACATTTTAGGATTATTTGAATGGAAGAAAAAAACTATCTAAAAGATGATAAATAGGAGAATGCATAAATGTAGAATAAACAGATGAATAAAAACTATCTAACAGTTTTTAAAATGTCAACCTGGCTAGATCTCATTGACATAATTACTCATTCCTTGAGTGCAGGGGCAAAATGAGAAGCAGAACATTACATCTATTACAAAATCATAGCAAAAAATGTCACTTATTATATATAGAAACATATATAAATTTTATTGTGTTTTCATGTTAAAATATGGATAGGAAAGAATCACAGCAAATTCATAATGGCTGCCTCTGAGGAGAGAGAAATAAATATTATTTAATATTTAATTAATATATAATAATATATATTTGCATATCATACATAAGTAAAGTTTTCATTCTTAAAAATATTAATAGCAAGTAAGATAAATGTTACTGATAATAGGTGGTTTCAATATGGACATTTGTTTTGTTCTGTTTTTTCATATCTTTTAAATTTCTCAAAATAAGGATTGAGAGGGAACTTTTAGATTAGAGGAGAGAAGATATAAAAGACCTTTGGTCTAGGCCTTGCATGACATAAGACAGAGGAAAAAAGGCCTTCTAGGAAGAAGCTGGAAGAAACACGACAAATCATTTCATCCAGTGGTTTTCCGAGGTGCCTTGTTGACTCTGAAGAGGGGAAGCTGACGTGGTATGGGATAGGCGAGTTCACGTGAGCAAGGGTTTATACATCCATCCCACTTCAACCCCAACAGGTCAGTTTATGTCTGTTTTATAAAATGGATATGCATATAAGTTGCATTTGAACACAGGGTTCCACTGATAAAGAATTTGCAACCCTATGATGCAGTCCAGTCCTCTCACTGAGTCGCAGAGGCAACTGCTTCAAGGTAACAGTGAAAGCTGATGGGAAAGGCTCGGTTAAACTGCTGTCCCAACCTTCCCTCGGAGGCTTCTTTTTGCTTCTTATTTAACTTCTGAGGAAGTCAATCAGTTTCATGATCTGGACCTAAGGTTAATTCCTAAAATGACCAGGAGATGCAAAATTTCTAGCATTCAATATATTGTAACCCATGAAGGCCAACTAAAGAGTTGTTGGAGTATATATTGATTGTATGATTTTGTTGAGTGCAGAAAGCCACAGATTTTGTTTTAAGATGTTGTTCAGAAATACTGGCACCATGTAATTTTGGTTGATTGATATCTTTAAGTTTATATGGCAAGTTATTGGTTAGCACAAAGATCTCTAGCCAAAGCTTTGTTTATGGAATTCAAATGAACATGCTTTTGTCCTTATGAAGGTTGAAGAACAAAGGCTATGAATATATTACATTTTGCTTTTTAAATAATATTTATCAATATTTTGTACACTTCTTTTCTATTTATAAAACGTTTTCACATACATTTCTCCTGTGATCCTCATTATATCGCTAGGGATATGCATTAATGCCATCTTTGTTTTATGAACAAAGAAATCAGAACTCAGAGAGATGAGTGCCACCCCTTGAGTACAATTCCTACATTGGTATTTGTATCATCCTTACAGTGAACAAAGAACTAGCCTATGTTTTAACTCATGTGATCTGCGCAATCACATCAGACAGGTCTAACAGAGAATACCCTCTGAAAACAAGCTAATTGCTAGTGGCTCAAGCTCCTTTTATGAGGAAATTTAGGAGAAGTTTTTGGCTTTGTGAATCAGTTTGGTCTACAAAATATAACTAGTGAACTGCATCTGGGGATTTGCTACCTTGAAGTCATTGTTCAATTTTTTTAAATGTTTTTTGAGTTTCAGAGGATATACATTAATATAAATATATAGGCACATATATATTTATATATATATACACATACACACACACACACACATGAAATCTTGCAAAATTAAAGAACATCTGATACCACATGGAGAATTCTGAAATACGTTTTGTTCAAAAGAAAACAAATAGGATACACTATAACTTTCATTTACAGAACTTCTTTCATGCTAATCATTGCCCCCAGAAGCTTCACAGATCAATATAATAGGAGGCAATAGCAGAAAGCATATGGTCCAGTGTAAATTACTAAAAAAAAAAAAATGAGTTCTGAAGACATTATATGATGAATAAATTAAAGCATTCAGTCATAAATCCAGTAAGAAAGGGAGAAATTAAGAAGTAGTGAATAGGAGGAAAGAAAGGGCTCAGAATTAGCTCTGAGATGAGATGAAGGATACACGCAACAAATATCTGTCTCCAAGGGGCAGCAAAAGAGAAAAGGGAGTGTGAGAGCCTTGAACTCCTTCAGTAAAGCTTCCAGGACCCAGAGTGCAATATTGGCAAGAACAGAGTCCAGCCAGGAAAATAAATATTGGGTCACTGCCTAGGTTCTAAAAGAAATAAGGTTAAACCTAATGAAAATCAGATATCAGATCTAAAGAAAAATGTATAATATTCTGTTCTTTCTTTTTTCCATTTTGATTGGTTTTGATGGGAACATGTGTTTATGGGAGGGCTCCAATCTATGCATGCAGATGTTTGTTTCTTTTAAAACCCTGTGATGGAGAGAAATAGAAATGGAAGATCACTGTGCTGGGAAATTGGCTTGAGCCAGTGCAAATTTTGTGGGACGTTAAAAGTTGGCATCCAAATGATATTCTTAAAGTATTTGTATTTTCTTTATATGTTTTGGAACCCGGAGAGCTAGGATTTTGTCTCAGAGGCCCACAGATGAGGCAGGTGAGCCAAGAACATATTCAGAACGTTTGTTAAGTCCTTTATTTCAAAACTATTAGGAGGCTCGAGTACCAATGCCAAAGGGGAGTTTATGCAGGTGACCAGATCCAGGTTCCAGTGGTGGTTGCTGCACCAAGGAGATAGAGCAAAGTACTAACAGGAGCTGGTTGTACAGTGCTCACAATTTTACTAAAATCCATTGGTGTCTACAAATAAAAAATACAAAATTACCAAATTTCTAATATATGATGCAGAAGACATGTTAAAAGTGAAGTGAACATGCGACACGTAAGTACATACATATAGTGAGGATCGCTGGGAAGTAAAAGGTACCCTCAGTAGAAAAATACTGTCTTGCTAGGAGGGGCAAAAGACAATGAGACAAAGAATGAAAATACAGCCTTCTGCATAGTTGTGTTATCTTCCAGAGTTATTTCTCTATTTACTCATATTCATTCATTCACTACACATTTATTGAATATATACCAAGTATCAGGCTCTAGGCATACAAAGTGGGCATGAAAAGATAAATACAGCACTGCCACCATCCTTGGGCTACTTGGAATCTAGAGGAGTTATTTTCAGGCAAAAAGCACTGAAAAGAGGAAAGGGAAAAAAATTTTTTAAATGGTATGATTGAAAGTGAAAAGGAGGTTGGCTCTAATTGAAAGAAAAAAATAAAATTTATTTGAAAGTATTAGAATACAGGAAGAGACATCAATCTGAATAGAAAGTGAGTTTAGGGGTACAAAGGATAGGCCTGCCTATTGCTTTTAAAATATGGAGGTTGAATTTTCCCAAAATGAACTCAGCCTTCAGAAGAGGAGAGCTGCTCACCTTCCCTGCTTTGCAGGCTGAAGGGCGGGGGCAGCAGGAAACAAATGCCATCCCACTGGGCTTGAGCTCTAGCACTGAACAGGGTGCCTAGTTTAGGGCGGATGTTCACTCCATGCTGGTTCAACCGAAATGTCCACTCAGATCCCACTTTTGGTGGGTCAGAGTGGCGGGAAGCAATGGATAGGGCAGGGAAGACAGGCAGTATTTTTCTTGGTGGCCACGGAAATTTTCCAGGGAGCCCTGTTCTGTCAGATATGCAGCAGCAGCTACCCTCTGTCTAGCAGTGCAAAGGTGCATGACCACGGGCTGGAGCCACAGACGGGGTAAAGGTGTGTAGGAGACAAAAGAGGAGGATGGAAAGAGGAGGCAAGAAAATGGTCTGATTTATATAATTTAATAATAATATCTTTTTCTGGGTTTCTTTGCTCTTTTCAGACCATTTTTTTAGAGCAACTCCTAGTTCAGTAAGAGCTTGTTTACACCCCTGTTATCAATGCCCCTTTATATTCCTCATACTGGGTAGCTTATTCCCCTTTTAAGACAAGATCACTTCAGAAAACATTATATTTTAGGTTAGAAGAAAAGCTACAAGGAAGAATACAAATAGAACATATACAAAAAGATCTCCAAAATAGTTGCTCAATTGAAGAGAAGCGAAGAAAAGAAAGTTAGAGAATAAGAAAGTATGAATAGTATTAAATTCATATTTAATTTCCTTAGGTAATATATGCTAAATTCAATGCATAGAAAGAAATGAAATCAACCACAAATTAAACATATTCCTAGATAGTACAATGACTAAAAATTAGTTTATCTAAAACAGTAAATATATTTTTTTGTTCTATAGAAATATGAATGAACAAGCTGATGCTGAACATTTAAAAAAAAAAAAAACAAAACCCAGGCTTTAGAAACAACTGAACACTTTTACTGTCTGCTTTTAAGAAGTTTCCAGCAGGGGTTTTTCAATATTCACTGTTTCGGGTGGTAACAAAAAGAAAAGAGAAGAAAACATGCATTTGTGTTCACTTTTCCAGGTTTAGGGAAATACTTTTTCTCTTTGCGCCTTCATCAAAGTCCTTTTCCACCTGCAGAGGTCCCTCTCTGGCTCTCTGCCCCTCCTGCCAGAGCATTTCCTCGTGCCATCTTCTTTCATTCTAATAAGACCATTGATGCCAAACTCCACTGATCTATGTGGAAGCATTTTGAAAAGAGGGTTTCTCTTGGGGTCTAAGTACAGATCACCGCATTATAAAACAAAGCATTTGACTACAAAAACAATTTAGAGCAAACAAACTGCGGATTACAAACTCTGATGATCTTCAATCACATCACCACTTAGTCATGCCATGCTTGGCCAGACACCATTAACCCATTACTGTGAGCTGCAGCGTGCTTATACCCAAACTATAATGAATGTTCTAGGAGTAACTATCCTTACGCCTGTTAGACTTATACTGGATATCAGATTCTAAAACTGTCTGCGGGTCACCCACACTGTACTGGAGGCCACAGTCAAATTAGAATGGGATGCGGGGGAAGTGCAATGAGGAAGGAGAAAAACACAACCATACAACATTATTTTCTCTGGAAAATAGACAATATTTCCAATGTCTAGATGCATATTTAATTATTCCACTCAAGTTCATTCTTAGAGGGGTACTGTCAATAAAGTCAAACCAGACTCGTGGTGTGTAACAGGGTTTTTGAGGGTCTTTTTTGAGAGCTTCATTAAAAGCAGACAGTTTCTCTAACCTTTTAGCAGAACCTGTTATCTGATGATGTGAATTAAAGTCTCTCAAATGACTAATAATCATATCAGGGCTGCCATGTCAGCTTGTAGATTTGAATAAGAGGGTCTGAAAACATTTGCATGCCTCGATGTGCCAGTGCTAAGAAGCTAATGTGATAGTGCTGTCATAAAGCACTGGAAAGACATGACTTAATGTAATCTGTCATGTCATATGCTAATCTTCAACCATTACTTGAGTGCTGTAAGTAAGTAGAAAGCATTTGGGAGAAATCCTTTCCAATTTCTCTGAGTACCACTTCTGCTGCTGGTCAGCCCAAATGGGTTTTGTGCATTTAATGCAGAGCTCAAGTCAAGTTGGTTTAGGTCACACTTAATTAACCAGCACACTGATGGGCTGGGCTGCTAGAGCTCTATGGAAAATGGTTATTTCAGAGGCGGCCTAACAAGTAAATATTTCATATGCTGAAGGAAAAGGGAAAAGGACACTTTTCTTAGTCCTCGATAAAGAATATGTTCTTTTCAGAAAAAACACTATGAATCTTAACAAGACATCATTTTGGTTTCTGCTTGCCTCCTTCTATAATTGAGTTGAGTTTACAGAAAGCAGATAATAAATAGTTAAAGGCATTCCTCTCATCCTGATACCAAGAACTCTATTCAGCAGATATGGACTTACCACTCAAACAATAGGTGCTGCTTTGACTCTAAGTCCACAGAAACAGAGGACGACGAGTGATCAAAGAGAGACATCCACTTGGCACACTCTTTAACAAGATGACAGCATCTCTTAATATACAGTCATTAAGAAAGGAGGCTAGTTCTTAGAGCTAAGTACAGTTTGTGAGACAATGAGTGAGACTAGACAGACTGACAAATTTTTGTCCAATTTTTTTAGGAAAGTGTGCAAGGGATTGTGCTTCAAAATATGAAGTTTATTTTTATCAGCCACACTGAGTCAAGTCAAAAAGATGCTTAAGAACTTGAAGAACTGCCTTCTGGAATAGCATTTTTGAGGATGCTGAGCAGATGGCATGAGATTGGCCCCAACGATACTGCCTGAATTTCCCAGCATTCCTACGAGACCCGCTATTGGTAACCCATGGGAACTTTCATGCATGTGGGAACTGGCTTTTTATAGGTCTAATTAGAAAGCACAGGCAATTCCTACCTACAGCATTAAAAAAATGATCCTGTGAAATATTTTTTCTTGAAAAATGTGTGTCAAATTCATACAAAAAATTAATATGAATCAAAATTGATAGAAATGTGATCATATTATCCTTGCAGCCAAGAATTCTACAAAAATTTGGTGCTTTCTCTCACAAAAAAAGAGATAAGAACCTGATTATAGACGTGGTGTATATATGCACTACTTATAACTCTTTCAGAATATTATGACCATTGATCATGAATTGATGGTCACTTAGTATAGCATTGTCCTCCTTTATGTCTGCTTATAAAATTCCAAATGGCAGTTCAAGCAGGTAAATGGTGAGGGTGATTCTTGGTGCTAGTGAAATGTGGTTCCTTACCTATATTTTGCTCCTGACATGACCTCATCATCAGAAGACCTTTCATCTGAACTTTTTAGCTCTTATTTAGCTGTAAAAACTGATCAGATGACTTTGGATGGTTAGAAGCTGGTCTCATTGGCACTAGTTTCCAAGGCCAATCATCATTTGGATCATCTTCTTTGTAGAGCACTTTAAACTCAGTCCAAGCATCTTGCATTTGTAATTGCTAGCTCTGGAAAAGTTCGTTATTATTATTAAGAGAACAAAGTAACACATTCCTTGGGTTTGAGGTCAATGGTTTCACCTTCCAAATGAGGGCGGTAAAATGTCTTCCAAGTCCTCTAGGGACTTATCCCCTTGACTTAAACATCACAGAAATGCATATGACTAGGTCCCAGAGAATGATTCTTTCTAATAACGCTTAGCCAGAGCAAGTCCTTTTTTTCATATCTGCCTGTTCTTGAAAGACTATCCAAATAATCTGTTTGGGTTTATTTCACCTAATTACTGTAACTTCCTTATGGCCTCTCAAACTTCTGACTCCACCAACTTAAATTATTCTGTACCCCAAGCTCTTTTTATTAATATATTCACCTTTCCAGTGCTCACGACTTCCTGGGGCCATGATCACTCTTACCATATCATCCCTTAAGCTTCCTTCCCAAAAAGAAAAAAGATTTCTACCAGCTTTTCTTCCCTATCATTTCTTAAGCCATAACTTTTGCCTAAGCAGTCTCACTCTTTGTGAAGCCTCAAACTATGTCCTTTTTCATCATTTAATTAATATTTTTTCACAATTTATCTGGGAAATATTCCCTTATTAATCCAACCAGTTATTAATATCATCTTTGACCCTTGACTGATCATTTTCATCCATTGATTCATTCATTCAATACCCACTATTGAGTTCCTCTACTGTGTCAGGTGTTGTGCTAGCCCGTAGTGATGGTGATCAAATAAGGAAACTCACTGGTATGTTTATTTTGTGTTAAATATTATGAAAGCTGCATAAATTATGTTGGCTCTATATTCTTCCACTTGAATTTTTATATGACATGCTCCTTGAGGGTCCTATTCAGGGAAGACTACTTGACCAGACCTATTATTTTATTTATCAGCTCTTTTGCTTCCTCTCTGCTTACTACCTTCCAAAGTAGCCTGCAGAGGTGCTCAGTTCAGTTCTGAGCTCTTTAAGAGTCCACTGTGTAAATAGCACTGTGTAAAGCACTATGGAAGACAAAAATGAATCATGATGCATGTCCCTGACATCAAGTGGTTTGTAATCTCTAGTAGAAGGTAATACTTTATACATTAGACAACAGAAAGACTCCAAGACAACATAAAATAAAGTGCCAAATGGAATATGATCAGTTTGGGTCAGTAGGCATGGTAGAGGAACATATACCTATGAACTATAGCTCGTAGGAGAAAAGAAGCTTGGCTAAAATTTTTCAGAAAAGTCTCACAGAATATTGGTGAGAGATGATATGAAGTAGTCCACAAAGTTATGCAAATTTGTCATGAATTCAGCTCCATCATAGGATATTAGAGAATCATGAATGTCTGGTATGGATCCTGGTGGGGTAGAAAGGGAAGAACAAAAATTGGTAGGAAGATGGGATCTTTGTGTAAGGAGGGCAGAGGCAGGGAGAAAGCAAACTGCAAAGCATGGAACCCTGGGACTCTGAGACGCTATCACTCTGAAGTAGTGTATTTACTACCATATCTCCACAATCAAACTTCTTGCCATCAAAAATAAACCAAACCATGAGGCAAATAGGTGAAGACACTAAGGTACTTATGTTGGCTCACCAACTAGGATTTTTAAATCAGATCAGCATCACTCCCCTATCTCATGTAGTTGTTAAACATATATTTCTAGAAATTATTAACTTCCTCATTGTCTCATCGTCTTCCTTATTAAAAGCTATAGAGTCATAACCGGTATCTGCTCTTCATTCTTAGTTGAGGGATTTGAGTTTTCCTGAAGGCTCACAGTAAAGGCAGCTCATTCATTTCTGAATCAAGCTTTTGAGTTTTAGAGGCCATAGTGCCTCTTTAGCCCTCTTCAGCTTCCTGCTGGGTTTCTGTCCAAGAACTTAATTGTTAATGGCTCCCAGCTGTGTCACAAACTTCACTTATTTAACCCCTTCCTTCCTGGCTGCCAAATGGTATCCTGTGCTTAAAAAGTTGAGTCCTCAGTGTGTGGGCTTTTGGTAGAGGTAAGGAGCTGATAGATTCAAGAGAGCACGTGTGAATCTTACCATGTCCAAAGCTGAGTCGTATATATGCCTCTGCTCTATGTGAACTTTTACATTGAATCTTGGACAGCAGCATCAAAGATCTTTCTTTTTCTCATGTATTCTGGACTGCCTTATTTATTTATTTACTTAAGCATCAACTGCCTCCCTAAGGTTGTTATCTATGTCATCTATTTTTGATCCCTACCAGCAATTCTTCAGCTCCACCTACACTTCCCCATCTTGCCTTGATGAGCTATGATCTTTCATGTTCTTCTGCTCAAACCCCCCTTAGTCTAACCCCATCCAAGTCAGCACACCAGCATCTTACCACCTGTGAAAGTCATCTATTTTTTTTCAATTTCTGTACATACTTGATGCTAGTCACGTTGCAAAGGAATGCTTCTGGTAGCCCAGGCAGAGTTGGTTTTATTCTTCATTTCTCTTTTCAGTTTCATTTTTGTCATGAGAAGCTTCTTTCTCTTATATGGGAACTGCCAGGGATTCAGACTTTCTACTACCTCTATTTCTTATTCTTCCAATTCCCTTAGAAGCTTTGTTTGTTCTCTGCTACCTTGGACATAAGAGGTCTTCTCACTATTTCTGTTCCATTCTTCATTTGCATCGGTCACTAGGCTCCGGTGGCCCTGGATGTCCTCACACACACTATGCCACTTTCACCTGTTATCCAGACCATGAACTGGTCCCCAAACCCTCAGCTCCACTACAGGCCCTCTTCCCTTCCCAATCTATTGCCAGAATTTACACTCAGTGGTAAGAGTCCATAGGATCAGCTCCCTCAAAAATGACCAGTTAGCTGCTTATAAGTCAGTTTATTGGATAGTAACAAACTCCATATCTTTTCACTGGGACTTTATACACTCAACATTTCTTCCAGCCCTTTGGTGACTCCAAAGGAGTCCTTAGGAGAATCTTTCAATACTGAAGGAAGGATGGTACAATCATTTATTGTCTACTATTATTCCAGGCCTTGTATACAGTTCTTTACAAGCTTTATGTCATTTAATTAGCTAATTTTTTATCTTAATTTAACCAATATTTATCACCTACAACAACTAGCGTCTATTATTCCACGTTGAGTACTGAACTAATGGCACCTATTACATATTTTCTCATTTTATCTTCACTTAACCCTATGAGGTAGACACTCTTAATATCCCCACAGAGAAGAAATGAGACACCAAGAGGGGGAGGTAAGTTTTCCAAGGTTACCTAGCTAGAGGGATTCAAACAAAGGGAGTCTAACTCCAGAAACCATGCCTTGAAGTAACAGCCATGAAAAAATAGTCATAGTTCCTGGCCTCCTGAAATTTAAACTCTAGGAGGAGAAGCCCATATTAAACAAATAGTTATATAAACAATTATTTAATTACATCTGTGGTAAGGACTCTAAAGACCAAGAATAGGCTCCCACGACAGCATAGAACATGAAGACCTGACCTGGTCTAGGAGTTTAGGAACATCTTCCTCAATGTGGTGACATTTACAGAAATATCTAAAGGATGCATGAGTGGGATTGGGGGTGCAATGGGGAGATAATTTCAGGCAGAAGAAACAGCAGTGTGCACAGACTCTAAAGGGTAAGATGTCTCAAGCCACAAAGAACTCAGTGACAACCAGTAGTGGCTAAATGTTTGTGATGGAAGGAGAGAGAGTGGTATGAAGTGAGGTTAGAGAGATGGGCAGGGATTGTGTCCTGTGTGGCTTTGTAGGCAAAGGCAAAGATTTTGGTCTGTCTCAAGTGCAGTGAGAATCCACAAAAGGTTTTAAGTAGGAAAGTGACATAGATTTACTTTTTAAAATTGGCACCATGAGAATAAATTAAAGACAGTTGGAGGCAGATACAGTATATTAATTAGGAGGACATTTTAATTGGCCAGTGATATGTCACTGTAATCCCTATTATACAGAAGTAGAAAATATAAAATTCAGAGAGGCTACATCCCTTGCCTAAGTTGACATAGTTTGTGCCAAAGCCAGGATTTGAAACCAGTTCTGTCTGACATGCAAGGCAATGTTACTTTCCACTGCATCATTCTTTAGCTTGTGAGAATGACTTACGTCTCTCTACTCACAAAACCCAACATGAGGCTAGAGTTTAGGAGACCTTCTCAAGAGCACACACCTGGTAATTAGCACACCACAAATTTTATCTCATGCTTTTGAGGCCAAATCATGTGCTCTTTCCACATTATGCTGCCTCTTGCTATTAGCCAACAACATGATCCCTCTTTATGATGAAAATGGAAACAGTTAAATCTTAAATGACATTACAGTCATAAATACAATGTACAAAAATACCTTTCCAGTATAGCTCACAAAATTGTTATGAGGTTGAGATAATATGCTTTAAAACACTTCATAAATTGTCAAGCAATATACAAAAGTAAGGTATTACTAGTGTTTGTCATATAGGAAAGCAGAGCGCCATGGCAACCTGTCCAGTAGGAGTGAGACCTCAACCCTCAATTTTGATATCAGTTGCCAAAAGATCTCACAGATTTTAAAATGCCAATGTATTTAAAAGATTTTTGTGAATCAGGAACAGTGCTGGGAAGAAGCAATTGATGCCCCTGTTTCCACCACACTGTTTATTATGTGGCTATTTCTATTTGCAGCTCAATTGGATAATCCCCAGCATAATTACTTGTTCTAGACAAACCTGTGTGTCCCTGAGTGCTGTCTGATGTGTCATTATTGGAAACTTCTACTTTATGAGGCAAAGGCATTTTTTAAACACACCTGAAGCTGGGAATATATCTTTGTAATTTAAATTCTCAAGGAGAATGAAACATGGGTACACAAACCCAAATCAATAGTCATCTTTCTTCCATTAAAGAACTTTTAGAGTCTTTTATAGGATTCCATTTCTTATTATTAGCTCATTCCTGAAGATACTTTTGGTCTGACTTGGTGTTTGTCAAAGTGCAGATCATGAGCCGTTGGTAGGCTATGAAATCAATTTAATGGTCATAATCAGTATTTAAAAGAGTGAAATAGAAGAAAGAGAAAATATCCAAGTGTGCTATATATAGTGCAGGTAATGCCTTAAGAAGCTTTTGTCTCAGCCATGAACATATGTACTTGTCTATTGGATCACAATAGAAAATGTTTTTTTTTGGTTTTTTTTACTGCAGGTTATTATCAAAAAAAGTTTTCAACATACTGGTCTATTGAATTCAGGGTAAAAGCTGGTATCTTTATACTTTTATAAGCTGGACATATTTAAGCCTTAGCCCAACTTCAGAATGGAGAGGTGCTACCCAGGTTTGATGCAGTTATGCCTGCTTCAATTTAAGTATTCCCTGAATGGTTTCCGGAGCTACACCACATGGAGAAGGTGGTGAATGGGGAATCAGCGCTACCCAGCAGCTCTTCACTAAAAGAACCCTGAAGGCTCCTCTAAGGGGGTCGGGGGATTTTCAAAGCAATAGCTAAGAATAGCACTTCTTCGCTAGCACATATGGGGGATGTACTATGTGCTGGGCTCTTGATTTACATGTTTATTTTCTCTACTTACCAAACACTTGTGTAGTACTCATGATGTGCCAAGCCCTTTTCTCAGTGCTTTACATATATTAATTCATGTATCCAATGAGGCAGTCCCATTTAAATTGCCAGTCCTGTTTTAAAGGAGAAGAAATTAAAACATTGAGTAGATAAGGAGCAACAAAGAGAATGCTGTTCAGTGATATGTTTGCTGCCTTGGTGCTTCTCCTTCATTCTTATCACTATGTTCACTAATAAGGGTGTTTTACCAGAAATTCTAGTTCAATTCCCAACCCTAGGTCAAGACTGTGTGTTTGTGTGTGTGTGTGTGTGTGTGTGTGTATGTGTACAAGCATGTGTGTCCAACATGTATGCAGTCATGGGTGGGAGTGGTGGGAAAAATAACCCATAAGAATTCTGCCAACACAAGCCTAGAAGAAAGCCAATTTGTAGCAGAATACCAAAAAAGCAGTGGCTTCCTATCCTTATTCTGGCACCTTGTACCCCTGTCCTACATCCTAGTTAAAATAATAACCATAAAACAGTGGACCATAATCCCCTATTCTCTCTCTCTCTCTCTCTCTCTATCTCTCTCTCTCGTCTCACGCACACACACAAGAGAATCAGGGTAAGATTCAAAAGAAATCCTCCGTGATGGGGCAAAACTTTTGAAATAATTGTTCTGGGGAGTAAAAAGGAAAGTGAGAAGGGGATTTGGAGAGAGAGGGCACATGTGCTTAATTGGCCATGTCACAAGCAAGGGAGGAAGAACAAAGTCTTATGATTTGCATACAAAGGGCTCCCAAGGTTGGTCAAAACATTTAAGCATGCTCCATAGTCAGAAGACAAAGTAGACAGAAAATAGAAGCTCCATGGGGCTGAGGAGGGAGAAATTATGGGGCAAAGAACTAAAATTAGATTGATCTGTGTTTGTAATATGAATATTATCTATGTAGCTTTTGCATGTGAAAGTCTTACATAGTGTTCTTTGAAAAAAGCTTTTACGTACTTAGGTGTCATTTGCAAATACATTGTAAGTGAAGAAGAAAAGCTTCATGTGAGAGAGAACTGAAACTTTTCCTCAGGTAGGAGTGGATTATAGTAATATTTTGGTCCTATGGGAAAAGAAAACAGAGCCCCCAGAGCCCCCAAATTCCATTACATAAATTTATAATAAAATTTGGTCATTATTTCACATGTTCTTTAGTGTCTATCACAAAGTTTTTCAATATGACAGCACGTTAGACCTCAGTCCTAAGTGCAGGAGGGTGGGTAACGGGCAGGAAGCTGCTGAGTCTCTGTGAGAGTTCTATCACTCCTGAACATCTCATCAACTGGTTGGAATTCCAGAAAGCTTTCTAGGTAATCCTGGCCCTCAGTCATTTCTCTTTTATCTGACTCCCTTTGTATTTGCTTGTTTCACTTATGCCATTTTTTTACTCAATATTTGAGTGTATTTGGTAAATTCCTTATCACCCACACTAGAAGGAAAGCTCCTTGAAGACAGGGACTTTGTTAGTTGCTTTGCGATATTTGCAACTCAGAGCATCATGCCCTACCCATGTTAAACCTTCAATCAGTGTTTATGGATCCACCAAAATGCAAGACCTCATGAAGTTCCAGGCCAGAAGACTCGGGGTACCCTTGGAGCTACCACTTCCATTGCTTTTTTGATTTTATATTGCTTTTAAAGGACTTTAAAAAATTTATTTGATTTATATAAAATTATATAAATTATAATTAAATATAAAATATTATATAAATGAATTATATAAAATTTATTTGAATTATATCTCGGTGTTTGGGGATATTTGTAGGAGACTGCCTCCCCACAACTCAAATCCAGAGCTACTATGGACAATTTAAACACATGCAGAGGGTGATTGTCCCAAACATACATGCAGCCTACTTCTCGTATACATTGACTCACTGTAATGTGGAATCCTCCCTTATGCTCAGAATACTGTTCCAGATAATCGATCTCTCCAAGGCAGTTTGCCTGTTTTTCTGGAAGTGCCATGCATAACTTTCCTGATATTAAGGTCAATCTCTCCGAGAAAGGCTACCATGCCCACAGGCTGCCATACCCATAGGAATGGTAAGAAACAAATGTAGTCTAATCAGCTGTTATGCTTATTTAATGAACAAAGACATAGACCTTGAAAGTCCTAAGAGGTGTGACATTTCCACACAGGTCACCCATTGTGTTTAAGATAGTGCTGGCTAAAGGTGAACATAGTACAGACTGTGCAAACTACTTTGTTACTTAGAGGTAACAAGGTACATTATGAAAGAGTGCAGAGAAATGCCATCAGTTCCCCATTTAGTGCTTCCTCATACAAAATGTTCTAGTAGGAAATGTTAGTTTCTACAGGTTATCTATGTGTGGCTAATTTATGAAGTTATCCAGCTTATAAAGGAGAATTGGGTTCTGGAGGCCACCCTGGTTTTGTTGCTAAAATCACCAAGGTGATGACATTAACAGAGAGGGTGATGGAGAGGTGGGGAAGAGGTTAAGGGGAGAGAAGAGGTCAGAACTTTGCATACACAGCTAGGATTCTAGAAACCCTCTTCCCCATATTCAATATTCATGCATCTTGTAAGGATCTGTAAGAATATCCTATATCCCTCTCTTCTCAGATAGCATGGGTCAGCTTCCTGTTCTGCCAGTTTTCTCCATTTGGATTTTGTTGAGAACAAACTGAGACCCAGTGTGTCAGGTGCCAGACCCATGCTTTTCTCACTGAGTACAGGGGTTAACAAAGCTCTCTGCAATGACATGAACTTCAAAGTCATCCTCTCGCCCTACCTAGTCCCAACCTTTTGATTGCATGGCTCACCTGCCTGTTAGTTTTTTGCATAGTTCTTGAAACCAAGTTAGTTCACTTGTTCTTTCATTCATTCAAAAATTATTTTAACTGAGTATCTATTTTGTAAGCATCACTGTGTTAGGTGCTAGTCATGCAAAGGTGAACAAAATACATTTTCTGCTCTCAAGATGCCCCTGGGAAGACAGAAACGTAAGCAAATAATGTAAGCATTATCTTGGTATGTTCTATGCCAGGTTGCTATGGGAACGCATAGATGAGGCACTTAACCCAGTCTGGGTAGGAGGTAGTCAGGGAAGGACTACAGAGGAAGTGGTGCTTGGGCAGTGGAAGATGATTAGGAGTTACCTTGGGAATTGGTGAGAGGAAGGGTAAGGGAGAGGCGGAAGGAGGAAGTTCCCAGAAGCTCCTGCAAAGGCTTAGAATGGAGGAAAAAAAGAGTCAGTCTGGGGAATTACAAGTAGTTGAACATGGCGAGAGCATCAAGTATAAGATAGGAGAACTAGACATAAACTAGTAATGAAGGGCATTTAAAGTCATATCAAGGGGTTTGGACTTTATCCTGAGGGCCATGGGGAACCACTGAAGAGTTTTAAGTGGGGAACTGACAGATGTGATTTGCATTTTATAAGAATCTCTTCAATTACAGCATGGGGAGCAGATTGGAACCAGACGAGAGACTGACTAGATGGCCATCTACGTAATCCAGAGGAGAATGTCAAGGGCCCGGCCCAAGGAATCAGCAGGAGACGGTGGGAACTGGTTAGATACGACAGGATCTGGCACTAACTGGATGTGGGATCCAGGGAGGAGCAGGAGCCACAGATGACCCCTGGGTCCCGATGATGGCATCTGCCAGCTTCCCTGCATGCTCAGGGGCAGACATGCAACCACCAGGTACAATTTTATCTTTCCTTTTCCTCTCATTATTTTATTATTTTGTATTTTATTTTTTGTTTTTTAATATGAGAAAATAATATTAAGTAAGCTCTTGGCTGTGGTTGTCTTTCTAACTTTGGAAACCAATATTAGCACATAAAAATGAGGCAGACTAGTAGAAAAGTTGGAAAATAAGACTATTAATTTCTTTGGGGGGGGATAGAAACCTATGCCATATGCAGAAAGTTTCCAATTAGGTTAATGTACCTTAAACTGTATTAGTAATTAAGTGCTTTGGGTATTAAAATACCTAATCTAGCTTCGGGCTGTTTTTGATAAATCCTTTGACATTTTCCTAACTGAAGGGGAGAGACAGAGCAGAGGAGGCCTCGCCAGGGATTAGAGAGCTCTTGGCTCTATTCCCCAGCTGGTAGCAGCTTCCTGTGTGACCTTGGGAAAGTTGCTTCAACTCTCAGCCTTTAGTGGCCCTATCTGTGAAATGGCAAAAATAAGAAGACGGCAACATGACTGATCATGTAAACAAGTCCCCTTACACGGGGCTTGAAACTCAGTAAGGTAGTTTAGTTTTGTGGGGGCTTTTTGGGGGGAGGGAGGGAGGTATTAATTTTGGTTTGTTTTTTATGTTATTTATTCTACTTAGGGACATTAACCGGCAAGTAACAGAATACCTAATATTTCTAGTATACACAAACACACACTTATTTATTTATTGTAACATAGGCAATCCAGGACATTCATACAAGATGTATGGAGCTAGGGCAACTCAATCAAGTCATCGAAGACCCAAGATCCTTCTGTATTTCCACTTTGACATCCTTAGCATTTGCCTATTGACAAATAGCAGCAGCTGGACCTTCAAGCATCATATCTAAACGGGGCAGGAAGAAAGTAAGAGGGGTTGGTATCAGCCTCTTAGCTCCAATTTGTCAGGAAGAAAAGCACCTTCCCAGAAGCAGTACTGTGACTGCACTGGACTCCCATGGACAGAGCTGCACCCCACTGGCAAATCCTGGGGTGCTGGCAACATGAGTGGGAAAGCACTGGGGAGCTTTTCCTGCCTCATGGCAAAAGGGGCAAGGAAGAAAGGAGTGAGGGACAGGGGCCTCATGAGCAAATCGCCAGCAACTGGCACACCTGCTAAACAGAGTTTAGTTCTACCTTCTGGAAGCGGTAGGATTAAAGCATCAAAAGTTAGGCTGGAGCTGAGACTTCGGAAGCACAGCCTCCACGTGGGAGTTTGCGTCAAGTTTGGTGGAAGCTTTGCAGTAATTTCTTTGGTTCAAATTTGTGAAAATTTGGTGCACCCCAGAAGGTGAACTAATTATAGGGAAATCTGATTTGTTTATCTAGCAGGTAGACCTGACTTTGAATAAACAGCCCATGTCTGAAGGGACAGAAGAGAAAGATCTATCTGCAAAGGTGCAGGGGAGCTGCTTCCTGAAGAAGCCTGGTTTATCGCTGACCCTTCAGACTTACGTATTGTGGGGTACAAAGGGGAGAGACTAAGCCCAGGAAAGAAAAATCAGATTACATGTTTGTATGGTGCCCTTGAAATAGTTACTGACCTGGTATTTGGGGACACAGGGATAAACGGTCAGTACAGTTGAACAAGTGATCCCATTTCCCATGTCAGCCCCTCCCAGGCACCTTGATCCTCCACAGCCTCCCGGAAGGGATCCTTCCTCTGCTTAAGACAGGGCAGCAGGGAGCCTGCCCTTGTGTTTTCTCCATCAAATTTGAATAAGGCCTCAATTTTCCTTTTCAGATTATCATTTAACAAGGTTTATTGTTCATACTTATGTGCCTCAAAACTGCCCACTTATTTTCTTTTTAAGTCTGAAAACAAAACATGTAGAATTTCAGTTTGTGTTCTTAGAGAGGAGGGATGGCCCCGGGTCTGACCACTCCTCCCGCTCACCCCCTAGGCGCTTATCCCACAAGCTGGCGAGCTTCACACGGGGCTGCCAAACAACCGACTACCTTCCTTCCTTTGAGCCTGGTCATTATGTAAGGCTCTGTAGTCACTAAGACTCAAAAAGAAAAAATCTGTTTTAAAAGCCAGCTTCCTGAGTAAGATTGTCACTTCCCCTTTTCTCAAATGAATTGTTTTCCCAGAGAGGGGGGGTTGTGTGTGTTTTCAAATGTTCCAGTCTGGCCAGGGATCCCAGCTAGACTCAGCAGGGCCTGGGATGGAGCATGTAAGTCTCTCGAGGAGAGAGTAAGGCCAGGGCGCTCAGACAGAGCTTGGTGAGGAGAAGCAGACTCTTAGTCAGTGTAAGTGAACTGGCACCTCAATTTCAAGGACACAGGACACAAGAGAATTACCAGGGAGGCTCCAACTACAGAGCAAAGCCTTGTCTGTGTATTTTTGCATGCATTTGTGCCACCACTAATCTGTCTGCTTGCAATGCAATAGCCCAGTTCCTTTACTAGATTGAGTGCATTCAGGAGAAGAGAGGCAAGCTCACACACAGTTAGGACACAGTTGTGAACAATACAGTAAGTGAAATTAAGGTTAATAAGCAGTGAATATATTTTTATATCACACTGCTAAGCACTTGCTCCAGTGACTCAAAACTACATAGCTCATACTCAGAAAATCTATGGCAGAGACACTACGATGCCCCCTCATGAAGTTCACATATCAGTTGTCCAAGAAGCTTCATCAACACATGAGAAGGCCATAGCATCATGGTTGCCAAAACCCGTTTAAGGGAAAAGTTCTGATTTCATCATCCTCCAGTTCCTCCCAGAGGTAGCCCCCGCAGAAGAAAGGGTAGAGCAGGACTTTTAAAGAGATTCTCACTGTGAATGGAAAATGGTATTAAATCCTCATCACCCCTCCTCTGTGACCTCTCACATCAGGTGAGAGGTGGGAGGATGAAATGGGGGCACAGTTCAGAGTAGCTGGGGGAGCAAGGGTCTCTCATGGAATGAGTTGACATAGTTAACTTCCAATTCTACTTGAATGTCTCAATGTGGTGATAGTGACATACCTTGACTCCTCAGAAAACATGGCCTAGGTGAGCCATGGCAATTTTGAAAGTCCTCTCAGGCATGGGAAACAGCCTCTCTGCATTTATGGTTGAGGGTAAATTGGGACCCTGCTCTGTAGCAAATTTAAGGAGAATGTATGTACTCTAAGATTTTTCAAATTTCCCTCAAACTATTAGGACATGATAATGTTGCCTTGGGGATTCCTGACTGTACACCCAACCCTATGTCCTCTAATACAGTTACAACCTCAGTTAAATGAATACTCATTAACGTGATATATACCCATTTAAAGTTGGGAAAATTGAGGACTGATAGAAAAATTTCTATTCAAGTCATTGGTCAGAGGTTAAAAAGAGAGCTCATGTTTACATTTAACACAGTTTATTATAGTCGCTCAGTCTTTTATGAGTGAGAAATATCCTTCAGGAAGATGCAATTTACTATCTATGGCTTCTTTCCGAACTGATAAACCACTTTGCACTGACTTTATCCCTGTGGCGCCTCTCAGTTGCCTCTCATCTCTGGGCGCCATGAGAGCCCAGCCTCGGGGGTCTGGGGTAGTAGGCATTAGCTCTGGGGTGAAGAGCTCGTAGGATCAATTTCTTTTAGGAAAGAACATGAAAACTAGGATTTAGGGGCAGTTCACAGGCTGATTTTCCTGGTAGTCTTAGCTCCCCCTGCTGCCCAGTTAGGGGCAAGAGCAGCCGGAGGAAACAAATCAGACAAAGCTTAGCCTACCTGGAGGCTGAGCCCCAGGAGCCAGCAATGGAAGGCAATTGACCTTATCTCTACAGTGGAGGGCCTTGAGCATACCTGGTGTGAGAAAAGGCAATGAACATTCAGGAAGGCAATAGTAGGTCTTTAAGGAGGAGGGAGGCTACAAAAGAGGGGAATTGCATTTTTAAAATGGTACCACCAAACTATTGGTTAAAGTCAAACATACAAACAAAAGAAAACCTTGGACTCACACACAAATGTGATTAACCAGCAAGTTCTCCACTCCTCTGTCCTGGGCCTTCTCCCAGGACATACTGCTCTTTTTGTCTTCTCATATCAGCTCTACCAGCTATTACCTGGGGGCAAGTTGCATAATATCTGCCTCATTTTCCTGGTCTGTAAATGGAATTTATTATGATGATTCAATGAAAAAAAAAGTATATATTTCTCAGAATGCCAGGTACTTGTGTAGAAGCAGCCAAGACATGTTGGCTGTTGTTTTTATTCTAGTTAATGTTATTTCTTGTCAAGCGATTGGTTCTCAAACATGGCTGTATATTGGAATCATCTGGAGACTTTTTAAAAATTCTGATTCCTGGGTCCCCTTCCTGGAGCTTCCGATTTAAGTGATATGGGTTGTGGCCTGGGCATGGGGAGTTTTCACATCTCCCAGGGAATTAGAGCGTGTAGCAACGTTTCAGAGCCATGGCTCTAGGACTCCTCCTCAGCCCTCCTCAGAGACCAACGTCTCACAGGGGATGAGATGTGCCAGGTAGAGTGAGGAGCCTTCCGCAGTGCCGGCCTTACGAGGGGGCATGGGAGATGCTCTAACTCTTTGCTAAGTGTGGTCCTGGGACCAGCAGCATCTGGATCACTGGGGAGCATTTTAGGCTTCAGGTCCCACCCCAGACCTACTAGATCACAGTCTTCATTTTAACAAGGTCCCCAAGTGAACTGTATGTAGATTCAAGTTTGAGAAGTCCTGCTCTAGCGCGCGCGCGCTCTCTCTCTCTCTCTCTCTGTCTTCCCTCTTGCTTTGGCTTTTTTTATTCGCCATGGAGAATAGTATTGAGTATTTCTGACAAGGAAATATCCCTGCAAAAAAAGGCTCCAGGTCTTTATTTCAATAATCTCTTTAGATTCAAATCTTCTTAGAGTTAATTTTTTTCAGCTGCCAGATGTAGTTTGCGTTCCTAATACCTGTCTCAACTCACAAGCACCCACTTCATGTCTGTTGATAGATGCACACTGGGCCTCTTATGTAGCTTCTAAAAATATGCCTTTTAGGGCCAGTGCAAATGCTCTGGTGGGACCAGCCTTGGCCTATTGTTGAGACTGGGTCGACATTTGATAGAGGATCTTTGGTACATCACAGCTGTGAGACCAAATTTAGAGGATGATTATTATTTACTAAAGGTTCAGAAAGGAAATAAAATCCTCCATCAGAACCTAGTCATTAAGGTTAACAGTAAACCATAAAATGAATGGAATGTTGGCACTGTGGACAGGTTCCCAAAAAAGACAATGCAAATATTTTTAACTAAAGTGTCAGGAGACAGGACAGGGCTTTGAAGGAAAGAGGGAGAGTGAGTGATTTAGGAAAGAGAATAAATCTCAACAGGAATTTAGCTTCTATGACACTAGCATAATGCTATGACATTAGCACTTCTTCATCTCTCTCTCCCTTGCCCATTCATTTCAAAAAGAAAAATATTGAAATATGAGTTTGAAAAGATTCATATTGAGATAGAAATAATACAAGAATTATTATTACTGCCCCCACTTTTTTTTCTCTTTTATTTTCTTTCCAGAGACACGATGTCCTCTTTATGATGCTTTTATGTCTATAAACGATTTGGGGGAAGACACTGAAACCAAATCTGTAAACACATGAGGCTGCTGGGTTGGTGGGGAGGGGGCTGGGGTGAGGGGGAGACACAAATTGCAAAGAGCAGAATAATCAGATACAGAGGGACTTTGATCTTCTGGAGACCTAAGCTAATAGATGTTAAGTGCAGTTCAGTGGAAGTAATAACCCATGAAGAAAACAAAATCTGCAAAATGATAAAATGCTGCAGTCTACTGATCAAGGAAGACATTGGAAAATTACTATGAAAGCATCCTTAGCCCAGCAGATCCAAGGTGAAGAAAGGGCTGCGTCTGCCAACCAGCAGCCAGACATTCCAGGCAGGCTGAGCCGTCTCCCATTTTGTGGCCAGATTAACACTCTGTGTAACCTGAATGCTTTCTCACCGAAAAGGCATGAACTGGCACCATCGCAGCCCCGGGCTTCATCATCTCTCCCAGTGACGCCATAGTGAATCACCCGATGCTGTGGGGGCGTTCGAGGGCCGTTCTTACTGTTAATCAATTGCTGTAAGTAAAGAATTTCTGAATAGACTCCAAATGAAGTGCTGGTTGTTTGCTTGACATCAGTAGAACACAGTTAAGACAAATTAGACATCTTTCAAGAAATTACAATCTGACCAAGCAAACTCTTTAGGAAGAAATGGGGGAATTTATGGACATTTAAATACAATTTAAAAATTCAGAAACTTTATAAAAAGGAACTCCTTAGCATTAGTTTGTTTAAGTACTGTTTTAGTAGTAGTATTCATTTATTGAGGGATGACTACATTACACTACATTATACATATTGTATAAGGTAGGGAAGAATTAATTCAGTCTGTCTATAGAACAAACTAAATTTTTATTATCCAAAGAAAAGAAAATCTAAAACTTCAGGCAGTTAGATAATGTTTAGTCCAGACAGACTCTTCATTGTGAAAAGAATTGAACAAACAAACAAAAACCATCAGAGAATGTGAGTTAACAGTCAAGAAACTGGGAGAATGGAGAATGCATTTTAAAAGTCCCACCTTCCTACATTTCATGTAATGGCTAATTAAACATATGGAATACATTATCTGAACCACAAATTAATGTGTTTGGATAGGGTGGGAGCAAACAAATGAAAATAAAGGAAAGCTATGCAATTGGAATCCAGACATGATGTGGACAAGCTCTGCTGGGCACCAGCATTTGGTTCATGTTTGAAAAAATTACATTAGAACACTTAAAAGCAACATCTTGCTTAGAGGATTTTCCTTCTCAAGAGAAAAATTGAAGTTGGCAAACCTCAGATAACAATATAGACTAGTATTATTGGTGACCGAAAAGAAAAGAAAAGGAAATTACACCACTGATTTATCCCAATGCGTTTAAACTCTCTGGACAGTTTCACATGTTAAAAGGGACATCGGCGAGCGTCTACATGTATCTTTATTCACCATTTCACTGCCTCTCAATGTGGGTATTTACAGAAAGACCAGCCTTTCGAAATATATTTTTCCTACGGGGAACATTGAGACTGGGCCTACATGATGCCAAGGGGACTTAATAGAAAATTAAAACTCAGGGCCTCAGTTATTGGGAAAGATATTTTATATAATATTTGTATGCATTTTTGAAACAAGTTTAACCCTTGTCTTCGAGTCCCGTGGGCACAGGCTTGGCTCCCACTGTAGTCTAACTGATGGGTGAAGATGAGAACTCCCAGCTCTGAGTTAGCAGTCCATTACTCAGCCTGCTGGGTCCTGCTGCCTCTTACCAACATCTCTCCTTATCTATTACATGCATATAACACAATTTAGACTAAGCATGCTGAGTGGATTAACTAATGACTGCAAACCACTTTGGAAATAGAAAATACCCCATACGTGCACAGAATTAGTAATGATTAGATAATAGACTGTCCTAAATTTTACTTTTAATTCAAATAAATCTTTTCTTGATGATGAAAGTTGTGCTGTTAAACAAAAGACTTTTTTTTTCTTACTAAAGGTTTTCATGGTATTTTCATTTGAGTTGAATTTCTGTTCTTCAGACCCATATTTCTGCCAATTTCTATCTCTTGTGCTTTCTCTGGCACAACTGAAAGAACAAAGTTAATAACAGAGAAAGGACAAGCTTTAAAAAGTGCTGCATTTATCGTCGGTTGTAATTCTGCTATTAAATGGTCTTGGCATTTGGGAAATTCTTCTCAATCTTACTTTTTTTCTTAGAGGAAAAAAAAAAACGAAAAACATGGAATTTATACTAAAAATAACCCGTCTCCATCTTCTGCTTTCTCCTTTACCTCCGTGTATTCAGTGTGTGACCTCGTACCTCTAGAGGACAGTGTGCAAGATAAATACGGAGTCTTTGCTTCCCCTTAACTTTTTTAGAAGTAACATGCAGTCATGCTCTTTCATACACACATGCACACACACGCATGCACTCACAATTTGTGTAGAATTCTTTTTCACTCTGATTTCTGCCTGTGGAACAGATTGAAGATTTTACCATCCAAAACCCACAAAGAGAAAACTCCTACTGTGGTCTTCAGAATTTCCATTCAGTTGCTTTGCCTGCCAAGTCCAGTGACCAGGACCGCCGCTCCTGATGGTGGGGAGCATATGGTACCGCTGTGAATAGTTTTGCTCTCACTGCTGTGAAATCCCACGCCTTCCTACAGAATGTGTTTGGAGGAGCAAATGGTGAGTGTCGCTGTTCAGCACAGCTCTGTCTCTGCCTATGGAACCTAGTGCTGTGAGCAACAAAATGAAGAGAGAACTGCAAGTCTTCACAGGCACTGGTTTAGCATTCAGATTCAGGGGTAATGGTGACCAGTTCACTGTTTCTTCTTCCCAGAAGGGAGGATTATCTTTTACACATCCTGGATTTACCAGGGCCCGTAACGCTAAACCAACCATTCATCATTCATGTTTGTTTGTTTGAATCCTTCTCTTCTTTCTTCTAAAATAAAAAAAAAAAATCTCAAAGTGGGACACAGCCTTGAAGTTAAATGGGGGCTCTCAGAAGACCACTGGAGTTGGAGCTAGGAAGTTTGCAATATCAAATGCTAACTAGCCTTGTAACCTCGGGCAAATTTATTCTGTGCCTCTTCTGTGAAACAGATGGTCGAGCCCTGAACGTCCCTTCCAGTTCCAAGATTATATGTATTTGTCTAGTCCAACTCCACCCCACTCCCAACCGCATCTCCAGGAAAGTCTCTTTCTAAACCATTCAAAATAAATTGTTATTTTTCATTTTATAACGCAGCTTTCGAGAACTTACTTGGTTGCTTGTTTCTGGGTTTATTCGTCTCCACTGTCAAGTGGTTCTTCTGTAAGTTTAGCAAAACTCTCTCCCACTGCAGTCTAAGACTGCTTTTTTCTCCTGGTTTTTGTGAAAATAGAGGACACTACTTTGGAATTTTGCTTACAATAACTTTTCTTGTTTGTACTGACTGTTACTTAAGTTGCTTTTTGTGGTTGTAGCCCTTAAGATGTGCGTTCCAAGGATGTTCTTATTGTCTCTCCTCCTCCTCCTCCTGTTACCCCAATCAGTACTCTCCTGTTTTGCCAACACAGGTGTGCACTGGGTGAGAGGCTGAGGGGGGACCCTTTGGATGCCTGAGTGTGATTCTGTGTGTGCCACATAGGCTGGTGCATGATGGGAGGGAGGAGGGAGCAGGCGTTCCTCTGCTGCTGAAGAGGGCCATGAAACTTAACTCCTAGACATGCTTCAATGAGAGGATGAGGATTTGCCCAGATGGGGAGCTTCAAGTACAGAGGCACTTGTACATCTACTTATCTTGAGTCTCAATGATGCTGTTTATGAGTGAGCTATTCAAATAGAGGAAGAAACGCACAGAGAAGGAGAAATAACAGGTTGGAGTGATTATGTACAGAAGGAGAGGCCCTAGTAGAAGTCCAGTGGGAAAGGAAGAAGGAAATAAAATTAAGAATGATTAATGTTAGATCTTTAATAGTTTCACTGGATCCAAAGGAACAGGGCAATACTGAGCAAGAAACACTTGATATAGGAAAGGAGCACAAGTGTGAAGGAAAATACATCGTTCTACAGATGTTGACAGGCTCTGAGGATGGGGATGAATCCCTCTAGATTGGATTGGAGTGGGAGCCGCCACTCCCACTCACACAGAAGTGCCCTAGGTGGCATGGCATCTTCCCCTGGTCCTCCTGGGAAATTCCTTCCAGTTGTATTCTAGCAGAGCCAAGTGGAATAATTCTGGCCATAAGATGGGGGTGAGTCCAGAATAATGGGTTTCAATATCTAGGAAGATTTAATTTATAGACACAGGAACCTCTCCTCCTAAATGTGCCCTTACAAGTGCAATAAAGAGTGTGCATGTGTGTGCCTGCGTTGCTCAAAATATCTGCCTGAGAATAAGAAAATTAGATTTTTAGTTGCATGAGCAACTCTTCCTTCAGTCCACTCCCCACCACTTCCCACCTCTTCCACATCAGGTTTAGAATTGCTATCATGTTAAAAGCTACCCATAACAGGTAATAATATCTACCATTGATGAATTCTTGATATGTGCCCATATCACGCTCAGCTCTTTACATGCATTTCACATCTAATCTCACAGCAATAATGAGGTGCTCACAAACATTTAGTAAGTGTTTATCAAATGCCAGTCAATATTCTAAGTACTTTACATAAATATAAAAATTAATTGAGTACTATTATTATACTTTATTTACTCATGAGGAAACTGAGGCACAAAGATGTAAATAACTCATCCACAGTCAAAGACCTAGAAAGTGGCAGAGTAAGGATTCAAAGCTCATGTCTTATTTATCTCATTAGACCTCAAGCTCCACAGGAATAGCAATTACATATGGTTTTGCAAACCATCATGTCCTCGATGTCGGGAACACAAATAAACACTCAAACATATTAGCTGAATGATTGAATACAGAGACTAAAGCATAAACCTCTATGCAATACCACATCCTTGAGCAAACAGGTTTCTCCAAAATCAAGTGAAACACAAATAGATAAGCAAAAGAACTAGGGGAGATAGTCATTCATTTGATCATCATTCATTCAACAGGCATTTATCGAGTGCCTACTGTGTGGCCTGGCCTAGGTGGTGAGTTTCTTTTTGAGAAGGAAATGCCACAGGACTTGCCCCAACACTCCCACACTCAGCCAGGTTTGCCTCTGGTTTTCCTCCACACTCACCTCCTCCACCCGAGGCTGACATAATGGGCCTAGCACCATGGGGAGGGCAGTTCTGATTCCATGAAAGCAACTCTAAGCCACATTTCACCTGTTTCCATCAGTCTTAGGCTTGCAGGACCCACTGGGGATAATGACTCAGTACTGGGGACAGCATGGAGGCTGCGTATAGCAGATCTCAGAGGGAGGGACTGCAAATTGGAGGCATTTTATTGTTTTCTCCTTTATTATTCTCCTAACCTTCCAAAAGGAAAGATCTATTTGAATGGTTTGCAAAATCCATCTTAAGGTCAGCTCTAATTCAGGTGGGGCCTGGCAGCTGTATGGCTTTGGCATCGTTACGTAGCTGCCAAGGTGAGTTGGATGCCCCCTTCTGCTGCAGTGAGACTGGGGCTGCCTGCAGCAGCTCCTGCAGCCTCCTAGACTGACTCGGCCTTTATGGTATGTGGAATGTGGTCTGGGCTGAAGAGAAAATCTGCCCTATACTTCGGTAGAAATAGGTTGATGTAGGAATTCAGAATCTCAGTTTCAGTCAGTTTTAGGAAAACAAAGACACTTATTGTGTCCCATAGTAGGCACTCACGTGAGTGCCTATTTCTCTTCATTTCTATAGTTAGGACACGATTTTAGCAACAGAGGACTAGATCAACACAAGGCTTGGCACAAAGCAAGTATTCAGTAAATGTGTGTCCAATGACACAAACATATATGGAATGGCAGAAAGAAATGATCAATCAGGAGACTTGGGTTAATTCATTAGTAAGATAAAAATATGGAAAATCATCTCTCTGGGGCTCAATTGTTTCATCTACAAAATAAGGAGATTAGATGAGTTTTAAAATTCCTTCCTCTTCTTAAATTTTACGATTGAAATTTTACATAGAGGCAACATTACGTAGTAGAAAGAACAGATGTCAAAGCCCAGAGTCCACAGATAGGATTTATTAATAACTCCAGACTATGCCACTGACCAGCCAGGAAAGCGTGAACATGTTACTAAACATTGCTGAGCCTCAATTTCCTCATCTGCATAATAGAGATATTAAAATGTATTTTGTAGGATTGCAGGAAGATAAAGAGGTAAAAAGTCAGTGCCTGGAATATAAGAGCCTTTAAATACTTGGTAAAATTTAAAAATAAAAACCTAGGATGAATGTAGAAAAGATGAAAATTTAGACATTTTTCATCCTTGTAGAAAAATGCTATGGTTATTTAGGGTAGATTGCATTAGTGGCTCCTATTCTTCCCCATTTCTATGTTGTTTGCCATGTAACTCTGCGGCGCTCTCTCCAGCCTGGACTCTGGATGTGGTTAAATGACATGCTTTGGCCAGTAGGATGTTAGCAGATGTAATGCAAGCAGAGGTTTGAAAAGTAGTTGGACTTGGTCTTTGGTGACTGTGTCATCACCAGGAGAAAGACATGGCTTAACAAACCCAAAGTTCCCAAGAAGATAAGAGACACATGGGACAGAACCAACACTAGCCATGACCAGTCTTGGCCAGCCAGAGCCCATTTAAGTCAACCCTCAGATGATAGAGTCATTGTTTCAAGCCACTTAATTTTGGAGTAGATTGTTACGCAGCAGTTTTGTGGTGATAGATAACTGATACACCATTGGTTTACAATAGAAAACAGGAGTTGTAGATTATTTTATTTTAAAATTGGAGTTCACTGGTAAATTTGGAAATGTATTTACTTTCCCATATTTGAAGAACCTTCAGATACACTTTTGAGTAAAATTTTGGTAGGAGAAGGAAGACAAAAACTTGCTAAAAGTATCTTTCTGGCTCAAATGACAGTTTTAATGGTGTCTGAAGCATTTTAAGTTGCTAAATTATGAACATTTGAAAACTTGTCATTAGGTCTGAGCATTCTGGCTTTAATTTTACATTTGGGAATTTTTAGCAGGGAGAAACGTAGTACATGCAGGCCCAAATCTGATTACAAAGTATGTCTGTACATTGCTTAAGACCATTTGTAAAACCCAGTTATTCAGATTAATGAGGTTATAAAAAAGCAGTGTCAAAAGGTGGTCATTGATGGAGTAACAGGATCTCTGTTCACAAAGCTGGACGAATCTCTTAGAAAAAGGAAGGACTCTGGTAGAAACCAATCTCCTCTGGACCAACATAGTCACTTCTTAAATAAGCAAGCATGTTACTCTGTAAAACAGAAGCCACATTTTTCTGGGCATTAGGACTGACACTAGCTGGTCAGCTTCTCCAGGGTGGGAAAAAGAACAAATGTGCACAACACTGGGCATATGATTGATTAAATAACAGAGGAAGAACACTATGGTTGAAGAACAACAGTTTAAAATCTGTTCCTCATCACTTAAGATCCAGAACAAATGCTACTCCACCAGAGAAAATGTGTTCCCCTGGGACCCTTTTCCCGAGACGGACTCTGCCACAGGCAACAAGCTCTTCAAAGACATCCTCATCTTATGTCCTCTATGCTAACCAGGGTGCCCTATATAGAATATGAGCTTCATATGATTAAATAAGTGAGTAAAAATAGTGCCCCAATTCATAAATGAGGAAGCTAGGGGTCAGAGAGATTAACTAAATTTTGGAAATCACAAGTCTGGGAGAAGTTGAGAATTAAACTGGAACTCAGCTCTTGGTGAATTCAGTCTTTTTTCACTATACCATGCTTGAATCAGGATTCATCTGACAATAAACAAAATAGCACATGTAAAGTACATAGCACAGTGCCAGATACCGAATAAATGTAACATCTTATTTCACATCTTATTCTCGTGCCAGGAATCCCACCACTGGAGATTTAGCTCTCTTCTCCTGAATGCCTTTTTCTCAGAAGTCACCGGTTTATTGTTGGTCCAGGGAGATGGAAAACAAAGGAAACATCCCAACAGAGTAATGGCTAATTTATGGTACTGAATATCAACTGGGCTATTATATGATCATTAATAACTATGTGTAGGAAGAGTTCAAAATAACATGGAAATGCACTCAATAACGATGTGTGTTTTCTTTGAAAGCAGCATAGTATTTTTTTAAATATATGCACTGTATTTGCGGTATTACCACGATGTTTTCAAAACTAAAAAACAAAATAGTTATTGAGAAAAGACTGGAAGGAAATGTTTATAGTATTTGCCTTTAGGTGATAATAACAATGATGATTTTCACCATCTTTCCATTTTCCTGAAATTTTCAATTTTAAAAAAAAATGAGTCTTACTTTGATACACTGGAAGCATTTCACAATGACCTCCATGCTCCCCTTCTGTTTCCTTACCTGTCTGTGGTAGGTGGACCACTGTCACCATCTCGCTCCCCTTTGTCAATAATTCTATATTTTTTCATGGAATCTGTAGCCCTAACTTGCATGTAGTTGTTTCCTATTGACCTCCACTGCTACCTGCCTGTGAGTTTACTAAGAGCAGGGATTGTCTCACTCCTCTGCATCTCCCCAACACCTGACTAGTTCGAAGTCCACAGTAGGTCATAAGTCTTTGTGAAATGAATGATATTTCTCATGATTGAATTAATAATTTTCACCATGACTTCTAAGAAAAGGAAGACGGGGAGGATGTATATATTTGTATATGTGTATTGCAGCAGAATCAGAGCTTGCAAACGTTATACTACATGTTTTCACATGTCTTACTTCAATTTTGCACATTTACAAATTAGAAAATAAAATTAAAATGCAGTTGAGATTTTCTTCCTCCCACATTGCTTTTTGTGAGTAATGACGAACAGGCTCAGTATGCATGCTCTTCTAACATGAAACCTGTGAATTCTTTGAATACAGTCAAAAGGTATGGAAATGATATCAAATCTAATTTAAGTGTGTTTCATTAAAATTAGGGTGCATAATATTTAGTTTCATGACCAGAACAAATAATACAATTAATGTTTATTCTTTGACTACTTTTTTACTAAACAGCACAGTTAAAACTTGCACGTAACAGCAAAACATGGTGCTTCCCAGTCACTGTTCCAAGTTTCATATGTTAAACAAAGACGGGCCAACCTTAAACCTTTTGATAAATATGATGCTTGTGGTAACTGCAGCATTCACTTCGTATCCCATTTCTCCAAGTTCCTGTCAGCCAGATGTCACTTGCAATGCAAACACTAGAAAAATATGAAATAATAATTTCATACATCATCTATGTGTGCATGAGCCGGTCAAACATTCAATACAAATTCAAACTGCTACTACACACAGAGCAAATATCATCCAAATAATATTTAAAATGATTGAAAGGCTTTTGATTTGGAAGTGTATTCTCTTAAGCTAAGTGGTCCCCAAGACCATCTAGAAAATTCAATTGTTTCATTTTTAAAATGTTTTCTGCCCAAAATTATATCAAACCTTAATGTCTCAATAGAAGCACATGGGATTGGATTGCTGACTGGGCGCCTGATGTCAAAGAAAAAATCTAATTTCACAATGGCATTTCCTCATACTGTCTCACCAAAATATAAAATTGATAAAATTTTAATGGATAATTTTCAGAAGCAGAACGTTAACCATTGGGAAAATATGAAGGGAAACTTAACGTTGTAGCATAGGAGAAGCAAAGTGAACGAAGGAATTGACTATAAATACAGATAAACAATGCTATATAAAAAGCATTCTTAAAAGGTTTTTCTTATCAAAAACAGAACTTCAACTTTAAAAAGGCCCTTCCTATCAAAATATAAGCTTTTTGTGTGTGTGTCCATTTCTAAGTTTCTCTTTTCTATTTCGTAAAATGATACAGGGAAAAGGAATCATACCGTAAGCTATACTATTAGATATACATTTGCACAGTGTTGATTTCTATTTTTGATGTTAGCTACAAAAATGGGCATGTATACCCCTGGCTTCAATTAAGAGATAAGAGAGAATGGTATTAGATTCAGGCCTGCTTCTTTGCACTTAGGTCCTAGACATCCTCTCTCTCTGCTCTCTGTTTAGTGGTAAATTTCCCTGCCTGTCTGCTGGGGAGGCAGCATCTGATTCCCTTTGGGAAGCTTGGTGCTATACAAGAGCAGGATTTCAGAGCACATAGACCTTCATATTCACTTTGTGACCGTTAGCATGTCCCTTACTGTCTTTGAGCCTCAGTGTTCCCATCTGTAAGCGAGAGGTAATAATGCCCACCTTACTACTTTCTTGTGATGTTTAGGGATAATACTTATAAAACACCCCTGATGCAATGCTTGACACAAAGGAAGTACTGAAATGTTACTTTATGATTACTCTATTTTTCTTTTTTTGAGTTTCTGATACCTGCTACCTTGGATTCTGTCTTCTTTCTAACCTTTGCAGATCATCTTCTTCACAGGCTGGCAGCTCTGGGCAGCGAGGGAGGGAAGAGGCAGCATCCTCACTAGCTGTGCCAAGGTCACCCTGGTCATCCATGAGGTAGGCCATGTGACAGTGAAACCACTGCAAGACCCTGAAAGTCACTGTGTGACCTGGAGCCATGGACTCAAGGCACTGGGGACGCCACAGAGCAGCAGATGCTGATCTCCTACAAGGAGGGCTCTTCCTCAGAGACACTGGGGACGGTCATCAGGTTCCTCACGGGACACCCCTCCCCCCCATGACTTGCTATAGGGGACCTCACCATTGGCTCAAGGTTTTAAAGCAGAATCAACTGTAATGTTCCTGTTTAAAAACTTGAGACCAGCTAATAACATACTGCATGTTTCCTCCCTCCTTTTTCCTTCTCTGCCTTCTCCCTCTCTTTCTCTCTCATCCATCTTCTCCACTACATTATATTTTTCTGTGAGGACGGGCCCTGATTCTTTTCTTTTTTCTTTTTCTTTTTTCTTTTCTTTTTTCTTTTTTTTTTGAGACAGAGTCTCACTCTGTTGCCCAGGCTAGAGTGCAGTGGCGTCAGCCTAGCTCACAGCAACCTCAAACTCCTGGGCTCAAGCAATCCTTCTGCCTCAGCCTCCCGAGTAGCTGGGACTACAGGCATGCGCCACCATGCCCAACTAATTTTTTCTACATATATTTTTAGTTGTCCATATAATTTCCTTCTATTTTTAGTAGAGACGGGGGTCTCGCTTTTGCTCAGGCTGGTCTCGAAGTCCTGACCTCGAGCAATCCTCCTGCCTCGGCCTCCCAGAGTGCTAGGATTACAGGCATGAGCCACCACGCCCGGCCTGATTCTTAAATTATCTCTGTGATGCATCCTTTCTTCTCAAGACCCCCAGTACAGGATTTTGGACCAGGTAGATCATTAATAAGTATTTAGTATTTAAAATTGAAACTACCTCTTTTTCTTGAGGCAGCTTATTTAAGTGAATAAAAACTCTCCCTATTTACTAGCTAAGATGAGGGGTCCATATGGTATAGCTGCTGACGTATAGGATTTTGAATCAAACAGAACCAGATTGTTATCTCAACTCTTGACATTAGCTCTCATCTTGGGCAAATTTCTTCATGTCTTTGAGTTTTAGTTTTCTCAATTATAAAATGGAAATAGTAATTCCTACTTCTTAGAATTATTACAAAGAGGATTGTCAGGTAAAATACAGGACACTCAGTTTAACAGGAATTTCAGATAAACAACAATATTTTTTAGTATAAGTATGTTGCAAATATTGTATGGGATATACTTATACTAAAATATTATCACTGTTTATCTGAAATCCACATTTAACTAGATACCCTCCATTTTATTTGCTAAGTATGGCAACTTTAATTATAAAGACTAAATGAAAAAATCCATTGTAAATCTACCAGCTTTGTGCCCAGTAGGTATTGGGTACTCGTTAAGTATTATCTCATTTCCTTCTTCCATCATGAGGTTGATCTGTGATTAAATGCCTGGTTCACAGTACCAACTCGATACATTTCAGTTTGCCTTTCCTCTCAAGGCTCAGCCTGAAAAGAATCTGTGCTCCATGTCTAACAATGGAGCAAAAGCCCCACCCACTTATAAAGTTTGACTCTAGGCTTGACTTCTCCTCTCTCCTTCGCAGGGTCTGTTTGCAGCCTACAACAGAGGGTGTGGGATAGCCTGGTTCAAAGGACAAAACCAAAGGGACAAAACTGTTAATAAAGGTTCCCCTCAATTTAGGGCAACTTGATCTTTGAAAATCTGAACTTACTGAGGAAGCACATGTCTTAAGGAGTGATTATTCTCATTATTTTATAAAGTGATCTGCTACAGAAATTCTTTAAATGGTGAGCTCTCTAAAGAGTTCTAAAACAAAATTGTAAAAAAGGACGATTTTCAGAAACATAGACGTAAGCTAATGTGTTCAGCAACAAATCTGTTACCTAGAATGTGTGATAAAGGATCGCTAGCAGCACTATAAAACTCTCCTTGCTTCCAGGGGCACCACTCACCCCCTAAGTCAGCTTTTCTGGAAGCTGTTATTCATCGGCTAGAAGGGCTTTCAGCTGTGACTATTGCCAAATGCCCTCCTGGGGTGGTGGCCAGGCATGAACTTGGCTGCCCACAAATGATACAGGCAAGGGATTTAAGGACACGTTTTTTTCCTTACAAGTTCAGTGTTGTTCCTTTCTGAGAAGCCAGAGATAGTGCATAGGATATGATTCAACAGAAAGTGTTTGTATGAGAAAACGGCTCTTTCAAAGTGGTCTATCTGAGGATCAGGACATTTGGAGTCTGTCTGACCCACATTTCCAGAGCTACAGCTGGCTCCCCTGGGCCAGAGGCAGCCAGCAGTACCCTGGGAGAAGCTGCCTTCTGCCCCAACTCTGGGAAGGGAACACCTCCAAGTCTGGAAAATAGGGCCCAAAACCTCTGCATATTTCTAGATTACACACTGGGTCTTTCCGAGGCTTTGGCTGCCAGCTGAAAGCAGGTACTGTCCACTTCCTTACGCTCACATTCTCATGTAAACAGGCCAGCCAGCCACATACTCTGCACCAGCTGCAGCTTCTGGGTGGTCCTGCTAGAAGTTCCAAGTGGATTGCAGTGCAGTCATGTAGGCTAGTGGTCACGCAGCTAGAATAAGCATCCGTGGGAGAGAGCAAAGGCACGTAGGTTCTCCACGCTCCAGTCTCAGGTGGAAAATCTGACTTCTCAGAGAAATCTGTTCTACAAAATTAAAAAACAGAACGGAACAAGACAAAACTGTGGAGTCAAAAAGTGGGTGGATGTTTCTGGCAGGCGATTCCTGATACGAAGATTATTCAATTTTGCTTCCCCCTTCCTCTTGGGGATGTGGAAACAGAGCCTTTGTAAATGCATCTCACTTTATTAGTATCATTGCATACTCAGGTATTTATGATATTATGAGACTCTTCAGTCTCTCTCCTTAGGAAGGTAAAACAAGACAGTTGCTGGGTTGGAATTCCACCTCTGCTACTTATCAATTATTTGAAAAGTTACTTAGCTTCTCTGTGCCTCAGTTTTCCCATCTGTAAATGGGAAATACTAGTAACTCCCTCAGAGGCTTGTTGTGAGACTAAAAATGAATTAATATATATAAAAATTTAGAACACTGCCTGGCATGGAGTAAGCCCTAAGCAAGCATTAACTGTTATTAATATAATTAAAATGACATTCATAATTATGCTCTGTATTTGTATAGTGCTTTATAGATATAAAGTAGTTCCACCTCTTTTGGTGGAACTATAGTTAAGGTGAGGTGGAGTAAGACTGAGAAATCTCTATTTTTCTTAATGGGAGAAGAGAGAAATAGGAGTAATAAGATGGTTGTCTGAGACCATCCCAGGTGGAAAGGGCAGTGCATGTGACTCAGGGGGTAGAAAAGGCAAATTTCATAAAGGAGATAGTGAAATGGTGGCCAGGTTGGAACTGAGAACCCAGGCAGAGTGTAGCAGAACACTAGCAGTGTTCAGGGGCATGGACAGCAAGGAGAGAGAAAAGGAGGGAAATTGAAAGAAATGTTTACCAGCAGCTTACTAATAAAAATCAAGAGTCTTAATATTCAGTAGACAACTAGAATCTTAAGTAACTATTTAGCATTTTGAAAAAAACTTAATTTCCATGGCCTACGCCTTACCCTGAAGTCAGTTACAGAAGAAAATTTAATAGTTGAATATGTAAAAAAATTAAAGAGCATGGACTAACCAAAAAAGAAGAAAAATTGAGAATTTATTAAACATCTGGGTAAGTTTAACTTTCTAAGCTTAGAATCAATAAAAGAAAATTGATAGATGATGGCATTGAGCAAATATCTTTGAGTGTTCACATTTCCATTTTGATACCCATGGACCGAATCAGGGAAATCAATTTCAAGTCACAAAGTTATCACTTTCAATAGAGGCTCTTTGCTTCTCTGGGTTCCACCTTTTCATCAGGATTCTTAGGCAGGTGCTAGATAATCTGGAGGGCCCAGTGCAAAATGAAAGTTTGGAGGCTCTTGTTCAAAAAGCAGGAAATGAATGCCATTAAGTGTACTAAATTCTAAAGCTTTTTCCTTTCTTCTGTGGTCTCTCTTGAATTGTCATGGTGTTCTTTAAATTTTTTTATTTAATGTCATTTTATGTAAAAAAATAAACTTTTAGCATGAATTTTATCATTCATCTTTATATTCTAGTTTTAAATGTAAATATAAGAGTATTCAACTTGCATATATTTGTGAAATTACACAATTGTATTTTGCAGCTTATACATGCATATGTATTTCATTACCAAAACAGAGAACAGGCTGCACAAAACACACTCAACTGTCGTTACTTCCCTTGTACATTCTACTAACACGCTACTTTCACTCTAGTGAATGAGGAAGGACGAAAAGGAAAAGGAACTATGGGTTGCCCTACTGCTTCTTTTCTTTCCATGTCATTTCCAGCGTAAGTGATTGGTTGATACATGGAAGTAACATGAATAGAAAATGATCCGATAGGGTTTCTTGATTGTGTTTCTGAGAATTCCACGTCTTCTTTCTGTTTTTGAAGAAAATTCTACTGGAATAGAAAACATGGCCTCTAGAGGATGTCAGCACCCCCTCTACACTATTCCTTCCTTTCCCGATTAATCAGTCATAGATGTAATACACCTGGTACTTGCTTTGCATCTCCCTTAACTGCCATGCATTGTGAGTCCACTGGAGTTCTATGCTCATAGGGCATTGCGAATGCTATGTGCAAAGGGGGCAGCAGGGAAGAATGGGCACGCATGTTATGTGCATCTCCTCTGCTCATGTGCATGCTCCATTGTCCTTGGACTTCACTTCCAAAACAAAAATTTAAAGATTAGATTATTAAGAATTTCAAGATGGCAGCAGCAAAAGATTAAACCAAGCGCAAAGCCCCATGTGACTACACAGGTTTCATATCCATGAAACTGACTGTGACCCCAATTAAGTTCTATTTTGACTGTCTCAGTTGGAGGCATTGTACTCTCTTTGGAACACCTTCAGTACTTATTGTACAAACAAGTGTTATATGGTAGTTTCTGTCTTTTAAGTTTATAGTGGTCTCTTTAGACTCATCCCAAGCCTCTATAAAGGAATAACTGTCTTTTATAACATTTTCAGTAGATTATAGAGTGTCCTGTGTATACAGCAGGTGCTTATTGTGAATATTCATGGTGGTGAACATCCAGGACTAGGATCTGACTCATGGAGTCCCTGAAACTATGAATTAGTAATATTCATAAGTCTCCTCCTATTTGCTATATGCCTTATTATCAACTAAAAAAACAGTAGGGTGTGCTAGCTATTAGTTCTAAAATTCCTTTTTAACTTTTCATATCTTGAAGTATTACCAGAAATCTACTTTTCTGCTATGGGTAACACTTCTCTCTCTTCCCTAGTCCCTAGACACTAGCAGAAAGAAGAGTGACAGGAGAGGTGGGAGTGTGTAGGTCACCATACTATCTTGGCAAAAGAATTAAAGGATGTTTCTACCACTTCCAAGTGTACTTACTATGAAGAAGTATACTTCTTAGCCATGGATCCTGGACACTGAAATCTTTGTGTGCATAGTTTGCAAATGCTATACACACACTTAGCCTTCACTGGAGAAATGGAGAGATGTCACAGTGACTTTAGAACATACAGAATGGGCCAGTTCACCACGGTAAAAATAAGACATTCTGAATCAAGGCAAAAATGTTTGACACATTATCTGTCCCCTGCCAACCCTGGAGGCTGTGGAAAACCCTATAGTAAGAAAGTATGGCAGATTCTGTGGGTGTGGGTTGATTGTATCTCTGATGGTTGCCCAAAGTGGTCCAAAAAGGGGGGATGGCAGCGGATTTGTGGGTTGTATCCTAGGACCTAAAATCTATGTAGCAATAAGGGTAAGAGCTAGGAAAGCCAAAATGTCTACCTAGACTGAGGGGATGGGCACAGGGCCAGAGAGAGGAAACCAAACCAAGGACATTATTGTGCAGGCATGCTCTCTACTGGAACAGACAGCAAACGAAATGACAGAGCAGATAGTTTAGGCCAAGTGTAGTTGGGGGGTAAATGGTTCAATTGAATTTAAAGGCATTGGGTCACCTGGACATATGACCAAGGATAAGTCAACATGGGCACTGTCCTTTTGCTGAGACAGAACACCTTAGGGGATAGGCAGGGGATACCAAGGGGGAGTCAGGGAATGCTTGCCCTGTGCTTACTCCCTAGTGAATGGAAGATGAAGAGATCCAAGCTACTAAGCAAGGAGGCAAAAATCTGTTCAATGAAGCAAAATAGTGACAGTAAATCTGGACAAAGGAATGAGAGAAGGAAGGAAGAGAAGGAAAGTGATCGTATTTGTGAAAGCTCCTTGCCTTGCACAAAGCCTGATGCAGAGTAGTGATGTCATAGCAAGTCAGTTAAAGATTAGAAAGAAAGAAAATAAGCTGTAATTTAGTTTGGGACTGGTGCAATTTTTCTCTTTGATCTTGGCTTCTAAAAATGTCATAATTTACCCCATGATGAGAAACGTAAAAGATAAACACTTAATTGAAATAGGCTGACACCTTTCCTATGGGTACTCATCTTAGGACTAGGAAGAAGAGAAAGAAAGAAAGATGGAGAATAAAGGAGAAGAGAATTGATAGCTAACTAATCTATTTCCAATCAAAAATAGCTTGAATTGCTCAGAGGGCAGCCTCTGTGGTGTGGTTGCCAAACAAAACAGAGAGAAGTTGACTTCCTATGATCCCCAGAGAGGCGGCTACCACTGAAAGGCCAACTCACAAAGGCGAGAAAGATCTTCTTAGTAAAGCCTCTCCGAGGGGACATGGTTTCTGTGTTCATCAAGAATCCCTGAAATCCTAGAAATTTGGAAGTAGTCAGAATTGATTTAATCCTTTTTACTATAAATCGCATTTCTGAAAATGATTAACAGAGGCAGAGACATAAATGGTAAAGTCTTGATCAGGGGAAATGCTGTCAGCGTATCATCTAGATAGATTAGAAAATGAACACTCAGGTTTCTGTGAAGGAAGACTAATGACATTAAGTCAAGATGAAATAGAAAGGAGCATCGCACAGGCTCAAAAATCATAAACCATGAGCTCGCCCTGACAGAAGACGTTCAGCAACTTTCTGAACTGGAAAATCATCAGGAGTTCAGTCTGAGCGTATTTTCTTAGGCCTCATTTGGAGTCCCTGGCTTGTTTGGGTTTGTTCTGAAGTTCTGGGAATTGCTTTGCCAAGGTTCTGACATTTGTATAAAAGTCAGATCCTTCTGCCTACAACTTTCAGTGCAATCAATTGCACACTCAGAAACAAGAAAATGAGGGTTTGGCTCACTAAAACAATAAATAAACATTGAAGATACTTGCACACTGTGCAACCATCTGATTTTTGAAGTGTCACAATTCTGCTGCCTTTCAGAAATAAGACAGAGCTGTTGCCCTGAAATCAGTGGTGGCTGAGACCAATGTCCTTTGTTTAAGTTAAGATCAAATAGTGAAGCAAGTATATAAATTTCTGCCAAATAAAGCTAAAGCAGGCATTCTACTCTGTTTAGTAGTGGGAACAATCCTGTACATCTGCTTCACATGTGGTATATCATTTGCTGTCTTAAACTGAGTCCCCCTTGGAACCACACACGCATACACATCCACACATGTGCACATACTCACCCATACACACACACACACACACACACACACTTGTCCCTCCATTTTTTAGGATAAGTCAGTAGAATAACCTCAAATCTAAATATCGGTTTGCTGCAATCGTTCTGTGATTTGACAAAATAAATCTACTGTGTTCTAATGCAGTCTCTTTAAGTTGACCCGGCCTCTTTCAGGGATACACAATGACCACCTGGAAATTATTCCTATGATATGAAAAATTGAAAGCCCCTACAAAGTAACTGCAAGTTTTTCCCATGCTGGGAACATTGGAGTCACTGACATTTGATGTTAAGGCACTGGCCGTGTGGCTAGGCCAGGAATGGTCTCCAAGCTTCATAACACACCACTGATTTTTATGAGAAATAGGCCTATAAACCTAAAATTCAAGGTAAATCTTTATCCAATTTCAGAGTTGGAATGGTTATGTGAAAAGTAATTTGCCACCCCCCCTCCATCCCTTATTATGGCTACAACATTAGAAGATAAAAATAGACTATTCCTCATCTCAAATTTTCAAAAAATGCAGTATTCAATAGATAGATGGGTAGTTAGGTGGGTAGATAGATACTTACTGTTCAATTCTAATGTTTCTGACTTAAAATTTTAAGGTCATTGTCTCCCTTCTGACACCTCTTACTACATCAACATCCCATTATACCATTATAGACTCATGAAGCAATGTACTTTTACATTTTGCAGGATAATGACTCTTTTGTATTTCAGTTTTTATCATAATATAAATCTTGAATTGCAATTTGCATATCTTTTGTTTAGAAAAAGAGACCCCTATTTAAGACTTTGTCATTTTAATACATAGGCTTTAAAGTGTTTTTTTTTTTTTAAAGAAATACACCAAAATATTCCAATTTATTCTTCAACTGAATCTGATTCTACCTCTGCTTCTGCATCAATAAATTAGCAAACATCCTGAACAATACGTTTCCAACAATGATGGCTCAACTCTCAACTGTGTAGTCCTCTGTGCCAGTAGGCTCTCTGTGTATTAGAAGTCCGACTATAAATTTGTAAGACAATTTGGACTGGACACGTCAGACTGATGCACACACACATATGTACATATGTATTTGTTTATTTTATATGAAGATCACACTATGTATGTGTATGTGTATATGTATATTTGTTTATTTCATAGGAAGAATACACTGTCTGCTCATCAGCTCTTTTACTTTCTTTTTCTTTGTTTCTTCCCTGTGGTAGGTCTATCCCCATGAAGCAGTCTGGGAAATCTGCCACTGTGACAGACCGCGGGGTGACCCGAGAGAGCCTTTAAGCGACTGGGCACAGGCAGCATCCTGTCCACCTCTGCACAGCAGGAGGGAGCGGGTAGAGTGCTGAAGTATCTAGCATCCCCAGTGCCTAGAACACAGTAGGTGTGTGCCAAATATTTGTTGAATAAATGAACGAATGATAGAACGAAATGGACTATAGAACTTCTCTCTCTCCAACTCTGTCATCAAATTCCAGAGCTGATTCAGTAGCTGCCACTCTCTGTCCCTTCTTCCTGTGTGGCCCCATGGGGGTGGTGGGAATCTATCTTTTCCTTCTAGCCTTCTAGGTTCTCAGCTATAACAAAAGACAGATTAACAAGACAAAAGCATGCAAGTTCATTTAATATAAGTTTTACATGCATGGAAGACTTCACAGGAAAATGAAGACCTGAAAAAACAATATCCAGGTGTTTTATACTATGTTTGATGAAGAGTGAAGAAGTTGTAGGAAAATGTGATAGGACAAAGGGGTATAAACTGTGAAGAGTCAACTGGGGGAAAAACTTAGCAAGGCCTGTTCCTTCAGATTCCTCTTGGCCCTCCTCTGTCTTCAGCAATGAGGGTGCTCCTTTCTTCCGGGTAGCAGGAGGGGATTCCTTTCATGTGAGGGTCTTATGACCTGCTTCAGGGAAGGTCAGAGAGTACTTCCTGTACCTGACATTTCTCAAATGCCTTCAGAATATTCAATAGGTGCCATATTTTAGGGTAGGATATCCTGGATCTTGTCAGCCCAAGGCATTGCTCAGTTGGCTTTCCTCTGCTCTTAGCCACCTCTTCCAAGAAGGCCTCCTTGGTTTGCCAAGGCCAAGACATAAGACCATTGTAGAAAATCTACCTTTATGTGACAAAGAAAACCCACTATCTTTAAAAAGTAAAGTTTAACCCTTTACTCTGTCATGTCCTGAAGACACAACTAACCCAGTCGCTTAGGTTGAGCAAGCAGCAATTAGCTGCCAAAACAGGAGTCAATGGAGCGTGGAGCTATGCACCGGGACGGGAAGCCACACAGCAACCACGTTTAAATCCCAGCTCTTCCATGTGCTAGCTATTTTCATTTCAGCAAGTTATTTAATTTCTCTAAGCCTCAATTTCCTCATTTGTAAAATGAGAATAATAATATCTGCCTTACTGGGCTGTGGGGAAGATTAAATGTGACAGTGTATGTGAAAATGTTTATTTAGCCCGTATTATGTTTGTAACATGTGTTTTTTTTACCTTCATTCCTGCTATCATCCCTGCCACCACCACCTACGACTTCAAATTATTTCTCCTTTCTTCCTGGAGAAAATGGAAAATTCAAATGTGGCCTCAAACATGGCCAGAATGAGGTAGATGAGCCGGAGGGAAGGCAACCAAAATAGCCAGAACAGAAAACTAAAATAATACTCTGAGGTAACTGCCTCCTTTGTAGCCTTTCAGCCATCCCCTGACCTTCCCCTTGGGCTGGGACACCCTCCCTGGACACGCCGAGAAGTCCCCATTTGGCCAACCTGGCTGACAGTGAGGCTGTGGGGAGCTTTGCAACCCCCCGTAAACATAGGCAATTAAGCCCCTAAAAGCTCTTAGGCTTATTGCCCTGTAAACTCACAATGAATAGCAACCTTAATAAACGTTATAAATCTCACCTCAGAGCCAACAGGAAATTCAAACTTTTGCATGTGTGGGAGCCAAAGTGCTGCTGAAACAAAAGGGAGGTATGTGGACAAGGAGAACATTGTACTCCGCTGTCCTTTCCCCTGGCAGCGCCCCGAGAGCCCCAGGCCTGGGAAAGGCCCTTAATTGTATTTTGTGGGGCAGCTCTCAGGCCACCTCACCCCTCCCTTCCCTTCCCTCACCTGCCTTAACTCTTTCACGTCCCTGTGGCCCAAGAGGCGACCCGTCCATACACATCTCCTACTGACTGAAACACGGGATGGAAATATTTGATGGGGCCAAATTATGGGCAAGGTGCTTTCTTTCTATCGACGTTTTTGTCAGAAACAACTTTAGAAACTTAATTAAACCCTAAAACTGGAATTTAAACTCAGTGCTATAAAAAAAGAAAAGGAATATCAAAGAAGAGAAACCACTGGATATTTTGATCCACACCCTCACAAAAGGGTGTTAGTTTTAATAAACAGTCACAATTTGGGGCTGTTATGAACCATAAGGCACACTCCTGGCCATGTTTCCAATTTCCTCTCCTGCCTTTACTGCTGTTATATTAAGGTCTGTGGTGAGGCAAAATGTTTATTAAAAAAGGTGAGGAGAGCAATATTCCAGATTAGATTATTTTACCTGTTCTAACTGTTCACCAGCCAATCAGGGGTGTTCACCGTGGCTTTGGGAGAGGCAGCCCTCCCGCCTCTGGGGTGGAGGGAGGGGGAGCTCTCAGCCTGTGGTTACAAAGCGAATGCAGATTAGGCCATTTTAATTACTGACTTTAACTGAATATGGAATACATTTTCTAGTCACAGAGAGGGGCAAATAAATGCATCTGGAGCCTCCTCCGTGATGGAGATAATTACACTGGGATGGAAAAACATCTCAGGAGCAATGAGCGATGAGGACGGGGTGATAGAACAGCCTTCCCAGAAGGCAACCTTCATTTCAAGAGAGGCTAAAGTGGGGAAGTCTTTGAGGTGGCCTCATACGGAAAGAAAGATTTTTTTTTCTCTTCAAGGGCCCAATTCATATGGAACCCTTCTGGAAGAAAATGGAGAAAAATGCTCTGCATGTTGGAATCACCTAGAACACAGTACAGTCCTCACACAGCAAAATCCCATTAAAGCAACACATTTCTTTGATTCTCTTGGGAGTTTCTGTAAGACAATAGACTTTCTTACAGCAAATCTTCAGGGACTTCCAACTTCTTTAATTGTTTCTGAATTTCTCCAAATGTGGGAGTTGCTGAAAAGTACTTTTATATATTGAATGAACTGTCTATATTGCCCAACCTTAGCATCATTCCTTTGTGCTCCTTCCTTCTCTGCTTTCATGCTGATAGGTACATGATGCTTCTATGCCAAGCCAATATGGTTTATGGGATTTTGTTGAATAGTGTTACCAAGTGCTATTATAGTTGACCCATGCTGTAGCCACCTCTGTGTAATAATAATCTGTGTTATAACACAGTTTTATAGAATTTATTTTATTAATAGAAACATAGGTTTTTATATTCTTAACACAAGTATCCATCTTGAATTACCCCACATTCAAATACCCTGGGCTTCCTTGTGTGAACATCCTCCAGGCCAGTGGGGCCCAATAGAAATATAATGGGCACCACAAATGCAAGCCACGTATGTAATTTTATTATTTTTTTATTTTTCGACCCATGTCATATCATTAATTTTTATCAACTAGGACTATGTCCAACCGAAATGCAAGCCCATGTGCACCAAGACATAGCATAAGAATATTTATAGCAACATTATCTGTAGTAAATGCAAACTGTTAACAACCTGAATGTCCAACACAGTAGAATGGAGAAATAAGTTGTCATCATTTATGCGAAGAATACTACATAGCAATGAAAATGAACAAACTGCAGCTACGTTCAACAACATAGATAGCAAGTGAAAGAAGCAAGAAAAAACAACACATAAATTTAAAGTTTCTAGTGGCCAAATTAAAAAAATAAAAAGACACAGGTGAATTAATTTAAATGTTATTTAACCCAACATATTTAAAATATTATTATTTTAACATATAACCTTTATTAAAAAATTTACTAATGAAGTTTTTTAATTCTTTCTCATATGAAGTCTTCAAAATTCATTTTGTATTTTAATCTTCCAGCACATCTCAACTGGGAGCAGCCATGCTTCAAGTGCCCACTAGTCACTGTGGTGACCATATTAGGCAATACAGCCAAGACTCTTGAAATTTCTAGTTCTTTAAGTTTAGTTGATTCCATCCTTTACTTTATTAGCTTGAGCGTATCTCAGTACTAGCCTTTTCCTACCAACTGCATCTGCTTTAAACTCTCACATGTCCTATAGGATCTGAGTAAACCCAGGTGCCTATCATGTAACAACAGACCCTTGTGGTCTCCAGTGAGAGGAACCTGATACTTTCCAATGTTTACTCTGAGAACATAAAGTCCTCATCTTTTAAGATGCCTGTTTTCTGCGTGTGTGTTCACGAAAGTGCCAGTCCACACATGCAAATCACCACACAGCAGAGGCTCCTACCCCAGGAGGCAAAAACAAAACCATCCACATTCTGTAGCTGGAGTTTTGATTGCGGCATGGCACCAGTTTCCACCCTACTCGTCTCCGACTTGTTCCTTCAGGGCAGTCTCAAACCCACGACTGCGCTCCTGGTGCGCAGAATCCGTCTTTGGCTTTGCCGACACTGCTCTGATCCTCCTGCTACATGTTCAGTCTGACAGCCTGTCACCATAAGTAAGTAATTCAACACTGTCTTCACCGTGAGACAATCAAGAACTCTGGGGGTATCTTTTAAGTACAAACTTGAAAAAATATATTAAATTCCAAAAACATATGTTACTTCTTTTCTCTCACCCTGCCCCACCCCCCAAAAGCACAAAAAAATCTCCATAATTGTTTCCCTAGAAAAGACTTTTTATAACCCACTAACATGATCTTTAAAATCCCTATCAGTGTAAACGAATATGCCTTCACTTTATAAAGTTAAAGTGACTGAAGTTTTAGAGAACGAACAACGAGGTGGAGGACATTCCCAATTTCTATTCTTAAGGAAAAAAAAAAATTCCTAAAGAGTATTCTAGAATTCGAAAATATTCTAACCCACCACTAAACTCAAGTTACTCTCATGGCCCTGCTACTTCCGAAGACTGTTCTTCTAAAGAGGTGCACTTGATATCATATTTCTCGAAATACTTGATCTGCTCAGCAAAGACCTTAGAATATTAGTTGTTTGTGAAAGAAAATTCATGTCTCCCTCAAAAAAAGTCAAATATAACTAAAGCAGAGGTGGAAAACTTGGATTTAGTGGGAAAAGTATTCGTAAGCTCTTAGGTGCCTGTCTTGTTTTTTAATATTGTACAATATTTTATTTTCCTTTCAGCTATTATACAATCATTAATAGTTGGTACTTAATAGAGTAATTAAATTCATTTTTATTATGGAGAAAACATAAAATATGACATTTAATTTTTAGCGTATCCTTCTTCCATCTCAGTTATCCACGTCTGGGTACATGCCATAGAACCAGGATAGCCATCTACAAGATACCAGTACTCACCTGAGGGCAAATACCTCCACTTGCAGGCACTGTGCCAACTAGAAGAAGAAAAGAAAGAAGGAGAGATCTAACACTACTACCCCAAACCTATAAAGCAATGGCAGATGCCATGAAGTGCATCCTCCAACCTTCTCTCTGGCCAAGACTTCTGCCGTGCTCTGAGCTGGGTAAATACTGCCAGATGCAGATAATATGTCTTTGTTCAGGCACAGACGACAGGGGATTTCCAGGTGAGTGGAGAACTCATGACTCTGAGACTGCTTGGGCGGCACAAAGCCTTTCTTCTCCCTGTCCTGTCTGCTGAGCCATAATGCCTAGGCCATGCAACTGCAAATGTCCTGAGGCACTTTGAAGACAGTGAATTAAAAAAGAATTATGCTTGTCTGAAAGAGAATATTATATTTTTCATGTGAAAAAAAGATCTTACCATGAAAAGACATGGAGGGAATTTAAATGCATATTCCTGAGTTAGAGAAGCCAGTCTGAAAAGGCTACATGCTGTATGAATCCACCGATGTGACATTCTGGAAAAGGCAAAATTACAGAGACAGTAAAAAGATCAGTGATTGCCAGGGATGGGGGAGGAAGGGATGAATAGGCGGAGTGCAGAGGAATTTAGGACAGTGAAACTACCCTCTGTGAAACTCTAATGGTGGATATATGTCATTATACATTTGTCAGACACATACACAACACTGAGAGTGAATTTTAATGTAAACTATGGACTTTGAGTGATAATGATGTATTAATGCAGGTTCATCAACTGTAATAAATATCCCACTCTGGTGGGGATGTTGAAGATGAGGAGGCTATGCTTGTGTGGGTAGAGGATGTAAGGGAACTCTCCGTACCTTCCTCTTAATTTTGCTGTGAACTGAAAACTGCTCTAAAAAACTATCTTTACATCGAAAAAAAAAAAAAAAACCTTACATATCATCTAAAGGAATTGTACATGTGAGGAAAAAGGTTTAGAGAGGTGACGTGACTTGTATAAAATAATACGTTTAACCAGTATCAAAACTAGGGCTAGATTATTGCAGGAAGTTGTAGGAAAATGAAAGTAAGGAAAGTAAATTGAGGTATACCATGCCAGGAGAAACTCGTGGCTCTTCTGTTTTCTTTTGTGAGTTCACGATATAATGAAAGTAAACTACTTCTTGCTGACTATCAAATAGCTAAGTGGGCAGGAATGGTTAAATTTCCTGTCTTTCGATTACATGGGAAAAATATGTGCCACAAATATAGCTGTGGACCTTGATTTTTCTTGTCATGCTCAACTCCATGAGAGAAGAGAATGTGTCTCTCTTCTCTTGCTCTATCCTCAGCTCCCAGCACAGTGTCTGGTATATTATAAAGTCTCAATAAATAGGTTCTGAATGAAAGAATGAGTAAATGAATGATGAGTGCATGAGTCCTTGGAAGGGAAGTTCTTTACAGCAGAGATATGCCTTACTTTGCATGTTCATCACTTTCTTGTAATGTCTAGGCAGGCCTGATTTTGGTAACTCCCATGATACCCTCTTACTTTGTGATATATCGACTTTTCATCTAAATTATCAGTAGCCATTATGTTAAATCATTAATGATCTCAACCAAACACATACAACCACAGATGGAGCTCTATTTAGAGGGTCTTTCTAAAAGTAAAATATTCTTCCTGTGTTGGGGAGGACCCATAACCCCTCAGGTGTCTAATTTGTAAGTTTGGACACATGTGTGCACCCTCATTGTTGTTGTTTTAATAGCTGGAGTCATCTGTTCAAAGGAAAAGGACAGCCACCACCGACAAAGAACAAAAAGCGGCACCTCTGGTCGCTCTGAGGCCCTCCAGTAGTTGTGACAAGTGATTAAAAGCAGAACCGGGCTACGCCTCAGGAACTCTTGCTCTCAGCTGCTCCCCTTGAACCCTGGGAGACTTGGTTTGCCATCAATTCTGCACAAAGTGAGGCTGTATTTTTCAGTTGAGAGGCAGTCATGGGGACAGAGACAAACACCTTGGTATGTCAACCTTGAAGTACCACCTGGAGGGCGAGGGCCTTTCACAGTTTAATAGTGGACAGAATGTTATGGTGATGATCTGGGTCAGGTGGCGACTGAAGCAGTCACGGATGCTGAAACAACAGATGTCACAGTGACAGCTGTAATATCCAAGACTTATTTTTCTCCTTCAGCAGCAGAGCCAAATAACAGGTAACAGATCTGATCCTACAGAGGAAGCACCGCCTTTCCTTTATTAGTTTGCTCACTTTGGCTGTACAATATTAACTCCTTGCACCATGTGTGCTAAATTTCAAGCAGTTTAGTGTTTCCTTAAGATACAAAATAGAGCACATGGTGCTAAAGTTAAGCCTTTAATAGCTAAATTTAAATATATATATATATATATATACACACACACACACACATATATATATATATATCTTGACATTCCTGTCACCAAATTCTCCTTGGTTACTACTGAGAAAAATTATCTGTCTTTCCAAAGCCTACTGGCAAATTGGTAGACAATTACTGACAAAGTAGCCCTCTATCAATAGTGTGAAGTCCAGCATATCATGATTATAAATATGTCACAGAATTTTTAAATGGCCCAATATACTGGATAGACTATGAGACTATAAATTTCATGGATTTATAAAGTATATAGAGTAGCTTTACAATATTAAACAATGAACAGATAAAACTGTGTCTAGCATAATACCTGGCATAGTAGACACTCAATAAATATTACACAAATGAATAGTGTATGATCCAGGACTGTTCTTGGAGCTTTAGGTAACTATATCATTGCACTTATTTCTTGCCCCTCTCTTTTCTAACCTTAAATACCATTCTACTTTTCTCTCCATACACCTTGCTAATTAATCCTGTTCTGAATCATATGATCCACTGTTTTTTTATTTGTGTTTAAAATATATGAGGTCCATAAAAGTAAAGTAAATACCACCAGTTAAAAAAATTCAAGGAGAAAGAAAAGAAAACAACATCCTTTAAACTACACTTCCAAATGCCTTCCCTGTCAGAAAAACAGTTCTGTGGTTCTCAACCACTGTGGAACGGAGTGACTACCCTCTGCTGAGTATCTCTGTGCTCCAGCCTGAGGCCTCGTGTCATTTCTGGGGGCTGATCCACAAGCCCCCCTGGAACTTGCTGTCACATTGTCACCACATCCTCAAAACGCTTGAGTAGCTATTTCTCAGCATTTCCCTTCCTACCACAATCGTGTCTAGGTTAGGAGAGCTCAATCCACAGCCACTTTCTCTATCAGTCCCTGACAAATTGGGCCGAGGTTTTGGAATTATGACTGAGGGTTCATGGTCATCCTAGTCAGGAGAGAATTGGTGAGAAATGGCCTCGTGTCAATGATCATCATTCTCATGAAAAAGTTAATTGAGCATTTACTATTTGCTGACCACAGAGACATGAAGTAGAAAACACAGTATGTTTCCTTAGAAAACTTAGAAATGTACACTGGCAGATATTGGCAACATAAGGAAGTTATGAAAGCAGTACAATGGATGATACAGATGATAATTATTGGAAGGGAGCATGAATGCAGTGGAATGGAGCGGTTGAGTACAACATTTGGAAGATATGGGAGAATAATAAGTTGAGACCGGAATCCTAAGGAAGTAAAACCATGAGATGCCAAAAAGGGTTAATTCCATTTCAAACCAAAGCAAAAACTCTGAAAGCAAGAGAAAAGATTTTTATATTCATGTCTAGCCTATTCTAAACTAAGCAGGATGAGGAACTTCACAAGAACAAGTTTGATTGCATGTGATTGACAGAGTAGAAACTTTCAAAGAATGTTGGAAAAATTCCTGAACTTCTGGGAGTCTCTGACACCAACCCCTCCTGCCTACCTGTGGGTGGCCCAATCTAATCATATGAGCGATTAGAACTAGATGTGGCAGGTCACAGCCTAGGTGAGTCCTAGAAATATAACCAAACATGCAGTGTTAAGAAGAGAGAAGGAAAAGGAAAAAAAAAAAAAAAAAAAGAAATCCTCTGTGAGATGAAACCCAATTTTAAGCCTCCAGAGCATAGAAAAGCCCCACTATTCATTAAGGGAGGTCCCACCAGCTATTTTCTCAGGCAGCTTGTATTCACATTAATGAATGAAAGAGAGAATTTTAATGTGCACCTCTGAGAGAAATAAGACCCCCAAAAAGTTCATTCCCCAGATCCCTCTGGATTTTTTTTCCCTTTTCCCTTTTCGAGTGCATAGTAATGAGGTTTCCTGGTTTTGTCAAGGCAGAGCAGGGTAGTCAGGTTCCGCCTTCCTAGACACTCAGCGGCAGAGAGCTTTCCTTGATCTGTAACCTGGTACTTCCTCCTGTGCTTCTAACTCAGACCCAGCCTCAGCTTGTGTCCCGGGGGGCAGGAAGCATGGAAACCGGCCTCCCTAGTCATGGGAAGATGCTTATCCCCCCTTTCCAACAAATCTCCAAACACACCCCAACCGTGTCTCCCAGTGTTTGATCCTGGTGTCTTTAACCTTCCTTCCTCCCTGCATATCAAGGAATAAACTTCTGCCCGACACTATAAAAAAGGCTTAATACAGAAAGCTGGAGGTCAGGATGTCGATCTTATTTGTCCTGAAATATCCCTGAACTTGTAAAAATTCATATTTGTTTATGTAATAAACGCACTAAATGAGCTAATTATAGTGATCATAACTCACAATTAAAAACAAACACAGTTAGAAATTTCAAAGACTTTCAATATCTTTTCTTTAATCATTCACCCAGGCTCAAAATATGCATTTTTTAGATTAAAGCATTAAAGTTGCTAATTATATTCTCAGAACTAACAATTATTTCTTTACCCTTTTACTACCTTCTTCTGGCAACAAAAAATGTCAGCACTGATTTAATTTTTTGTTATTATAGGATTAAAAGAAGTTTCTAAAAATGCAATTAAATTCGCCCTATAGCTAGAGTAACTTCCCTATCAGCATCCAAAACCTCTTCCCTAAAACAACAGCATAAAAAATGATTCAGACTTTCTTGACTTTTGTGATACATTCCTTCGGTGATTATCTCCAATAACAACTCAACCGTTTTAATGAAACTCCCTGCACATCACGTCCTGGTGAAAGGTAGAACATATTAGATTAATAAAGAAAATGAAAGTTAAATTGGCTGTTGGAGTGTGAAGCCCTTCTCGTGTCATGCATGGGTTCTTCACCTTTGGGAGCCTAGTTCAACTTCAGCCTGAGGCCCTAAGTGAAAAGTTCAGTAGTCTTGAGTATGTCCCCACTTAATATATCACAAAATCAATTATTTTATGGTGGTGCACTTGGTAACCTATGCTCAGACAGAATCAAGTTTTGTTCCCACTGGGGATTCACCAATTATCTATTCAGTGAATTATTTTCAGATAAAGCAGAAACACCTGCTGTCAGCAGAGGGAGTATCTGCCTAATATGGGTATCATTCTGAGCCTGACGTGTTATTGCATTTGTCACGTGCAGGATGGCACTGTGAGACTTTGGATGGATTTATCACATTACCGAGATGCTTGATGGGACATTGGAGCGTGATTCAGTGCCCAAAGTTAGAGCTGAAATGCTGTAGCAAAGAGATCCAAAATGAAGCCACAGAAAAATTGGGGAAGGGGGTAATCAAGTGTGCAAATGCTGCAACTCATCTGTCTTGCCTGATTTCCAATAAGTCAGCACAAATAAAAATTGTGATAATTCAGCACAATTTCCTTTTACTGGCTATTGACCTGGCCAGATTCAAAGTAGGAACCAAAGAAGGGCTCCACGGACTCTGATTCCAAGATTGGAACAAAGGTCAGGCTTGAGACAAGCATAGTTTATGAGGACAGCTACTCTGAACCATCCACCCAGGTAGGACTTTAATTTTTTCAGGGTCTCTCTTTTCCTTCTCAGAAATCAGTTGAGCTCAAAACACCCATGGCACTTATTTTTCTCTTTTGCAAAATTAACAACAATATCTGAAACTGAAACAAAAGAACAGACACAACAAACAAGGTATCTCTACAAGCTCATTTGCGTTTCAAAATCTCACAGATGTAACCTATGAATGCCAGGTCCCAGGATGACTCAGTCCAGAGTATTCACAAAACATCTAGTAAGGCATGTAGAGTACTATTTGGCCTTAAAGAAAGAACGGGAAAGCATTATGGAGGCCTCAATAGCATGATACTGAGATACTGTTCTGTACCCTTCTAATAATTGCATATCAAAAGCACCAAGCCAGGAGCCATAGATAAAAGTATAATTCCCTGGTTATGATCACAGTTTCTAGAACCAGACAGATTTGAATTCAAATCCTAGATCTCTCAATCATCAGCTGGGTTATATCAGGCATTTGTTAAATTATTTAAGCCTTAGCTCCCTTAACCTCAAAATGAGCATAATGGCTTATAGAGTTATCATGAGTATTATTAATAATATAAATAAAGGTCTTGCATGATATTTGTCACATAGTAAGTATGGAATTTTTACCTATTGTCTTGGTGATGGTAATTATTATTATTGTGTTGTTATATTACATTATCATTATTATAAAAGTATTGGGTGTGTAAATAGTGAATGATGCCCATGACTGATCCATAACATTCTTGGTTGAGAGAACCAGTGGAAGAAACTGATAGAGACTGAGTTTGAAGTTGAAAGGAAAAGAGACAGTGGGTTTAGAAGAGGCATCAGTCTTGCTGCAAAGAATATTAAATCAACTCTCGATGATCTGTGCTAATAGAAGGGAGAAGAATACTCTAAAACAAGAGCTGACTCAACAGCCTGGAATTTTTAAAAATTGAAATCCCATGAGAGACACAGATATACAACCTGTCAGGTTCTGCTCTCCATCCTGGCTCCGCTCTTGGTCCTGGTTGCTGACAGGTGCCTGAAACGAGACTGTATGTCTTCCAGAGAACTTCACCTTCCTGGTGACGTGCCTGCCACTCTCACAGAGCCCCAAGGGCCTTGACCATGGAAGAGCTTCACTGGGGCACAACCCCAAATGCATTGTTCAACCACCCTCTACCCCAAGCACCCTCCCCATTCCAGCTCCATAACTTCCTATTTTAAGGAAGTTACTTTTAAATATATTACCATATCCTAAAGGCATAACCTACATGGAGACAAATGAATTTGCTCTAGCAAATATAATCACTTCAGGCCTGGCCTTTCCTCTGAATCTGTGATGACCAGGCTCAGGCTTTCCCCTCTGTCCCTCCCCTCCACCCCTGCTGTTATTTCCTGATGTTGTTCTCAGTCTTGACTAGCACCCTAAACCCAAAGGAACTATCTCTTAAAGAAGAGGCCACCTTACCTCTGCTACACTGGCAACTAGAAGAGGCAAGTTTAAGTGCACATCTAAGGGGAAACCACAGGACAAGTTCCAGCTGCTTATTCCTTAGCATGAAGTTAAGGCAGAGTGCAAGTTTGAGAGGAACGTTAGGTAAATATCAGTCCCGTATGCAGTTTTTCCAGATGACCCCCACAAATGTTTGCCGCTTCTTTAACTCTGGACTTAATAGAACAGATAGCTGAATTGTAATGATTTGACAGAAATCCATTCTTTATACAAATAATTATTCAACGAAGATTTATTAATTCATTTCTTCTACAAACATTTATGCTAGCAGGTCCTGTCCTAAATCCCGTGGGGAAAAGAAGCTAAGATATATACATATATATCTAGACCAGCAGTTCTGACCTGGGTACCATTTTGCCCCTAGGGGACATTTGGCAAAGTTTAAAGAAAGTTTTGGTTGTTACAGCTGGTGGGGTGGTGTCACTGGCATCTAAGGGAAGAGAGGCCATAAACGCTACTAAATACCCTAGAATGCAGAGGACAGATCCTCACAAGGAAGAATTATCTGGCTCCAAAAATCATAGTGCCGAGATTGAAAAACCTGAGCTCTACTTGAAGGCATTACAGCCTACATTCAACAGGAAGGGGCAAAGGAAAAGAAAAATAAAATTCACTTGCATTCAGTGGGAAAATCTAATCCAGGAAGGCCTAAAGATGAAAGAAACATTTGACCATGCCATGAAATTTGGATGAGATTTTGAAAGATGGTGATTATAGAGTTATAGAAAATGCAGACTAGATTTCTAGCAAAGGGAGGAAAAAGTATAGCTTTTAAAATGTATTGTGGTCTAAGGGGAGCTCCAATAGGAAATAAAACAGCTATAATCATTTGAAGAGTAGGATGGAAAGGTGGGAAGAAGATAAAAAAAAAATTCTTAAGACCTCAAATGTCAGCCTATAGAATTTGCTTTCTCATTATCAGAGACTAACCACTTGAAGCACCAAATTGGTAAATGTTAAATGAACTATTAACAACAACTTTAGGCCCTGATATTAATGTTGTTCTGTTATTTCAGAGTCAAATAAATTAAGAGTCAAAGATGGATTGTAGTCATCTATTGGTCAAACGTCCACATTTGACAGGTAAGGACACTGAGGCCCAGGGAAGTCCTGTGAGGTGACCACACCTACAGAGCCAGTTTTGTGAGAGCGGAGATTACCATTCTATTCTCTCTCTCAGCCTAATTGTTCTTCCATTGCTCTATGCTGACTACAGGAAGTGCTACCACATGCATTTCTAAGGCTCTAATTTGTTTTGAGTTACCCAGCTATAATCAGTGCCCAAATATAGGACTTCACATGGGCTAGATCAGAGAAAGGATAGCTGACAACTGCCTGGTGAGCCTGGTCTAGGGACTGTCCACTGCACTCTGAGTGTCATGGAGGACAATGCAGAGAGCAACCACATCTCTACACTCATTTGTGGGCATTTCAGAATCAACTGGGGATTTTCTTCAAATTCAACATTTCCTTTAGAAATTCTAATATACCACCTAGAGGTATCTGAAGGCATCTACTCCAAAACTTTTGTGAATCTCTGCTTCAGAGAACCACTGTTGAGTGGGAAAAAAGGTTGAGAGACAGTAGTACAGGTTTTAACAGGGAGTCTAATCTATTAATAACATAGCAAATTGTAAAGTGACTTTATAGTTCAACTTACTTGGATGCCTAAATTGGAGGATAGTTTTAGCTCTGCATTATTAATGTACTTTCCTAACACATATTCTACCAGAGTCTTCAAAAATTCTACATAATATATTTATATTTAAACAAAATTGAATCTGTTAGTTTCATTTTGACCTCCCCACCACCACTACCTTTTGTGAGGCAGTAGTTAAAGTCTTCCAAAGCACAGGAGTTCATGTAGGCAGACAAGAAATAAAAGGGTTCTTAGTGGTGAAAAGATTGGGAACTGCTGAGTTTCATGTGCTTCCTATGTTTAGTTAACAGTCTTCTGTGTGCAAACTTAACCACTAGGTTAAGAGTTCTACTACCTCACTTCAAATCCTGGTTTTGGCACCAATTATCTGGGTAATCTTGGGCCCATCATGTAACTTCTCTGTGCCTTATAAGAATGTGGAGATGACAAATTAGTTAACATATATAAATTGCTTAGAGCAGTAGCTCGTGCACAGTAAGTACTATTTGAGTGTTAACTATTACTATTTCTTTTAAAAGAATTTTGTGGCACCATTTGAGACACATATTGATTTTTCTGGCTCAAGGGTTTGAACTGAAGCCTTCCTTTCCTTTCATGCCCAGACCTGGGGCCCTCTCCCCTGCAGCCTTCTAGGATCTTGGGAAGCTATTAATATAATAGTCACTATGTGTTGCAGCACACAGGTGTCCAACCAGGGGCTCCAGAATCCCCAAGACCCATGAGTTTCTTATTTCTCAAATCCTAAGGTAAATCATTCATGTACTCATAACAAGGCTACATATACAGTGCTGGGCACATGTGGTCCACTATTAGTGAAATTAACTCATTATGACTGCTGGTCTTGTGTCTTCCCTTTTGGATATAATTATATCAGCAGTGTGGGTATCCTATTCTGGAAAGAAGATCAGTTTGTTTTAAAGTTTGCCTCCTATGAATAAAAATGGTGAAGTAAATTAATCATTTCTTTAAAAATACAGATTTTTTAGTAGACTAAATCTTTTAAAGTGTGGAGTCCATATTAGAGGAGAGGCTCACCAAAGGGAACCTGATTGACAAAAAGGTTGCAAATTGATGGCATCTAATGTGTTCCCTGCATTGTTCTCATTTTCTTGTATTTGATTAAATGTCTCTAAGAACTAACAAAACTATGAAAGTCACCAAAAAGCAAGCCCAGCAGTGGAAGGGGAAGCTCTGTGCCTGTCTGTGCCTGGCTGGTGCAGAACGCATGGTTGGGATGTAATCTTCTATGTGAAAACTTAACGTACCAGTTGTTTTATTTAGGGAGGGAAAGGAGGGGGATGCATTAGAGAGAAAGTCCACAGCATAATTAGGAAACAATCAACACGTTTTTCTTGCTGTCCTAATTTTTCCTTCACTTTAAAATGCTCCATTGAGTTTAATTAAACTTGCCCTAGGCTTATAAGCCTAGCAAACTGGGGAACATTTTTTTCGAAACTCGCTTTCCTGTCAGAAAGGTTTTCTTCAAGCTGGCCCAGTACTGCTGAACTTTAAGGTTTCAGGGGATGTTAAAACAACTGCAACCAAATTAATGTAGATTATCTTTATTTTTTCCTATTGATTTGAGCAGAGGGGACGGGAAGCTGGGCACCATCAAATAAAAGACTTCTACAAGGTTATTAAAGATGCTTGGTTTGAGAGGCAGAGAGTGGGAAGATGGTTTCATGTGGCTGTGAAGGAGAGATAAAAAAAGGGATAAAGGGGCTGCCAGTGGTGAATAATTACTGTTATTGCAGTGGACTGGTATTAGGGCGGCCATTTTCCCCCTTCTTTTTGGATGTCAGCATCTGATTTTCCTTCGGGGAGTTACCACTTCCCCATCCCATGTGGTCCCAGTGGGATTGTCAGCTATTTTGGTCTGCCCTCAACCAGACCCCACCCTCCTTGGAAAAGGTGTAGATGGGCATGTGACCATTCTGGACCAGCAAGTTCTCTTTCTCTGTCTCTGTCTCTGTTTCTCTCTCTCCTTCTCTCTTCCCTCTCTCCACCCACCCTTGGGAATTTGAATCTTGATAAAGACACCCATAATCAGAAAGAGCTTCATACAAATTATTGTAATTTCCAGGCCATGTAGAGGTTGTCCATGGGCTCTGAGTAAGATTCCTTATGGTCTCCTAGGTTCCAGTCCTTTTGAAATCCAGGATATTTCATTCTGCATTGGATTTTGTGAGTTCTTCAGGATTTGTATTAGTTAGATTGTGGTATGTGATGCTAAGGAAAAGAACAACCCTGAAATCACAATGGCTTAAGACAACGCAGGTTTATATCTTGCTCCTGTTAAATGTTGGCTGTAGGTTGTTTGAAGTTCTGACCCATATACTCTTCACTCCAAGTTGAAAGTGTAGCTTCTCTTTGGGAAATTGCCACTTGGCAGACGGAAAAGTGCAATGAGGCAATCACACTATGCCTACTGAACCCTCTGCTTGGGAGTAGCATGGTTACTTCCACTTGGCCCAGGCAGGCCTGACGTCAGAGGTGTTGGAAGCATACTTCTGCTCCAGGGAGGAACCTAATAGGGAAAGGCCAAAAGAGAGGGCCAACACTGTGAATAATAACATAATTTGAACTTCAGTTCTGCCCCATTAACTGTGCAATTGTGGGGAAATTACTTAACCCCTGTAAGCTTAAGTTTCCACATCTTTATATTAGTACTCACCAATATCCAATCCCTTTTCTTTTCTGGGCACATGGAAAACTGCATATCCCAGCGTTCTTTATAGTTGCACGGGACCATGTGACAAGTCCCAATGAAATGAGCAGAAGGGATAAGTGTGACTTCCAGGATAAGGCCTGTGAGATTCTCCAGAATCTCCCTTCCCTGCCTTCAGCAACTGAGATGGACCACAAGTTCCAATCAGCACAGTCTCTGTCAGTGTGGGTCTCTGAGTGATTGGGTAAAGAAGAGTTAAATTTCCTGCTGATGATCCAAGCTGGACATCATAGTGAGGGAAAAAAGGCAATATTTTATTATGCTAAGCCATGGGGTTTGAAGTTAATTTGTTTCTACAACCTAACCTAGATTTTCCAGACTAGTACAGAAATTGGTAATGATATTATATTTCTGGTATTAAATTCCTCCATGTTTGAAATACCTAGAGTGACTTCTGTTTGCTGCACTAATCTGACTGATACAGGTGCCTAACCCAATCAGGAGATGATAAGGAGGGACCTCTTATATGCCTGACTATGTCTAAAAGAATGAATAAAATAAGTGAAGTAAAGGAGAAAAGGCATTCCAGACAGAGTTCACAGCATAAACAAAAGCACAGAAGCAAGGAAGAGCATTATAGGGATCTATATTCAATTCTATTTGTTGATGTTATAAAAACGAGAATGGGGAAATAAATAAGAAATTTTGCACCCTGTTACGGTGATTAGAGATGGAAGATCTTGCGTCCAATGTTAAGGTGCATGAAGTTACATTACATGAAGGCAATGGAAAAAAATCACTGATAGGCATTAAGAGGGAAAGCAAGAAGGTTGTCATGCATGAATTTTTGATAAATCCCTCCACCTACCACACAAAAGGTAAATTTGGAGGATGAGTTAGTGGGCAAAACAAAGACTAGGAATCCATTTAGAAGGCTACGATAGTAGTCCCTGAGAAATGTAATGAAAGCCCAACCTAGAAAAGTAGTAAAGACGATCAGACTAGGAAACAAATTATGAAATATTCTGTATATCCAATTAATACTTATTGAACAATTGAGTGTGGCAGTGAAAAAAGCGGAGAATCAAAGCATAATTCTCAAATGTCTACTTGGATGACTGGTGGGTGAGATCTCTGGAGCTGAGGAGACTATTGAAGGGGCACATTTAGGTAATTAATTCAATTTTGTTCTTATTGATGTTGAAGCATTCAAAGCATATCCAGATAGACCCGTCTATGAGAAAATTAGATATCTGGGTATAAAACTCAGAGCAGAATTCTAGACTGAAAATAGACAAAGCTCTTTAGGGGAAACAAGACGAGAAATCATGAGTTCAGAATTTCTGCATGGCTACCACATATGGTCTCCTGATGCTGCTGAATTTGAGGTGTACGATGGGGACTGCTTCAGAGTCCCCAGTGACCAAGATATAGGGCAAATGCGTTGATGAAAGACAGCAATGAACATCATTTCAAAGGACTAGGGAATTTTGTTTGAGAATAAGGGAATATTGCTTTAAAAGTCATGTGAGAAATGAGAAGAATACTGAGTCCATTCCCAGGTTAATCTGGAAGAATTCCAGTCTGGATGATGAAACATATAGTCACTCTAGCTAAAGGGGAAATGGATTTGCAGGAAACACCTAAGTTTCAGCTAAGGAAGGAGATGGCAAAAAGGTTTTATGGCTACGTCCAGGATTTAAGGAGAAGGTTAATGAGGAGATGTTCTGGGGAAATGTTTGTACAAAGTGGCTCCTCAAGTCTCTTCATAACTGCACGATACCACCCACCTTTCTTTCTGCTGTGAAAATTCTCCTTAATACTATGCCATACCATTCTGTCCTCAATGCCCACACCTCAAAGGCCTCAACTAATCTCTCTACCTACATCTAAATCTTTCAAGGCACAGTGTGAATTCTACCTCTATTATGAAGCATTTTCTGATAATAACAGCCTTTCTGGACATTTGTATTCTATGAACCACTATGCACTTTTTGGATATGTCAATGTGGGGTACATCATTATATGCTGCTCATGAATCACCGTGTTGGCTTTGCTCTTCTAAATAGCTCGCAAGCTCTTTGAGAGCATGATCAGTGTGGTGGCTATTTATTGCTTTGGCTTCCCTTTGCTGTTCCATCCTCATTTCTTTGGAGGAAATGCCTGTTGCCACTTTTAGCTGCATGTTTCTGTTGCAGGTCAAAATTGCTGGTTAAAATATTCTACTCCATCCCTCCAATCACAGAAATAACCCAATGATCATGGCTGGACCAAATATAATACTGCATCCCAGTAGTCATGGTGATTGGGCCATAGGATGACTAATAAGAGTTCGTCTCTAGGATTTTCCAAATGGGAGCTGGAAGGGAAGGGGAGATATTCTATGTTTTTGGTTCTCAAGCCATCAGGATGGGATTTCCTAGCTGATGGCAGATATGTTCTGTGCTGGTTAATTTTATGGTCAGCTTGACGGGCCATGGGGCACACGTGTATTGGGCCAAATATCATTTTGGATGTTTCTGTGAGGGTGTTTTTGGATGAGATTAACATTTAAATCTATAGACTGAATAAAACAGATTACCCTCCACATGTGAGTGGGCCTCATGCAATGAATCTTTAAGTCCTGAAGAAAACAAAAGGCTGACCCTCTCTCAAGTAAGAGAGGATTCTTCCTGCCTAATTGCCTTTGTACTCAGAGAATGGCTTTTATCCCCCTACCTTTGGACTCAAACTGAAACATCAGCTCCTTCTAGGGCCTGAGCCTCTTGGTCTTTGGAATGGAGCTACACCATCAGCTCTCCTGGCTCTTGGGCCTTCAGACTCAGACTGAAACTAAATCATATTCTCTCCGTGGTCTCTACCTTGCTAGCTTTCCCTGCATATCTTGGGACTTGAAAGCCTCTATTCTCCTGTGAGCCAATTCCTTATAATACATAAATAAATATGCAAATATATAAATAAAGAGTGACACTGACATCTAGAGATAAGAAGAAGAGAGAAAGAGAGATATTACTGTAGTTAAGTCTGTCATTTTTATTTCATTTCTGATGTTACTAGATCATGGCTATAGTTTTGCTTCCTTCAATTCTGTGAGCTAGCCCAGAATCTTTCACTGAATTCCCTTTGGTGTTTTAACTAGCTTGAGTTTTGTGTCTTATGTGTGTAACCAAAAGAATCCTGACTGAAACAACCTGTGTTTTATATTCATATGTCTCTATTTTCTTTAGGACTTAGGACTGTGCAGAGCACATGGTTCACAAAAAAAAAAAAAACAAACTTGTTGATTGATTGATTGGTTGGTATTGGAATTAGATTACTCCTTTGCTCAGTTTGGTTCCTGCTAAACTCCTGGCCTTCTCGACATTTCATTCTGAGAGCTCTATATTGAAGAAAATTTATCCAGACTGTGCCTAGGAGACATTCCAACTCTGAGAAAACAGGGCCACTGGCAATAAATACCCTAGATTTACAAAGAATAAAACAGATTAGACTAACTAGAAACTATTTGGCTAAAATCACAAAGATTAGCAAACAGAATGTGGTAGATGATTATTTGATCTTATATTTTGATAGTGCACATAATAAAGTGCTGGATATAGCATCTTGTGAAATCTTGATAGCTAAATTAATTTAAATTGGCTGAATATGTAGATCTTAAATGTCTGAATACAGCAAGCATGGGGTAAATATAATAGAGGAAAGTAGGTATCAGGTTGGAATGTGTAGACTGCCTAACCAGATAATGGGGGGTCAGTTTAACTCTGTTTTATTGGACCATCTTTACCAATTGCATCTGAAGGAGTAAGCGTCATGTTAATGAAATTTTCAAAGCATTGATAAGAACATTAATAAATTAAACAAAGAACTTTAAAAGATATGAAAGATTCACTGACAACATAAAAGTTAGAATATTAGATAGGAAAATATTCCTTAGATCACTTAGATCTCAAATACTTAATTACAAAGAAAAGAAAAGTGACTAAGTAAGATAAAGTTTCTGGATTTTAAAAAGATGCTAGAAATTAGTACTTTGGAAAACAAGGTGGATAGAATAGTGTGCATTCAGCCTCACAATACTTTTTAAAAAAGATGAAAAATGCATATCTAATCTTAGAGTGAGGAAGGACTTTTAAAACAAAATCAAAAGAAGAATCCATTAAGAAGATTTGTCAGTGTAATACTATATATCATTAAGATCTGTTGTAAGACACAATAAAATGTAACAAAGTGATAATAATAATTTGTAAAAAGCTTTTCAAATCCCAAAAAATAATATAAATAACCCAATAGAAAATGAGTGACTAAGAAAATGAGTGACTTACATGACTAATTTAGTCATGTAAGACTAAATTACATGACTAAGAATACTCTAAAGACAAAAAGTAAATCATCAATAACATATAAAATATTTTAAATTATCATTTTAAAAAACTATAGTATTTTTGACCTTGAGAATCAACAGGTCTAGAAATCATATGCTCTTATTGGCTGCTGGTAGAAGTAGTAGTAAAAGCTAACATTCCTGGAGTACTTACAATGTCACTTTTAGGCACAAGAATTTGGAGGGTAGGACCAGAGAGGCTATTAAATTAGAAAAGTCTAGTCTGCTATGACAGAGTGATCCAAGACTTTTAGTGGATGATGAAAAGAGGTTTGTTTGTTTGCTTTTTTGTGTGTAGGAGTCCTGGTCAGGTGTTCATGCCGGTGAAGCAGCTTTTATCTGGTCATCCAAGAAGGCAGGTTCCTGTCATTTTGTTGTTCCACCGTCTCCATGTACACTGTCACCATCCATGTCCAGCCAGTGGGAGAGGAACCACGTGGAGCAGAGTGAGTGAAAGATTTTTGTGGGCCATTCTTGAAAGTGGCACGCAGTGTTTCTGTTTACACCCCATTGGAGAGACGGCAGTCACTTGGCTGCCCCAAGTGCAAGGAAGCCTGGGAAATGGGGTCCAGCTCAAAGGAGAGCGCAGCGCTGGGCACTTTGCTCACAGTCTTTGCCACAAACACTGAAGATCCAGGTCCTGAGCTGCAATGGAAGCTATTCACTGTAGCTCAAAAAGTCATCAGTCCCAGAAATAAATTAACAAACTTACATTTATTAACTCTTCAGGGGCTTTTTCGCAACATTCCCATAATCCTTGTAACGTCTCTTTTAGATAAGTATTAATGTTTCCATGAGGAAAATAAATGTCTGAAAGCCTTTAAAAATATCTTTAAGGCAGACAGCAAATGGTGGAGTTTTACTCAGGTCTGATTCCACAGCCAACTTCTTTATTTTTTAGGTTATACCACAATGGATAGAATGATCTCTCCAAGACTCTAGCTGCTCCATCTTGTTCTATGATAACCACATATAATCCATCACTAACTTTATACTCAGTCACTCACTTTCAAGTCAAAATTTAGGGAGAACTTGCTATTTTCTGGGCTCTGAACTACTCAAATTAATGAACATTAATTATTTCTTTCAATCCCTGCAACCACCCCTTGAGAAAGACATTTGTATTTCCTGCTATGCATAAACTTGGCAAAAGCCACACAAGGAGTAGGTAGGAGTTCCAGATTGCAGGGGCCAGGCTCCTCACCATTTAACACCACGCAGCACCCACTCTCACTAACCCACTTTCCCAGTGGGGCTTTACGGAGACAGACTGTGTACTGGGAGATTCTTTAACAGACAACCTCAAATACAAAACCTACCTCTACTCTCAATGAGCTACCAAGCTGTGGAGGCCGGGCGCCTGTAATCCTAGCACTCTGGGAAGACGAGGCGGGAGGATCGCTCGAGGCCAGGAGTTTGAGACCAGCCTGAGCAAGAGTGAGACCACGTCTCTACTAAAAAATAGAAAGAAATGATCTGGATAACTAAAAATATATAGAAAAAATTAGCTGGGCATGGTGGCACATGCTTGTAGTCCCAGCGACTCGGGAGGCTGAGGCAGAAGGATTGCTTGAACCCAGGAGTTTCAGGTTGCTGTGAGCTAGGCTGACACCACCACGGCACTCTAGCCAGGGCATAAAGAGCGAGACTCTGTCTCCAAAAAAAAAAAAAAAAAAAAAAAATAAGAAGAAATTATAGGTGGAGATGTAAGGGCAGCTTTTGGAGTCAGGAGGATTTGAAATGCATGGATTGAGAGATAAGGGAGACAAGGAGAGAGGAAACAGGACAGAGGTCATACAAAGTGTGAGAACAACAGAGGATCCCAGCCAGGGAATCTGGTCATAGTCAGGGTTGGTTCCATGCATACGAGTCCCGAGGAAGGAGGAATGCTATTTGGCTAATGATGTTGGTTAAAACAAATAAACGAATATGCAAAAATGCTTCACAAATACAGGTTAACAAGGTCTTTGGCTCTATTCTTTTTCCCTTCTAGTGTGAATGAACTGAATCCTAACTTAAAGTCTCTTCTGAAGGGGTTCAATTCTTAGTTTGAAATAGCTTCCCCTCCCCCCCTTTTTATGAATGTGCAAATGTTATAATGCAAAGGTGAACTGAAAAGCTCTTTGTCTTCAGAGACTGAAATATATTGCCCTAATATTAGTTGGTGATATTGCTCTTGCAACAGCTGTTTTCCTATTAATATATGTGCAGTTTACTTTGTTTAGCCAGGCTTATACCAAGAGATCTTACTGGAAGGTAGAGTAGAGACCTCAGGGAGAAGAATTTCTTGGCTCCAAAAATCTTATTTTAATGTGTGGCCAAGTTGCCTTCTATCACCAAAATGACAGGAATACAATTTTAAGAAAAATGTACCAGCCCTTTAGAAGTGGTATGTGGAAGGAAATACTTATTTCTTTCTTTTCTACAAAAATGATTCTAAAAACTCCCCTTGACTAAGAAGATCATGGCTTTAGGGGGAAATGTCTCATGAGGTATTGACATTTTTAAAGTATAAGGCAGCTAGTTTAAATCAGGTATTTGTTGCATCCTTACTAAGCATAGGTTTTGTTTTAAATACTTACTGTGCAACTTACCTTTGGTTCCAAAAATCTCAGCCAAGAACTGGAAGATACCTTTCCTGTTGTTGGGATAAAACTGCCCTTTTATATTCTATTCCAAGCATTCACTCATTTAATAAATACCCTTCTTCAACTATAAGCCAGGCACTTTTCTAGGTATCAAGAATACAGCAGCAAAGCAAACAAGACAAAGCGATGAACAATCTAGAATATATTATATTTTGTAAAGCAAAATCCCTCAAGGTGATGGGGCGAGGGGATTGAGGGGGTGCTATTTAGAGTGGAGTGGCCAGGGGAATCCTCCAGGATAATGTGAAATTTGAGTAGAAGCCACCTGAATGAAGTGAGCATGCAAGTCCTGCGGCTATTTGGGGGGATGTCATTTTAGGCAAAGCTAAGAATAAGTTCGGAGGGCCTAAGGGAGGAGCAGACTTGCAGTGTTTGAAGAACAACAAAGAAACCAATGCGGCTGGCAAACTATGACTAAGGAGCAAGTGAGTCAGAGAGAAAACAAGCAACTGGGTAAATGTGGGTCAATTTTATTCTGGGTAATGTTGAAAACAGAGTGTTTTGAACAGAGAAGCGGTGTTGTCTGACTTATTTTATAAAAGGTAGTGTAGGGACACACTTAGGAGGCTATGGAGACAATCTAGGAGAGAAAAGACGGTAGCCTGGACCCCTGGACCAGGGTGTAGGGGAGGATAAGGTAGATGTGGTGAAAAATGTGAGTTTCTGGATATATTTGGACATAAAATAGATAGAATTTTTTTATTGTATTTAGGGTATGAGAAAAAAATACAAATCAAAGATGAATCTAAGTTTTGGGACCTCAGTAAATGAAAACCAGAATTGTGCCATTTGATCCAGGAATCCTACTACTGGATATTTACACAAAGGAAAACTAGACATTCCATTAAAAAAACACATCTGCGCTTGAATGTTTATAGCAGCACAATTCACAATTGCAAAGATGTGTAATCAACCCAAGTGCCCATCAATACATGAGTGGATTAATAAAATGTGGTATATGTATACCATGGAGTACTACTCAGCCGTAAACAAAATGGTGAACTAATACCTCTTATATTAACCTGGATGGAACTGGAGACCATTCTTCTAAATGAAATATCACAAGAATGGAAAAACAAATACCACATGTACTCACCATTAAGCTGGTACTAATAGACCAACACTTATGTGCACATATGAAAGTAACATTTATCAGGTATTGGGCAGGTGGTGGGGAGGAGAGGATGGATATATTCACACCTAACAGGCGTGGTGTGCACCATCACACCATCTGGGGGTATGGGGCATGCTTGTAGCTTTCTTTGACTTGGGTGGTGCAAAGGCAATTCATGTGAGTAAAGCGTTTATATCCTCATAATATTCTGAAATTTTAAAAAAGGTGGAGTTGTAATTTAATAAGCTGAGTTGTAATTTAATGTTTGGGGTGTAACTCTGTCTTACATGTGAAGTTTGAGATACTGCTTAAGTTTTAGACAAGTGAAAAGATGAGCAGATGAGTGTGTGGCTGGATACAGGAGTCAAGTTCACCTAGAGAGTGAGTGCAGAATAAAGAAAAGAGGAATTCTGACAAAGGTGCTCTAAGGCATCCCATTGCTAGAGGTTGGGAGTATAAAAAATAGTCAAGCCATGGAGACGGAAAAATAGCAGTCAGCTACATAGGAGGAAAACCAAGAGAGCAAAGTGTCCTGGAGGCCAAGTGGATAAATTATTTTGGTGAGAAAGGAGGATTGAGAAAGGAGTGAACAGCAACTGTGGCTCTAAGAGTAGATACAAAGAGAGGAGACAGCCCATATTTGACAGCCCACAACTCAGTTATCTGCTCTGGGTTCAGACTGCCTAGCAGGGGTTGGAAGGAAAGTTACTTGGTGTGGGGGGCTCCTCCCCAGCCTTACTCCTGCTCGTACTGAATGCAGCAGCTCTTGCTCTATCTCAGGTTGACACCTTCTAGTTTCTAATTATTTCCAACTAAAGAAGAATGCTAAGCAACTATTTAAAAAGAATAGATGATTACACATCTTCACTTAATTGAGGCTTTCTTCCTACATCATCATCATTATTATATAGTCATTGTTGGCGTGTTCATTATCTAATCATTTTCTCTAGGGTCTATACATGCCGCTGAACTAAGATCTTTGCATACACACTCTGTTTTAGTCTTGGAAACAATCTGGGAGCTAGGTATTTTTGTTTCTATTTTAACACTTGAGAATACTGAGACAGGTAGGTAAAGTGCCTGCTTGTAAATGACAGAGCTAGGACCCCAGGGTGTCTGAATCCAGAGTCCCTGCTCCTAATCACTCCCCTGCTTCTGATTCAGTGGCTTTCGTGTGCTTGGTTTACCCTCAGTGGAAGAAATTTTATTTCATTTAAAGAAAAATAAATACCAAGCCCTTACCAATAATCTGAGAAAAAGTTGCTATAAATATTCTACAAACCCTCACTCTATCCATCTCTCAAAGCAGTATTTTGTCTAATTCTCAAACTTTTAAACTCCCTCTTTAGATGTTAGCATATGATATGACCTCCACTTCCATCTCCACCCCCAAGAATTTCTCTCATTGCTTGTCAGGGTATGAGGGATTTTTTGGTTTTGTTTTTGGTGGAGAGTGGGGATGGCAGATAAAGCACATCTATGGTTTTCATTACACACGTGAGGTACATTACCTCATTGTTTATATCCTTCTCTGAAGTCAAGCTCTCAAGTACTTTTGTCTATAAGCTATTTTAAAGCTAAATTATACTTATTTTGCAAATATATGAAAGAGAGAAATTGATCTCCATCCATTGCATTTGCTAGTTTTGAATCTCTAAAAATGTTAGAGTTTACCATTTCTACCCTTGTTAAAGCATTATATTTATAGAATATTTATGCATTTATCTATTGGGGAAATATTGCTTATTTTTCTCCCATAGCACATTTATAGTACAAATACTCTTGCCAGAGATTTTATCTCATAGATTTGAGATTCAGTGTACCATTTTTGATGGTAGAAAATCAAAAAGAGATTTGTGCTTCTTCTAAACCAATGTAACTGGGCTAAACTCCATTTACCTCTTTACAAGATATCCATTTCACTTCTCAGCTTAATAAAAACCAGAATAATATTTTGGTAGCCATGGAAATTATACCCCACAATTTTTTTTGATTAATGCATGTTTTTTGTTCTAGCTGTAGAATTTTTATCTCATCATAAAACTTTCATTAATATTCCAATGACTTTTTCAGAGACTGTTCCTCAAAAACCAACAGGAACATGTTAATAACTTGATGGGGGTTTGAGCTCCACTGAGCTTCTCATCATTTCCAACAGGTCAACAAAAGTAATTTAGAGCTGTCATCTTAGAATTTCCTTTTCAACATATCAAATACTAAATTTTCATTTTAAATTTCACAAGAACATGACAGCAAATTTCCAGTGCCCTATATGCCTAAACAGCAGTGCTAATAGCCATGGACAAATATAAAAAGACATAAACCAACAGCACCTCTATGAACTAAAACAGGAAAATTGTGAGTTAAAAGCAAAAACCCAGGGCAGAGTCATGTTCTATTAACTAACCTATGGGCACCTCTTCAGCTTGATCTCTCATTCCTCCTTCTTCTGTATATCTGCCATTTTCATTGTTTCCCAGGAAAAATGATAAATTATCTGATTCTTCAGTCATATTTATCTCCTTCCAACTTCTTAGCCACCAAGTGTCTCATCTTTTGGGTCTCACCAAAAGGCTCCCTCTCTCTGCAGTGCCTGCCCTGCTGCCCAGGTAGGTGCCGCCCTGCCGAGGGACTCCCGAGCCCTTGTAATTCTCCTTCATAACATTCATTACACTTGAGCACTGTGGCTTCTTTGATTGACTCTTGTCAGCACCAGATTTTGGGCAATGAGGGCAGGAACTCATCACTGTATCCATCAGATTATCTATCACACATTACTTCATACTTATGTGTTGAAGTGTGACACTGACAGAGGTAGACTGATAGAATATTGACATGGCAGGATGGTGTGGTGTATGAGGGCTCAGCCTTCCTTGGATTGAGAGTGCTAGATTCAAATCTCAGCTTGGGTACTTACTAGCTTAATTTACTGATAGTGGGCAAATTACCCAATCTACTTGAATTTCAAGTCTTTTGCTATGAAAATGAAGAGAAAAATAGATATTTCCTCAGAGAATTATGGTAAATATATGATGAAATAATTTATATAGCACTGTGTCTGGCACATCAAAGTATTAAATAGATATCTCTTGCTGCTGTTATTAAACAATATTAATAAAATATGTTTACAAAGCAAGGTAAGAATTGCTTTTGTAACAGTGGTTATGAATTTCAGTGGTAAATCCAAAAATAACTAATGGAAAGGGTTTACAGGGTAAAAGTGCTAATCGTATAGTAATATGTTGAATCTACAGCCACAGCCAATTAAAAAAGATCAGAATGTAGCATTCCATTGGCCAATCTGGTAAATTCTCCATTAGGCATCATGGAAAATGAATGTTATCTCTTCGTGCTTATCTTTGATAATTAAAGTATACATGGAATTACATATACCATAAACCAAAAGGCAATTATTGGTAGAATTAAAAATACAATGTCTTCTGAATAGGTATAGAAACTTTTAAAAAAATCAAGGTATAGTCTACATAGTGAAACAAAAAACTAAGGAAACAGCAAAGTAGGAAAAAATAAAACCAAGAAAACAAATAAAGCCACCAAATTCATAAAACACGACAAATGCAAGTCACAAAAACATATGTAAATACATTATGCATCCTATTAAAAAACAAGACCTTTTAGAATAATATTTTTAAAAATTCAATGTAATTCTCCAAGAACAAAATAAATTTACAAGTATTAAAATGAAAGATTCATTAAGTATAATCAGAAATTCAATATTTTTTAATTTCAAGTTTTCAACTATAAGCAGGTATTACCTCTTTAATTAGAGAGAAAATGGATTAAGTCAATAAATGTTAAGACCCCAGAAGAGTGGCTGGCACAGAGTGAGCTCTACGTAAGGGGCAGTTCGTGGTGCTAGTCCTTGCTGTGGCTATGCCAGTGCCATCTACGTAATACATCAAAGTCAGGACATCGGCAATAGTATCACCATCAAGCAGCCTCCTCTGCTTTAGAAGGAAATTGGTCAGATTTGTGGGAAGTCCCCAGGGTGAAATTCCCTGTAGTAATTTCAGTTATTTGTGCTGTGGCTCATTCATCATTATCATAACCCTTATTTGTAGACTAATGAGTGGCATATAGTAGATACTTTCATTATTTTCACTAAAACAGCAATAATGACATTTAAATTGCTCTGCAGTTTACAAAATGGCTTCATCTCTATTTTCTGAGATAATAGAAAAATTAAACAAATTTTCATTTAAATTCTTTGCCCTCCCCTAGCATGTAAATTCAGCTATTGTGTTCATCTAAATCATTCATTAATTCACTAGGCAATTACTTAGCCAGCCTCGTGCATATATATAAAAGTGAGTAAAAACATGCACGGTCCCTGCCCTCTTAAAGCTTACTATCTGTTAGGGGACAGCAATTAATTTATTATCCAACCTGAAGAAAAAAGCTCGGTTTTATGAAAGCATACAACCAAGAAGTCTATTCCTTACTGACAGGAGCAAGGTTAGGCCAGGGTTTTCACAGAAGATCTGTTACAGTGAAAGGTTGTTATTAACATATTTTCTGTGCCATGTACATGGTTCAATCCATCTTTTTAACATTCAGAATGCTGATTCACCAGAATAAGAAAATTTGTGTTCAATGGATCCTTTGTTCTAATCACCCAAACTAACTCTGCAATATATCAGTTTATACCTTGTTTTATTAAACCCTATATATTATGTCTTCTGAAAAATATGTTTGCATTCATTAGTTAGTAAAAGCCACCTATGGCTACTGTCGCAGGAAAAAAGAAGAGACACACCCTGACGGGCTGTTATATATATCCAGAGTGAAACACTTTCAAACAGGTTTACTTTGGGGAAGGAGATACATGGCTCCTTACTCAGGACATTCTGCTCCAGCAATAAGTGGAGGGTTTTGCATAAGGACAGTTGTCCTGTCATGTCCCTAGAGGTTGTTGGGCCATATCTGAATGGGTTCTGTGGGCAGGAAGGGGAAGAGCCACCTAGTGTATCACCACAGTCCTCTTCGACTCTTTTACAATAGCTGTAACTAATTTCTACTAAAAAAGTTAATTTAACAAATAATACCTGATTGCATTCCTCTCATAAAAATGAAAACATTGGAAATAAGATTAAAGTTCCTTTTGACAACTACCCTTGTATCCCTATATCCTGTGTCATCTGTACAGGTGACCACTGTTATAGGTTTGATGTGTTTTTTTCAAGACCATTTTCTCTGAACTTACATATACATATGTGTAGTACTCATTTTATACAAATAATATTATTCTGTAGATATTTTTGAAACCTTTTTTACACTAAAGAATGTATCTTAAGGTTTTCCATGACAATACAAATAGATCTATCTCATTCATTTTTACTGTTGCAGAGTATATCAAAATAAGGGCATATCAGAGTTTATTTATTCTCCTACTGGCAAACATTTAGATTGTTTTCTATTTTTTGCCCAATACAAAAAATGCTGCCATGATATTCTTGTAAATATGCTAGTGGGTCTTTTTCTAGGCTATCTATCTATCTATCTGAAAGTAAGCTTGTGGAAACTTTAGGAGTGTTTACTAGGAACAACATTAAAAAAATGTCAACGAGAATGGTAAGGGCACTGACCAACCGGAAAGAAGGCACCAAAGATCCAGAGCAGGGGGCAGCTGGGACCATTCAGTCTGCTGTGTGTACTTCTTCCTTCTGCCCAAATGCCTACAGTGGCATTCGGGTTTTCACTGCTGGCATTCAGGAATCCTTTTTACTCTCTTATAAATATTCTTGTGATCGTATTTGACTATTCACACTAGCAGTGGTACTTGTCCATGGCCCAAAAGTACATAAGCCAAAGACTGTATGTGTGTTCACAGGTGCATTGTGGATGATACAAAAATAAACAATGATGATTATTTTTAATAAAGAATTATAACTCAATTTAATATCTAAATAAAGTACATGATAAACATTTAATTAAGCACATAATTTTAAAAGAAGAATTTTTTAGAGAATAAGACAAACAAGAATTGGTTGGTATCTTTCTCAGTAAATACAGTCTGTGCTACTTTTCATCTATTCCATTCCTAATGTCACAGACAGGATTTATTACGATTTTTTAAATATAATTTGAATTTTTAGTTCAGGTATTTTCTAGAATTTTGTGTGCTCCTGCTGCTTCAGACCGGTTCCCCTCAAAAGCTTCTCTAACTTTTGAAATTGTAACTATGCATTCTTAAGAATTAATCCTATTACTACTCAGCTTTCATACTTACTAAAAAAAGTCAAAAGTTTCAGTAGTTTTCTACTTAAGGGTGTGTCTTTCATCCTCTCCATGGCATAGAATCAGACTGAGAAGGAAAAGAAACACATGGGACATTCCCTTTGCTGAGATCTCGAAAACTCCTTGTGATTACTTCAAAAGATTCTGAAAGAAGTATTTTTCTGTTTAATTATTAAACAAGAATGAAGCACATATTTTTCATAGTTTTTCTTCTAGAAAAATAGGAAATAGGAATAGTGTGGCACGTTGTAGTCTATAAAGGATAATACATTCCCATCCACTAAATGGAAGCTCCTAGCAAGTTAAAACAAAACATCACAGAGTGCTATTTCCTTTAGCAATACAGTAGCAATGATTCCTACACTTCTGCACGGATGATCTCTTGCCCAAAACTTTCATGCCATTAGAAAAATGTAAAATAAATTAAATGAGGATTTTCAAAGCAAATTAAAACCGGTTATCTGATGGCAACCAAGAGAGGGGAGTATGGGTCAATCCTATTATTCAGGTCCCTACCCCCAATCACTCACAAATATAGTTATTTTGTATCTTCTTGATTCAAAAGCAGATCCAAGGCATCTTTCATTCAAAGTACTCATGACAGAGGGATCTTGCGAAGCAATTTCCAATCCTATGATTTTAGAATTTATTAAACCTCTTGTTCTTATAATTATCTTCACATTTTCTCCATTACTTTACATAGATAGCAGAATAAAGAAGCTGCAATTTTGATTACAGGATTGTTTTAATCTCATTACTTCCTCATATCCACTTTTTCTCTTTCATTTCTAATTTGAAACATATTAAAATAATAAAAAAATATTTCAATGATTCTAACACTAATTATTTGACAGGTCTAAGATCCTAATCTCTCAAACATCTTACTTATTTCAGTGAAGCACATACAATTTTAAGCGTTAAGAAAAAAATTAATTTTAATTTATTCTGTAAATGAAGAACATTATATTTAATTTGATAACATACTAGTCTATTCAAACTAAATTCGAAAGGGAGAAATATACTGTTGCAACCCCCAAATCAAAGTTTCCTATTCTTTGCTATACCAATGAAACTAACATCTTTCATTTAAAAACACATTCATTGTTCAAACTATAAGATAGATGTGTTCATTGGTCTTACCTAACTCAGATCCGGGCACTATATCAGGCCATTGGACACAAAAACGAAGAAAACTCTGACTTCAGGGAGCTCACAATATTAATAAAATACAATGTGGCTAGCTCTACAAGGTATAGGGATGACATGCTGGTGGAACTTTATAGGCACCAACCACTCCTTCCCACCGAGAGAACCGTCAAAAGGATGTCACAGGGTGGTAGGTTTTTTTTTTTTTTTTTTTTTTTTTTCGAATGAATAGGATTTCAAATGAGCAGATATTGAGATATATTTTAATGAATTCAATATACAGCTATTAAAAACCACTTTGAAGATTATTTAATCCCGTATAGGTAGAGGGACAATTCACTCCGACTTTAGCAGTTTGCAAAGCATATTTACTGAAGGGGGACACAAGGGGCAAGATGCATGTCAAACAAGGTTCTGTTTTCCTTCTCTACCTTGCCTTCCACCCCTGCTCCCAATTCAGCAAGAAAAGCTCTGCTTTGACTGTATTTATACATGTGATTGTGCTGTGAAAAAGAAATTACTATATTTATTTGTTTTGTAAATTCAAACTGTTGTGTGTATATATGTCAGTGTATGTATGTATATATACACATATGTATATATACACACACATAATTTTAATTAAGCCATCCTAGTAATAGACATACAGACAGACCTACATACAAACAAATAGAAGTTCAGGCCTTGAAAATAAGAAAGAATCTCCAACAAACGCTTTCCTATTATCAACCCACCTTCAATCAGAGAATTTGTGTATAATGAAAACAAAGAGGTCAAGTATAAGTAGAGCACACGTTCTCCTCCGCACTTACTAAGACTGCAGCATTTCACATTGAAATTATTCTGAGAAATTACAGACTTGGATTTAGCTACTCCTTTTGTTTTCATGAATTCTTCAGCATAGCACATTATTTTTAAAGCAAATTCAGTAAAGAATGCTTTACTTTTTTAAACTTTGGAATCTACCCCTGCTCAATCATTTTAATTTGCCATGAAAATCCTATTCTTATTTTTGAGGAAGAAGAGTAAAACAGTTCCTTGAGAGTCATTAAATATAAATTCTCTTTGGAAGAGTGGGTAAAGAAGAGAAGGCAAGTTTCCTTTATTAATTGCAGGCAAGATCTTTACATCAAGATGCGTAGGTGATCAGTGGGTTAAGTACCATAACAATTTAAAAAGTTGTTTGTTCAGATTAATAAAACGGTTTTCCCCCTGTTTATGTTAGACTGAAAATTGAGTTGCGTTTTCACTATATGCACAGAAACACACACACACACACACACACACACCCCTGCACACCCCTGCACCTTCCAGGTGTCAGATGTGTCTTGAGATCTGAGAGATGAAACTAAGACATAGTGACAAAGAAGGAACTTTCTGTACTGAGGAGAAAAGTAGTAAGTTTAAGAGCTGATTATAGAAACTTTTAGGGAAGAAAACTGTCTTTGTTTGGTAAAGTGCTCTTATTTGTCTTTTAGCTTTGGGTAGTTCTTAGAGGATGTTCTGTTTAGATTGGGAGTGAAGAAAAAGAGCAGTAAACCACTCTGCCTATTGAAATCAAAGGACTTTTGGAGGGAGAGACAGGCTAGCCTGGGGGAAGAGTATGAAACTAGAAAGGAAGGGTATCTTCCACATCCTGAGGGGATGAATCTACATTGAGTAAACAAATGAAAATTTTCTAGAATTGGTAATGACTGAGGCTTTTAAGAAGAAAGTCATTTAATTTTCTTTTATAAATTGATTGTGGCACACTGTGATCTATCCACCTTTCAACCATCCCATGATCCTATCTCTCATCTACTGACTCCAAACCGTCAATAAAATCCATGGCATAATCTCCAGTAGGTGATATTTGGGGAGATTACATCAGTATCCAGCAGTATGATATGGCATGAAAACTGAATGGTGTGTACAGGTGATTACACGCAGAGCACTGATGAAGAATTTCACAGAAGCAGCCATGTCTGGGGAAAGATGAGCCCCTGATCCCAGGGTTCTTCAGGAGTGTGGGGAGAGGGAGTGAATGAGATGTTAGGCTCATCGCCAGTGGGACAAGGACAAAGTGACTCTACCAAACGGGGGACTTGGTGACATTCTACAATTTGATCCATGCATTAGATTTCTCATTGAACCAATGATGGCTCACTAAAGCCTACGTTTAGAATGCAATAGAAAAGAAAAAGGAGAAAGAGGAGGCATACAGAGGTAAAAGAAAAGAAAAAGGAAAAGAATGTAGAGGAGTTGTGTTCTAATCGCTACCACTGATTTAGTTTCTGATATTTTGGTAACTTCTCTCAAATCAAAGCCTCGATACATCATCCAACATATTCAAGATCCATCCCATCTGGCTCCAAAATATCTTTTGAACCATAACTCCTACTAAGTCTATGTCTTATAACTCAGGCCATTGGCCGGCAATCCTTGGGAGTAGCAGAGATTGGGACCAATTTGAAGTGGGCAGCCCTCACTCCCTGTGAAGGGGTGAGGCATGGGAAGTGCTTTGGCAAAGCACCTGCAGCCCCAAGACGGCGGCTGGTCAGGTCAGGTACCCATCTTCCCTCCCTGGATTTGGCGTGGGTTGGCATGGGGGCAAGTGGAATGCAGGCATCTTCTCTCTACTCAACTAGGAGGATCTTACAGTTATCTTAGAGGAGGAAATCCAAAAATGTGCTTTATTGTATATTATTTCAGTTTTTTTCTGCTTTTCATAAATTGAAAAGCCAAGAATGTGACTTCTTTGTTCTCTTGAGTTTTCTCTTTATTAGTACCTTGGAGACTCGTATCTATTGACTGAATAGGAGAGGATTACAGGTTTAAAAAGGAATGAGTGCAGAGGAGAGATACATTGGTCACAACTCAACAAACTCATCTTGCTCATGTGCAATTGAGAATGGTGATGATTGATGAAATTTTCACTGAAAAAGAAATTTTTCTCTTATTAACTACTAAGAGTTTGGTAAGCAAAGGGAAGATACAGCATAATTGTGTCCCTGACCAGATGTTGCCCTTTTCTTCAACCACCCTTTCGTTCACTAAACTAGAGCTGCTTGGGCTTCAGCACACTGAGCTGGTTCCCACCTCAGGGCCCTTCTGCCTTGCTTACCATGCTCATGCTCGGATCTTCGCAGAGCTGGCTCCTCCTCAATATTCTGGCCTCTGCTCTGTCAGCTTCCCTAAAGGTTTTTCCCGACCTCTCTCTAAAAACAGCATCCAACACATCTCAAAATACACGCACAGTCACTTTCTTTCTGTTTTCTGCCTAGCACTTATCATTATGTGAAACCCATTCATCCCATCTGTCTGTCATCCATGTATCTCTCTATCATCTGTCTATTATCTATCTTTTATCTTTATCTATGTTCTATCCATCTATCATCTAATAGTTATTTTTCTGTCTTTATAAAATATCCCCACTACAATCTAAATTCCACAAAAGCAAGGACCTTTGCTGTCAGTTCTCGCCTTTATCCCTAGCATGTGGAACAGTACATTCAACACACAGTAGGTGAACATGGATCAATAATAGTATTTAAAGAGATTTTAGAGGGAGTGTTCATCTACTCTTCTTTGTTTTCAATACATGTATTACTAACAAATGATTCTTGTCTATTCCCCAAAATTGGGCCAGTAAAATCTCTAGCTAAGATATTTTTGTTCACTGTCTAATAAAATTCTGTCTAGAATGTAGTAAGTTTGTATATAATTTTTAACCTTTGCAACCTTTTAGGCATTTTCACTAAATTAGGCTGACCCTTCCTGAAATCGATGGGAACTATTAAGATTTTAGTAATGTAATAATATACGATTCACCAAATATCTCAAAATCCCTTTCCCTTTGTTAAATAAAATCTAAAGGAAATGACTAATTAGTGAGTTTGAATGATTTCCAAATAACACCACCAGCCTGTGTTTGTCTATACTACCAACGTGAATTATTCATTAGCATTTATGAGAAGTGCCTGAAGAACACTAGCAGTGGGAGTAAAACAACCTGGAATGGTTTTTAAATGACCTTCCAAGCAACTTGGATTAACACTGGCATTATTCTCCCTGTACAAATTGAGTTAAAATTTTCCACGTGTCAGGTCTCAGAAGAAGGCAGTGAAGGAGCACTGCCTCACAGAGGAATGACCTTCCGCATCTCTCGGCAATTAGATTCTGCCTCCTTCCCTGTGTAATGTGTGTGTGTGTGTGTCTGTGTCTGTCTGTGTGGATGTGGGTGTGTTTGAGAGAGAGGCAGAGACACAAAGAGGCAAAGCAGCAGAGAAAAAAAGCAGAGAGAGAAGGAGGAGAGAGGAGAGTCAGAAAACGAAAGAGATAAGGAGGAAAAAAACATAAAAACAGGGAAGGGAGAGAAAGAGATAGGAAGAAATGAAAGGAGAGATGTAGGGCATGCAGGGAAGCAGAGAAAAAGAAGAAGGAAACATAGGAAATAAAAGCCAGGAAGAAAATGAAGAAACGGAGGCAGGCAGGGCGAGAGGGAGGGAGAAAGGAGAGAAAAGGCAGGTTCAGAGGCAGGCGTTCCCCCAGAGGCCCAGGAGGGCTCCCAGGTGTGCAGGGTCACCTGACTAAATACTGATTAAAAGTGTAAATTGCAACACAAAAAGGAGAAAAAGTAATTGTCATGTTGTTTCTCTCCAGCGAGGTCACACTCCCCGGTTGTAGCTGAGCCTGCTGCTGGGCACACCCCTCTTGTTTAATAAAATTGTATTAACTTTATCCCTGCCCTTGATTTGTGGCTTTCTCACGTTGTGAGGAATAAATAATAAATGATTGTAAAGTACTTGTACATATGAAATGCCACATAAATGCTTAATAATAATCAGCTTAGGCCAGGAAGCCAGGGGGGTTGAATAGAAATCATTGCACAAGGCCATTCTTGTTTATGTGGCTAAAATCATCCTGTATGCTGTCTCCACTTCAAATCATCCAGCAGATTTAATTTTCACCCATTCAAGAATCCACTTCTCTGCAAACTAAACAACCTTTGTTCCTCCATCCCTAAAGTAATGTCATTTATAATGGTAGAATATAACTGCAACAATCCATCTTTGCCTTTTCGTTTCAGCTCAGTTTCTGCAGCACCCCTTTCCTCCTTGTTAGCCCCTCCAAATCCCTGCATGCACGACTTTGACTTATCATTCCTCACCCCATCAGGGATGCCTGCTCTACCCTGATCACGTCTGGAAAAATATCTGTCTCCTGGTCTTGGATTTCATTATGTTTGTTTTTTGAGAAACCAAGAGAGCTAAGTTGGTCCTTCCTTGATGGTCTTCACTTATACATTCATTTGATCATTTATTCATTCAATGCTTATCGATGGAGTATTGATAAGCATTAGGAACACAGTAGAAACCAAGACAGAAAGGGTTTGCATTCTGTGAAGAAGACACAGGCTAATTTTAGCACAGTTTGGAAAATGCAGGTCACTATGTTAGAGGCACAAGATAGGAAATTCCGTTAGGGTCTAGGCTGATTGTTTCCTTTATCTTAAAATGTCTTTAAAAGCCTTTCTATGTACTGTCTAACCTAGCTGAAACTCACTTGGTTTGACCTGTGGTTGTGGACAAAAGGGAGTGGTTCAGACCTAGAGAAAGAGCCCAGAACTGGCCTCTCCTTATCATCTGGGGGGAAGAAGGGACACTCCCCATCACCTCTGTGTGCTCCAGTTTCTGGTGGGTAGAACCCAACCTTTGGGCGTTGGCAAGTGCTGGCCTTTTGCCTACACTACTGTCCATTTTAGACCTGGACTCTATAACTTCAAAAGAAGATATTGTCTAAACTTTTATTAGTACATTTAATGACAAGAGTAGTACATGCTTATTGTAGAAAATTTGAAAAGATGAGCAAAACTAAATTAACTGCAATTGTGCTACCCATTAGAGATCATTTTTATCATTTAATGTATGTCCTATCAAGTTTTTTCTATGCTTACATTATATATCAATGTGTCTTGAGGCACATATTCCCCAATCTCATAGTATTACATTTCTTATCAATGTGGGATTTTACTATACTCTGTATACATACATAATGGTTTATTACCTTTTTTCAGACAAAATATATTAAAAAAATTGTTTCATGTCAAAATGCTTTTGTCATAATTCTAATGACTGCTTCATGTTCCATTTCACATATAAATTATTTCAAATTTTTAGATATATATGCATTGCTGAAATCAGCCTCCTAAAATTGGAATTACTGGGTATGCCTGCACTAGAGTTTTTGTTACATTGCCAAATTGCACTCCAGAGAAGTTGGACTGGCTTCCACTCTGATCTGCAGTAAATCAGACTCCTGCCCATATCTCTCATTCTCCTCCTTATTCCTCAGAACACCCCTTTGCCAAATGGGGTGCTCTCGAAAAAGATGTGTTTGAAGCTCAACAATTTTAATTTTTCTTCTACATTTCTATTTGTTCCCTCATGGCATGAGAATTAGTGGGCCTTGGGTTTTCAAACAGGTGGAGAAGGCTGTAGGGTATATAATTACTTTTGGTGAAACCATCAATGTCCACGTTTAGTTCTTCCTGCTCCACTTCCTCCAATTCAATTAGGCTGTTCTTACCAGGGGGAGAGTTTTCAAAGCATCAGATGAAGTGTTACCTCATGATTAATAATTCATGACAAGAAATGAAGATTGGGAAAGGTAGTAATGTCCTCCAAGCTGTTTTTCTCCACCACTCCCTTGTTCTCATTTGCATAAAATGTTGTGTCTCAATCATTCAAGCAAACATACAAAGTTTCACTGCCCCATAAACCAAAGATCCAAAGCAGGAATTCATAAGCTTGTTGAAGTCCTAAGCTCCTTTGAGAGTCTTGTAAAAACTATAGATTCTCTCTTGGGAGGGAAAAAATGACCTTTGAAGCATGCACAGATATTCTTTTTCTAGTTCCCTCGGGTCAGACACCCCTGGAAGATCATCCAAGGACTCCCTAGGTATTAATAAATATCTCTGGTCAAGCAAAAAAACACCAGACACAAAACAGGACAAGCCCAACAGGAATCAAAAGCAGGATGGTCAAGAAGATTAATGTGCTCTGCTTCTACTTTCTGTGCCCAAATTTGCAATAAAACAAAGAAATTTCTTCAAGTGTGATTTATTTAGCTATTTAGGTATTTTGCAAGGGAACCAGTGAGGTGGTAGGTGAGTATTAGAAGAGTGGATTTTGGCAAATGCATATATTATAGGGCAAATCAAAGAGTTGTGTATGGGGACATGGTTTGTGTTGAAATCTATTTGCAAGGCTACTATCGAGGCTGTATTTTTTTCTTGCCAAGTGCTATCAGCCATAAAACGTCCAAGGCACTGGGCCACACCCACTACTTCATGCTCTGCTACTTGGCATTCCTCTAAGTTCTTCCTCAATTGTCATATCTCCACAGGCCATAACAAGGGACAACAGTCAGCAGCAATTCAATTTCGACCTCCATCTGCTGGCAATAAGAACATAAGGGGGAAATTAATGTACACTCACACATTTGTCATTATAATAGACCAAATTTGCTTTTATAGTATGACTTTCTTCCAAGAAAATTTAAAAAAACAGTTTACATTCAAATTTCCAAGCTGCATCTCACCTGATACACAGCTAAAATAATCATCTCCATTTTTTGAAGGCACAGAGATACTAAACTTTGTCCAGGGCCACATAGTACTGCCGTGGCAAAATATGGATATCAGAAAAGCTCTCTGAAAACTATTTTGACATTTCTTAAAAGTCTGACATCTAATATTCAAGCCAGAAAGCAGGTTACATTAACAGTTAATCAGATTATATAAATATACAGCAAAATATTTGTGTTCTCCTAGTTAACATAGGATTTCCTCACTCATTTTTCTTCTTTTAATTTATTTGTCTATCCAAAACTCAAGACCTGTAATTTTCTACTTACCAGCTCCGTGATCTTGGGCAAGTTACTTAATCTCCCTGTGCCTCCATGTCTTCCTTTGTGAAATAGAAATAATAGTAGAAGCTAACTCAGATTTGTTATAAGGATTAAATGAAAAATTCTTAGAAGATTCCCCAGTATACGTACAGGGTCCATGAAATCTGGATACCATCATTTTATATTGTTTACAGATTGATGAAAGACGAATGCATTGAGTTGACACTGAAAAGTGAATGAAAGAGCTGATCATAACAGTGACAGCAGAGCCCTTCTTGCATGCCACCTTGCAGGAGCTGCCATTTCCCATAGCACACTTAGAAGGCCGGTTCAAAAATTTAAGAATATAGTCAGTATATTGGACAAACTCTTTTGTGAACAAGTATCTATTTCCAATAAGATGAAGGTGACAGTCATAGCCAAGGTCATCCCCAGCCAAAGAGATCCACTTGCCAACCAAGGAATTGGAAGTGCCTTACAAACCTCTCCAAGAGATTCCTAAAGAACATACCTTTCAACCATACAACAGGCAAGTTCTAGAAAGCTTATCTGAGGGTGATCCTAACCAGCACAATGAAGATCAAGACACTGAATGTGTCAGGTAAGAATATTAAACAGATCATGTATAGTAATGTAATACCAATAACCATTTATTATGCATATTTGCCTATGTTTCCAGGCTTTTGGCCACCTATAGCAAATACTATTAATAAATATTTATCATTATTATCAGCACTATTATTATTTAAGAAAAATAAAAGAAAACGAGAAGATGTTCCATAGCCCATTATGTTTTCATTTTTTAAGTAATCACATTGTGACACCAGCAAATAAAGCTAGAAGAATCACTAGTTAGTGCTAAAGATTCAGTCCTATTCACTTGTGGTCCCCTATTGACCTCCTTCTTCACTAGCTTATTAATATTCTCCCAATCCTTGAAGGGAACACAAGAGTGAAATCAGTCTGCACACGTTTCCTGGTTCTCTCCCATAGATTCAAAGAGCTTAAGATTCAAAATTATAATTTGAAATCTCTCTACATATTTTTTTCTCTCCTTCCTACTGTCAATGTCCTTCTCATAAAGAGATATTAGAATTAAAGTTGGCTTTGATTCATTAAAATATTATACTCAGGAGCTTAAAATAATTATTCAAATAAGAACAGTACCCTCATACACACACAATAATAACAGCAATTTATTTTTGATCATTTGCATTGTGTTCTCTGGAGAAGATTTAATGACAGATATCTGATGAGTAATTCCATAAAAGCAATTATGAGCAAATTATATATGGAGAAATTTTGAAAAACCTGTCTTTGCTTATACTTATCTCTAATCAAGAGATAGAGAACTTTCCAAATAAAAGATATCATGTAGTTTAAATAATATATAGCCTGCTGTCATGTCAAATGGACTTGCTTCACCAGACACCTCCGATCTTAATTCTCTAGCTCTGGGTGCTCAGCGTGATGCTGTTTGGCTGAAAGGGGGACATTCAAGTAAGGTCTGTTGTTAGCATGCTGATGCACCTTAATGTCAACAGGTGTGATCAAGTGTAAAAAGGCAAGTGTTATAAGAGCATCAACATAGAGCCTTCCTACAAGATGCTTGAAAGGGGAGCCAAGACTGAAAATGCTGAAATCCTCCATCAGACTACTTTTGGCAAGTATATCTGAATTTTTGTCTGCTACCTGGCAGAAGCTGAAGATCAGGGGATAGAGAGAGGCTACATAGGTGTAACCACTGAAATCTTATACTTCCTATGAATATGGAACTTCAGAGGAATCAGAGGGTGTAGAAATGAAAGAATGGCCAAAATGCAGGCATGAAGATCAAAAACTTTCTCAGTAGATTAATAACTGGTTCAATAACACTAAAGTATGTTATAAATGGATCAAATCAACCAGGAGAGAGTGTTCTAGTAATTGTCACCAAGCATTATTTTTAACCCTGAACTGTTTACAATTTTAGTAATAACTTGGGTAAAAAGAAAATAGAAGATGGCATTACTGAATTTCAAGGTAGCATGAAACAGAGAGAAAGATAATATTTTTGAAGATAAGGAGTTTATTATGGAGAAAGGATTTCCAGCTGAAAGGGAAGGCACACAAAAATGAACATAATTTTGGAGAGTTGAATAAAGGCATTATTTACAAAGGTGTGGGTATGGTTTAAGAAAACCACAAAGGATTGTTAAATACTCCAAGGAATGATAAGTGCTCACCTACTCCCTCTACACCTGAAAGTGTGAGGGGAGGGACTGATTATGAGACCATGAATACACAGAAGGGAGTATAGAAAGCTACTGAACTGAGAGAATGATTGCAGGGAAGGAGTAAGGGGGATAAACACTCTGACCTCATTTTTATACCCACCTCCAGTCTCCTACCAGTGCTCTCCACTACCAAACTCAACAGAAAATCAGAGAGCAAGTAACTCATTGATGTTATGATTCCTGGGGTAGGACCTAGAAATCTGTACATGTTTACATGTAAGGTTAATGATTTGGATGCATCCCAAAGTTTGAGAACCACTAAAGTCCAGTGCAAACTGTGAGTCTCACTCTACACTGTGAGTGAGAAAACATTTTCTACAAAGGGCCAGATGGCAAACATTTTGAGCTTGTTGGGTCATACAGTCTCCATTACGACTACTCAACTCTGTCTTTGAGTAGCCGCTTAGAAAAATGAGCTTGGCCAGACTTGGCCCCAGGTGGCTGGATTTAGCCCATATACTGTAGAATGGCAATTCCTGTTTTACTCTGTGAGGGCCAAAATATCCATGGAGTATTGTGCTCATTATTGCCTTTCTGTGAAAAATATAGAATTCCTGAATTCCCTCTGATGTTTGAAGTTTTAAACATACTTCTTATAAAACTTAAATTAAAAGCTTTTAAAACAGACTGATAATTACACTTATTATCATAATTTATGGTCAATAAAACTTAAAAACCCTAGTAAACCATTTTGGAATCTAAGTTATACCAGAAGTGAAATTTGATGAAAGTCTTCAAAATGGGAAGCTGATCTGTTGAAGCATAATAAGGGCTATTAGAACTTTTATTTACATTTACTTTTCACATATGTTTTAAATTTCTATTTACAAATACTTTATGATATACTTACAGTACTAGTACTCTAGTAAAGCAAATATTTACAAATTAAGTAAATTATTTAATTTATTGGAATGCAGGGTTGGCAAAGTAAGGACTTCCAAAAATCTATCCCTCCATAAAATCAATGAGAATACTTGTAAACAATTGTCTAAATCATCTTCTTAAGTGCTCTGGAAATTAAAGGCTTGCAATCCAAGGAGAGTTTATTCAAGAAAAATGGTTGAATGTCAGTAAGAACATTCAGTTTAGTGGTAATTTAACTTGCCCTATTCTCATTTCCTTCCTTCCAGCTCTATAATAGCCTTGAAAGTCAACAGGGTTGGAACAATAGTAACTATGAAAGAGAGTAGTTCAGCAGCCACTGGAGGGAGTAGAGTGAGTTTGGAGCACCTCTAAAAGCTTCATACCCAGATAATTCTCATTATATAATTGGGCTTGGAGGTACCTGAAAAAAATCCCATTATCAGGGGCTTGTCTTTATTTGAATTGACTTGAAGCTTACTGGGTGAGGAAGGTTATACGCACAGGGCATTTGACTTAAAAAAAAAAACTTAGAGGCAATTGCTAGATATCATAGCTGCCTAGGGTGGCAATGCCAGTTGGGATAATCAACAGGTCAAAAGAATTAAAAGGAAAATAAGCACAATGAGACCTCCATGGGGAGATTTGAAAAGCTCTAACATGTTTGTGGGAATCTAGAAGGCCTGTGCACACGCGAAGAAAAGACTTGAGAAGGCTATAGTATCTTATCCATGTCTGACTTGAGGCTTTGTGCAAGCAAGAAATGAGGGCTAAGGCATAGATGTAAACTCTGAGAGCACTGAAAGTATACTACAACTCACATACTGGACTCTCAGCAAAGGGGAAGAGACTTATTGGCTCAAGGCATTTAAGAAAATCTCTGTCTAATCATTAGCTGAATCCTAAAATAATTGAATGGTGATAAGGCTTCAGTGGCTGCACACAACAAAGAACACAAACATCACAGAATCCATCCAGGAAAGTTACAAAACAAATAAACAAACAGCAAAAGCAACAACAACAATGAACCCCAGGAAGGAAGACAAAGATCTAATTCCCAGAGTTGCCACTCTATATTATTTTAAATGTCCAGGTTTCAACAAAAATTGCAAGACACAAGAAGAAATAGGAAAATGTGTCCAATAAAGCAGTCAATAAAAACTGTTCCTCAAAAAACCCAGATATTGGACTTACAAGACAAAGACTTTAAGCCCAATATCATTCAAAGAACAAAATAAAATTAAACTAAAAATTAATATGGCACTTCATTACTCCTAAGTAACCAATAGATAAAAGACAAAACCATGAAGGAAAGTAGAAAATATTTTTTGGATGAATGAAAAAAAAAAAACAAACACATCTGCCAAAACTGATAGGATATAGAAAAAACAGTGCTCATAGGGAATCTTATAACTATAATAACTGCCTAAGTTAAAAAAGAAGAATGATCTCAAGTCAATAATCTAAACTTCCACCTTATAAAAAACCAGAAAGAGAAGTGCAAACTAAACCCAAAACAAGCAGAGAAAGAAAATAATAAAGACTGGAGCTAAAATAAATGGAATAAAGAATAGAAAAACAATACAGAAAATTAATGAAACTAAAAGTTGGTCCTTGAAAAGATTAAAAATATTGACAAATGTGTAGTTAGGATGACCAGGAAAAAAAGGGAAACAATTCAAATTACTAACATCAATTACAAAAGAAGAACTGTAACTAACAACCTTACAGAAATAAAGAGTTTTATAGGGTAATATTATGAACAACTAGATGCCAATGAATTAGGTACTGTAGATGAGATGGAAAAATTCCTAGAAAGACATGGTTTACTAAATCTAACTAAAGAAGTAGAAAAATCTTAACAGACCTATAATAAGAAAAAGATCAAATTAGTAATTTTTAAACTTCTCACAACAAAAAGCAAAGGCCTAGATGGCTTCACTGATAAATCTTATTAAACCTTTAAAGAAGAATTAATAGCAATTCCCTATGAATACTTCAAAAAAATAGAAGCATATTTTCAGCTTAGTTTTTGAAGTTGATATTAAATTGATCCTCAAACTACATAAAGACGTTATAAGAAAACTACAAACCAATTCCCTTAAGTATACAGATGCAAAAATCCTCAACAAAATGGTAGCAACATATAAATACTAGTACTATATAGTCCCATATAAAAAGGATTAATCGCTATGACCAATTTGAATTATTGTAGAAATGAAAGATTGATTTAACATTTGCATATCAATTAGTATAATATATAATACTGTATCAATATAGCATAAATCACATGATCATCTAATAGACATGAAAAAAATTTTGACAAAATCCAATACATTTTCATGAAACAAATATTAAACAAACTAAAAATAGAAGAAAGTTTCCTCAACCTGGTAAAGAGCATCTATGAAAAACTCACAGCTGACATCATACTTCATGGTGAAAGACTGAAAGCTTTCCCTCCTGAGATCAGAAATAAGACAAGGATGTCCCCTTTGATCTCTTTTGCCTAAGATTGCATTGGAGATACTAGCCAAGAATATTATCAAGGAAAAGAAATAAAAATTATCTGCATTAGAAAAAATATAACTACTTCAATATCATCTTATACATCGGAAATCCTAAAGAATTCACAATCAGAATTAACAAATTAGTTCAGCACAGTTTGAGGGTAAAAGACCAATCTAAAAACATTAATTATGTTTCCATATACTAACAATGAATAATCTGAAAATAAAATTAAGAAAGCAATTCCATTTATAATATCATTAAAAAGAATAAAAGACTTAGGAACACATTCAACAGAAGAAATGCAAGACTTGTAGGCAAAATCTACAAAACATTGATTAAAAAAATTAAAGAAGACCAAAATAAATGGAAAGCCATCCCATGATGATGAATTTGAAGATAATACTATTAATAGGGAAATATTCCCTAAATTAATCTATAAATTCAATGCAACTGTTACCAAAAAATCCCCGCTGATTTTTTTGCAACAATTAAGAGCTTATCCCGAAATTTATATGGAAATTCAAGGAACTCCAAATAACCACAATAATCTTCAAATAAAGAAAAACGTTGGAGGACTTAAACTTCTCAATTTTAAAACTTACTACAAATCTACAGTCATCAAGACAGTGTGGTACTGGCATAAGGATAGACAGATACATCAATGAAATAGAACTGAAAGTCCAGAAGTAAATCTCTACATTTATGGTAAGTTGCTTTTTCACAAGGGTTCCAAGATGATTCAATGGGGAAAAGAAGTCTTTTCAATAAATGGCATTGGAACTACTGGATAATCTAATGCAAAAAAAAAAAAAAATGGAGTTGAACCCCTACTTCACACTGTATGCAGAAATTAATTCAAAATGGATCACACTCTAAAATATAAGAACTAAAACTATAAAACTCTTAGAAGAAAGCATAGGAGTAATGTTTCATTGACATTGAATTAGGTAATGGTTTTTAAAATATGACACCAAAAGCATGAGTATCAAAAGAAAAAAATAGATAAATTTAACTTCACTAAAATTTAAAGTCTTTTATTCTTTAAAAGACACCACTAATAAATGAAAAGACAGCCCACAGAATGGGGGAAAATATTTGCAAATCACATATCTGATAAGAACCTGTGCTCAGGATATATAAAGAACTTTTATAACTCAACAATAAAAATAAAAAATACTCCAATTTTAAAATGGGCAAAAAGGCCGGGCTCAGTGGCTCACGCCTGTAATCTTAGCACTCTGGGAGGCCGAGGCGGGAGGATTGTTTGAGCTCAGGAGTTCAAGACCAGCCTGAGCAAGAGCGAGACCCCATCTCTACTAAAAATAGAAAGAAGTTATATGGGCAGCTAAAAATATATATAGAAAAATTAGCTGGGCATGGTGGCACATGCCTGTAGTCCCAGCTACACGGGGGACTGAGGCAGAAGGATTGCTTAAGCCCAGGAGTTTGAGGTTTCTGTGAGCTAGGCTGATGCCACGGCACTCTAGCCCGGGCAACAGAGTAAGACTCTGTCTCAAAAAAAAAAAAAAATGGGCAAATGATTTGAATATGCATTTCTCAAAAGATATATTAATGGCCAACGAGCACATAAAAAGATCCTCAACATTTTCTAGTCAGTAGAGAAATACAAATCAAAACCATAGTGTGATACCATTTCACACCCACTAGGATGGCGATAATCAAAAAGACAGATAATAACAAGTGTATGTGAAGAAATTGAACCCCGAATACATTGCTGGTGAGAATGTGAAATGGTGAATCCCCTGGAAAAGTCTGACAGCTCATCAAAGAGTTAAACACAGAGTTAATATATGACCCAGCCATCTCACACACAGGTATATACCAAGAGAAATGAAAACACATGTCCATATAAAACTTTGTACAGGGATATTCATAGCAGCATTACTCATAATAGCAAAATGCTAGAAAAAACCCAATGTCCCTCAACTTATGGATAGACAAAATGTGGCATATCTATGCAATGGAATACTATTTGGCAATGAATATGGATGAAGTACTGATTCATGACAACATAGATGAACTTTGAAAACTTTATGATAAGTGGAAGAAGCCAGTCACAAAAGAGTACATATTCTATTATTATATTATCATATTATATAAAATATTCCAGATAAGTAAATCCATACAATCAGAAGTGGTTTAGTGATTTCTAGGGGCTGAAGGGAGGGTGAATGGGGAATGACTGCTAAGGGCATGAAGTTTCTTTTTAGGGTGATGAAAATGTACTAAAATTAGATAATGGTGATTGCTGTATAACTGTGAATATACTAATACTGAACTGTATACTTTAAAGAGTGAATTTTATAGTATGTAAATTTAATCTCAGTAAAGTTGTTATGAAGTTATTGGAGTACTTTTCTTCTTTTATTTTTTTTTAAGAGCTGAGGTTCTCACTATGGTGCCCAGAGTAGAGTGCACTGGCTATTCACAGGTGTGATCATAGTGTACTCCAGCCTCTAACTCCTGGGCTCAAACAATCCTCCACCTCAGCCTACCAAATAGTTGGGACTATAGCCATGCACCACTGTGCCCAGCAAGCTTATTATTTTTTCAAAAGTGATGGCATGTAAGTTCAAAATAGCTTAAAGTCAGTTCTGGTTCCTAAAAGGCTAATCGAGCTCCTACTAAACTGACATTCCTAAATGTATCAACAACTCTAGACAAATAGAAAAACCAACAACTTCAAAAAATGTGAACAAAAGTGAACAGATGGTAGAGGGGACTATAAAATTGGAAAATGTGACTTGCATGCATTGAATTTTCTGTTTTATGGATTATAGCTTGAGAACAAACTGAAGTTGAATAAAATACTCATACTTTCTCCGTCCTGAAGATCCAGGGGATCAAGTTCAGGGAAACCATAGCTGCTGAAGTATGAGGGGGAAATATTAGAAAGGAGAGAGAGGCAGCATGCTAGAGAGGCACCAAGTTCTGTGGTAAATACAGCTCAAATTTCCAGCTAACTCCTGAACTATGCATAAATGAGACAAACTCAAAGCAATACATATAAAGATTAAAACAAATAAACATATAAAATAAAAAACAAAACCCCCTTAACTGATATTTTAGCTGCTTCCCAAGAAAGAGCATCTGTAATTTCAATACAACCCATTTAACTGTCTGCTAAAATGAAAATATCAGCACTCTTCAAATGAGTAAAAAAGTACAGGGTCTCCAAAACACAGCAACAAAATGTCTAGAATATAGTCCAAATTTATACAACATAAAAATAAAAGAGAATATATGATCAATTATCTAGACAAAAGACAATCAACATTGACCAAACTTGAAATGACATAGGTATGGGATTAACAGATAATGATTTTAAAGCAGTTAGTATGCCTCTGTTCACTTTTAAAGCAGTAAATATAAACATAATTGCAATGAATGAAAAGATAGGAAATCTCAGCAGAGAAATATAAACAATACAAGAGAAGACAAAGTTCAAGATCTGAAAATATCTGACTTGTTATGCCTAATAAGTAAAATGCACTATATGTATTTAACAGAAAAACAGAGAAGTTATAAAAAATATCCAGTGAACTTGAAGACTGATCAAGGTGAACTATCCAGTCTGAGGTATAGAAAAAATAAAGATCAGAAAATAAAAAAAAAAAAAAAACGGTTTCTGTCCTTAAAGGAAGACAGACTAATGGCCAAGGAACATATGAAAAATTGCTCAACATCTCTAATTGTCAGGGAAATGCAAATAAAAACCACAATGTGATATCACTTAACTCCAGTGAGAATGGCTTTTATCAAAATCCCAAAACAACAAGTGTTGAAGTGGATGTGGAGAGATAGGAACATTCACATGCTGCTGGTGGGACTGCAAATTAGTACAACCTCTATGGAAAGTAATATGGAGATACCTCAAAGAACTAAAAATAGAACTGTCATTTGATCCAGCAATCCTATTACCAGGTATTTACCCAAAGGAAAAAAAAGACATTCTATAATAAAGACATCTACACTTGAGTGTTTATAGTAGCAGAATTCACAATTGCAAATATGTGGAAACAACCCAAGTGCTCATCAATACATGAGTGGATTAATTAAATATGGTATATGTATGGAGTACTACTCAGCCATAAAAAATGGTGAACTACCTCTTGTGTTATCTTGGATGGAGCCTGAGCCCACTCTTCTAAGTGAAGTATCACAAGAATGGAAAAACAAGCACCACGTGTACTCACCATTAAATTAATACTAATTAATCAACACTTATGGGCAATATGGAAGTAACATTCATTGGGTGTCAGGCAGGTGGGGGTGAGGGGATGAGTAAATTCACACCTAACAGGTGTGGTGCAATGTGTGCTGTTTAGGGGATGGGCATGCTTGTAACTCTGACTCAGGTGGTACAAAGGCACTACATGTAACCATTTGTACCCTTGTAATATTCTGAAATTAAAAAAAGACAGAGAGAAAAAAAAATAAACAGAGGTTTATTAGCCTATGGAATAATATTAAAAGATCTTTTTGTACATGGAATTAGAGTCTCAGAAGAAAAGGGAGAGAATGTAATAGAACATAATTGGAAGAAATAATGGCTAAAATATTTCAAAACTTAGTAAAAATAACCATATATTTAAAGATTTGAAAACTTCAGCAATCCTCAAACAGGATAAATACAAAGAGAGTTATAACTGGCCATAGTAGATGTAACTACCAAAAAATAACAAAAATAGAAAAATTTTGAAAGCAACCAAAGAAAAATGAAACATTATATATACATAGGGGAAAATAAATCATAGTACTGTTACTTATCAGAAACCTTGGAGTACAGAAGACAGTGGAGAAAGTATCATTAAGGTGCTGAAAGCAAAAAGTCAAATAAAGAAAAAATGTCAACCAAGAATTCTACATCCAGCAAAAATATTCTTCCAGAATGTAGGAAAATTACATTTTTAGATGAAAAGAATATAAGAGAATCTGTTGCTAGCAGACATAAATTTAAAGAATTGCCAAAGGAAGTTCTGAGGCTGAAGAGAACTAATACTATTCTTTCTCAATTCCTCCGAAAAAATAAAGAGCATTAAAAACAACAAAAACATTTTAAAGGTAAATGACTTTTTCCCTTAATTTCTTTAAAATTCATATGAATATTTAAAGCAAAAATTATAGCATTGTCTCATGGCATTTATAATGTATGTAAAAGCAAAATGTATGTCCACAATAGGATAAAGGTGGGGGTGGAGAACAGTATACAGACCTATATATGTTCCAGTACATGGTCCAGTGTATGGACCTGACAATTGCAAATATTCTGAATTTTATGTGAAATGGCACAATATTAATTCTAAGTTTGTCGTGAAAAATTAAAGATATACATTTTAACCTATCCAAAAACTACCAAAAAATGCAAAAAGGTATACCAAAAAATGCAAAAAGGTATACATACCAAAAAAGCTAATAGATAAAATAAAATTCTAAAAATATTATAAAATTTAAAAGAGGACAAAAAAAAAATAGGGCCAGAGGAACTAAACACAGAGGGGTCAAACAAAAAACATATTATAAAATAGAGGAACTAAATCTAACCATATCAACAATAATATGAGTCATTAAACTCTCCTATTAAAAATAAGAGATTATCAAAACATATTCTTTTGCTATCTTCAAGAAATTCACTTTTAATGTAAAGATACAGATAGGTTGAAAATAAATGATGAAAAAGATATATCAAATCAACAGCAAGCTTTGTTACACTAAAATAAGATAAAATAACTTCAAGACAAAACATACTACAGTAAATAAAGAGGGAAATATAATGATTAAAGGATCAAATCATCTGAGGAATTAATCATACCAATCATTAATGTGTGTAATCCTAATAACAGGACTGTAAAATACAGGAAGCATAAATAAACATACTTAAAAGGAGAAATAGACAATGCCAAAAATGATGCTAGAGATTTTAATATCCCTCTCTTAGTAACTGACACAACAATTAGTCAAAAATTCAATAAAAATAGTCAAAAATTTAATAAAAATAAAGATGATCTGAACAACACTTTCAACATCTTGGTCTAATTAATATTTATAAACATTATACCCAACAATCATAGAATCAATGATTTAAGTGCAAATTAAATATTTGAGATGATAGATCACATATTGAGCCGTGAATCAAGCCACAAAATATATTCAAGAGAATTTAAATTATACAAAGGATATTCTCTGATCACAATGGAATTAAATTAGAAAGTCATAAAAATAATATATCTAGGGAAAAACTCCAAATATTTGAACTTTAGATAACAGCCTTAAATAATCCATGCATCAAAAAAAAAATTACAGAGGCAATTAGGAAACAAATCCATAATAAAAATTCATAATATCAAAATGTGCATGATGCAGCTAAAGCAACACTGAAAGGAAAATATATAGTTTAAGATGCTTATATTAGAAAAGAAGAAAATCTAAAACCAATAACCGAGGGTCCACCTTAAGAAACTAGTAAGAGAAGAGGAAATTAAATGCAAACTAAACAAAAGGAAGGACATAATCAAGGTAACAGCAGAAATTAATGAAATAGAAAACAGACAAGTGATAGAAAAATTAATAAAGCTAAAAGTTGGATATTTGAAAAGATTAACAAAATAAGCATATAGCTAGCCTGATTAAGAAAAAGATAAACAACACAAATTATCAATAAGAAGAATAAAAGTATTATCATCACTATAGATCCTAGAGACATTAAAAAGATAAAATAATCTTATGATGGAATTTACCCAACAAATTTGATAACTTAGATGAAATAGAAAAATCCTGGAGAGGTGGTGGGGAGACAGCTTATCAAACTGACATAAAAGGATATTGAAAATCTGAATAATCCTATGTCTAATAAATAAATAAAATCAATTATCAAAAGCCTTGCCACGAAGAAAACTCCAGGTCTTGATGGTTGCATCTGTGAATTCTATCAAATATATAAGGAGAAATAGTACAAAATTTATACAAAGGTTTATGGAAATTAGAGAAAGAAGGAACACTCACTAACTCATTTTACAAAGCCAGTATAATTCTAATATTGATATCTGACAAGAACATTACAAAAAAGGAAATATACAGATCAATATACCTCATGGGCATATATGTAAAAATACTTAACAAAATATTATTCAATCAAATTTTAGATTTATTAAAAATAGCCAAAAATTAAAAACAATCAGATGTCCATAAATAGAATAAATCAACTGTTGTATATTTATACACTATTATATTATTCAGCAACAAAAGGAACAAACTATTAAAACACATAACATGGATGAATATCCAAAACATTACGCTGAGTAAGATGCCTTACACAAAAGAGTACATACTGTCTGGATTCACTAATATGGAGTTCTAAAACAAACAAAACTAACTTGTGATGGAAAAACATAAGAACAAGTTTTGAAGCTGGACACAATGGCTTACACCTGTAATCCCAACACTTTGGGAGGCAGATGCAGCAGGATTGCTTGAGGCCAGGAGTTTGAGACCAGCCTGGGCAACATAGGAAGACCCCATATCTACAAAAAAAAAAAAAAATTTGATAAATTAGCTGGGCATGGTGGCACGTGCCTATCTATAGTCCCAGCTACTCAGGAGGCTAAGGGAGAAAGATCTGTTGAGCTCAAGAGTTCAAGGCTGCACTACCACACTACAGCCTGGGCAACAGAGCAAAACTCTGTCTCTATTCTAAAAAAAAAAAAAAAAAAAAAAAAAAAAGAATAATTTTTTGCTCTGAGGGGCATTAGGGGAAAAATTGACCAAAAAGCCTATGAAAGAACTTTGTGATGATAATGTTCTATATCTTGATAGGGACTTGAGTTACACAGAATTCATCAAAATCCACCAACTATACTAGATATTTGTACATATTTTATATAAATTTTACATTAAAAAGTGCAAAAATATTGAACACTAATTAATGCAATGGATGCTGAAGTAATTAGGGAGAAATGTACTGATAGTTGCAATTTTTTTAAAAAGTAAGATGAATTGATGGATATCTATGTATGTGATAAATACAAGTCTAGTAAAATGTTAATTTCAAACATACAACAAAGTTTATTGTGTTTACTATAAAAGTCTTTCAGTTTTACTTCATATTTGACATTTTTCATATAAAATTATGGAAAAATAATTTGGGAAATTATTTTCATGATAAATTATTTTCACGATAATTATTTCATGATAAAATTATGGAAAAATAATTTACACTATGGGAAATTTCTCTTTTAGGGATGTGAAGAACCAAAATTCTATAGAATCTTAACCTAATTATGAAATCATTTGAAAAAAGCCATAGTCAATGTAATCCCACTATGAAATGAGAAACCAGTATTCCAGTTCTGGAAGGAATTTTTCCAATCATTTTTTTAATGGGTCAGAACTCAAAACCTTAGTTTAGAGTTGCCTTTATTTTTCTGACTTAACTCTTTCATCAAGCAGACCATTTGAGCAGAGCAGATTCAAGTCATACCTACTTCTATGCCAGGGACCACACATCTCCTCTCAGCTAATGTCCATTTTTAAAGGTAAACATGCAAGCACAATGCTCTGCCCAAAGTTTCCACTAGTTCCCATGTTCCATGTACTTCAAAGTCCCCCAATAAACTTGATAAGCTGTTAGCAGCTCTCCTTGTTCTTCACATTGGACTCCATTGCAAAAATTGGTTGGATGAACAAATAAACCAACAAAAAAAAGGAAACGAACAAAGGAGTGAATAAATATAATTTAGCCAAGGCCAACAACTCGAAGCTCTAAGCTGCACTCCAGTTTCAGTAAGCATTTGGGTAGGCTGCCAGTCTCTGGCCTATTTTGCAGAACTGAGTTTAATCCTTACATCCTGGCTGTCCTCAACCCCATGGACTAAATAGAAACCTTTTTGTTCAAAGATAATTAAACAGAAAATGTCAACGTATAACTTATAAAAAAGAAATCTGCAGTACAAAAGTGTAAATTCTTCCCATGATTAGATTTAGACCATCACAGAAAAGGAAAATTGCTTTAAAAAATATTTATTTTGTATTCTCAATATAAGCAGATATTACTCAGAGTATTTTCATCTTTTATTCTCTATTACCTGGCACACAATAAATTTAAATATTTTTTGAGTGGATAAGTGAGTTTCTCTTATTAAAAATGAAAACTTTAAGATCATATAAGAATGAATACAAGTAAATCACTGACGGAATCTGGAAGTTGATAATTGATAATGCAGAAAATAAAACAAGTAATTCAAAGGACATTCTTGAAAAATATTTGTAAAATTAAAAAAAGTAAACAGGAATTTAAAGTTAGAGAATATAATGGATTAGAGTTTCTAGAGTATAGAAAAGATTTTAGGCTTAAAATGGAAAAAGTTGTGAAAGGCAGATTAATGAAAGGAGACTTATGTTATACTTGGAAACGTCCTGGTAAGTAACTTAAATTTAAAAAGTGAATCCATAGTACCTATCACTGTGTAAAATATAAATATTTACCTATCTTATATATAGTACTTTTTCCTCTACCAGAATTTAAGCTCCAGAAAGCTTAAATTTTTGTGTTTCGGTTCACTGCTTTATGCCCACCACCTAAAATACTGTCTGATACATAGAAAATATGTAATAAATGTCCGTTGAATGAATGAACTGGATTTTAATTAATTAAAAAAACAACATCTAAGCTAGGATTGAGCAGTGGTGGTTTTGGGATATGGATAGGTAGGGAGCCAAGTATATTTTCAACCAAGTAATTAAAACCACGTTGGTCTCAGGTTTCTCTTCTGCAACAAATAGCTTAATATAGCTTAAAAAACTTTTTATGACTTCAAAATTACATTATTAAATAAGCTGCTTTTTGTGCACAAAGAAAATAGGAACAAACCTCAAGTTTTTGTAAAGTCTAAGAAATTATTGTTCATAAAAATTGCTTAAAGGAGTGCTTTGGATAACTTAAAAAAAATTATCAAAATTAGAGCTCAGGAAAGAAAAAAAAAGGCAGTTTAATAAAAAACTGGTAATTTTAAAAGTCAACCAAAGTCATAGAGTTATATGAAAAAGAGGATAACCACCATGGAAAAAAAGTGTTGATACTGCTCAGTCTAAATGTTGGATTGAAATTTACTAAGTGAAACATTAAATGTAAAAGTAACCTAGAATAAAGAATATACATACATATAAGTACATACTATATATTATGTATTATATATGATATGTGTTTATAGATATAAATATAGATAAATGATAAACAGTAGATAGGTAGACGCTAGATAGATGGTGTGTGTGTGTGCACACATGTGCTGGTGTACGTGTATTAGTGTTTTACTTTCAGAATGATCAATCAAGACTTTAGTGGGTGGAAGAGAAGCAAGGATGCAGAGTGAAATGAATGGCAGCATTTTCTGAACACCGTTAGCTGCTCTCACTTCCACTCTGAAAGGTGGCAGGAAACCTGGAAAACTCTGCCAGGCTCCAATTCTTCTATCGTAGTCCAACTCAACCAACGCCTTTGGGTTTCTACTCAGGGTCTCATGAGACATTTTTTTCTTTTTGCTCAGATTCCTCAAAATGGGTCTTAGTAGAATCTTTTTTATGAATTTGCCTTGTAATTTAGTTTTCATTTCCTTGGAAAATAAAACTTAAAATAAGGACCCGTGTGCAGGTAGTTTATAGAGGAAGTAATTTTAAGAGTAGGTTTGAGGCAGAATATAGAAGAGAAAAGACAATATACAGGTTTTCTGTTTAGAACAGCAAATGTGGAGGGAAAATGTGGCTCAATTCCACCCAGAACTTACTGAGGAGCATGGAAAACAACTTTTACAATGGAGTTACACAGGATAAACCAGGAGAACTACTTCTGTATCAGCTTCTGTCTACTATTGATTAGGAGATGTTCCTGAAGGCATTAACCTGGCTTAACAGGTTGGTTGCTCCTTCTAGCTTCTGTAAAATGAGAGAAGCTGGGCAGAAAGTGGAAGACATGCAGATGTTAGGTCATCATTTGAACACGACACTGTCAGCATAAGGTGAGTGAGGGGTTCAAGGAACTGTTGCAACCATGGCTAAAATTCGAGGTCGGGCAAAGAGGATACTCAGGACATCAAGAGGAGGCTGATATTCCTTTGACAGATCTTCTAAGACTAAAGATCTACAGCCCATGGTTAATGCCTTTCCATTCCTCCTACCTAGCCCAAATGACCAGAATTTTCTTTGAAAATAGTGATTTATGTTTCTACTTAATTAGAAGGAGAGTTTGGACAAAGAAAAAAATAGTTAATAAAGGCAATAAGGATATTAAGGATAAATAAATGTGTGCATTATTTGCATCTTTTATACTCTAGAGGCATAAGGTTCTTTTAAAAATATATAAGAATTCATATGCTAAAGCACAAAAAACCTCCTTATTTTCACAATAAGACTATGGAGGAAAACCTTATCACAATTCAATAAAACTATAAATTCTATATGTAGTTTAAATTCTCACTTCGATTTTATACTATAACCTCAATATCCTTAAGTTCGTTATTGACTGGCATATACACCATGGCAGTCATTTGCCTATTTGTCCTCAGCTCCTATTTCCACTTTTTGGTATTTTTTGAGTACTAAAGGCGGCTAGAAGTCTGCAAGCTGTTTCTGGATCTTCGTTGCTAGCTATCTTCCTCATGAGTTCTACTAATAGAAGGTACTAGTGGGAGATAGGAAGACAGCATGAATAGCAAAGCTTCCTCCTTTGGGGTTCAACAGTGTGGCACTTACTGGCAATTACTGTCAGTAGCTGTATTAGCAGCAGGGCTGGGTTGATTCCAGACTCCAGCAGAGTGGGGACAGATAGCACCTTTTCCCTGGTTTCACCCTGGTCCAGGCAGCACACCTTTGGCAGATACAGAATCAACTGCAGCACTGTCGCCAATAGGCAGCAGAAAAGGCAGTATCATTGTCTCCACCCAAGGGTCTTACCGGCTTCTGATCTCTTAGTATCACTTCTTTTGTATCTTTGTTCCTCCAACCCCCATTTCTTCTCCTTTTTACTACCTGCTGTGGTCTGAATCTTTGTGTCCCCTTAAATTCATATGTTGAAACCTAATCCTGAATGTGATAGTATTAGCAGGTGGGGCCTTTGGGAAGTGATTGGGTCCGAGTGCTCTGCCCTCATGAATGAGATTAGTGCCCTCATGAAAGAGGCTGGCAGAGCTGCCTTGCTCTTCTACCATGTGAAGACACAGCAAGAAGGTGCCATCTATAAACCAAAAGACTGAGCCCTCACCAGACACTGAAATCACTGCCATGTTGACACTGGACTTCTCAACATCTAGAACTATAAGAAATAAATTTCTGTTGTTCATTATCCACCCAGTCTATGGTGATTTATTATGGTAGTCCAAACAGGCTATGATGCTATCACAGCCCTTCCAACACCAAACAATTCTTTATGTAAAATTCTCTGTTGAAAGTGCCATCGTGACTTTTCCTTTTCCCAAAGAGACCTTGACCGATACATATATTTTCTACTAATTCTCAGTTTAAACAGAGTATATTTTGTCTCAGAACTCTGTAGATAATACTTCTGAATATTTTATCATTTTGTTTTATGAGAATAAAACCTGAGACTAACATGACTTTTATCATATCACATGCATTCTTTTTATTTTGTTTGCTTTTTTGCAGTGCTGAAGCCTGAGACTTTTCCTACACAATTCCCTTTCCTTCCTCCTCTCCTTTGACAGATGTTAGGCCTGCATCTCGGTCTGAAGGCTCACACTGCCTTCTGCAGCTCCCTCTTCACAGGCAAGCCCCTCTATAATTCTTTGGCACATATAATTCTGTTTTCGTATTTGCTTATCGAAAGAACTGAGCCAACACAGAAGAGAATGCAGTTTAGATAGGTGACTCCAGTTTCTGTTTGGACACTGAATTTAACAGAAACACACCTGGAAGCAGGGAGATAAGTTATACGACCCTTCTTAAAAATGTGTTTTAAGTAACTGTTTATCAAATTTAGAAATCATTAAGAAGGTTTTTATTTTCATAGCTTAACAAGTAAATTATTTTCAAAAAAGGGGATATGGACAAAGCTAGTACGTGTTCAGAATAAAGCAATTAGGATAATGAAGAGATCAAGGCATTTGAAGAACAAATGAAGGGATTGAAGAATAAAACACTAAGAATGACCTTACTAATTAAAAGACTAATATAGAAAATGAGGACCTGGCTTCATGAGGTAGAACTGGGATTAACAAATATAAGCTGTGGGGAGACAAATTTCAACTTACTGAAAGGTAATATTAAAATATATTTTAATAATTAAAATGCATTAATAAGTAACATATTTTACAATAAATTTGCAAAGCAAATAGCCCCTTTATGGGTTATGTAAATGAGGACTTGACCACTTGGTAAGGTGCAGCAGAAGCACTAGGTGATTGGCTGGAGTCTAACACTTTTAAGATTGGTCTAATGCTGAGGTAGTTATGTCTATAACAACTTTAGTAAAGCAGAAGAATGCATTCTTATAATTCTTCATTTTTGTAATTTTCTCTTTCCTAAGATCATTCTCATATGCATGGTGATGTCAACAGGACATGCCTGCAAGAAAGCATGCTCTGTGAATATGCCTGTTTACTGTGTCTCAGGGAGGGCATAAATTCATATCTCAGTGGAGAAGAACATATGGAGCCCAAAGAAAGGAAGAAAATATATTGGTTTAAAAACAACTAATTAAAGCTGGTGACTGGACCAGAAATATCTTTCACCTTTACATTAAAACATTTCAAATTAGTTTCTAATTGGTATAAAGTAGAAAACTTAAAAATAGTCCTATTTCTCTAGGAATTGCTTTTGGTGCTGTGGATATGAAAATGGTGGCCTAGACTCAGATGGCACAGAACATATTGGCATAACCTAGCTGAAATTTATTAACTCATTTTTAAAATCCAATGCACATATCCTATGTCTTCTTGTAAATTTCTCAACTCTACATGAAGCTAAAAGTAAACACCTATGAATCTAAACTTGGGTTCCTCAAAAGAAGACAGAAAAGTAGTGTAATTAGTCAATGAATGGATATTTATTAAAAGCCCACAGTCTGGTGAGATTGTGACAAATGTTTGGTAGCTTATCTCAAGCACTGACATCACCTTTTGCAGTTACCTAACCTAGAAAACTTGGTTATGTTTAACTCCTTCTCATCTTTTCACCATACTTAATCTAACTCTACTATATCAGTTCTGTTTCCTAAATACTTTCCAAAGCCTCATCTGCTCTCCAGCCCCATGCTCTGATTCAGGGCTTTATTACTTCCTCCCTGGGTTATGAAAATAGCCTCTATCTGAATGTCCTGGCCCTCAACTATTACCTTGCCAATCCACCCTCCACATTATTACCAAAATCATCTAATTATCTCATGTGTGCATTTGAAAACTTTCAATAGCTTCCCAGTGCCTCCCAATCAAAGTAAATTTTCTCAAAGCCCACCTGTAAAATGAGGGTTTGAACCTTATTATTCCTCAATCCCTTCCACTTCTGACATGTTATGGATTTACCCCTCTCAGTAAATGTTGACTAAATGATGGACAATTACTAGACAACTTTGTAGTTAAATAAACATATACCAATGGCCATCTGGTAATTTTCCTGTTACTGAACCTATTTTGTTATTTGTGCTTGCTACCTATTTATATATATACTGTATACACACAGAAAAAATATCAAGTGAATTTGGAAGAATGTCCAACATCACAGAAACTATATTGGAAACAAATTGCTTTTAATAGTTGCCTCTGATTTTAAAATCTTCATGTTTCACTTTAGAGATTTTGAAAAAAATCAGAACAATAATGATCATAAAAATTTACCAATAATCTCACCAGACAGAGATGATCGATGCTGATAATTTCAGGTTCTTTCTTATCAGTCCTTTCTAAAAAATAAAATGCCAAAAAATATTTTAAAATCAAAATTCCATGGCATATAACATTTTGTCACTTCTTTAGCATTGATATTATCCCATATCATTAAACTTTTTAATGTGCTTTTGGCAGATATACAATTATCTTATTCTTGTCCAATTTAGTACATATACCATTATCTTATTGTTGTCCATTTTAAATATTAATCAATCCTTAACTATATCTCTAATTATTTCCTTAGTATAAATTCCTAGAAATGAGACTCCTGGGTTGAAGAAAAAAAAAAGGATAGTTTTAATGTTCTTTGTATGTAATGATCAAGTTTTTAAGCAAGTACCAGCCACATGAGAAAATGTTCACCTCACCAACATCCTGCCACTACTGTGTATCATCTTTTCAAAAGGTCATTCTGCCATTTTAAAACTATATTTACTTTTGTAAGTAAGGTAATTGAACACTTGTCTTATGGATATTAGCCTTTTGTTTGTTTCTACTGTAAATTGTCTATTCACGTCCTTGGTCCATTTTTCCATAGGAATATGAAATAACACATTTTGCCAGCAGGTTTCAACACACATGGGAAAAAGATATATTCATGTAATGTGCCTTTGAACCTGCATTCAAAAGAACTCAGACAGAGGTTAGTGGTGAATAAAGCAATTGCTTTTGCTTAATGACACAGGTGGGGAAAGAATTCATAGAAAATGTTTTTCTAGAAAATAAAATAGCTGTGGCTCTCAATGTAGGTATATGTACAAATCAGCTTCAAAAGTGCTTTCATAGAAGGAGCTGCTGGAAATGTAGTATAAATATCTGCCCTTTGTATCACAACATTTCTTTAAAAGGGCCTATATAATAGTTCTTTCGAGCCTAAATTTAGGAATTGATGATAAGTAAAATAGCAGAGAAACTAGAAACTTCAGAGTCATCCTGACATGTCCCCTATCCAATTGCTAACCAATTTCTGTTCATTTTTCTTGGGTGTCAATTCAATAGATACTCTTGGATCCATCCCCTTTGCCACTGCTTTAACTCAAGCCTTGTGACACAAAAATCTTTGCAATAGCTTCCCCGTGTCTAAAACTGCTCCCAATTAGTATCCAGTGTTTGCGTTCTCTCAGAGTTATATCTATAAAGTATCATTTTTTCTCTCAAAAAAGTGCTAAAAACTCATCAAAGAAAATGTGGATGACAGAAAACACAAAAAGGAAATAATTTTATCCACAGTCTCTCCCTTAGACATGAAAACTAAAATTCCTGCTTATGTCCTTTCAGTCTTTCTACTTTAAAAGTGGAGTCATTCTGGACATGTGTATGATCTCTTTTGGTCACAGAACAATATATTTATTGCAAACACTTTCTTGTGTTTTTATACATTTTTCTGCAATAGAATTTTTTGCATGGCTGCATCATGTGCCATCATATAGACATTTAGGTCACTTCCAATATTTTGCTATTACAAGGAATGCCACAGTAAATATCTTTGTAATTAAACTTTTTCTTTTGATATGTTAAAAATATTGCTTTATTCTTTTCTTCCATCCAATGTTGCTGTGGGGAAATCTGATACCAATCTCATTCTTCTTTCCTTATAGGTGAACTGCTCTTCCTTTCTGGAAGGTAGTGGAATTTACTTTTTGTCTTTGTTATTCCCTGTGTGAGGGTTTCCTTATCTCTCTTCTTTGGTGTTCTGTAGGTCCTCATTCTAAGGTCTTTCACTTTTCAACAATCCTGGGACACTTTTCTCCATTATTTTTTAAATATGTCATTCTATTTTTTTTTTTCCTGAGATTCCTTGTATCCAGATAATGGCACTTCTATCCTCCATAAGTCTCACCTGTTCTGTGTTCTACCTCTTCATTCTTTCCTGCTGCCTTTTGGGAAAACTTCTCAATATGATCTTTTATCTCACTAATATTTTTCTCAGCTGCATTCATCTAACTCTTTAACTCATTGCTATTATTCTTGGTCCTGTTTCTTAACTACATGTTTTTGTCATATTTATTTTAGATTATTCATCCATCTATTCTAAAAATTCACTTACAGAAGGAGTATACTGTCCAGTGCAGTGTGTGTGTTGTATTAAGTAACTGAAAGTTACATTAGGTTCATTATTTTGGCCACGAGCCCATGTTCCCTTCTGAGTGCCAGCTGCTCTGTCTGGTAGACTGTGCAGTGGAAGAGCCAAAGTACCACAGTCCTAGTTTGGTAAGACAGAGCAAGTGTAAGGAGAAAGGAAAGTATGAACCCAGAGCAGAGAGCTGAGCAAACACGTAATCACTGTTGACCACTCCCTTTTGCTGCAACCCCGCCAGGCAGCTCCTCTGGGAAAGGCTTAACCAAGCAGCAGTGGCAGGAGGCTAAGTCCCAACCCTGCAGTCCACCAGCTGTGGGTTCAGAGGGGAGGGGTGGATGAGTGAGTGACTGAGGAAAGCCGGTGGGTAGGAACTTACCCCAATTTTTTCATCCCTTCAAGGATTCTTGCTATGCCACCTTGATCCTACCCCCTAGATCCAGACAACCCACAGTCTGGACCCTTCAGCAAAATGTCAGGCATTAATAATCCCCAGACAATGTGAAGAAAGGTAACAACAAAAATTAGACCTTTCATTTCTAGCTCATGTGTTCACAGCCATATCTGGTACCCTGCGCCTCCAGTTATAGTCACTCACCCTTTCTGCATCCAGTCACTGCCACACACCTAAAGGTCAAAAGTCCTTTGTGTTCTCCCATTGGTTTCCCACAGTTTTGTGGTGCTGTTTGTTCCTAGAATCTGTTTCCCATTTTTTCTTTGTATCTCCAAGATTGATTTGCATCAGGGATATCCAATAGCCCTTCTAGATTCCCATCTTGGTAGGAACCAGAAGTTCATAATGAAATCTTTATTCATATCCATGCCAGTTCTTTTGGGATAAATCCCTAGATATAGGAATGCTGTGGCATAGCATACCTAAAAATTTAAGGCTTTTGATATGTGTACCAAACTGATTAGAATTATAAATGGAAAAAAATACACTGTTTGGTAATTTACATCCAGTCTTGCCATCTGACATCTTCATGACCAGGCTGTGGTGAACCACTGTGTGCCATATCCAACCACACAGGTTAGCTTGTCACAGGATGAACCCATCTCTTTCTTACCTCTGTCCTTGTTTCTTGGACTAGTGTTGCTTTTATTATTTCCTGGGCTTCAACTCAATATAACATACTGTGTATATCCCTCCCCAAATTCCCCAGAGTTAGATCTTTACTTTTCTAAATTATTATTGTTGTTATTTTATAGCATGTTTTTCATACATCTATTATAGCACAGTATATTTTAATTATTTACTTTTGTGCTTACATGAGCCCCTAAACTGTGAAGTTTTTTTGGATAGAGACTTTATCTTAATCATCTTTTTATTGCCAGAGGCTTGTGACTGGCACCCTGTTAGGTGATCAATCAATGTTCGCAGAACCAATGAATGAATTTTCAAATACCCAACAGAAGCTGAACTAAGTGTGCAAAACACTTTTTAAGCACTTTCATTCAATCTTCAAAACCACTTGTGTTATTTTCTCCACTCTGTAGATGAGAAAACTGAAGTTTTAGAGAGGTCAAGTAGCTTACCCAAGGTAGAGATGAGATTTAAATTCCCATCTAATTCCAGAGTTGAGATTTAAACACTATGATCTTATGGTTCCTGCTGGTTCTGTGTTTTGATGAATCTGAGTAGAGAAAATCAGGAAGATTGCTCAATAGAGAAGCTTGTTATTTTTCTTTGTGAAGTTGCTATTTCTAACCTAATATAATCTGATATTGGAGAGGCATCACCTTCACTATCTAGTTATTTCAAAACAAACCTGAAACTAGAAGGATTAAATTATATCAGCTGTGAGAAATAACCTAAATAATTTCCTTTTATAATAACCTTGCTGAGACACTATTAAAAGGACAGACCTAAAAACATTCATGTGCCTGTAATGTGACACAATCCATATCTTTGTGTAACAGTTTTATCTCAAGGTACTCCTAAGCTCGTATAGTCTTTATTACTACTTTTCTGCTAAAGGGGTGAGATAGGGAAGGGATGTAAGGGTGGTGTTGAAAGGGAGAAAGAAAAACCCCAACAAACATTACTGGAGGTAGCAAACTAAGCAAGGGATATGTGCTATGTAATTTTTGGTATTACCCCAAGAAATTTCAAGGATGTAATTAATAAAAAATATGATGAACTAGCTTACCAATTTCACTATGAAAAGCTCTATAGGTGCAGCCTGAGACCACATGTTGAATTACATAATTTGGATGCCTCTAGTAGATACATATGGTTGAAGGATGACTATACGATACCAAATAGTCCTGCAAGGTCAAGTTTTCAACTGTCCTCATCATTTACTGCCTGGCAGTCAAGCAGGCTGAGGAGGTGGAATGGATGACCCATGCCACCTGATCTGCTCCGCCATGCTCTCATTATTCCAGCCATGGAGACATAGTCCAAGGTAAATGTCACTGATATGTATTCCTCTAAAACTGAATAAAAACAAAGGCAGAGCTTATTGATTTTTAAAAATTAATTTCTTTCCGCCAGACTTCATTTAGGCCCATTGCCTACTTTCTTTGAGAACACCTGGGCAAGCAGAAATTTCCATAGCTGATTTAGAGCATGGGAAAACTACAAAGAACCAGATTTTTCTTATCATTTAGTATAAGGCAAAGTAGATCTTCGTGAGGGGTACATCGATAACTCAAATTGCTAAGAGGAGCCACATATCCAGGAAAATGCCCTAGAGAGACAAAGGCCATGACTACACTCTGACGTTATCCCTTCTGAAGCTGGAGGTTCTTATTGTTGGAAGATTCTTTTTTTTTTTTTTTTTTTGTTAGCAAATTTCCATATCCACTTGTGCACTGTAATTGACCATTTTATTAAATATGTTTTTCAGGGCACTTTGGCAAAGTAAATGCCAGGATTTCTAAATATGAGAAATGAGAATTCCAATATCTTGAAGTTCTTTGTCAAAAATAGGATATAATTTAAGATTAAATTCTGAAGGAATGTGCCCCAACATGCTCTCTTACAATTGAAAGACTTCTGTAAGAATAAAATACTTAAGATTTCACAAAAACATTTAGTCAAGAGTGTTTTGACTTAGGAAAAAAAAAAATGTTTTGCAGATCCTGAATGTTCCAGATACCAAGTGCGTCTCAACATGAAAGGCAAGTGTGAAGGGCCACTTCAGAAAGAAAATAGTTGCAATAGAGGAGTCACTATCATGTTTTCCTTCTTCAATAAACATTGTAAAATTAACCTTGTGAGCCCTTCCCTCTTGCTGATGCTGAAAGAAGCATCTCCTTAGTAGAAGCAGTGACAATGAAATGTAACAGGTACAGATCATGTCATTTTTGGAAATGGGAAGACGTAATTTAGGTCTGCTCATGAACAAATGACCTTGCAGATACGACAATTCTTCTAACTCCTGGGTCACGACCCTGAGAGTGGAAATAAAGCAAATTATATGCAACCTGATAGACAGAGCCTGATGACTTGTGCCATGCATATTATAAGATTGAGTATTTTACTTTATTCAAATTAGGGTATTTTATTTTACTAAAGAGCTGACTCTCTCTCTCTGTCTCTCTCTCTCTCTCACACACACACAAACATATATACACCCTATTTTCAATAACTGAGATCTAAATGCAAAATTCAAGCTCATCTCACAATACTCTAAAGATGACCCAGGTCTTGTTGCTATGCAGACATCCCTATTGCTATACGAACATGTAGTAGACCACAATTGTTTTGTGCTAGAGAACAGATAAATGACATGGATTGAAATTATGGTAAATTTAAATTGATGGCCTAATTAGTATTATCTCTTTTTGTATTCATTGTAAGAAAAATTATCCAGGAGGAACTCATTTTGCATTAATGTTGATATAAAGTGTAATTCTCCAGGATTTTCATTGTAATTTGGCATTAATTAATGCATCATTATTTTAAAGTGTTAATTAAATTGTTACAGAAAGGGACATCTGCAGTGGCTCAGAAAGGAAATCACATGAACAATTAGTTTTGCACAGGTCTGCGGTGCAGTCTCCGGGATCACACGCACGGCAGCCGCAGGACGGCCAAGGGAGGCTGCAGACAGGAAGAACCGCTCTGTCCTGTGCAGCGTCCTGCTGACAGTGCAGGGCCACTTCTCTTTCCTTTCCACTGTGTTCATGTGAAGAATAGGCAGTCTCTAGAGTGCTGGATTTTTGTTCAGTGGTTAGGACAGGGTGAACATCAGAAAAACTATGCTGCTTTACTTGATTTTTCTGGGAGCTTGGCAGATGCCACTGACTATTTCCATGTCAGTAAAAAGAATAACTGATTCCTTTGTTGTAATATTATCTAAAGATCTCATAAGTAGGCAGCTGGACAAGGCTAGGTTAATATTTCTACTGGTAATAAACTCCATACAAAACTGTGACAAATCAAAGGGTAGATAATCTGTGGTAATTCCTTACGCAGTGGACCATCATTGTCAAGGCATCTGGAAGTCATTGAATGCTATCACCGCTTAAGATATATAATTCCAAGGAAATTCCATCATGATTTCATATATCAAGAAATTGTGGCAATCAGATAGCAATGTGGGTTGGCAATTCAATGGAACTTGGAATTTGGAAGGAATATATCAAGTAGGCCCCAGACACTCTGTCATCATGGTCCCATAGGACATAGGAACTTGGTGAATCTTATTCTGTCAACAACATTTTCCTATATTTGGCCCTATGGGGCTCTACTGAATGAGTGTTCTTTGTCAAGAGTTGTAAACCAAGATCCCCATGGAAGAGTATAAAAGGATACTATTGCATCATATCACACAAACTATGAAACCCTTAAATTGGTTATATATATTTTTTCTGGATACCAACTTAATATTAAGGTTGCAACTTTTCCTTTAGCAGCCACAATGAGAGCCTCTAATTTTTCAGTTTCTATAAAATTTTCCTCATAGATAACATCGTTTTATGGGCTTATAAGGCTAAAGCTCAAAGTCCTATAATCAAAGTATTTCAGTTTATTGATTATCATTATGTGATTTTTCTGAAACTACTTAATTCATTTAAGACTCCCCACTTCCCAAAGCATTGATTTGGAGATAAGAAGCTTACACTACAAGACAGCAAAACATTTTAAACTGAATATTACACACACCTGTGTTTAAAGGTCGTGTCCCAGCCTTACATCACCAAGCATTCCTTTGCAGCCACCTTCTCCTCCTCCTTGTTCACTCCCCTTTCTCTTCCTAGATTCCAAACTCTCTCCCTCTCTTTTCTGCAGTGAACATCAGCCCCAAAGTACTGTAACTTCTTTTGTAGAACAGCTCAGCTACTTCTTCATTTTACTTCTACTTTCATACCCTGCCCTGAGGCTTGACTCTGGGAACCAAAGTGGGTCTGTCAAGTAAATTTTGCCAAACAATAGGCTATTTAGTCTTTCTTAGGAAACAGAAGAAGTTGCATTCAATTGTGGTTTTAAGTAACTTTTTTTCCTTCAGTTGAGTTTGTCATTTTATAGTTTCAATGGTTACCTTGGGCTCTGTAGAAAACTCTGATTTCTTTGTTAACAATGCTTCAGCCACTCACATCAGATGCCAATTCCTTGCGGGCAAATAACATGTGTCTCATTTCCTTTGTAGGTGTTTGTAAATGCCAAGTAGACTCTTCTGCCCACTTTGGGCACTAGATAAATGCGGCTGAGGAGTGAGAACCAATAGAAATTCAAATTGATGACAAGAAAAGCATTCCCAGGCCCAAGGTTTGGATGTGGGAAAGGGAATATGCAGAAGAGCTTGTTACCTTCCCAGCAATGTGGAAATTCCAGAAAAGACACAAAACTAGCTTTAATATTTAAGCATAAGATGCTCTACATTTCTCGCTCTAAATTTAGTGCTGTGGCATTCAGTTTAAACCACCTTGTGTCCAATAATATACTTCCTGGTCTGCCCTGAGGTCTTCAGGAAGCATTTTATCTTTGATATAATTGCCAGGGTGAATCCCTAGTTATAACATACTCTACAGCATATAAAATAATTGTTGCAACTGAACCCATCACATAAATATTAGTGATTGAAGAGATTGGTTGGAATAAATCAATGTGGGTGACATATTTAATAAACTTTGTATAAACATTGTTTGCAACAGCTATAAATAAAATTGTCTTTAGGAATTTTACATATCACACATCCCTCTATTCATAGAGAGGCACAGGCATGATTTCTAGCCACGCTAAATGACAAGCAATGCCTTTTAAAACCTGCCCAGATCAGAACAGGCAAGCAGAGTCAGGAAGTGTGCCCGTGGCAGGTCAGGCGGGGGCTGAAGCTGGCTCCCTGGTCTGAGCTCTCCTCACTCACTTGCCACTGGGAACCAGGCTCAGTTTGGAGAGAGCTTTGAGCCAACATGCTTCTTTTTTCTTTCTTTATTTTTTTAAAAGAAAAAGCCACACCATAAATAAAGCATGATTGAGATGGCATTTTACATTCACACAGATTTTGGCATAAATAAATAAAAGGGATTTTGTTCAAATTCTGTCATCCTTACATACCATTTTAAAATTATCTTTCTCTACCAGCTCACCGTCTTCTACTACACTGAAAGTCATATTGGCTCCCTCCAGTGGCAGACTGAGTTCTGATGCAACCAGAGGGGCATTTCTCAAGGCCATACAGCCTGGTGGTTCAATGTGGAATCATTTATTTCTAAGATAAGGGGTTCAAATCCCTTTGCGAAGTCTCATGCTTAACATGTGTTACCATTCTTAGAAAGGTTTGATATAGTTGTTAATTTTAATTCATCTACCTCATACTCTCCCATCCTAGTTGGTATATTTCACTGTTCCCATTTTATGGATGAAAAAGAGCTAATTGGAAGAATGCTGGCAGGTCATGGTGATGCCTCATGTCTGAGCACCAGACCAGAGTGTTTACATGGGGACTTGCTTTCAGCTTAGAACAGACCCTTTCACATTCTCTGACTTATTATTGTTAGATTCCAAAACATGACAAATTGTGGAAATATTTAGGTTTTTTTTTTTAAAAGAGGTCAGACATAATACAGTGTGTCTTCAGCTTTAAGCTTAATGAAATGTCACATACACATTTGGAAATTCAGGTATGAACTATGGGTCTTACATTGTTTGAAATTTACAACTTTCACATTTATTTTTATTAGTAATATTTTAGTCGCTCAATATATTTCTCTGGCATTAATGGAAAAAACATGGTGTCCTCAAGCAGCCAAAATAATCTCTCTAAATTCCCACTGAGTTTAATCAAAGGGCATGCAATTTAATGGCTAAAGTTACTGCCATATATTTCCAGTGTACTGGGTTCAAATCTCATTAAATTAGGCTCTAATTAAAATTCATCTGAACTATTTTTTCATTGTGTAATTTTTTTTAATTCTTAATGGCTCACATTAACCTCTTTTAACTCAAGGAAAAAAAATGGGGAATTAAAAAAAGAAAGCAAGAAAAGCAAAAAACCAGCCAGGCAACAGGAACAGTTTGAATTGGAGGATGATATGCTGCCTTTTGAAAACGCAGCCTGAGAATTGGGTATGCAACGCAGACGATCAAGAGGAGACTTAATTAGGGCTCAGCTGCTCAGTTCACAGTTCTTGAATCTTTATAAAAGCTAAGAGCACAGCTAAATCATGTGTAATTTGCCATTATTTTCCCAGGTAGCTCTTCCTGAAATCTTATTTTTCACTTGCGTTTTTATTTTTTCTTTTTCATCTTAAGAGCATGGTATCAGACCTTGTATATACAGCTTGCCACTTGCTTGCTGTCAGAGACAGAAGTGACAACACTTGTCACTACCAATCTCTTCATGACTGGTCTCATCTGAGCGATACATACAGCCTGATTTCCAGGTGTTTGTTGAAACTCCGAGTTATGTAACATGTCTTTGCTGTGTTTCGAATCAAAAAAGAAGCACTACAGGGGGAATAGATTCTTAACTTTCTAGTAATTGTGAGTGTGTGTAATACTGAATTAGCCCAATTCCGGATTATTGAAGGGACAATTTGCAGACTGAGAGAAGAGGCATTGCAGAACCTGATAGATTCACGATGGTCAAGTAGCATTGATGGGAAAGTTTTATAAACTTTTAAAAAAGCAAAGCAACATGAGTGCACAGTTTAAGAAGCTAACCACTTCTAAAAGCACTATATGTTAAAAAATAATAATAAAAAAAAAGAATGACTAGTCCTGTTTGCTCTCCAGCTCACATACTGTCTAAAAGCAACCGCTTTTCAATAATTTTCACTGTGTCTACTACTGGGCAGGTGTATTGTGATTTATCAATTTTGAACAGTATCTATTGATCTCATATAATGGTAAATGTAGATTTTGCTCTTTTACACACATGCACACACACACACACACACACACAGATGCACACAAGCTCTTTCTCCCTTCCCCCAATCCTTATAATAGAGTTTTATCAATTTGGAATTAAATCCATATCTATAATGTTCCTGTTGTTACTATACACATATATTTCCTTGATGAGCCAAGTAGTTAACACATTTATTTTCTTGTACAACTTCTTATTTTCTAAAATTAATAATTGTATCATTTCTTCCTTTGCTTGGCTTTTTTTAATCTCTGATTATTCACTCATGCTCCAAAGTGTGCCTCTTAATACAATTTCCTACCCAGTTAAATCTAATAAGTAACATATATATATCTGTTTTCTCATCAAAACTTCTAGAGTTCTATATTTTCTGGTTTCAATCTGTGCTGATAACTTTTAGGCCTGCTACGTAGTCATTGCCTCCTGTATTTGCCTTTGAATCATCCTGGGAATTACCTTATCTTTTCTCCAACGTTAGATCTGGTTTTTTACAATCATGTTTTGTTGAAGCACATTCTCTACTAGCTTCTAGAGAAAAGATGAATTTAGAAATCCTTTTTCCCTTAGAACTTTAAGTTATCCCTTTACTCTTTTCGAGCTTGCAATATTGCTGTCTAGAAGTTCAATGCCATGTCTTTACCTCTAGTGTTCTAAAATTTCATCATAATTCACTTTGGTGTGATCATGTGCTCCATTGTTTTTCTAGGCACATGGGAGGCCTTTTTATTTTGAAATTATGTTCTTCAGTTTTAGGAAACTTTTGTGTATTCTTTCTAAAATCACTTCTTCTCTATCATTTTCTCTGGTCTTTCTTTCTAGAACACCTATTCATTACATATTAGGCTTCATTTTTGGTTCCTCCTCTAATTTTCTTTTCTTTTTGGCCTTTTTCTATGTTTTCCTCTTTCTGGGATTATTTTTGACCATACCTCCTAACACTTTTATTAAAATTTTGGCTGCTATATATTAATTTTAAGAACACTTTATTTTTCACAGATTATTCCATTTTTCATAGCATTCTGTTGTTAATTCATTGGTAAACTACCTTCTCCATCTCTTCAAATATATTCATTCTTTTCATTGTCCGTATTTCTTATCAGTTCTGTTTTTTGGTTACTTGTCTCTCTTTATTGTAGTACAAAAGGTGACCAGTTAGGTTTTTCAATGGGACCGTATGAGTATTGTTATCTGTGGTGATTTAATTTCTTTAGGGAAGGGTCCTCCCATTTCCCCTTTGCCTCTGGTGTCTGGACTTGGGCACAGGGGTAAAGCTGGTAGGTGGGTGAGGGAGGTGGTCTCAATATTTATTTTTTTGCTGTTAAGAGTTCACCTTAATCCTAAAATTTGCAGTTCTCACCCATCCCGCTTGGTTTTCTTCTGTGCCTAGTATCCCTGAGCCCTCTCTACAGTTGCTTTATTTGGGTAGTTTGGATTAAAAGAGAGAGAGAGAGAGAGAGAGAGATTTCTGTGGTAGTCATTGTCTTATATCAGGTATACCCACTTACAGCAGAACTAGTATAATTTTTCCAGCCAACTTGGGTAGTCATATGACAGTGAATATAGTGACCTTTTAAACTTTGTTTTTATATCCTCAGGATTAAGGACCAGAGAGACCTGTGCTTGGCCACAGATTCATTATGTGATGTTAGACAACCTTTCTGGATTCCGATGAACTCATCACTGAAGTAAGCTAACTTCTCTGAGACCTTTCTTTCTCATTTGTAACAGGGAGATATAATTTATTAGGTATAATAATTACATGAGTTATTACATGTAAGTTGTGTACTACATTAAACTTGTCCTAATTCCCCTTTTCCCTGGAATTTTAACAAGTCATTATATCAGGATTAATTTTAGCTGTATATAAAACAAAAACACAGAACCTAAAACAATTGAGGCTAAAACAAGATCTAGATGGTCAGTTCTATTTATGCAGGAACTTAGGTTCTTTCTAGCTTTCTGTTCTAACACTAAATGGAGGTAACAGTAACACTGCCATCATTTGGATATAAGGACGAAATGTGTATGAAGGGCTTAGTACAGTATTTGCACACTAAAAAGCATGATAACTAAAAAAAAGATATAAAATTCGAAGTCAGATTAGTCATAAACAATTATTTGGCAAGAAATCTGGAAATATAGGATGTTTATCAGAAGGCATGAAGAAGCCACCCACCAAAAATATGACGGCAAATTCTGACCCACCTACAATTGTTTAGAGTGAAAACAAGCAACTTGGCTATTCACATTGTACCTCCAGTAACAAATCCCCTGCTGTTTTACTTTAGGGCATGCACCACCACTCTCCTAGGCTCGTTTTCCCCTCGTGGCACACAGTCTCAACCTATCAGCTGGATGAAGATGGCAAGAAAATAGTAACAATAATAATAACTCTGCATATACTGCATGAGGGCATCTGTTCTGAAAACTTTATTCATCTTGTCTACATTAATATCAGTTAATATTAGCTTTTGCCTCATTCTTAAAAGACACTTCATTTCTGCCTTAATTGGTAATAACCTCAGTAAATTCTAAATCTAACTTTTGTAAGCATGTCATTGTTCTTTCAGTCTTTCCTCTAGGATCTGGCAGAAACATTAAATTCTTTCTAAAAATTATAATAACTTGAAGAACAAAAATGTTTTATTTTTCCTACTAAGTCTAACAATGTTCTGGAATGCTATAATTACTTTCTTCTAAATAGTAAGTGAGAGGATTTGTTAAAAATATCTCAGGCTACTTTTTTATTTTTGCATATTATTCTGGAAATTTTTATTTCCCTAAACCTTTACAGAAACTATGGGATCCAAATAATTCATTAATGTGAGCAAATTCTTCATTGTACTCCATGTAAATTGTAAAAAGCAAGATTTCCCACCTGACACAATGAATTGTGTTGACTGAGAAAAGGGCATAGCTCCCCACCCCATCATGACAAAGATGGTTTATTCCTTTCCAATCCCAACCAAAGAGCAGATCCAAACAAACTGTGAAATCCAAGTAAATTTCTACCATAGAGAAGTCTACTTGCTTATGGTTTCTGTATGCTCTTCCCTGAGTGATGGACAGAGAGTGGTATATGTTACGTATGGAAGATAGTAGCCAGTTCAGGATTGAGTTCTTTCTGAAATTATTCCCAAATGAATCATGGACTAAATTTATTTTGTTGTATTAAAATTTCCTTTGTGAACTAGTGGTCATAAAAATGTCTCACTGCCAAATCTAGACTACTTCACCCCCCTACCCCCTATGAAATTATGATTCCTAAAACACAAAAGCTAAGAAAAAAATACATTGGGCAACAAGCAAAGTCAGCTAATTCATCAATATCCAGGTATAGAAAGTCCACGTTTCACTTTGCCAATAAGCTTGTCTGCTTCATCTGGTGCCAACAACTCAATCCTCTTAACAGATGATGCATTGAATAAAGGAACCTTTTCAAATTCATGGAATACTTCAGTTCTCATCTTTCTGATGTATCATTTTATACAAGGATTAATTTTATCATTTTAGGGTCAGTAAATGATCATTCTGCCAAGTCAATATTCTGGAGGTTCTGAAGAAAAATCGCATTCTCTTCCTGAACGTCCCATCAGGACAATGGTAATTTTTTGCAACTGACTTACTGTGTATCTGGAGTTTCTAAAAGTTTCCCTTACACAGAAAACTAAATACAACATTCTTCAGTGATGTTTTAACTTTCCATTCTTTGTCAACAATTGTTATATAATAGAGAGACAATAGAGCAGTAATTAGGCAGGAGGAATATAATTCAATTCAAACAACTACATCTTAAAATTCAAGTCTGTATTCACAAGATTTTTGACTGAGAAGCCCACAAAGAATTCACTCCCCTTGGTTATTACTCAATAGGCATATTGGAGAAGAATTCATGGAGAGGAGGGAGGTGGGCCTGAACTTGGCCTTGGAAGATGGGTAGGATTTGCACAGGAAGAGAAGCGAGTACATGGGTGATGTGGTGAGGGGGCTGGAAAGGAGGCTTATGAGAATCTCAAGGGAACAGTCATCTGTGATGGTGACATGGGAACAGCTAGCTGCATGGTTTGGTAATTTGGTGGAATGGTTTTTAGTAGCAAAAGTATGAATTTTGGAGTGAGACCTCCCTCACTCTGTTGGCCAGTTCCTATACTCTCATCTGTATGATGGGAGCAAACTCTCTAATCTCTGAATGCAGGGTTCCTCACTTGTGTCATGTAGGGCATGATACTTTCTTGACAGAGATGGGAAGATTAAATGAGCTAATGTATATCATTGGTCTAGCTCAGATTTTGGCACACAGTGGGTATTTAGGAAATATGGATTTCTTTTTCTTGTTCTTGGAAATGGTCCTACAGGTAAACGAGGGGTTCTTAGGTCAATCTGAAGGCAGGTTATTATACATTCTTAACACTGTTCAGTGTTAGGGAAGCTGGTAAGGAGAACAGTGCCAGGAGGAGAGGTCTGTCACCCATCATCCCTAAGCCACAGTGGCAGCCCAGTTTGACAATGTGTGCAGGTGATGAGAAGTGTCTGCAGTCTCTGGACTGGGAGGTATGCCTGGCCCTACAAGAGGAGGAAGACAAAGTTCTCAGAGCCGCGTATCACAACCAGCAGCTGTGACTATCTCTGCCTCTGCTTAGATGGGGCATGGCAAGAAATAAAGCCAGGATGTCTTCTGGGCAGTGGCAGCATGGTCCACGCTGAGCCCAGGCAGAGCTTCATGCCTCGTGCCCTGCACGCGGTGAGCCAAGCTGGGAGACCCTGGGGAGGCCTCCTAAGGATAATCCCCTTCTGCAACAGCAACAGCAGCAGCCACAAGAACAAAACAGAAAACTTTTTAAATAAAATGTTTGCTCACATACCAACAATTTTCTTAAATCTACATTGAAAATTAGTACCAATTTGGAGACAGATGAAACATCTAAAATAATAACTTTCTAAGGAGTGTTTCTCCCTCATTTTCTCTAATTTCAAAATTCAATATGATTACCATTTTAAAATCTTGGGGTGGGTGTGTGTGCGTGTGTATGTGTGTTTCAATATGTATGTATGTGTGTGTTTTGTCTACAGTGAGTATTAGTACATTTTCTGCTATTTTCCTCCAAAGAAGAAAAACAGATTGGAGAGACGGAACTTTAGGCTGACAATATATAGTTTTGTAAATACAACATGTAACGATACAAGCATTTACCAACAGGCATTAGCTGTAACAATATGAATTCCACGGCTGAGCAGTATAAAACATATTTAAAGCTATTGCTGCACCGCATGCTACCGATGTAGCAGGATCGTGTTTATTGAGATGTACAGTGAAACTGAAGGAGCTGATTGCACACAAGAAAGGAATCTAAATTGACTTCTCCAAATTTCTGCTTGCTTTCAGGTAATAAAAACCTAACACTGTGGACTCTAAACAAAATCTCTGTCAAAATGAACTGTTAGTTTGAGATTCGGTCAGAAACATCAGGCTAAGAAAATAAGTCAACATTTTTCCTTATGGTTGGAGTGGGGTTTTTTTGTTGTCATTGTTGTGGTAGTGGTTTTTTTTTTTTCTTTTGTGTATAGTTCTGTTTGTTTTCCGTTTTCACTGCTATTGATACATCAGGCATCCAGTCATGAAAAACTATGTCCATGTCACTAAAATGGCCTCCAGGCATTCGGTATATCTACATTGGGGTTAAACATCTGTGTGAAGATGTGACAGTACACCCTATAAAAGGTATTATTGAGTAATATAGACTTTCCGTAATAACCAAACAGTAAAGAATATAGCTTTTTAAAGGTCTCCCCATGGCTGATCTCATGACTCAAAGATAAGACACTGTGCTGCAAGCTAAGTAATAAAATCTTGTGGATACTCTGGGCTGGCTTGTGACAAATCATATCAAAGTATTATTAAAGAAAGAACTTGAGACCCAAGACTATTATTGATTCTTGACAGAATTTCTTATAAATAAAGTGTTGCAATCAGGTCCCGGACTTGCCAAGGTCCTGGTAGAATTCTTCCTATTACGGGAGGCAGCAAAGCAGTAACGCTCCATTAGTGAGAGCAGAAAGCCTCTGTGCGCAGCGCCGCAAGGATGGGTCATGGTCAAAAGAGAACCAATAAGAACACAATTTCCAAAGGCCTTTTAAGGCCCTCTTTGCTGATCCCTTTTTGAAATGGGTAAAGCTGCCTCTGAGCTAGAACGCCAGGCAGTTTGTGCCCCGACTGTGTTCGCAGAATGAATCTGTGACCCTTCAGAACACTAAGGACACACCTCCATTAGTGTCCATATTCTTACAGGGAAGAGGCTGATACAGTCAACTGAAATGACAGGGTGATAAATATAAAACCACTATCATCAATAAGACTGGAATGTAAAAGCACTTAGTTTCAGCCTAAGTAACTCGCAGAAAGTTTGGTTTCAAGAACCAATGCGTCATCCATCACTGCTCTACCTTCTGTTGACAAAGTAATTGTAAGATATCTAGAATGGAGGTTCAATACGAGCTGACATTTTTGAAAGGAGGAATTGTGTGCTGTACTTACTCATTAAATGTATTTTTCCTCTACTAAAGATGTTTCCTTTTTTAGTTTATGTATGAATAACTTTAACTAAAGTTCCCTTGACACTCTGACTTTGCTCTGAATAGCACCTATGTTCATTAACATAAAACCTGAAAGAAAATAATTTTAATGTAGTTTTTTTTAACACTTCAAAAGCCTCTAACAAATTGATCGAGCACAATTATGCATTCTAAAGGGAATTATAAAGAGATCACAGAAGGTTGAAAAGTTCTAGTTAAAAAAATAAAAAAGAAAAACTTTGGAGTGAAAAAGAAAAGAAAAATAGGCAGTTAATAGAAATTTTGATATACATTGAATATAAGTAAACTTTGAATTTTCAGGATTTTTTTATTTTCCTATAAATGCAGTGTTCACAGGAAAGAATAAACAAGAACCCACAGCAGGATAGGGCTCAGGTAATTTGACAGAGTGAGGGATATTTAATTCAGATGTATGAACTTTGGAGTCAGACAGACCTGGATTTGAATTTCTGTTTCCACTTACTACCTGCCCGATGATGAGCAAGTTACTTTTGTTCTCTCTAAGACTCAGTTTCTTCACATGTAGCTGATGTGAAGCTTAAATAATAGGATTTTTAAAAGCATTTGACACACTGCTTTGCACACAAAGCATTTAACATAGTCCTCCCAATCCACATTCTAAGCAAATCATGAGATGATCAGTTCATCTTTTCTTAAATCTTACAGACTTTTGCGGGGAGAACTCATTGTCCTCATTAGAGTTCCAGGGTAGGAATAAGATAAACTTTCTCCTGAGGTGGGTGCATCAGCTCAGGCTTAAATTTCTACTTAAATTTCCCTGTTTATTGGCAATTGGAGAATTCTCGGAATTCCTTTGCTCCATATATTTCTCTCAATCTTATTGTTTTTTGCAAAGTCTAGCTAAATCCTACCTCCTCCTAGGAGCCGTTCCAGATTCCTCTGGTTAGATTCCCACTTCTCCAGTGGCATATTGCCAGAGTTAATTTTCACTGTGCTGTGGAGGGCAGGAGCTGTCTTGTTTGCCTTTGTCCTCACAGTACCTGGCCCTGGCCTTTGCTGATGGTGAACACCCAAGAAACATACATTGAATGTCTCTTGGTTTGCTGTCTTATAAAACCAGGCTAAGGCTAAAGTCCTAGAACTTAAAATAAATAAAATCCCAAAGCAGCTAAACCATGCCCTTAGCCCTTTTATCATTTTGCAAATGTAGTCATTGTGACCACCATATAGAGTCACTGAAATTCAGGCAGTCAATCAAAACCATTTACTGAGCCCCAAAGTGTTGTATGTAAGGGATATGCAACAGAAATAAAAAGCTGTACGCCAGCCTTTGAGAAACTTACTATCTCACTAAGAAAATATACATGAGGGGGATGTTAAAAACATACCACCACCATATGTAGGTTATAAATCTTAGGCTGCCAGGCAATAAACCTCAGCGGATATGTTCCCTATCGCCCTGAGCCATTGTATATAAGTTATAGCACAGAGAGTGTATCAGTAAAACTATATTGGACCTGTTGCTCTGCATGAGGCTAGATTTATACTTAGCTCAAAAGTCCAGACAACCAGGACAAATCTCCTCTCTTTGTTTCAAATAACAGCCCTTCATAGCAGCTAAGAATATGAGTATTGGAGATGTTCTGCCTTGGTCAGCATCTCAGTTCTCTTTTTTACCTGTCTGGCCTTGGACAAATCACTTAACCTCTATCATCTTGCTCATCTCTAAAATGGGAATAAAAATAGGATATTTCTCATTTGGGGGAGGGGCTATTAAATTAGTAAATTCAAGTCAAGCACTTGGAACAGTACCTGGCACAAAATGAATACTTAATAAGCACCATTTATCATTAATTGTTTCTTGGAGGCAGCACATTTTGGCAAGAACACAATTCACTAAGGCTCTTAACTCCATGACAAAATTTATCCTCCCAAATTGATAAGCTTACTTTATGCCTTATTGCTGGTTGGATTTTTCCTTTACTGTCAATTACATTGGCTTAAAGATGAAAGTTGCAAGGAAATAAAGGACAGCAAGGAAGAAGGAGCTAAGAGTGGTATCTAAGATGACCCTTACTTAGAAATTTCAAGGGCAGGGTGAACTGGGCGGTGAGGAGAGGGGTGTTATCATGCATGAGGTTGTCAATCGTTTAGTTGAAAAGACGGGCAGAACAGGGAACTGCAGACCTCAGGCATGTGTTGATCTTTTAATAAAACAATTTCCTCCTACTTTACATGCATACATATATACTTCCAAAAACTCTTCACTACCAGTTTTATTGCCCCTGTTTTAGAATTTAGAAAACTGATGCTCTGGAAATTTAAGTGACTGATCCAAGGTGAGACAAACAGCATGTTTGAATTCAGTATTGGATTCTGTCTAACTCCAAACTCTTGAGTCTTTCAAAGACACCCTTCTCTCTATGAAATAATTCTCAAAGTAGGAGAAAAATAGCTTTGCAAGGAATCAAATTTAGGACCTACCTTTCACCCTGCACATAGGTTAGAGCCACCAGTAAACTTCTCCTGAAATCTAGAGAACAACTGGCTTTAAACAGAATCCAGTCTATATATCATTTGCACGATGTAGAGAACCTCTGATTCTTCACCTTGAAACTTTCTCTGCCCCAATGCAAAATTTAAAAGACAAAAGCAAATATTCTTTTGCTGTTTTGATGCTCTGTTGCCTGCCTTCTGCAGCAGCACTCCGGTCCCTGGAGCACCTGAACCCATTTATTTTCCATCTGTTTCTTGCCTTCCTAAAGCAATTTTATTGCACCCCAGAAGGCTTCGCTTCTCTCAATTAGAGAGGGGGGAAGCACTCAAAGACATACAGGATGCACCAGAGACTCTGCAGGTAGTCAAGGAGGATAAACCTGTTCAAGAGCCCAGGAACGCAGCTATCTGATCCTGTAGTACTTAGACACGTGTGGGCCTGGCTAACTTTTGGCAGCAAGATTACAATTCAAGGAGATCTGTACCTAGGAGTCCATTTTGTGGGGAGGAAGCTGACTTTGCTATGGAGTGGGTGAAGCTTAGGGTGCTACTAAGAAACAGAGGTGAGAAAGGCACACAAATTGGTGGGAAGGAAGATTTTCATACATCCTGCTAAAAGGTAAACAAGAAGGATTTGGAATGCTACACGGCTGCAGAGGGCTCAGAGGGCTTGATGAATCACTTTTCTCCCTGAGAAGGGCCTCAGGCTTGTCCCTCTGAAGCAAGAACATCTAAAGCTATGGTTTTGTTCCATCATCCGTGGATGCTGGCTGCTCCTGGGAAAAGATTCCACTATGAAACCCTGGAAAGTGTTTCCTTAGAGGCACACCAGGTTTAATGGCTCCTGTTTGGATGCAATTAGGACTGGCTTGGGAAACTGGGAGAATATGGAATCAGCAGGGGTGAGGAGCTGCAGTAGAGGGCAAAGGGGCCTCATTCATAGCTTTTTAGGTATCTGGAAACAGTGCTCTCTCATGGACTTCTCTTACTCCAAATTGTTATGAGAGCCAATTATTCCACCTATTAGGTTTTAATGTGGCACCAATAAGTCAAAACCAGTTTAACAACTAAGAATTATAGTTGGTATAAAATGTTTGAATTTGGGCTAATAACATATACTAAGCAATAGACAGATGAGATTTAAAATGACTAAGGTAAGAAATTGGGTTCATAATGGACACGTTAATAGACCACTAAACTGACTTTAAAGGCTCTGGCAGGCAGAGTCAAGACACCAAATATATAACAACTCCATCCATCTTGAGCTTCCTCATCATGTCACCTAATAGAATTTCAAACACTATTAGCACACTGATAAATGGTTATTATATATTTCTCATGCATGCTGCCTTTTGAATTAAAAGACAAGAACAAGCATCAGGCATTTGTTGTACTGGACCATCTTTCTTTATTCTTGAGGCTGAAATGCTGAGTTTTACATTTCCAGATTATTTCAGGAGCCATGAACTCCTTCCTAATTCTGGGACAAAAATTCTTTTTGTGGCCACAGTGGCCACATCTCTAACTGGCTAACTTCTCAGAATCGCTTGAGAGAAAGTCACCCAGGGCAGCTTCTGTGGGACTGAGCTGACCAGTATCTCAGGGGCCAGATCTAATTCTTCATTGCTGCATCTGCCAGGCCAAGGACCATTCATTTACTCACCACATTTTTTTTTGAGCAACTACTTTAAGTCAGGCATTGTTTTGGTCACTGTAATTATGGTAACGAACAAAATATACATGATTTGTGTGCTTGTCAGTCTTGAGATTTTGTAGGAGACATAGCCATTAAATAAATAGCCAAAAATAGTGGATTCTAATTATAATTACCATGTAGGACCAATGGAAGAGAGAGAGAGAGTCCAAGAATTCATCTCTGAGGAATGGCAGTTAATCAGAAAGCTGAATTATAAATAAGATTTAGTCAGGTAAAGAATTGAAGAAAAGAATATATAAAAGTGTCTGAAGCAGAAAAGAGCTCTTGTACTCACCCAAAGAAAAGGAGTATGACTAACACAGGACGCTCCATGAGGAATATGGTAAGGATTTAGGGTTTTGTTCTAAGAGCAATGGGAAGTTACTGAAAAAATTTAAACAAGGGAGCCATGCGGTTAAATTTGAGTTTTTAAAAACACTACTATTACTGCTTTGTGGAAAATGGATTAAAGGGATCAAGAGAAACAGCTAGAGGTGTAATTAGGAAGCAATTCCAACAATCTATGTGCAAGATGATCAAGCCCTGAGTCAGAATCAAGATGCTGACAGTGGAAATGAAGAGCACTGGAAGACTTCAAGATCCATTTTGAAAGTAGGATCAGTAAGTCCCGTGATGGATAGGACAGAGGGGTGGAGAGAGAGGCAGGTGTCAAGGGCAACTTCCAGAGTTCTGGTGTGAGAAACTGGATGGATGGAGATGCTGTTTAGCCACCTGAGCTCATGATACAGGTATAAATCCATAAGGAAATTCCATGAAAAGTACATCAACTCCTTGTTCTTTGCAATAGATTAATTTCCTGGAAGCCACATTGATGTAAAACTTAGTCAAGTAAGAGATAACACTTCAATGGGAGCCAAATAGATATCACAAAATCCATGAGATAAACATGTGAGCTTAAATATAGAAAAGTCCCTTAAACCACCTGTTTATTCTTCCTTTAAACATAATGTATTGGACTTTTTCAGATAGCACTTATGTGGCCATAAAAATAATGACATAAAGCTGCATACAGAAAAAAATGAATGTCCCCACAGAGTAGGTAGAAACCCATAAAACTTTGGAAACAAAATGAGAGTATGTATGTAATAATTTGCAATGTGAACAAACATGTACATGAAAGGGAGTTTTCATTGTTTTTATCATATTTGCACAATAAAAATACACCTTCTCCCAATTTTCCCTATATGCCTTGATTCATTAAAATAATTTCTATTATTGCTTTTATTTCTCCCTTTGTTTTTTGTCTTTTTTAGTTCTCCTCCTCCCTTTCCCTGTCCTTATCTTTACTTTACACTCCTTTTTCTTGGCAATTTTACAAGATTAAACTCACAAGAATTATACTTAGATCTGTGAGAAAAGGCACAGTAAACTTTGGGGAGAGTTTCTCAAAACTCAGCAAATACACAAAGGATAACTATAAGAACCCTTCTGAATTCACTGAAGTATCTCTTGACCATGATGTCCCTAAAAATATGCAGAGACTCTTACTTATCCTTGTATCCCTAGATCTTAGTATAATACCTAGGAAAATTGAATTTTAGTGGATGAGTACAATGATCATCTAAGCAGATAATGTTGAATCCTTGGGAATGGAGATGAAGTCTATTTGGCAAGGGCAGTTGTAAGGGTACTCAGTGGGCGGGCAACTTACACAGAAGTGACAAGGAAAGGTTTTAGACTAGATATTAAAAGGCTTTTCTGATTGTCAAAGTAAATTTTTTTTCATGTTAGGTAGCCCAGGAACATTGCGGCATCTCTTTCCTTTGGCATTTAATTTAATTTGATATTTTTATTATTGTACAAATAATATTATAAGAAATTATAACAAAAAATAAAACATAAACCTAAGTCCCTAACAATTGAATACAGCAAATTTATGTGATTTTTCCCCTAGTCCCTGCCTACAACACACACACAAACATACACACACACACAAACTGAGTAATATCTGAGAAGTAGTCATAATATGTACACAATTAAACATTTTGATTCTTTTATGTAATATTATATCATAATCTTTGTACAAAATTTTTACAGTCATGATTTTAATGACTACATTAAAAACCATCAATCTGAAAATGGTGGTCTGAGCACCTATTCACATTTCAAAAAATTCATTAAAATAGTAAAGAAAATACAGCCAAAGGAGTATACCAATATCCATTAATTCATGTGTTTTTTCATCTATTCATTCAACAAATATTTATTGAGTGCCAACCACATGGCAGACATTGTTGTAGGCTCTGGGTACATAGTGAGAATTAGAGTTCATACCTTCTTTCATAATGATGACAATCTAATCAGATAGGAGACATTCTTCCCAAGGAACCTCAGAAAGATTCAGTCCTAGAGTTGGCAGTCATGAAGATGAGGAATGGGCTTTGGTGCATGGGTCGGGACAATTAAATAAATGGATTTCTATAAAACAGCTGGGACTGTTGTTTCCCCCTCCACCTCCCACAGGGTACAGAGTAGCATTTGCCTCCATCTTAATCAAATGCTTGGGAACTGATTTCTAAATTCTTGAGTCTTTCAAAAAGTCCTTACTGGGAGTTTAGGAATAGAGAAAAGAGATCAGAGCCAGAAGTAACTCTAGACTCACACAATAGTCCAAAGCATGGGTGGCATTGTGGGCTGGGAGATAAGACAGTTCCAGGCTTGCATAGGAATAGAGTAAAGAAATCACTTTATTCTGGTCTCAGAGTATTCTGACCTCCTTTTCCATAGCAGCGTTGCTCCGGAGTACTGAAGCTACCTGCCCATTTCCTGCCCATACCCTCCCCAGGGAAGCCTGCTTGTCAGAAGCACTTCTTGGTCTCACCAGGAAGAGGAGGGGCCTGTGGTAAATCAACAAAAAGCTTGCCACCAACTTATGCTAATTGCATGAACTCATATACTCATGTTAATAGTTACCTAACTAATAGCATAAATGAGGGTTACCAAAAGTAAACAAATAGAATTAATGACCCTAGAGAAATAGAGCTAGTATAAGTAACAGAAGAGAACCTAAAAAAATCTGGTTGGTATCCTGGGATATGAGGTCTGTCTGGAAAGTATCCAGCCATTGTTAATATACCAAGAATGGTTAGCGAGACATCAGTGTAACCTGGCAGTCAAGGAGAGTGGAATGGAATGCACATGCGTACACAATGACAACTTCACTGTACTAGTCAGTGGAGCGCTAGACACTGTTGAGTGAGCTTGTGTACTCTGTGGCGGTCCCATTCAAAATGACTGAGCAAGTAGAGCAACAAATCTGCATCAAATTTTGCGTTAACCTTAAACATTCCTCCGAGGAAACTATTTGGATGATTCAGAAGAATTTTGGGGATGATTAAATGAATGCAGCACAAATAAAAGTGTGGCATAAATGCTTCAAAGATGGTTGAGAATGTGTTAAAAGTGATCCACATTCAGGAAGGCCTGCAACAAGCAGAACACCTGAGAATGTTGAACTTGTACGGGTTAGGTTAAGAGATGCTGGGAGAACTGTGTGAGGTCCCAAGGTGTCTACTTTGAAGGGGACTGAGGTGTCATTGTCCTATGTACAATGTTTCTTGTGTCTTCTTCAATAAGTGTCTCTATTTTTCATATTACATGGCTAGACATTTTCTGGATAGGCCTCATATATTCAAAAAAATATTATATCACTAAACAAAATTAGACCACTCCAAAAAAGAAGTAATCAGGGAGCAAGACAGATTTTTCAAAAATTAAGTAAGATTTCTAAATGGTAAAAAGAAAATCAATAGAAGAACTCAATAATGAATCAATATGACTGAAAATGAACTTGGGTGATCTGGAAGATAAGGTTGAGAACAATCTCCCAAAACTAAATAACAAAGGAATGGAAACTGTGAGACAATGCTTAATCAAATATCAATCCAGAATAGACCAAAATATCTAGTTAGAATTTTTGATGGAAAGAATATTATGCTGTTTTCCACAGACGGAAAATAAAATCAATTAATGATAGAAGAAAATTTATCTGAGCTAAAGGCACAATTGATTATGCAGATTGAAATCCTAGATGTACTTTCATAAAATTTCAGAACTTAAGAGCAATAAGAAATCCTAAGAAGTCTCAGAGAGAAAAAAACAGATTACCTACAAAGGCCCCAAAATCATATTGGCATCACACTTTTAATCAGGAGTGAAAGCTAGCAGCCAAATTTAAAGCTCTAGCCAAACTATCAACTCTGTTGGAGAGCTCACACAAGCTATTCAAAAAGAAAAAAAGTAAAATAAATTACTTGAGGATGCATTCCAGCAAAACAAAATAGGAATCCTGGAATTTTGAGACATGGAATTAAAGCACAGTGGTGCTAACACAGTGAAATGCAAAAAGAAGATAATTGTGCAGTAGGCCTAATAAGCACTGTGTAAAACTAGTGAGAATGCCATGTAAAGAATGTCTTTAATAAGCAAGTTGATTCTATTACAAATTGCATAATTCAGAAATTAAAAGTTCTCTATGATAAGATAACATTATTTGCCTTTTCCCTCTCTCAATAGGAAAAATAAAGGCATTTAGCAATTCTAAGAATCAACAGATGCAGTGAAAGCCATGCTAAATAATGAACACACTATATGGAAATTAACAAAGTACAGCCAGGAAAACAGACTCCATTTGCTCTTGGTGCTTAGAATCAAAATTCTCCTTCAAGTTGTGGAAACTTAATGACATAGATTAACATGTACTTCTCTGTGGATCCGATCATTTCACTTAGTTCTGCTGAAAATAATATTTACATTACAATGATATTACATATGTGTTTATTTGTTTTCAATTTATAAAATCAACTTATAGACAAAGCAGAGGAGACAGTTATAATGACAGAACCTGTAAGAGTAATAGTATGGTTAATAGGATTTGGGATCTGGAGGAAGGGGGGAGAAAAATAGATGGGAAAAAAAGCAGATTCATTAATTTTCTCACTTATCTAGTTAAGAGTCAATAGATAGTCTCTAAATTGATGGATAAAGAATAAATAGAGGCCTAGATATATTATGTAGTTATAAATGTAACTACTAGAAGTATTAATAACATAACTAATAAAATTGAGAGATGTGTGTTAAAATCCTAATGTTTTATAGTTTGGCATAAATAGATGCAATCTAAAGTTGATAAATTGAGAAATAAATATATAAATCTATTATCTAGAATTTATATAGCAATTCATGGTGGATGAACCTTGACTCTCATTACAGCCTGTTTGTTTTTAGCAGATGACTCAGGAAAATAGCTCTCAGTAATAAGTGATAAAAGAACTCATAACTGTCATTCAATTTCAAGTCTAATTTCTCTAGGAGGAAAAGATTGCCCATGGTTTTTGTTTGTGTAGTAGCCTGACTTTACTTCCCACAGAAGCAGAAACTGACAAATATCACAATCTGATGCAATGAGGATGAAAGGACAACCATCTTAAGAAATAACTAGCAATTTTAGGAATTTTAAAAGGAAAATGGACTACCTGAGAGAAGTATTTAAAGCCTGCGAAGACCATGTGACCAATCTTGATTCTTGATCATGTGTTCTGGATATGGCAAAGCAGGAAGAATCTTGTTAGGAACTTTCAAAGTTTAGGCACCCTTCTCAGGCTTTCAGGACTTGAGTTTTGCTAATTGGTCCATTTTTTTTGATCCAAACACATTATGAGAAAAGATTCCATTTGAAGTAATTAATGATAGTCATCAATCAAGTTCAATTTGGATCCACTCTGGACATTTTGGGGTTTTCCTTTTAAATACAGGATCTCACTATGTTGCCCAGGCTGGAGTACAGTGGCTATTCACAGGTGCTGTCACCGCACACTACAGCTCCCAACTCCTGGGCTCAAGTGATCCTCTTGCAGAGCCTCTAGAGTAGCTGGGACTACAGGTACATACTACTGCATCTGGCTCTCACTCTGGACATTTGAATTCCACTTTAAAGAAAATCCAAGTCTGCTGTTAGGGCCCTTTCTCCTAGGAATATAGAGCAAAGAAAAGCTTAAAAAGAGACTGTGCTGAGATGCTTAGGACATAGCATATTAGGCACTTATTTCCAGCAGCCAGAACTGCTTAAGGCTATGATCACTCCTGCTACCCTGTGTGGCATCAATAAGCATGCGGTGTGGGGCCAGAGAGACCAGATAACTGGTTACGCTTCCCTTACAAACCGTGTGCCCTTTGGCAAGCACAGAGCCTCTCTAAGTCTCATTTTCTTCATCTGTGAAACTAACGTATTAAAAATAATTAGACATAACCTGTCTACCTCTTTGATTTATGACGGTAATCAAATAAGATCACTTGTTAAAAGTTCTTTGTAAATTTAATGTGTTATCATTAGTAGTATCATTACCAACCACACCATCATGGGATAGTTTTAAGAAAACTCTTTTATTTGGCTCACTCTTCTCTCTTTTGCTCTTGCCTGGCATTGAGTATATAGATGGCATAGGACTTTAAAAGATTATACCAGCGCAGTGGCCTTCCTGCTGCCAGATCCAGCGGGCGCTTCAGCTTGACCATACCGATGAGATGGAATTTAACTTTCCTTGCTGAACCATAACATCAGAGCTCCAATTTGGAATCCTTGAGGTTGGCTACTTCCATAATTAGACCTTTGGTGGTTCCTTTGTCCACCCTTCATTCCCAAGCCCTTCATCTTGTATCATTTCTCTATGTGTCTCTCTCTACAGTCAATGGCTTGAACATTGCTATATCTCTTCGATTTGCTGCTTTCTCTGGTCCTTTGTCTTCTACCTATCCTCTTGCATCATCAGTAAGCTACCATTAGATGCTTAATAAATTACTAGAATCCCTTTTATGCAGAGCGTTTGAAGTGCCAATTACAGATTGGTATGTCCAGAGAAAAATCACTTTTTGATTAAATTGGGCTTGTGACTATAGTTAGGAAATACACCCTTTGTGATAGGCAAACCTCCAAATCAAATTGACAATGCTTCTTCAGGCATATGTCTTAACTCTTTAGCTATTAAGAACTATGAATTTTGTAATAGCTAACTTTCTATGTATTTTTCTAGTAAATAAATGAATTAAAAATAAAGTAAAATGAAAGTTAATGGTCTATTACTTTTATTAGGTTGCAACACTGCACCACATATTGTAGAAAGCATTGACAAATTATTTTAGAAGGCCGATTAAAGAAGAACCTAAGTACCCTAATCCCTACCATTGGTTCATTTCATACAATGCAACTTTTAAAAATAATATGTGGAACAAAGAAGATTGGTTTGTTGTTTTTTTTCCAAAGAAGCATGTGGTAATTTTGATATACTTATGGCAATCCATTAATTGCATAAAATATCACTTTTGGATGCTCTATATCTATTGAACAAATAATTACAAGGGTGCTCTGAGACTCAGCCTGCAATTCTCTATTCACACTCCCTCCCTCTGTGATCCTATCTACTTCTGTGGCTATAAATACCACCTCCAAACTCCTGATTTCCCACTTATTGCACCAACCAGTTCATAATACCTATTCAACTTTACACTTGGATGCTTAATAGTCATGTTAAACTTAGCATTTATAAACAAACTGAGCTCCTAATTCCTCCCACCAACCATTTCTCTCATAATGTTCCTCATGCCTGTACAGGGCACTGACATTTACCCAGAGGCAAATATTAAACTCTTGGATTTATCCTTGACTCCTCTCTTTCTCTCACTTCCCACATTCAATTCATCAACATCTCCTGTCAGATACACATTTAAAATATTTCCTAAATTGGACCATTTCTCACCACATGTACACATTTGAATGGGGCCATTTCTCACCACATCTACACATTTCATCCCATGACCTTTTACCTGACAATAGTGATGGCCTCCTAGCAGGTTTGCTGGGCTTCCATCCTGACCCTATGCAGTTTGTTCTCCACACAACAGCTAGATGAGCTTTTAAATGTTAGTCAGATCAATATCTTCCAAAGGCTTATTGGGTTATGTAAACTAAAACCCAAAATCTTTGCCATGGCCTGCTAGACTCTATACGAACTGGCCTCTGTCTGTCTTTCTGTCACCCTTTCATTCTGCCACCACCTGGTGCCTACTGCACCCTACCTAGGCTAGTTTCGTTGTTCACTCTGCACCTGGGGTAACCAGGTGCTCTGGTTTGCCCAGTGCTCACTATATGCCGGCTGATCTAAAGTTTCATTTGGTTTGCCACCGTGAGCCCCTTACTTTAGTTTCATTAAAATAAACTGGAAGAGGTTTGGTAGGCCTCCACTTCACAATTCTAGCTTTTGGCATGGTCTTGTCTGGTATTGTGTGAGACACACATTCAGCGAAACAAGTTTTCACTTTAACATATGGTGAAATACGAAAAATGACCCAGAACAATCTGTCACTCTTATTCCCCAGTGCAGTGTAACTAAGGCCTCCATTTCAAAGGGACATGCAGCAGGCCTATGAGCACATGGCTGGAGACAGCTCACTTTTTCTAGTCTCAGGTGGTGGTGGAGGGAACATATGACGGTGCCACCTCTGCCAATCACTTGATGAACTGGAGCCCCAGCTCCAACCTGGGAGATGTACGAAGTCACCAAGTTCCCAGTCATGGGTCAGTGAGAAATGAGAGAAATTATGATTTAAGCATATGCAAAATAGATCCAGAAAATGAGACTAAGCAGTCCTTCTGTAGAGCATTCAAAAGCATAGGTTGAATACTCTTAGTACAGAGGTTTGGTTTTTGTTTGATATTGATCTACAATTATTTACATTTTTGATTATTTTATAAATTATTTATATAAATAATACATATTATTTATATAAATAATTTTTGAGAAAATTAAATATATTAATTTATATATTTTTTAATTTTTGAAATAAAGCATTTCAACAGCAATGAGCTCAAAAATGTATGCTAAATAAAAAGTGCTGATTTTTCATGTCTCATATTGATGGGAATCCTTGACTTGACCATAATGCAATCAACATTTACTGCTTACTTTGGGGTCCATAAATGATATCACTGACGTGTGAAAACCAGAAGACATAAATCTTCTGATGAAGCATCAGTATTTATTTTAAAAGTTAGTGTTTATTTTAAAGGATGAGCCCAAAAAAGGTAAGTGAACTGATACAGCTGGAGAATGTATGTCACAGTCACCGTGTGAGCCATGACTTTTCATTTAGATCAAAGGATTATTGTTTTAAATTAATTGTGTTTATTTTCAATTCCAAATTTTCTTTCACATGAATGAAAAGTGAAGCAGTATTTTTTAACACATTGGCTTTATTAGCAGAAGAAATGATGTTAGTTTCTTAGTGTCAGATAGAAAAACAGTTAATTCTAATGGTTTAATTTTTTCATACAAATCATGAAATCTAAGGAAAGCTTTGAACTTCATTTTGTCAGAGAGGAAACATTTAAAATTATTGTGAATGCTGCTATAAAATCAGTTTAAAACATCGAGGCACTATTATTTGTTTTCCTATGATAATAAAAAGAGAAATTTAGAAGTGCATAGAAGAGGGTCATGGTAAAATCATAGTTCTTACTAAATAAAGAAGCTTATAGAGAATACATGCACTTGGAATTAATAGTGATAAACACATAATTCATAATCCCAAATAAGTTGGGATTTTCCACCAAAGAAAATAGAAGCTGTAGTTATAAACACATGCACACACATATTATAGCCAAACAACAAAATGTGATGACACTAATGCTGAATAATGTTGAAAACAATCAAATAAAAATACTTCAGCATGGAAATACAAGCTTCCTCTCTTTGTTATCCTTTTTCAGATGAGTTTTAGAAATATTTGCACATTTGAAGAACTGCTTTTTAAGTCAACCTTCTTGTCCCATAAAAATATCATGCATTTTTATAAATGATCCCAAATTTTCGTTGTATTTTGTTGAAAATCATTTGAAAAATTTTAATCAAATTATTAAGCAAATGAAGCACTAAAAGATTTCAGCTTTTAAATCTTTTAACAAGTTGCAATTATGAACATGAACTGTGCAAATAAAATGATGATTAAATTTATCCCTACAAAAGCAAAGCAGTGAGCAAATACAACAATGAAAGCTCAAACATTGTACAGAAATTAATTCTGAAATTTTATAATTATGCTTTGGAATAGGTCAATTTAGGGAAGAATTTTATGATAAAGTTCTAATTTTTAATTGGGTAAATCTTCATTGTATGCTGGAATTGGATAAAATTGAGAAGGCTTATGATTCTATAGCATCTATACGTCTGTATCTGGCAAAACATTCAAAAGAATCATAAATAAAGAAAACTTATTTGATGAGTTGTGCTTATAAAAATATTTGTCAAAGAAAGGCCCTGAAAGAAAGTACCTGTGAAAGTATTTGGCCTAAAATATTTACATATTTCAATATAAAAAAAACAGATTTAAGAATATTCTCGGGGCCGGGCGCGGTGGCTCACGCCTGTAATCCTAGCACTCTGGGAGGCCGAGGTGGGCGGATCGTTTGAGCTCAGGAGTTCGAGACCAGCCTGAGCAAGAGCGAGACCCCATCTCTACTAAAAATAGAAAGAAATTATATGAACAGCTAAAAATATATATAGAAAAAATTAGCCGGGCATGGTGGCGCATGCCTGTAGTCCCAGCTACTCGGGAGGCTGAGACAGGAGGATCGCTTGAGCTCAGGAGTTTGAGGTTGCTGTGAGCTAGGCTGACGCCACGGCACTCACTCTAGCCTGGGCAACAGAGTGAGACTCTGTCTCAAAAAAAAAAAAAAAAAAAAAAAAGAATATTCTCCACTTTGCAGAATATGCTTTGAGGCTACCTGGAACCTCAATATTTAAATAGAAAACATTTTTCTCAATTTAGAATATAGTGTGTAGAGAAAAATTAATTAGAGGTGTCAAAAATTTCAAATTTATTAACCTTAAAATGCAACTTGAAAGAAGACTGCAGGAAGTGTTATTAAAAAAATAAATAATAAAAAGACCATATTGAAAAAAATGCCTTCTTCTGAAAAACACCTGTAACATGGTATTAAGATAGATATGGCTTAAAACTGATTAAAGTATGTGACTATAAATCTAGAATAATTAATCAACTTCTGCTATTTTTAACTGTTCAGATAGTTATTATTTTTATTAATATTTTGCTTATGTTATTTTTAGTGTTTGAATAACCAATAACAACACACTTTTTTTCTTGACCTCCTAGGCACATGAATCACATAAATTCTTTTTCTCTCTCCTGTCTGTTTTTATTTAAAACAGTTTCAGCTGAATTTTCTGTCACTTGCAAGCCAATGAATCCTGACACAACATTTAACAGGGCTGTTTTAAAGAAATAGGGATATAATGTTTGTGAAGCACTTAGCATCATGTATAACACATCATAAGTTCTCCATAAAGGTAGCTATTCCTATAAATTTGGCAAAATAAGCATCATTAGAGGTGTGTCCAATATGCCAAGATAACCAGTCCCTAACAATATATTTGATATAATTTGGATAACGCTAATTACGGCTCTCACTCATGCAACTTTTCCCGTATAGTTGGCTACTTTCTCTGATTACTCTGTTCTCAGTGGTTATGGCAGTAATCAATATTCATGTTGAAAAGTTTGAAACAGCTGGCTGGAGAGGTAGGCTGAGAAGTTAATAATCTTTGTAGTATAATTTAAGACCCACCTAGAAATACTACTAATCAGATATATTTTCTGAATCACACATGAATTTATGTGAGTCTGAATAATGTGAGAATTTCCACCCTCATGACTGTTGCCTCCTCTAGCCTTTCTTAGATTTTGATGCAAATGCTTATGAAAAGGGAACTATCATAGGTATTGTAATTAGACTTGTTCTTTCATCCATGTGCCAGGCACTGTTCCAGTTGCTGACTTTCATGGAGTTTATAATATGAATAGGGCATCACAAAAAGCAAACAATATTTTAAAAGTAAATTGAATAGTATTCTAGAAGGAAATAAGTGCTATGGGGAAATAAAAGACAAAAAATATAGATCATGTTATGGCAGATGAAGAGTAAAGAGACAAGAGGTTGGATTTCAGTGTTATTATAAATAATGAGCAGAGGAGAGGAGAAGGTGGGATTTAAGCGAAGACTTAGAGTGGATGTCTGGGAGGAGAATGTCCCAAACAGACACAATGGCTAGAATAAAGGACCCAAGGAAGGAGAGTGTCTGGCATGTCTGAGAAATGAGGGGGACAGTGTGGCTGGTGGGAGTGAGCAAGAAGCAGAGTAGAGGGGCTGACATCACAAGGACATTGGCTTTTACTCTGAATGAAATAGATTAAATTATAAACGTTTCTTCCTGGCAGGGACGTGACTTACCTTAGGAGGGAACTGGAAGTCTAGGGTATTGAAGTCAGCTATATGTAAAAGGAGGGCATGTATTTGATGGAAAAACAAAAACAAAAACAAAAAACACCTCATTGTTGTCCTAAAGAACACTTTTACAGATAGAATACCTTTAAGCAAAATGGACTGAAACAAAATGAAGGGATTCTTGTTGGAGAACTGGAGGATGGGAAGTGGCAGCTCTTAACAGGCAAGTGACAGAACATCAAAGCCTTGGATTATGTTACTTGATTGAATGAATCTCAGTCCATTGAGATGGTAAACTTTGCAAAAAGCAACTGATTCTCATCACTTGAACCCGGTGTACTTTCTATACTGCCAGCAGGCTGATGGCAGGGAAGACTAGACATAGTGTTTCTCAGTATGAAGTCCATGGACCACCTACATAGTATCACTTGGAGATATTCGTGAAAATGCAGATCCCTGGACCCTACCCAGGCATACTGCATTCTGCTGTCCAGGTAATTTTTATGTATATAAAATGTGAGGATACGGAAAAGAAAGACAACAACTTCAGGGGCCCTCTGATTCTGGATGTCTATGAACAGTTCCCATGCCAGATCTCAAAAATGTTCAATCCTGGTGTGTTTGTTTTTTCAGGGCCACAGATCTTTGGATCAGGTGAAGAGGAAAAAGTTGAGAAACATGCCTTCTGATATTGTCACAGGGAAGGGGAGATGTTTTAAATAAAATTTTAAAACATTATTCATTTCTATAACTGTATAAGCATTAAAAATGTTGTGAATAGTTACTAGGTGGAGGTGACCTTTTCATATGATGTTTGGATTAATTCCTCTGCGTGTGTATGTTGTTGATTGTGATGATTTGAGCCAATGAGAAGTAATGATGGTTAAATACCTGAGATCTATTGCCTTGTTAGCTATGTTAACAGTCAATGACAACATAATCTAAAGAGATTTACTGTTTGGCTTTAGAAGAAGTATCAAGCTAAAAGTATAATTAAAACATTTATTAGCCTGCCAAGTTAAAAAGAGTGGGTTAAGACACAGTGTCTGAAGAGCTGGCAATGCCTTGTTTCCCACTTTGTCTTATGCCCACCTTGCCCCATGGAATATCCCCACCTACTCTACAGGAACTGAGCAAACGGGCTCACTATTTTCTTTTAATTTATAGTTTGAGATCCAAAGACTTGAAAAACATCCTTTGTTGCAAAACCAGCAATTATTGAAATTCTCTAATTACCATGTCTGAGACCTTTCTTCATACTGGAATGATGCAGACTGTCTCTCGATTTTTTTAAAGGTCAAATTACCTTGCTTCAGTATCTTCTGGTGATGGGCCAAATGAGACTAGCTTAATTTAATATGTCTCTGCTGCTTTTCTTTCAGTCCAAAGGGGCATCCATCATGGGCTTCTCATTCTGACTGATATTGATCAGGTAATTGCCCTCAGCTTGTCAAACTATCATGATTTTTACAAGAATGAGTCTTTCCTAGAAGAAAGTAGACCCTGAGAGAGATACAAAGATTTCTATTAGAAGTTTGCCCCAAAGCAAGTCAAAGTAGAAGACAAAATTGGACAGGAGAGAGAGGAGCTAAGGGAAGGAAGAGATTGTCCCATTAAATAAAGTAGAGATAGTGCTGTGTCCTAAAATGTAATAATGTGAATTACAATTATCCACTTGGTACAATTCTGAAAAAGAGTTCCAGGCCAGCACATAACACAATTCAAAACAAACCAGTTTTTTAACAGTAGCCAACAGTGTGGTTGCTCAGAGTAAGTGTTAGCAAAAATTAGCAGCTTTCTGTCTCAGGATCAAGGTGGATACTATTTCTTGTAGCTCAAGAACAACCATTTTCTTTTTTCTTTACTAGTCTAGGGTAAATAAACATTAACCAACTCTTTATTCCAGATTATTAGGGTAAAATGGAACCCAAAATAAAAGGGAAAAAAAAAAAACTCCTTCTACGAAAGGAGTTCCTCTAGGAAATTTTTTAATGTTGATATGGGAAATATCTTAATGTGGCCAACCTGCCAAGCCCAGGGAAGTCCTAAGAAAAAGGTATGTCCATCAAGATATGCCAAGCAGTGTAAAAGAAAATTTAGGCTGTACAGCTTTATGTGAAAGTGAAGCAAGCTTACCAAAGCTCACGTGAAGAGTCTACAAAGTCAAAGTAAGCCCACGTCTAGTGCATCCTTATCATTAACAACTGTGTTTCAGGGAGTGCTGAGTGTCCAAGAGCTGTTTCAAGCCAGCAGGGAGAGCCCTCCTGACGCAAGGGCCTCAGGCAACCACCTACCATCCTCACAGACATTCAGGACTAACCTGATGCCCTCAATTGAGAGTGCTTGAGAATAAGAATGCAGTTTTGTCACCTTGAGAAAATTCGCCCAGTAACAGTCCCTTAAAACACCAGTACCTTCCATGGGCAACGTATGTAACCTGCAATTCTGTATCCCCCATAACAATAAGATGAAATAAAAAAAAAAAAAAAACACCAGTACCTTCAAGGTAACTGCTTTCAATTGCTTTCTTTCACAGGTTCCTTTAAAGATCCCTCCTGACCTTAGGCCCTTTTACATGTGAAAACCTTGACCCACAACATATCGACACTTTTTAAAAGTATCCCCACGACCTACATTAAACCTAATGTGGTATAATTTTTTTAAAAAGGATATTTGTAAATTTTCTCTTGAAATTATTTGGTTACAAGTGACTCGCTTGATTTGCAATTTGTCATGAGCTCTCAGCAATCATCATGCATAGTCGCAAATTTTACAAAGTGAGAAAATCTAAACCTACAAATTGTTTTCAAAGGCAGTGAAGTTTTAGTGAATACTAAATCTAACAATTAATTAAGTTGGCATAATATCACGTCATATAGGTATTTAATAGAACATTTATTAAAAATCCATTCTGCAGTTTTCTTTTTGGTATTTTGGAGCCAATATTTTTTTGAGTAAATTACTCAATCTTATGCTCTATCTTGCATGAATATTTGATCCAATCTTTGTTGTCTCAATGGTAGCAACATCAGTATCACGAAAAATATTGTACATTGGATCTTCATAGTAATTTTTTGTAGAATTTTTAAAAGGTTCCCTCTTGCAATGTAAATCTCATATAGCAATTTATCTCCTATTAAGGTCCAGAAATATCCTGAACAACTGGACAGATATTAGACTATTAATAGTTACACAGTACAGGATGTGGTATGACCCCAGGAAAGTATGACCCACGGACAAGCACAATTCTAGGTTCCACCTGAAACTACTTATCTGTTCCCCAGGGAAACATAATAAACTGAAGTTATTTAGGGAAAGAAGGTGCAGAGAAAATAACTAAAGGAAATGGAAAGTGTTTTTTTAAGTTTTCATTTCCAGGACTCAAGATTTCCCTTTCTATTTTAGTTTCTTTCCCACACACTTTCCTTTGTCCTACCTGTGTCTCAAAATAATTGCCAGTGGCATATTGGGCTAAGACAGCAAACACACATAGATGCAGCAGATCAAAGATCTACTACGTTGTGTTCCTTCACTCTCCCAGCTTTGCCTTCCCCCAGAACGCAGATTACTGACTTAGTTGAGGTATTTGCTTGTGCTCGTCTGCATGTGGCTGACCGTTTGTTTCCACATGTACATTCACAAGTACATGCGTGTGGGTGCTTTCGGTGTTTTCTTGTTGAGACTCACCCTCCCTGATGGCAGGTGAGGCTGTAAACCTTGCATTAAGCTCACCAAAAACCTCTTCACCCTGCTTCCTCTCCTCTTCCGGCTCCCGTCTCCAACCCTCTGGGGTGATTAAAGCAAATGTCACATCACCTTGTAGTTGGGCAATCTTAGCTTCTGAACACTTTCTATGATTCCAGACAAACACCACTACTCAGGGTAAATGCTGCTTATTTTATTTCATTCATGTTTCTTGCACTTACATAGCATCAGAATGCTTTTCTCATGTTTGATGGCAATGTATGGGTGGGTATGTGTGTGTTTGTGTATAGTTTGTGTGTGTGTTTACCATTGCCCAGACAATTTAACATATCTATCGTTTCCCATTTTTAGAATTAACTATATTTGTGAAAAGGATACCCCTCCATTTTACAAGCCCTTTTTCTTTCTTAAATTGTGTGTAGAGTGTACCTTTTGGCTGTTCCCTGTATAAATAATGTGTAAAATAATCAAAGCACCGTCACAACCTGACAGTTCAGGCTTTTGATGAATAGGGCTTTATGTGGGATTATCATATGACATTTCCAAACTAAATTATGTTTATGAGTCATATAGAGTACTATTGCATTATCATCCCTCAGTGTGGAGTTTGTACATTTTGAAAGAAGTGGCAGAAAAAAAAGGGACCTGAAATTGAATGCCCTTTTTGTTGAACATAAAATCTCAAAAATTAAAAAAAATAAGCCATCCATTTAGCCTTCCCCTGACTTTTCATCTAAGGTTTCTGAACTTTTGAAGGGAATCTTTTGTGCAGCATTGTCTCTTAGATTCTGTTGCTTCATATACTTAAAATTAACATGTTCATTTCCTTGGAAATGAGCTAATTTACCACTTTCTCTTTACAGATGAGGGAAAAAAGCAGATCTAGAAACACAATTCAAATCTCCCAAATTTCTGCACAGTGCTTCTCCACCTAACCCACAGTTTCCCTAGATAACCATATACACAGACAAGACTTAGTCAAAACATCAAGATGACCACACATAAGCAAAGCAAAGGAAAGATATTCTAAACATGAAACACTGGTTTCCAAAAGGATTTATTTATTTACTTTGTCAGCCACTTTGGAAAACATTCTACCATTTAAGTTAGATAATCTTATTTTTTCTTTAATAAATTCAAAATAATTTTCTCCCTTTGACTATATGGTATTACTCTATAATTTCTTAGGATCTATAATAAAGCAGGAAAGATAGTGTTCTTCAATCTCCCTTTCTGAAGTCAGAGCCCTCAGAAAAGTGTGATGTGGGCCCTCCAGCTTCTTCTCCTATTTCCCCCAGTGATCTGCAGCTCATGCAGCCATATGTGCCAGCTCCCAACTGCTCTGCTCATTCCTGAGAGTGGAGTCAGAGAAATGAAGAACTCACCATCACCTCAAGGAATACACAGGCTCGTGGTAACTTGTGTGCATGGAATTTTTGTACGTCACATCACATTTTAAATGTTCTTCCAAGACTACATTCTAGGTGGAGGCTCCTTTTGGAGCATTCTTCTGTAAATAGAATGCTGTCCAATCACCTTTACCTTTGAAGGCGTTAATATTCTAGTAGGTAAAACTGCTACTTCGTATAGCAGTAAAACAGGTATTTTTGCTGCTTTCTAACAAGTAAAACTATAAAAATCACTTATAAACCCATGAAATCACAGGAGAAAATATAACACAGATGAGGAACTACTGTGCTATGATGTAGAATAAAATTCCATTCTTCATCCAAACTCACTCTCTATAAACGTATAGTTCATCTGACCCACAGCTGACAATGGAATTATCTATTTAATATATCAGGAAAACAAGGTAATTTGACCTACAATAAAAGAAAAGATACCATAGAAAGAAATACCTAAAATAGGATAGAGTCTTTCAAGAAAGTATTTTTAAAAGTCTTTTTAGTTATCAAACAGAAATTCTTAGCAAGTTCCTGAGATATCTCTTTAGTTCCTTCAGCATGTGCTAATATCCCTAGAAACAAGGTAATCATAAGACAAAATACTGAAAAAAAATTGTGGCAACTTCTTTCTTTGATAATTAATAAGCACCAGCACTGACGTTTCTAAATTCTCAAAGCTCTCCTCCTTGCTCTGGTTCAAAAAGTCACAACTTCTTCATAGTAAATGGCACAGTGGCCAAACCAGAATATCCATCATAAAGACATACGAACCTATGTGACCCAAAGGAATAAATAGGCAAGCACTGCAATAACTTGAAAAAATGAAAAACACAACAGAAAACACGTCACACTTTCTTTTGGCTTTCATGTGCTTCTTTTAAATATGCAAAACAGTCATGGTCGGTGGTGTCTCCAGCACGTTAGTACTGAAGTAACCAAATGTGGTTAAATGATAGGGTTCCCATCTCATCAGAATTAACGTGAATGTCGTAGATCATTTTGTTAAACAGTCAAACCAAATGATCACGATTATATCCATACCAATAACTGTAACTTGCCAAATGCTGCATTTCATCTGAACCAGATCGGAATACTGATGTTCATTTGGAAAAACTCTCTCTGTCTTTGTAATCAATGATTTTCAGAAAATTAAAAGTATTTAGGAGACAGAACCAGGGCTTTCTTCACAGTGATCTTTAAAACTAACAAAATCACATCTTTCCACCATGGAACTGTACCAAGCAGAAAACTCTCTCGTGTTCATAATCATGTGCAGATGCAAATCTCTCTCTCACTCTAATGAAATAATGATACCCGATTTTCTGCAGTTTTATTGACAAATAATAAGAAAAGCTATTTAAATGGGTGTGGCAGGGTGAGGGTTAAATCTGATTGTAATTAGATTGCAGCATGCATGGTCATGTGGTTAATAGTAAATTTTCCTTGATTAACTGATCCTGTTTGTTAAGAGCTCCTATTAACATTAGTGCTCTCCGTATTGGCTGTAGAGACACACCATGGACCAGTGCAAAATTAATGAAGGCAGGTACGCATGCTGATTAGAATGTGGCAGTTTAATAAACTCTTCCAACATTAAATTATTTAATGCATTCATGCTCATGCAGGCTATTCGATGGTCAGCTTGACCACCTATGTGTTAATATTGGGAATTGAAATGCAGAGAGCGGAAGAGATACAGTGGCGTATGAGGTAATTAGCTCTCATGTCTGATAAATGGGGCAATACCTATGTGTGCGCATGTTTTAGCACACCACAAATGGTGCTTTCATTAGCTGGAATCTTCTGTAGAAATTTTTATAAATGTTTAGCTTGATTTTTGCACCATAAACAGTGGATCTGATAGCTATAGTTATCGTCAGTTGAATATTTGAGGAAAATATCAGTCAGCTATAAAGTAGGCTGTCTTGTTAAAATAAATAGGTAACAAAAATTAGATAGGAAGCTTATCAATAAACATCTCCAATCTGGACATAATCTCTATCTGTCATATAGAAAATACCTTATATAAATATAAATGATCTCAATATATAAATGCAAATATCTATTATATTTTCAGCAAAGTAATAAAACTTTACATTTGTACAATGTTCTGTAGTTTATACAATGCTTGCACATACGTTATGCTATTTAATCCTAATCATAGGCATTTTAGGTGGACAGTTTTTGCTAGTAAGTAGCCAATGTGAGCCTTAAAATCACAATTCTTATAACTCAAAGCCCAGAGCTTTTAGCACAATTGTACAGCTGCTTACGAAGCTAATATTTGTGGGAATAAACTATTTATAAATCAAGTTAATTTTTAACATTAGGTGAATATTCTGAGAGTTTAACCTCTCTGTGAACAAGATGCTACTTGGATGTGGTGGAAACACAAAAAAGAAATTTTCTGTATTTTAACACTAAAAATACATAAATATTTTAAATGACTTATATTTTTCCAGTCTCTAAGATACTTTCTGGTTGTATTTTAGGCATTCACAGGAACCTTCATAGTATTCGCATGGATTCAGTATGCTAACACAGAACAATCCAGACTTGGACCTTGGAGATGGTGTAGAAAGTATGAACTTTGGTGAGATCGCTAAGAAGTCTAGGTTTACTGAATTACAAGACGGCCCACTACAAAAGTAAGCCCTGGGAGAATGGTTGAATGAATTTCTCAATCTGGGGATTTCTATGAAGAAGAAAGATTCTTTTGCCAATACTGCCTTGAGTTCTTCTGCCATTCTAAGGATGCCAGCTAAAATAAGGAGAAAATTATTCTTGCCCTAGCAAAATCAAAGGAGAGTAGCAAGGAAGCCAGGAGTAGTATGGGAAGCCAGGATGGAAATCTTTCTTCTAGTTTTGGACATCCTTAGGAACTGGCAGTCTGACTTTGAGCAATCAGGAGCCTTGATCTTTTCATATGTAATTTAGAGAACTGGAGAAAGTGAACTCTCAAATTCCTTGGATCTCTGGAATGCCTTCTAATTGTTTCTTACCAGGAGAAAGATGCCAATGATCTTTTTTGGGCACCCCCCTGATTACTAAAAGGAGCCATGAAATTCTGTGGCAGACAGAAAGCACCACCTTGAATGGCATGTTCTGTAATCTCTCTTCTCCTGAAGGCCTGCATGGTAATTTGGGGCTTTGGCTGGCCTCTGATATCGCTATGGGCCTTAGCCAGCCCGGATGGTCTGATTGAATTCCTCCTGTTGTTGTTTTTTTGTCTCTGGCTAGCTTCAAAGGATACTGTGGTCATGAATTAACATTGTTCCCTTGGTTAGCAATTATAACGTTGGTTGCAGTACCACTGGAGCTTGTCCTTACTGATTCCTTTGGACAATGTGGCCAGTTATTCATGTCTGGCATTTTGTATAGGTGGTTGGCAGCTATGTGAATACTATAACTTACAATAGGCTTTCCACGACATTGTCCTGGCGTCCAAGAATTCTGAAGGCTATAAGCACTGTCATCCCACTTTTTATAGTCATGGTGTGTTCTGACAAATTGGGTCATATTTTCCTCTGGATCAAGCAGAACATTTGTACAATTAGAAATGTAAACAATTCCACCTTTATCGTATATTTTCAGTCAACAAATAATATGGAAAAATCACTATTTTCTATCCATCTAACTTTATTTATTCCAAAGAAAAAGTATATACTCTCAAATAGCTCAAACCAGGTTTAATCTTTACTTCTTACTTTCAGCCTTTGGTTGCTTTAAAAACTAGGCATAAGAAAACATTTTAGCTGAATACCTAAAGTGGGAGAAGGCTACTCCCAAAAGAAGGCAAGATCACACTCAAACGAGCTCAAAACAACAATAGTAATTGACCATTAAGAATGGCAGGATTGGATGGCTGTGGTAAGGAAATGTGGTGAACATGAAAATACAACTGTCATATTATTCTTTACTTTAAAATGCCCTGTAGGCTCAGGTAACTTTCTCAACAGTATCAGTCCCTTTACATCCTCTAATGCAGTATATTTACTATTTGTCAGGTATTTTGAATTCTTTTAACCTTCATGACCACTCAATGAGACAGGAACAATTTTTACCCCTGTTTTACATGTTAGGAAACTGAGTCTCAGAAAGTTTAATTAACTTGCCTATGGTCACAGAGGGACAGAGACAGAGGTGAGATTCAAACTCAGAGAGTCTCAGTGCTCTTAACCCCTACAAATGGTGTATGTAAACCTACACAGTCTAATATGGTAGCCACATGTAGCTATTCAGCAGCTGAAATGTGGCTAGTCTGAATTCAGATGTACTGCAAGTATAAAACCTGATTTTGAAGACTTAGTATGAAAAAGAGAATATAAAGTGACTGCTTAGTAGTATTCTTCTATTGATTACATGTTAAAATTAATAATGTTTTGAATATTTGGAATGAAATGTTAAAATTATTTTCACCTGTTCCTTTTCACTTTTTAATGTGCCTACTAGAAAATTTATATTATATCATATATTAAATTATATATGATATCATATTATATATTAAATTATATATGATATCATATTATATATAAATATTATAGTGTGTATACATGCTTTCATCACATATATATTTCTATTGCTCCAATTTTGTTTTACACACTGTCCACCATTAGAAGATTTCATTTGTAGTAAGAGTCTCATTGGAAAGAATAAAAAGGTGGAAAACCATTGCTCTGACTAAAAAACACAATGCTCCCACCTCATGCTTCATGTTAATAATTTGCTGTAGGATTCAGAATAATCGTCCATCAATAGTAACATAGTAACTATAAAACAAAGTTTGCTGCTTTATATTGTTTGCCATGGAACTTTTCTGATTTATAGCAACAAACCATGTTGAAATCTCTTGAATGCTGGGAATTTCTGTCCGATTGTTGGCCAAACATCATGTGTCATGTGCAATTCCCAGTCTGTACTGGCGTCTGTAAGAGTCGACATTATGTATTATTTATCATTTTATAAAAGACTCAAATACAAGGAAAGCCCTTGGAAGAATGTAATGATGGTACACAGACTCTGGCCTGGACATGATCAGTGAGATTGTAAGTATTAGGGAGGAAGAGAAGGAAATCCCTCATGAAGTCTGGGAAAACAGCTCACTTCATCCACAATTGTACAAATAATCTAAGAAACAATATTATCAACTAGAACATATTTAGGTCACTTTTCACACGGAAGTTTCCCTGTGGAAAAAAATAGTCAAAATTAAGTTTTCTGTAAATCTCTGTTGCTGACTGACCAAATGTATCTTATAAATGAGATTAATAAGTCAGCAAGTGTTATGAGCTACAAGCACTGGGAAGAAAAATCTTAAAAACCACTCTGAGAAGTGACATCAAAAGCAGAACCCATGAATTATATACTTGAATATTTACACTCTTACAACCAGGAGATGACACATAGGAAAAGCCACAAAGTAATGTATTGTAAATGTTAATGGACATGGTAGGAATTAATTAGATATATTAGACTTAAGTACACCTTATGATTCCAGACTTTGTAGAAGACTGAGACAGGTAGATATAGGGAGAGAGGTTTTAAACCTTCACTTACAAATTCCAATTTGATTTGAGAGGCAACCATGTACTATTTTTTAAATAATTGATCAAATAGAAGAATCCAAGTTTTAACTTTTCTGAAGCAGTGAAAACAACAACAAAAAATCTTTAATGTTTTTTTCCTCACCTCTAGCTAAAAACCAGCTGAATTGAAAACCAAATTTGGCAGGCACTCGATGGCATGCTTTCAGCATGATGTCTTAAAGATTAAACTATGGAGCAATCCTTAAACATTAATGGAGGTCAGATGGCAAACTCCGTTCACACAATAGAATCATCGTGTCCATCTCTCCCAATGTGTGTCTCTGGCTCTAAGCTGGAAGGATACAAAGAGATATTCTTCCGCCTCTTCTTTGAGTTCTAAGAACACCCTTTCAGTGTTTCTGTAGCACATCTAATTCCTCTCTAATACATTTTGCTGGCTTTGGTATTCAATTTAATTTAAATCAGCAGAATAATCCAAGTGAATCCAGGTTGCCGTGATGTTACATTAGGAAGATCCGATCCATTTGCAGCTAAGGTACACCCAAATTCATTAACATTTACTCAGTAGGTTTCCAGCAGGTGACTTTATGGGAGGAAACAGATGCATCTGAATGTCACCTTACCACGTGTGATTATTATACATTTTTGTTTTGTCCATATATTGCTGCATCCCATTCTAAGGGAATATGGATAATGGCATCAGTTTAATTTATTTTTCAATACACTGAATCACAAAGAAATGTTCTCTGAGAGGCTTTGACAATTAAATGAATCCAAATTTTGCACAGGCACAATGAGGATTGACCTCAATAGCTTTCTAAGTGCTAATTACTAAATCTAAATGGAGTATGGCTCAAAGGGCTAAACCACAGAGAGGGCACTCAGAGGCTGTGGGTTCTAATCCCCACATCAGTAGTATGACCTATACAGCAAAGCTTTCTAGAGCTGAAAAGCAAAAAGGAGCCGTCCAAGTGTCAAGTTTTTACACCAGGGCAAAAAACCTGGTTGGGGACCTCAAATACAGGCTTTGTACATCCTAAAGAAACTTAGCCCCTTGCTGAAAGAAGCTTTTATAATTGAGCAACGGAGGCTAAACAAACCTAAAACAATTAGACAAATAAAGGAAAACTAACTATAAAATGCTCACAAAAATGCAAAGAAAATGCTGAAGCCCAGAGAATGAAGAGGTTGTGTGGGCCCACTAGGCCTGTGGAAATATTCAGAGTGACAATGTGATGGAGTAGAATGAATACACAACAAAAGTCACAGCACCTTACTAGTTCTAGGGTCAGCACATCTCTGAACCATATTTTCCCTTCTTTATAAAATAGGAATGATAGCTCTTGGCCCTATAAATGTGCAAAATTGCTGTGGGAGAAACAAATGAGGCCATGAGAACAAAAATATTCTAAAAAGATCTACAAAAATATTTTAAAAGATCTACAAAGTTCTGAAGTGCTATAGATGTAAAGTGCTATGTATTATTGGGCTGCTGGATTCGTTCATTAAAAAGGAGATCTGAAACAGCAGATTCAGCTTTGGCATTGTAATGAATTCGGGGCTGTGTGGTGTGTGCCTCTGTGGGGGGAACCAAAAGACAGGGTGGGCAGGACGCTGCCGCGCTTGCTCTGTGTCTACAGAGTGCACCTGCTTGAGAGGAAAACTGCATGACAACAGCACCTTTGCTTCAAATAAATAAACCCCACATTAAAGTAAAAGGAGAAAATTAAAAGAAACAGGTGGGGTGGGGGGAAATAAAAGAATGAAGGAGGGAAAAGATGGAGGGAGGAAAGAAGGAAGAGAATTCACAGCTTTACTGAAGTCTCCTGAGTGATGCCAGAGGGTGAAGAGCATTGCCTGCAGCCCAAGGATTCAATCCATACATACTAAGTCTGCTCCTTAGCTTGGTGTCTCCTCCTCTCTGCTCCCAGACTCTGCCCTTCCCATTCCTCTTCCCTGCTCCATCCTTCTCCCCCCGCCCCCACATAAATTGTCTCCCTAAATCCCTAGCCTATAGGTGAATTGTCTGGCCTCCTGATCCCTCTCCTCACACCTTTTCCATCTTCTCAACAAATTGTGTTTTTCTCTGCATTGTTCTGTATCCTTTTAAGCCATGTTAGTCTGGACTTTCTTAGTTCCTTCCTTTTCTTCTCTTTTCCATTAGTTTGAACAATGAAACAAGGGCTTAAGACCTAATCAGAGAGAAATATTAGATTATTAACTATGAAATGTCCAATTTTCTTAAGTACTAAGTTTGACAGTTGATATCTCTGACATTTCACTCTGACACTTCTTGTTTTATGTTTATTGTGAAGGTACATACATCTTTCAAATTATGGTTTGGCTTGTGATTATCTTTCAAATATTTTTAGAGCAATTTTTATGAAACCATGGATAAGTCAAAAATTTGTGTTATTTTCAAATATGAGTTCCAACCTGGAAGCAATGCAGCACAGACGGCATGAAGTATAAACCAAGTGTTTGGGAAGGATGTGGCTAGTGAGTGCACAGTACATTGATGGTTTGAGAAGTTCCATTCTGGTGACTTCAATCTTGAAAATGAGCCACATGGGCGACCAGAGACCAAACTGGATAATGATGAGCTGAAAGCTGCAGTGGAAGTGAATCCATCTCAACCTATACGTGAATCAGCAGCAAAGTTTGACATTACTATTCTAACAATATTGGACCATTTGAAACAAATTCGCAAGGAAAGAAGCTGGATCGATGGGTACTGCATGAATTAAACAAGCATCAGAAGATAAATCGTCTAGAAGCTTGCCTTTCTTTGCTATCACAACATAAAGGCAAACCATTTATACACATTTTTACACGTGATGAAAATGGATTCTGTATGACAATTGCAAGCATTTGGTACAATGGTTGGATAAAGATGAAGTGCCAAAACACAGTCCAAAACTGAATATTCACCAAAAAAGTTAATAGTGTCTGTTTGGTGGTCCAGCACTGGTATTATCCACTACAGCATCATGATGAATTGATGAGGATGCTTGTGATTAAGCAGCAAGATTGGTCAATAGAGACAGGCCAATCCTTGTGTAAGACCACATGTCACACAAACAATGCTGCTCAAGCTACAGAGGCTGGACTCGGAAACTCTCTGTCATCCACCATATTCACCAGTTAGCACCAACTAACTACCACTTCTTCCAGGCTTTGGACCACTTCTTGCAAGAAAAAATATTTAATTCTCAACAAGCTGTGAAAAACACCTTTCACAATTTCATCACCACTTGTTGTCTAGGCTTCTTTGGTCCTGGCATAAACAAGCTACCTTAAGATGGCAAAACTATCGATAGTTTAGGTTCACACTTTGATTAACTATACTGCTTCTTGTTTGAGATACAATAAACTGCACTTTTGATTCGAATTAGATATTTCATATTTAATGACCTAATAAAATCTGCCTTATCAGGTAAGGAAGAAAGACTGTAACTGTCTCTATGTAAATATAAGAGGATGATATACAAAGATCTACGGGATTGTGATAGTTAACATCTACTAGTGCTTACCATATGCTAGGTATTATTTCCAAAGCTTTACATTTCTCAACTCCTTTAATTCCCTCAATCACCTTACAAAATTTTAGGTACGGTTGTTATCCCCATTTTATAGAAGAGGACAGGGAAGCCCAAAGAGGACAACTAATTTGCCCAAAGTCACACAGCTTTAAGTCTGGCTGAGTATCTTGTACTCAGCCACTAGAGGAGATGGCTACCTGGTTAGGGAAATGAATCAATGTTCAAAGTATTGAAGTGATCTTTATAGGGCTGGAAGTAGGGAATTTGGAATTTTGAGGGCAGAGAGAGTAACACCTGCCAAATAGGTCATAGCCAATCCCAAAAGTACCTACCACAAACTCATGAAAGGGTACAATATTGCCTAAGGTCAACCCCTCTCTAGGCAATGTTTTCTCAAGGCTGGATTTGTAGGGTTAAATATTATTGAAAAATTATTTTGTATTGACTACAAATTTCACTGGATACAGGAGAGTCAAATAAAGCAGAATGAAAACCAAGCTAAACTCAATGAAGGCCCATACATTAAACTTAGTCCAGAACCCTCAAATTGTTATAGATCTGGGAAGAGCCTGCTAATCAAAGGCAGTAGGAAATGATCCACATGTCCAATGCATACACGTGGGAATGGCATGACTTTTTTTATAGGTGCTGCTTGAAGGTTGATATGTCATTGCAAAGTGGCTCTTGTAACGTTCCCGCCAATCCTATATGTGTCTGATAAGATACAAAAATGATATGAATTGTTCCGCAGTTCAAGTAATCTTTTTCTATAATAGTGATTCTTTCATTTTTTTTCTTTGATATTCACATTTTTTCTCTCTCTCTAGTTCATAAAGGTTTACACTATATCTGATATTGAATTTGACTAAAAGAAATCATTTTTCACGTATTTAGGCTTTAGGAGAAATTCTTCAGGTACATTCTAGAGTCTAGTAATTGACTGTTATTAGTATTAATAGGAATTACACAGCCAAATCCCACTGCCATGCACTGAAAATTTACCCCTTAGGATCAAGCTTCAGTAATAATTTGAAAGTGTTGAAATGTAATTTCCAGTTCACAGACCTCTCAAAAAGGGAAAACAGATATGGGAGTTAGGTTTGAGATAATAGAAAGGAAACTTCTTAGTTTGAACTGCTTAGAATTAGAAATGTATAATAAGTAATCATTTTTCTTCAAAATGTAGGAATCCATTTGCTATAATTCATAGGACTGAATTGATATGTAGGACAAGCAATCATTCTTATGAGGGACTCTTAATAGTGGATCCTTTCTATGCATTTCTTCAAATAAAAGGTACCTCTGGCTGTATTTCTTTCTGTCAGAGCCATTTCCTTGACTTCGCATCTCTGTAATACATATTATTTGAATATCTGGAATATGTATTATTCCCTTGAAAATAGGTTGTGAAAATTACCAGCCCACACAAATTTTATCAATATATCTCATGCTAGGTTTTATTCCTGATGCAAAATAAAAGAAATTGGCCTTTTTTTCCTCTTCACCTGATATAATTTGTTACTTATCTTAAGGGAAAAAATTTTTTAAAGTATGTCAATAATCAACTACCTATATGTATTTTAAAATGTGAGTAAAGTATAAGAAAAAAATAAGCTTGGATTCCCTGATTCTGCCTGTTTAGTCAAGAAATCTGTGTGCATGGTCTCTGTATTAGTCTGGTGCTGTCCGCAATGATGGCACAAAGAAACCTGCCCTAGCCATTTCCCTTCTCTACGTTAGTATCTTCCATATTTTTAAACTTGATTCAACAATCATTCCACACCAGGGGAGGTACCATGACTTTGGAAATTCTCAGTACCTTTCAATAAAAAAAGATGAAATAATTTTACATAAGCAAGTTTAAAATGTCAGGAGAACAGAAATGGATATATTTGAAATCGTTTCTGAAACAAAATTTGATTTTTGCCAATGGTGCATGAGAAACAATGAAATATCCAAGAAAACATTTTGATATTATACAGTCCTGTTGACAGAGGGTCAGTCTTACACTTCTAAAACTTGACATCCTAAAATAATATCAATATGTTTAGCTAGAAGATAGAATATTTTCTGAAAGTTTGCTTTAAGCAAAATCAAAAATAGGAGGAATTGAAGCAAAATATGTTAATGAACTAATGCATGTGCTGTTTTACTATGTGCTTAGTGGAGAGTTATGTTTATTATTTTATAATCATCATAATTTTAAAAATTGCTGTATAAGAAGTTTTAGCAACATCTCTATGGTGAAACACAGCCATCCAAATCCCCATCCACAAATTTTTACACAAATCTACTTTGAAGACATGTATTTCTTCTATTCTACAACTGCAGGTGATTTTACTAATGCATCCTAGTAACTAGAAGCTAGGTCAAAAATATCTTGGAAATAGCACATTTCATATGTTTTCTGAGAAATTCAAAAGTGGTACATAACATCAAGGGGTCTGAAGAAAGGAACATAATATATAAAATGCCAACCTTAGGTAGAGCATAATTTGTTCTTTAATGTGCTTGTCCTCATCTGGAAATTGCCTATATTCATATAGCCATTATGTTTTTTGAATGTTTTGTCCTAAACTATGAATGGATTTATGAAGATATTTTTCTTCTTAAAAACTTAAAAACAGTCACTTTCATTCTGTGAAAGGAATGTCCATTGATAATTATAATTTGTATTCACAGACTAGTATCACCCCAAGAGACCAGGAAGCGGTAGCTCTTTTATTTATTTTTTATTTTTTTATTTTTTTTTCTTTTTTAAAATTTATTTTTTTTAATTTTTATAGATTTAGGAGATACAAGTACAGTTTTTTATATGTATATATTATGTAGTGGTGAAGTCTAGACTTTTAGTGTACTCATCCCTTACCCTCCCTCCCCCCACCTTACACTTTTTGGAGCTCCAATGTCTAATTATTCCACTCTGTATGTCCATGCATGCCCATTGTTTAGCTCTGACATATAAATGAGAATATGAGGTATGTGATATTTTTTTCTGAGTTATTTCACTTAGGATAATGGCCTCCAGTTCCATGCAAGTTCCTGCAAAAGACATGATTTCACTCCTTTTTATGGCTGAGTAGTATTAAAGTTGTTCTCATTTCAAGAATCTCCAGAGAACTTATTCCCAAACCTCCACATTGAATAGGTTGTAAAATGTCAACATTTCTAAGAAGGACATGGTCTGTAAAGGAGCCCAGGAGTGAAGTGGAAGTATTCCCACCAATGGCACTTTTGAAAATGGAATATGATTCCCAGGTTCCCTGAAATAGAAATCAGTAGTGATGAAAGCTGGTTGCTCCATTTGCTTCTAATGAGTTGGAGGAGGTAAGGTCTGACCAAGGGGCAAGAGATGGTCAGGGCACAGTGCTGAAAACTATCTTCTGTGAGATGAATGGAAAGAAAACCCCATTACACAATTCTAAAGAGTTAAATTTCTTAAAAAGGCAATGGGCCAGTTTAGCAGCCCTTTCTTCTTCTCTCTTGATATCTACTAGTGTTCCTCATATTTTATTTCCATCTTGCAACACTAAAACATTTCTGTCTATGTACTGTGTGTGCTGAGAGCAGACTAAACATAGACTTCACAATAGCCTCCTTACCTACTTTGTCCCTGCTGGCCACATCTTGGGTTTTGGTGCCTTGATACCTCTGCAAAGGGAATGCCCTGAACTGGGAATATTCTCCTTCCTTATCATAATCCTACCTTCTTTCAGGGCTCAATTCAAACACCTCTTCAGTTGGAGTTCACCTTTTATCTTCTGGCACATTATATGCTTGGTATATGCTTCCTGTGTAATATATCTATTTCTGAACGAATGTGTATCACTGATTATTTGTACATTAACTAGCCACTTGAATATGTCACTGTGTCTCAATATTGATCTTCCCAACTAGATGGTAAGCATTTAGAAGAATAAAAGATCTTTCACTGTGGTGTTATCTCAGCATGTATGGCAGCTATATTTTTATATAAGAAGTCGATGAATATTTTTTGAATGAAAAGTAGGCATGAGATAATATTAGTAGAAGATATGAAGATTCTCAACCATAAGTTTCTCACATTTTAAAGTATATTGAAAAACAATGTCATAAGACTTAAGTAATCTCAACTAATGCAAGATCTCAAAGATTTTACTCAAATTGACATTGAAAATAGAATCATATTAAATTAAACTACCAAATTCAGTAAGCAGACATCTAAACCTTTCAAAAAGGAAATCTTTGAAGGATATTAACAAATGACACACATAAATGAGGAAAAGGTAAACTAATGTTTCAAAGAATAATAATGCATGAGTTTTGAATCAAAATGCAAGCTGCCCTTCTTTTGGGGGGCTAAATGAAAAAAAAAATAAGTCATGGGCATTAAAAATAATCCCTTTATTTCCAAAGAGTCTTTCACATAGGAAGCTCAAAACATGTTAACAATCTTACCTGGTAGTTAGATCATTATTATCACCATGTTGAATCTAGGGGCAAAGAAGCCAGGAAGTACAAAAAGTCCAAAGTTACACAGAGTACCAGTAATCTGACCAAGAGAACCATGCATGCCTCCTGACTCTATATCTTGCCATGGGGCTACATTTGCTACACCTTTCATATGAGGAAATATAATGAGAAACATAATTTTTAAAGAACAACTAATAACCACCAAATTTGAAATTTTCTAAAGATCACCTCCTGTCCATTCCGTCACTTTGCACTAAGCTAAGTCCTTTTTAAGTTGTCAGTAGATTATTGCGATAGCTTCCAGCAGGACTTTCCATTCTCAGTCTCTCTCTTTGCTAAATATCACTCTTACTACTGTGATATGTCCCCCCAAATCATGCAGTTCAAAGATAGTAGTTCTCCTTACCTCATTTCACTAGTTATTAAGATCTTATAAAATCTCATCATACCCTAAGTAGCCAATTGTATTTTCCTATCATTGAACAGTTTAATATATAACACACTTTCCTGATTGGATCAAGTAAATTAATCTTGACTTTTCAGATCTATCTTAAATATGTGAAGGCTCACCACTATGCCAGGCACAAAATAGATGCTCGATATATACATGTGTTATTTGAATGAATAATTAAAAAGTGTTTTTGAGCCACTAGTAAATTGAAGTACTTATAAGCTGCTTTTAATGTTACCATCTAACTTTTTATATGTAAATATTAATAAGTTCAACTGTTCTAGGGAAAAAAGTCAACAGAGGCCCCTTTCCCTCTTCCCATCTACACTGCTGTGCTCTAAAACATTCCCCTAATGAGATTTGCCTCACACAGAATTCAAAAGACACTTCTATATTCAGAGGTGTTGAATTTATTTGAATACCAAAAGCTTAAAACTTGAGTTTATTTGTCTTCTTATAAACACTTCAATAAGGCAGACCCAACAGCTATCAATTTAAGAGCAACATCTGGATCTCTCGTACCTGCCTCATAGAGGCAGAGTGTTTTGCTCAAGAATTTTAAGACAATATGTTAAAAAAAGGATACAAAGCTAGCAAACCCTACATACCACAGAGTAAAGAAGGTAGCTCATTTTTCCACAATTGAGAAGAACTATGAATATTTCCCTACTAGCTCCTATTGCAATTACTTGGAAGACATAATCTCTCCGAGGAGAGTTCTCATCCATCTTGAGTATTTGTCTCTGGGACAAGTATTCATAAATTTTCACTTCCCTGGTTTAATTTCAATCTTAGGTGCAAACAAGCATTTCACAATGGATCCCTTCTTGTCAATGGTGCAGATGATTAGCTCCTTTGCAGTTTGACAGTGTTCAAATCCAATGAATGCTATAGTTGGGTTACTCATGGGTCACCTCCTTGAGATTCCCCAGTCTGCTCTACCTGCACCCAGCAAGGAGACAGCATTTTTTTGTCAATTATCATGAGATCATTTCTTAGGTAAAGAAAAAATCCTACAATCCCTAATAGGCTCCTTATTAGTAATGAAAACACCTGGTCAGCTATTGCCGTTTAGTGACTGAGATTCACAGTGGCACAAGCAGAGAACTGACATTTTGCCTTAGCACGCATCTCTGGCCAGTGATAATTAACCTGAAGGTAAAGAACCAGCCATTTTCTTAATACAACAAGGCACCTCTTTCAAAGTTGGGGCTCTTCCTGTTTTAATAATCAAAAGGAAAAGACCTTTGGTACTTAATATTTAAACAAAATGTTTAATATTTACACAGTAAAGTTCTTCTTCTGATATTAAACCAGCATTAAAGCAGGGATGGAAATTGGTTTATAATCTCTGACACTAGGCTCGAAGCCTTGTAGTGTAGTAAACAATGTCACTCTTCAGATGGGCACCACCTGCAATGGGTTCAGAAATGTCAACTGTAATTAAACATTTTATTTCAAGGATAATTCATAGATTATGTGCATGAAGAACTGCTTTCCGCCATGAGAAATTTCAAAGTCCTGGGCTGTGTAAATAAGAAGAAGGTCTTTTTTTTATTGCATGTTTTTAAAAAAGCACATGCAAACTGCCTGAGCTTTAATTAATATTATTCTTAAACATATGCTTTATATTTTGCAAAGATTTTTAAAGTCAATCCATGAAGCTTGACTGGTAAAATACCTCTCTTCCTTACCAATTTTTCCCTCTAGCTGTAAGTGAGAATATTTATAGTGGGGAAAGGATATGGTTTGTCACAAGCTAACATGGTAAACAAGTGGCAAAGTTGGAACTGACTCTCAACAGTCCTAAATTTGTTCTTTGGGGCTTTAGTTTCAATGAAAACCCAAAGAAAATTTACAATTTTAAAAAGGATGATAAGTTATTCAAAGGTGTGGGGGTCACCTAGCACCTCCAATAATGCTTTTGATCCTGATGGGAATTTTGAGTGAAATTATTCAATTAAGAAGCGTGTGTGTTCATGTCTGTGTGTGTGTGTGTGTGTGTGTGTCCCTGTATGTAAGAAGGGAAGAAGTAATCCTCTATTCTGTCTATATAAATAAAAATTCACTACTATTTCTTGGTAACAATTTGTTAAAAGCTAGAATAACAACTGAAAGATCTAAAACACATCTTTTCCAAACCTCTACTCTAATATTCTACATCATTTTTTTTTCTCAAAACAGAGCTTAAAGGAAAAGGACTTAAGTAAAAATGCTCTTAAAATAATGAGAAAAAATCTGAGTAAAAGTAGTACTTTTTGTGCATTTCACACAGTCCATCATAAAAGAATACTCTTTTCTCCATTTACAACAAGGAAAAAAGATGCTCTATCTGTCTCTCACTAACTTTCTCTCCCTGTGCTTTCTGAATTACTTCATAGCCAAATATTTTATGACATATATCACCATATTATCACTGACCAAAGAGAAGTCCTTATGTACATAAACAAGCTTAAGCACTAGGTAAAGTCTTTTGTTAGGGAAGGCAGAGCCCCACCTCTACCAGGTGGGCACTTTGGAGAGAAGCCTCTCACTGCGCAAATGGGGCCATGCACATCAAGGTGCGCTTTCAGAGATAAAATGTTAGTTGTCATTGGGAAAAACTGGTTATTAATAGCCAAATACAACAGATACAACTCACTATTCCAAAATGAACATTTGTTAAATGCGTTCTGATTATACTTCCTTTAATTAATAATCTTGTCTTTCAAAAATATTACTACCATAAAAGCTATGTAAAAACATGATAAAAAGAAATGGCACATTAAGAAAAAATGCTATAGATCATATATGTGTGTGTGTATATATATATATACACTAACCAAAATTACATTTGAATTAAAAAGCTGCTATATTGGAAAAAATGCTTGAAGGAAATTTGACAATATGTTAAGATGGCAGAGTTATGGGTAATAATTTTCCCATTTTCCAAATTTCTGTAATGTGAGCATATGACTTTAATTATTAAAAGTCCATGTCCAGTAAGAAGATAATCGCTTTGGGGAATTAAAAAGCCCACAGTGCATTTGTTCATCAAACCACATAAGAGATGAAGTAGAGAAGAAATTTGGTGAAGGCTTGGATCAAACACAATTTGAATTTCTTTGTCTCTGTATCTCCCACTCAACACAGAAAGAACAGTCCATGATGAGTGATGGCAAAATAGGATGGAGAGGGAGAAGACAGGAGAACACAGTACTGGAACGGCTGGTGGGTCTGACCCCGGAGTTTCGGTTTCACTAATTTCAGATCCCATGCATTAAGTATTTCTTTCTTTTATCTTCCTATTAAAATGGTGCAAAAAGATAGAAGAAAGACAATCATTTTCTCAGTCCAGCCATGTCCAGTTCTGGTGAGGAGAGCAGTAAAGGCTATAGTTTGGGTTATGTCTATAGCTATCACAAAATTATAGGATTATAGCATAGACAATGTACTTCGGCTACACAAACCACTGCTAAATTAGACCAGACATAGACATTACATTTACAAAGCAATTCTGAACTCAGAAAGGATGTGTCTAAGATAGCAAAGCTAGTAAATGACAGAACTGGTAAGATGGCACAAATGATCAACTTGATTGTTCTGCCAACAATTGAAATATAAATATAGATATAGATACAGATGATACAGACATAGTATCTTTGTCTCAACAAGCAATTAACATTTTGTAAGCATTTCTCATTTAGAAAGCAAGGTATCTCATTTTCCTCTTCAACCTGACATGATTTCCCACTATATCTCCCCTGTGATGACAATGGACCTGCCTACAGTGACAATGCCAAAAGCCTGCCACATAATAAACCCCATTAGCCAGCCTTGCAGTCTTTGGGGGTGGAGAGGTACAAGGTTCTAGCCAAAGACCCCTTCATATAACTAACCAGGTGAGGAACTGGTAGCCATGGAAGAGAAATGAGAAAAAGGATTCTTCCCTTAGAGACTTCTCCTTTATCTACTAAGATGGGAAAGGCTTAGGAGAGAGAATCCTAAACCACTACACCTGATCAAATAATAGGAATTCATTTAGAACAAATACAATATTAAAAGCTATTTTTTTCACCACAAAATGAATTGATTAACTTTTCCTTCTACAAATATATTACTAAAACTTTCTCACTGCACAAACTCGCCAAATAAAATTAATGGTTTTGTTTTGAAAATTAATTTAGATATTAAAAAATTATATTTTCCACCAAGATCTCAGTTACTCAGATTAAATATTAACCAAAAGCTGTCTTCTGCTTAAATAGAATTTAGCCTTTGAAGTGTTTTTATTAATCTCTTCTGATGTAGGTGCTTGAAATTCTGTGAGAGTGCCGCTGCCGCCCGCTCGGTGCATCACTTACTGTAATTTATTTTCAGAACATAATTCTATTTATAAATGAAAATCCTATTAAAAGAAGACAAGAAAAATTAGTCCTAGACTTTGCATTGGTAGAGTAGAAACAAAATGAGCGGCCTAACCTGAAGTGACATTTACAAATTACCTGTTAATTTAAACCGGGTTGAGGGATGACAGAGTTTAGTCAGACTGACAGGAAGTACCGAAGGAATGACAGTTGGGTCTGGAGTGGTCATAAAGCTCTTATGGCTGGCACATTTATCTGTGTTCCTCTCCTAGCCCACCACCTCCCCAAAAGCTCCCTGCCTGGTAAATAATATATTTTTAAAAATATTTACAATTTTGGCAGACTAGTGAGTAAAGGTTTTATACAGCCAGAGGCTTTCGTCCTTTTTTTTAAAGGGAAGCAGAGCATTTATTAAAAATGGCTTCAGGCGTTAGTCATGTGAGTGCCTTCCCCCAACTATTTCAGCCCAGATATCAATTGTTTTCTTCCTGGGTGTCTTTCAGGGCCCAACAAGTCTGCAAACAACAGAATACCTACAAATGGGCACAAAAATATACACTTCACCCTCTCCCCACCCTGATGGTTTTAAGAAAGAACTCCTTTTACATTTTCTATTCTCTTTTTGAAATGTAACAACCAAAAGTATCTTGTAAATAAAATAAAAAACAATAATCTTTTAAGAAGGAAGTTTAAGAAGGGAAAAGAATTGCTTTAGATCTGTTTTTTTCAGTTACTACCAGCTAGAATAAGTATCTGCAGATATTATACATATCTAAATAGATTTTAGTATGTAGCAATTAAAATTCATTTTCACAAAACTTTATTTCACATTTGATTTACAAGGATCTAAATTTTTCTGTCTATGGGTAAGCACCCAGTAGCATTAATATAAGCTACATAGAGTAGATATATATATATACACATGCATATACACACACAAACATACATAAAACACAACACACACATAACACACAACACACATAGTATACCCAGCAGTTTGTTTTTCATGAGCAAGACTTCTTACCTTAAAAAACAAAACTAGTGTTTATTTTTTTAAGAGACAATCTTTACATGCATAAATTAATGACAATACACATATTTAAATTAAAATAAACTAGAAATTAAAATTAAAATACAGTTAGAAAAAATAAAAACCAATAAAATAAAAATAGGACACCATCTTTGCATTCTTAAATTAATAACAATAAAAACATCCTAGTGTTTTATCTGCCTGCATCCTGATTAAGACCCCTGCCTTATTTTGCCTTCTTTAAATGTGTTTCTCTATTTCAGAATTCAGCAAATTTTAAGGAATTGTTGCACTCTTTCTTCTTGTTTACTCATTCTGGAATTCTATTGACTGTGCAGGGTTAATTCTGTAACATAAAAGTAATTGCTGTGAATTATTCACACCCTGATTCTCGGAGAATCTTCATATAACTTTCAGTAGTGATTCTGGACTGGAAAATTACTGGGTTCAGGCTTACAGCTCTGAACAAATGTCTCATTATAAAAGGTAAAGGTGCCTACCAGAGGCGATGAACCACTAGTGTATTGTTTTAGAAGGGGAATGTTACCAAAGTAAGAAAGAATTTTCTTTTGAAATTTTGATCCAATATTCTCGATTTTATAATCATTTGTTATCTAGCAATAAGGAATAATTTAACCCCTTACATCTAGGATAATCAGAATAATCACATGAATAATTAGTATTTCTCAACAAGAAATTAGTTTTGAATGGATTAAAATGTCAAATTGGGTGAAAAAGTTTGAAATCTGAGGTTCTGATGATGAGTGTTTTGGAAAAACTAATCCTCTTTCCATACAGTGTCCCAGCCCCACTTAACGGAGAGCCTGTCCCATCTTAAAGTCCTCCCCATACAAATTCTGTGACTCCTATTATCAAGCCATTGGAAGTTAACAGAAAAATATAAAATAAAGTTCAGAAAGGGCTAACTAAGAGAAATTTTTCAGTTCTTCTTGCCTCCATCCCAGAAGTGTCATAGGAGACTTTCTCCCAAGGCCATCTACTATTTTAAAAAAAAATCAGAAATATACCTAGTCTTCTTTGTCAGGTAAATAAACGCTTCTTGTACTAAATGCTACTTTTGAGGTTTTTTTCAATCTAGGTTTAGAGATAAATTATAAATTATCTGTGTCTTAGACTCCTCTGTCACATTGCTGTCAAGAAGCATATGCCTGTTTGGACAATCCTGGATATTTCTACAAGATTTATGAAATGTTACTTTGCTCTGAGATTGATATCCACGTCCTCATTCAGTATATCAAGGGCATATGATAATGATAGCGATCAATGTTATTTTAACACTGCACAAAGGCCAGGGTGTCAAGGCCATCACTTCATTAGACAACAGGACTATTGATTATTAACTAGAGACTGGCTAAAATCGAAATACCTGTACAATCTCCCGATGCCAAAAAATTATCGGTGGGCAAGCAGATTACATAATCTGTCAACCACTATGAAACTCTTTCAAAACTAAACAGAGTATGAGGAGCATTTCAAAGGACATTTCACAGTGAGCAATTTCTCCTTTATGTCCCCTGACCCTCTGCAATCCTCCCTCCCAAAGCTGAAATCATTTTAGACTTGCAACACTGCTTAAGTCCTGACCTGGTGATGCAAATGCTCATTAGAAATTGAGGGGAAGAGGATGAGAAAACTGTTAAGGCTTGGGTGGGAGCAGTCAGGAGAGGAAGGAAGTGAGAGGATACATGTGTAAAGGGAAATAGCTAAGGACTATTTAGGCCCTGCCTTTGCTAATATTCCCAATTCTATCTTTTTAAAATTAGTAGATGTTTTCTAAATATCACGGGGCTAAAGAAAAATATTTCCCCTCCTGTCAAAAGTCCTATTATTGTTTAGCTGACTCCAATAGTTTTTTACATGCAAATTTATCAAATGTCCATTCTCTTTGCCCTGAGCTAAGAGCTATGAAATTTGTATACTCTCTATGCAAGTATTAAGGAGGCCTCTCTATCCTGGAGTTATATATTTGTACTCTAAGGCAATTTCTCCATCATGTCTGCTTTAATTGGACCATGCTTTCTAATCAGCATAATTTCCCCCTTGACCAGCCCTCTGTGCCCATACACTTAGAAAAAAGAAGTGGGTTAAAAGGAGGGCATTGACAAAAACAGCTTGTTCAAAGCAGTGATTTGAACACTTCCTAATGGAGCTCTAAGAACTCATCCTAAGTAAAGCAAATGGCATGAGGCATGTGGAAAACTGATTAGTGAGGACCAAAGCAGACATTTATTGCCTAGAGGTAGAAAGTCCACTAATCTTCCTGTTAAACCTCTGTTTTCATTTCCTTCTCAACTAACCTCACTCTGGACCAAATTCATCACCTGTCTTAAGCCTCCAACTGCTACTGAAATCAAAGAAGTCAAGGAAACAGTGCATGGAATCTCATTCATTTATTTCCCCCATGTGTCCCTGCATTCCCAAAGATCAGTTAAAAGTGGCGAGATGTCAGGGCTTTGGCCCCTTACAGCTTTTACATTTTTGTTTTTCAGAAGCAATCTTAGGAACCCGGAATCATGGTTCTGAAACCAACACCGGTGGTCCCATGGAAGGGAGATGGGACTGACTTCAGTAAATTGTTGAGCACACGGAGAAAAAAATCTAGAACTATTATAATTGTAACATGAGAATGTGACGGGAGTCTTTAATGTCACGAAACTAAATCCCTGGCCAAACAATGTTGATGGTGCTAGGCTAATATGGCAGAGCCCTTTTCGATAAGCAAGTGAGAGAGCCTGAAAACACAAATCTTTAAAAAGACCATCAAAGCTGGAACACTTTAAGCAACAAAATAAATAACAGCATTGGATTAAAATTCAAAGTATAAAATAGATATATATGAGTCCATACAGCTATAAATAAATGAAGGAATAAATAAGTAAATAAGAAGAGAAAAATCTTCCCCACAGAAGAATTCCAAATAATTCATGTAGATACTCTCGTTCTAGGAGATGGTGCCTAGTGCCCCCCGCCCCTTTCCCTGCCCTTGAATGTGAACTGGATTTAGTGACTTGCTTCCAAAGCAGGAGAACCAGGCGAGGGAAGAGGGAAGAGAGCTTATAGTGGAGGAAGCTGTCACACAACACCTGTAGCAGGCAATCCAGACTAACACCACCAGTGATAAGTCATGCTGATAACATGTAGCCTTGATAGATGTAACAAGAAGGGGCTTCACTTCTGTGGTATTCCTTCCAAAAATGTATAACTCCAGTCTAATCAGGAGGAAAAAAAATCAGACAAACCCAAATTAAGAGACATTCTACAAGATAACCTGACCAGGATTCTTCAAAACTGTTAAGGTCCTGAAAACATGGAAAGACTGAGAAACTGTCACAGACCAAAAGAGATTAAGGAGATGTGATGTTCAAACGCAATGTGCTCTACTGAATTTGATCCTGGAACAGAAAATGAACATGAGTGGAAAAATTAGTGAAATCTGAATAAAATCTGGAGTTTTATTCATACTAGTATGTCAATGTTGGTTCTTAGCTCTGACAAATATACCTCAAAAATGTAAGGTGTTAACACACTGGGGAAGCTGAGTGAAGAGTATATAAGGATCTCTGCATTCTCTTTGGAACTTTTCTGTAAATCTGAAATTATTCCAAAGTAGAAAGTTTATTTAAAAAGTTCAAAAACATCTCCATAATGACAAGCCTAGAATTTTTTCATTGTATAAAGGAGATTAAAATGTTGAAAATAGCATTTTTGTCAAGAAAAAGAATGAAATGAGAAAGTATAACTTATCTGTAAAACCAGGGCAAAATAAAATAAAACTATATATATATATATACACACACACACACGTACATTTGCACACTAAATAAATGTATACATAAGATATAGATACACATATATATTGATAGATCATAAATACATAAATTCTATTACTGTCATTCTACTATTTATTCAGTATTTTATTCATTCACTCATCTGCCATTTTTGAAATAGTAACTACTACATATGAGGCACTTTGCTATGGGCTGGATATCCAACCACTGACAAGATGAATATGAGCCTTACCCCTAGGGAGCTTTCATATAAGTTCATAAAAGTTTTGTGTCCCAAAACTTTTAAGTCTGCAAGAATTTCTTATTAAAATGCATGTATCCCTTAGAGGTATTTAGTTTTTCATTAACAAAATTCTTGGGTTCCAAATCCAGACATACCACTTATTGGTTGTGTGGTTCTGAGCAAGATTCTTAACATCTCCCTGTGCCTCAGTTTCCTGGTCTGGGAAATGAGGATCATAATAATTACTACATATCAAAGCTGTAAAATAAATCTTCACATATGTTAAAAAATATGATGGAAATGTCACCTCTAATGCAAAGGGCAATTACTGTGCTACCTACCAGGGTCTATTAGGAAAAGGAACCACAGCAGAACACAAATCAGAAAGGAAGAGGGAGTTCTGACTTCAGAGATGGGAAGATACCAAGAAAAAACTTTCTCTACATCATAATCTTTCCTGGAGTCAGCTTTAGAACTCAATATATAAATGTCTATAAGAAAAGTACAAAACAATCTTGTGAACTAAGTAAAAGTCACACATTATTGTCCCCCAAAATGGATGAGGCACCTGAGGCCCAAAGACATTGAATAACTTGCTCAGAACTTCACACTGAGCCAGTAACACATGCAAAATGAGAATTTAGTCCCTTTAGCGTTGAGAATCTTACCACATAGGTTTTGGTTCTTCAGCACCAAAACCGTTGTGCATATGCCCACTTCAGCAGGACTCAAGATCTAAAACTGCCTTTTGGGTTTATGGATGGCTATGATTAGGAGATTTCTGTATGGTTGTTTAGCCAGAAAGGATGCCAAAGCCTCAGTGTTTCTGTTCTTCACTGCAGTCCTATTCAATACCATGAAACTCCTCACTGGCCCTTTCGGTCTGTGTCTTCATCTCTAACCCCATACCACCGGGCATCCAAGAGAGGCCTCTACTGCAAGCCATGTACTGGTTTTCACTCTTTCTCCTTCCCCATGTTGTACAGTGCAATTAAATTATGATGTACACTTGTATTTTAATGTTATATTTATAACTGTACATATGCCCAAAGGCTTTAGCAGGAGTTACATTTTTATATCTTGAAAAAAAATACATATTCAAAATATCAGTTTTTGAAAAACAAGAAAATTTCTTCAGTAGGTTTCTTCTTTTTACAAGACAAGAAAAAATTTAAAATTTTCCCTAGGCTACTTTATGAAGCATCAGATCAATTTGAAAAGTTTTTTTTTGCTTTTTAAAAAAAGCTTCTGGTGCTTCCTCTGGCTGTGTTTTTTCCCCCCATATGGCACATAGGTGACAGTCTATTTCAACTCAATATTGCAAGTCTATGACCATTTGTTGAGTTTTAAGGTCTTGAGACACAAAAATGAATAAGAGTGTCATTCCTCAAAGAATTTATTTTCTAGTGAAAATGGGAAACAAAACAAATAGCTAGAAAATAATATAATTTTTATTAGGCTCACAAATAGATTGCTATGAGGTTTAGTTGGGGTTGTTGGAAGAGAATTGTAAGGAAAAAAGGTAGAGGAGAAAAGATATTCTTGGATCTTCAAGAGTATGTATGGTTTTAACAGGAGAACAAAAAGTAGGCATACACACAGACAGAATCACATGAGCACAGATTCAGAAGCATCAATATAGGAGATTTATGGTACTAGGACTTCAAAAGAGCAAGATCAGAGATGAAGGAGCAAAATATAGTTGGGAGCAGTCTTTGAAGGCCCTTATATTCCAAATTGAGGAGTCTGAGATTTTTAACTTATTGGCTGTATATATCTATCAGAGAGTTTTATGGGGGTTGGGAGATTAGAGAAGGGTGCAGAGCTCATGACTAAAAACAGATTATTTAAGAAAAGACTAATAAAATCATCTAGCCTAGTTAAATATTGTTTTTGGAGGATAGTTGCCAATTCACTAAACAAATTTAATTCCATTTTACAAATATGAACTCTCATAATAGTTTATATCAGTCAGAGCTCAGTCAGGAAAACAGAAACCATTCTAGGTATTTCATGGAGAAATGGATCCCACACAAGGAATTAGAGACACAGAATTTTTTTGGAAAGGCTGAGGGAGAAAAGAGGGAAGCCACCACTAGCATTCAGAAAATCAGGAAATGCATAAATGCAAGGAAACTGTCACTGATGACCTCCACCATCTTCAGCACCTAAGTGGTGCTAAGTAAGGAATTGTGGGAGAACACCCATAGGCTTCTGGAAAAATCTTATCTCTGACATCGGTCATAGCCCAAATATCTGCCAATGCTGTTCGGAAGCAATAAGTTTCTGATTCCCTTTTGCTCTTCAATTCTTGCACATGTGTCTTTCACTAGTGGAATCTAAAACAGAAATCTTCTAACAGAAATTTAAAGAAAGTTGGTTCTTATGCTCTGAGTCCCTGCAACACAGGTAGCACAGAGAAGATGAGAAATGGCATCGAGCTGCCAACAGACAATTTAGCACATTGTGCAAGGAAAGTCAAAATATAGGGTAAGTATAATTTGAATGGCCCCAATAGTAAAATATACAGTTCTCAAATACATTGGGGAAACAAAACAACAAAATAAAAAGTATAAGACTAGTTCTAAAGAACTTTAGGACTCCACTGCACCATTTTCTAATTCTCTGAAGTTCTCCCAATTGAGGTGTATCAAAAATCAGGTAGCCAAGCCCTGTCTACTCTTCTGACCTCAGTCTCGAAAATTACTCATGATGATTCTCAAGAGATGATCATGGGTTCCCATGGAATTTTCTGTGAGGTTCTCAAACACATAGGAAAGATCCATCAAATACTGTAATTTTGGCCAAACACACATACTTCCTTAAATATTTTAGTTGTTTCTTTTGCTCTGAGGAGAAGTCCAGTAAATAAGGTTCACCAAGCACTGCAAGTCATGGCCCCTGACTAACCCTCTATATTCAACTGCCCTCACATGGTGTGCAATCCACTCTGTCCTTCCTTCAGTTCTTTCTAGCACAGGCCCTTCTTCATCTCCGGGATGTCCTTGCCCCCACCTCCTCCCTCGCCTTCTCTGAGCAGACCAATGCATATTTATCTATCAAGTGTCAGTTTAGTGACACTTTCCCTGAGAGTGGAGGCCTTTCCTGCTCGGTAGTCTGGAGTCCCCATTATTCCTGCCCCTCATGTTCTATACTTTTTCAACACAGAATTTATCTAGTGTAATCACATAATTATGTGCATAATTTATTGTTAATTATTTGTTGTATTTCTGTCTCTTCTGGTAAATTTCACAAAGGCTATGATCTCCATTTGTCCTGTTTATCATTGTATCTTCAGGGTCTAGCACAGAGTCTGTCATAGCAGACACTTCATAACTATTGGTGAGAGGGAAGAGGGGAGGGAAAAATGAATGGACGAGCACCTCTGTCCCCCATCACCGTGCTGCCCAGTGGCTGCTCTTTTGTAAACAGACTCTTTGAGGTTATTTCCCTGCATTTCTGGTGTTCTATGAGAATACTAGAGTTGGGTGAGTTCTTTCTTTTCAACTTGTTTAATGTGTACATCTAAATCAGGGCAACTTAATTCCTTAGGCCAGTTGAAGTCTTGCAGTCTTTGGGGGAATCCTTGAAAAGTAGATCACTGCCTTGGGAATGGATTTTGTGTGTAGGAGAGAATAGCAAGTTTCAACAAAAGAGAAATACCAAGAAGCCACATCCTTGGGCTTTGGATGAGACTCTGCCTTTGAACAAGCACTGGAGGGTCTGGCATCCAAACCAGGAATGAGGACACTTGTGAGCAGCCACAATACCCTTGTCCCTTGCAGCTTCTGATCTGTGGCAGTTAAACAAAAATGGGTTAAAATTGCAGAAAAACACACTTAAAGATGATGGATACTATCATCTTTAAAAGGCCATGAGATGGGGGAAGGGAGAAACATTTTGTTCCAAAATTACTATAGACTGTAGCCAAAAGAAATTGGGCTGCTTCTTTTCAAATGTGTTGTCAATAGGTGATCAACAGATGACTCCTGCTTTCTCCAAATCATAGATCCAAATGCAAATCCAGCACTCGGGGACATTATTTGGAGTTTTAATGCTCCCTTGGGAACCCAGAACCCTTAAAGCAATGAATGGATTACCATAAAGCATAAATACACTATTTTCATTTCTGACAGAAATAATCTTGTTCTAAAATGGCCTATTATTTAAAGGAAAATGATATCCATTTTAGCAGCCCAACACTGAAATTTCAAGAGTTAAGAACCTCTCAACTTGGATAAACTCATACACATATGAAAATTAATTTTACGTTATTCTTTGAAACTTCACACTTGAAAGCAGCAAAACTGGCAATGACTTTCTGTTATTCTATTGACTTAAAAGGAAATAACACAATTAGGGATGTGGCAGTTTTTCTAGCCCACAGCTGCTGAATGGCATCATTGTGCTATAGCCACTTAAAACAGCAGAGATGTGGATGATTAACACATTGAGCAGTCTCATGAGATTGGGTTCAATAGCCAAGTCTAAGTATTTGTTGATGGGGAAGATACACACACATCATCATCATCTTCATCATCTTCATCATCATTTGACAAAGGAACTATTCAAAAGCTACCTGGATAGAAGCAAAGCACAGGGGTGTAAAGTATGAGCTCTGAAGCCAGACTGCCCATGTTGCACCCCTTGCTCTGCTAGGTACCAACAGTACAACTCTAAGTAAGTCATTTACTCCCTCTGCATCTCAGTTTTCTCATCTATAAAGTAGGAACAACAATATTATTTCCCCAGTGATTGCTGTGAGGTGTAAATGTGCTATTGTGTGTAAAGTGGTTAGAACAGTCATCTGGAACATAGGTAAGTCACTGATAAATGGTACTGTGACAATGATGAGACCTTCCCAAGGTGGTCTAAAACCTGGACTCTTCTTCCAAAATAAACATATTTATGAGTACTTCTGAGTACCTTCATTAAGTGCTAGGAGTCATATGTTTTCATAAATATGCCCTGAATGAGAAGCCTGTGTTTATAACTTTGAGCTACATATAAATGTTCATCTAAGGCAGTTTCTGTAAAGGGCCAGATAGCAAGTATTTTAGGTTTTACAACTATTCAACTTTGCAGTTGTAGTGTGAAAGCAGCTGTAGACAATACTAAATGAGTGAGCATGGCTGTGTTCCAACAAAACTTCATTTATAAAAACAAGAAGTGGGCTAGATTTGGCCCCTGAGGGGCGGTGTGCCTGCTCCTGATCGAATGGATTCTTCAACTAGGAAATCTTTACACAAATAGTGTCCTAAATGAAGGGGTTTAGAAAAGTAGGATTCAAATCTCCTTAGTTATTTAATCCCGTGCTTCACAAGGCATTCTGCGTATGTGAGTGAAGTCCTTCCTGATATCACACTTAAATCCTCCTGAGGCAATTAGGAAAACTCAGTTTCCTCCCAAACTCACAAGAAAAATTTTGGACTGATGCCAGTTTACTCATTAAAAACAGTAGTCTACAATTTAATAAATTCGTACTCTTTAGCAGGTGATGTTCCAAGTGAGTTACGGATTAACTCATTTAATAATGATGACGGCAAATTCCAACAGCAATGCTCTCAGAACACATCCACATTCTGTCCACTTCTCCCCTCCTCCACCAGTAGCATCCTGATCCCAGGCACCTTCAGTCCTTACCTGGTTTACAGTTATAGCTCCTAACTCATCTTCCCATCTCTACCTTTGCCCCCTACAGTCCATCCCCAACGCAGCAGCCACATGTTTCTTATGAAATGTGTCACATCATGTCACTCTTCTGTTCACTCAGAGCAAAAAAATCAAACTCCTAATAGCCTATCAGACCCTCTGGGATGGCTCTGGCCTCACCCCTCACCTTTGTTACCCTCTGCTCATGCTGAGCCCCCTTCTCAGGGGTTTTGCACTTTTGCACTCTTTCCTAGGCCATGTGGCCTGAACCTCTCCGCCTTTAGGTTTTTCTCAAATACCATCTTCCCAGTGACAATCCTATTTCAGGTTGCACCCCCACCCATCACCATCCTTACCTTCCTTCTCTGCTTTGTTTTTCTCCATAATCCTTACTATATATGTATTTGCTTTTTTTTTTTTTTTTTTTTTTTTTTTTGGTCTGCTTCTACTCACTAGAATGAAAGCTAAACAGGGTAGGAATTTTGTTCACCTCTGTATCTCCAGCATCTAAAATAATGCTTGCCGTATTGTAGGTGTCCCATAAACATTTGTTGAATGAATGGATCTATTAGATGTTTCCCATGTGCCAAGTACAGTTACAGGTACTTTAAAGGTATTATTTGCTTTAATCCGCACAGCCTGTGAGTAGATGCTCTTATAATCCACATTCTCAAATAAGGAAACCAAAACATTGGAAGGTTAAATGAATTGCCCAAAATCACACAGCAAGTAGTGAATGCATGCACTTGAACATGGGCCAGCCAGCCCCAGCCTCTGCTCCCAACCGCTACACTGCACTCTTTCTTTAACCCCCACTTCTCCTTGAGTGAAGGACTGCGATTACCCAAGTTTTACAGGTGAGGAATTTGATAATAAGTAATTGTGCAAGGTCACACAGTCTATAAATTGAGATGCTAGTACTCAAACCTACGTCTACTTAACTCAAAGAGTCACAAACATTGATCACATTTTTTAATGCTATGAGATGTGATGGGCTTTGACAAAGGAAGACTGAAACATCAAGGACTTAACTTTTTAAGTGTGGCCAACTGGCTTGTCCCAATGCTCCCAAATTAAATTCCAAACACCAAACCTGGGAATCAAGAAAGACTCAAAGAGGGTGGCAATGTACATGGCAAAATAATAATGCCACTTAGAACGCAAATGAAAGCAATGCTTACTACTAAGTAGTGTTAAGTCAGTACCTCCTTTACATCAAGGGATGACTGAGCAAAGATCCAGAGGAGCAATGGTTGAACTAGACCCCTCAAAAGGAAGGGCTAAGCAAATCCAAACAAAGGTGACAAATACTTGCAGAAACTCTTGTTTTGATTCCTAGGGAAAAAAAAAAAAAAAAAAGAAGGGACCATCTGGAAATTCTAATTTTTAAAAGGATATGGATAAACACAAATGTTTTATTTTATATTTTATAAAAAAAAAATGTTAGGTACACATAAGGCTACAAACACTAAGAAGGTGTTCTTACTTTCATTTTAAAGCAGTTAAAATTGCAAGGATGCATCAAGGAGTATCACAAAAGATCTGGACTTTTAATAATTTGGAGAGGGTTTCTGATGCACAAAGGCAGGGGGAGGGATTAGATTCTTGATATCCAGTTCTCATCACACCAGGAATCTCATATTAATGTTTGTTAGGAAAGGAATCCACCATAATTCCTGCAGCCTTAATGTTGAACAGAAATGTCAATATGTTTTATTCAACCTTTTATTTTTCTTCATAAGGTAAAATCTGGCTCATGTATCTCAGTACATAGTAACCCTTAAAAATTCTGTGAAAGACAAAAATATGTATTTATATTTCATAATTATTTATAATTACTAAGTTCCTATCATTACCCAGAATGCACAATTACATATAGCATTTTAAATGTTTGTGTGTATGTATATTTATATACACACACAAAATCTTTTAAAATCTTTCTCAAAAGGTTAAAGAAATAAAATACTATAAAAAAACCAATGTGATTTTAAATGTTACATGTGGAAGAACATTTTAAGCAGGTTCCACTGTGTCTAGATATATAATGTCTGCACACAATCAGGATACGATAATAAAAAGCAATCACAAAATCTCAGAAACTCGACAATGATGAATAGAAATAATTTGATGAGAGAATGTAACCTTTGAAGTCAAAGAAAGCTACACAAAATCCTCAAAGCTGAACTCAATACTTAGGGCTGGGGGAGGAGAAATGAGATTTTTAAAATATTTTATTAAAGTTTCATAATTCAGAATGCTGTTCTGGAAGTGTTCAGAAAATATGGGCCATATCTTTACTATTATCTACGGCCATAGCCATGCATACACATACAAACACACACACACACACACACACAACCCTAAATGGAATTTGTCACTATAGGATATTTAAAATCCAGACTTGCTGCATTTAAAATGTATGGAATTTATTTTTAAACCAGCCATATCTGAATTCAATGCCTTATATTTTGAGTTTTAATTCCAATCATGCTAATTTTAAGTCACAAACATATATCTGCCGGTAATGAAGGTTGTTTAATTAGGTCCAGATAAAATAGCTCCAATTCTGTTTCTGATCCACCTGTCAAAGCAAATCAGTCTTTTACATGGCTAAAAAAAAACAAATTAGACTAGCTGATGACTTTTTGAATATTCAAGTAGACACACCGAGGATAAATCCAAACAGAACTTGTGACTGAACAAAAGCCTGAAACGTGACCTCGAAGATGAAGATATCTTATTCTGCCAAAAGCAGATCTGCAAGCTGGGTCCTACCAGTATTATGAAGTCAAGGACGGATTGCTAAGGAGAAGTAATGAGAAGGATAACAAAAACAGAACAACACAGTGCTACAAGAAATCAAATCTGCCACAGCTTAGGGCAATGTAACAGCTCAATATAATGCAAAATAAACACAAACAGTGATGAAAATTGTGACAGAGAGGGTCAGCTTAACACTTTCTCTGTGACAGAAGTTCCAGCACAGGAAACATCCTAATTCATGAAGTATACACTTCCACAGTTACCATATAAACTATTAATATTTTCAAAGACTATTAAAGATAGAAAAACTCTATCTCTTATAAGTCTAATATGAATAGTTTTAGAGTACTCTAACCCAAGAGATCTAGTTTACTTATATAGAAAGCACTATACATTTCGGTGTAGACCCATGTAATCGCAGGGAAAAACTTTGAAATTGGCATGGTGGCCATATGAACAGGAAGCTTTAGATGGGAGGATACAGAAGAGAAGAGAATAAAAACAACCAGAAGTCTAAATTCTTGAAAAGTTTGACTTGGAATTACTTCTATATAAGATCCTTAGAATATTCAATTCTCACATGTTTGGATCCTGAGCAAAGATATGAGATGGGAGTCAGTAGTCAAGGCTCTAGACCTATGATCCTCCTGATTTCTTATTTTTGCATTCAGAATAAGCTCTTGGATTCAGAAAAGAGACTCATGCTCAACTTTCTTACTCTTAAATTGCTTTAAACAAGAGACATAAAAATAAAAATAATCTACAATGTAACTATTTCATAAAAACATATATTATAAATATACACACTTACACACATATATATATGAACTGCCTAATTTAATGGGAAAAAATATTTTTTAAAAAACCAAATGGAACAATTGGATATCCATTTGGAATAAAATTAATCTCAATCCTTACCTCACACCATACACTAAATTAATTCAAAAGGGATAATAGACCTAAATATAAAAGTAAAAGTATAAACTTTCTAGACAAAAATAGGATAAAATCCTCATAACCTTGGAGTAGGCAAAGATTTCTTAGATTAAGACACAAAACACATGAACCATAAAAGAAAAGATTGATAAACTGGATTTTAAAAGTCTTTGTCCTTCTAAATGGGCCATTAAGAAAATAAAAAACAAGTAAAGACAATAAAAAAACATATTGCTAGAACTATATCTGACAAATAATAAGGCAAACCACTCAGTTCTTAAAATGGAAAAAATCACAAACACTTCATAGAAGACGATATACAAATGACTAATAAGCACATGGAAAGAGGTTTATTGTCATTAGGGTATCAGAAGTTTATTGCCACTAAGTCTCCAGAGGTTTATTGTCATTTGCATCAAATGCAAATTAAAATCACAATGAGATACTACTATACACATGTTAAAATGGCTAAAATTGTAAAAACTGACAATATCACAACTTGGCAAGGGTATGAAGCAACTGGAATTATCATATTTTATTGCTAGTACAAAGGGGTACAAACACTTTGGAAAACAATTTGACAGTTATAAACTTATAAACTTAAAAATACACTTTTTGGGGATGACCCAGAAAATCCATTTCAGCTCTGACTTCAGCTATGCCTGGATGTTCCTTGATCCAAAAATTAGAAACAACCAGTGTCCATCAACAGATTGTCTGAGAAGGAGCAAAAGGCAGTATTTTTAGGAGATGGAAATATTTCTATATCTTGATCGTGCTGACCATTACAAGGGTGTTAACTTTGTTATTCATCAGCATAGACATTAAATGGGTAAATTTTATTATATAAAAATTATATCTCAATAAAGTTAATTTTAATAATATTAGAGTAGAAAACACTTTAGAAAACACCTATCCTAACCCATTTATATTATAGATGAAGAATGTAAGGACCAAGGATGCTTAGTGTTCAGCTCAGTTGGTTGGTAATAGAGCTGGGACCAAAATCCCATCTTCTAAATCCCAACTGAACACACTCTCTGTACAACCATTACCTTTTCACTGAACGATAGAATTAGCTTCAATGGAATTTAGACTAAATGTCCTAGAGATCAAGGATTTTTAATTCTTTGAAAGCTAAGAGATTTTGTGGGGTGATGATGAGGGTAGTGGTGGTGATGGTGGTGGTGGTAAAGATGATTTTGCCTCTACAAATTTCATTCTTTCTCTTCCAAGAAGTAGATCTCAATTTTTCATTTGTTCCCTACTCTCAGTTTGTGTAGTTTGGGGACTGAACCTGATTTCCTGCTCCAAGAGAGAATACATGACCCAGGCCTTAGACCTTTGTTGTCGAATACAGCTGCTGCTAGCTACATATGGCTACTGAACCAGCATTTGAAATATGGCTGGTTCAAATTGAGAGGTGCTATAAGTGTAAAAGACACAACACTCTTTTACATTCTTTCTCTGGTAAAAAGAAAAAAAGAATGTAAAATAGCTAATTAATTTTTTTATGTCGACTATGTTGAAGTAATATGTAGGATGTATGGTTAAATAAGATATATTTTAAAGCTAATTCCCCCAGTTTGTTTTTAACTTTTTTAATATCACTACTGGAAAATTTTAAATTACGTATGTGGCTTGCATTTGTGGTTAGCATCATATTTCTATTGGACAGTACCGGTAAGACAATTATCATATCCATAGCCTTCACCATATTAACTTGTTTTTAGGAACACATATGTCAGGTTATAGCAAAACTGATTGTACTTAATCCAATGTTACCTTTCATGCCTTTTACCTTTTAGGTTTATACATTTTATAAACCTAAACTCAAATCCTTCTCCTCATGGAGATTACAAATCTAGTTGGGGAACAACAACAAAAAAAGTACATGTACCAAAGAAACAGAATGCAAGGGAATTAACATCAAGTGCCAATAGATAGGGCAGACTATCAGCAACATACCCTGACAGTTTCCCAAGTTATCCTGTTCTCTTCAGGCTGGAACCCAGAGGAATCGAAGGTGGGAACATCACGAAGCAGAGGTCTGGGCAAGTGGGGATAGTTGCTTAACCTGCCTATGCCTCATTCATCTCATCTATAAAACAAGTATTATAACATCCATTTCACAAGGGTGCTGTGAATAGTAAAGTACATTATTTCTTAAAAAAAAATATTTCCCTTTGTTCCTATAAGTCCAGGAATCTCTGGCTACTGAAATTCTCCGAGGTGAACCATATTCACTGCACACGTGGCCCCCCAGCCCTAGCATGGTGGGAGGACAGCAGCAAGTCTAAAAAGTTATGAGCCAGTAATTTTACTCCAAGTATGTATTTAAAGCTTCCTTCCCAACTCAGTTTTCTGCAATGAAAGGTGCTGTATAAGCAAAAAATATTATTAGTATTAATAAAAATATTTCAGCCATGCTGCTTCTTGCATCATATGTAATTCATTAGCCGCAGCTCATAGGCGAGGCAAAATTTTCATGTCAAATAATGTTTTACGGGTCTTTAGAACATTATACTCACTGGGTGTCCCCACATCATGATGAGACCTCCCCAGGAGGGAACACAGGCAGCAAAGGCTTTCTGAAACCCTTTCTTTTTTAGATTTGCTGCAGAAAAGGTTAGTTTCCACTTCTTGTTCAGCACCCACACAGTGCCAGGAAGCTCAGTTGCTTCTTGAAAGGGTGCATGTTGTATTGTTCATGGAAATAGGATTTATAGTGATGTTAACTTAAAAGAAGAAATTAAATATAAAAAGGTTAATGAAAGGTTTCAGTCATGATTATAGTGACCATGATCAATCAAAGGCCAGAGAAATGGCTGTTTTACAATTAAAATATCCCAACACATTGTTATTTATCACTATTGCCATATTGCAGCAGGCCACAATTAATCATATAAATCACCCCGATGGACTAAATTCTGAGGTTCCCTCTTTGTCAAATAGATGTCCATGTCATTGTTAAAACTGATGAAGAGACATTTGTTCTGATATTCTGATTTTAAATACTCTTGTTTAAAAAGATCTTTTATGCAGAGATTATAGGGAAAACTCTAAGCAGGAAACTTGAGTGATTATTTCAAAGCTCATTAGACTTCAAGGATGGATACATACCTCCCATTCAAATGCATAATAACATTTTCACAGAGATTTATCAAAGGCTGAGTAAATTAGGCTCTATGTTTTGTAGTCATTTATCGTTTTATTCATTCATTCATTCACTCATTCAAACAATACTTACTGAAGGCCTACTGTGTGCCAGACACTGAGATAGGCCCAGAGCTACAGCAGCTATGGTCCCTAACCTCATGTGACTAAGAGTCTAGCAGGGAAGAATGTCATTACACTAGTTATCACAAAAGTGGAGAATGTTATGAAAGACAGTATTTAAGTCCACATAAACTTATAGGAGTTTGGGTTGAGGCAGGGAGGGCATTTTAACTGAAACCTGAAGAATAAGTAGGGTGAGTTGGACACATCATAGGGAAATACTCAGGCAGAGAAAATAGTTCATACAGTTGGCCGCTGCTGTATGGCTGGGACCTGGCACATTGTAGGTACATGATAAATGTTTATAGAATAGATTCATGCTGATTGTTCTGTTTCCAGAGGTACTTGGCTTCTTATAGTTAGAGCCATCCATCCTCCAAAGATTGATGGGTCCCATGACAAGGCCCACTCAGCCTCTTCTTTTCTTACCCATAGTCCTACACAGATAAGACTTGACTAAGGTGAAATGCTAGGTTGGGGGTAAAGAAGAAATGATATCACAAAAGGCCAATGGAGAATCCATGGTGGGGTAGAAGACAGGTAGAGAGGAAAGGACACAGTGTTACCGGAGCCATTCCATAGACTCACCTGGTGCTGGGGTTTGGGTGATGAGTTTATGTTTGCAGGAGCTCGAGGGTTTTGGTTTTCCCATTGTTAGGAAAAGGTGCCCTCCCCCTCTCATGTCACCATGCAGTTTGTACCCTGCACAAAGGCACCATCAAAGGCAGTGAGTGGAGGCTGAAACAAGCCCAAACTCTACTCTCCAAGTTAAATGCCCTGGCATAGGGCTGTTACTTCACAGAGGAAGCATCTTTTCCTAATTTGTTCACTCGCAGAAGATGCCTTTTATTAATTCCCATAAGGCACCTTATAAACCAGCTGCATCCCTATTCCTTTGTATTCCTCTTCCCCTTGGACTGGAGGATACATGAATATTAGTTTCATATTTTGCACTAATGTTTTCACTCAAAAAATAATCAGATCTAAACCAAATGACTACATCAGCAAAATGGAAAAAGTGGGGTAGAGCTATTCTGGGGATGAGGATGATGCTATCAAAACAGAGGCCTTTGTGGTCCTGGGTGCAAGGTTATAATTTGTTCTTCTAAAATGCCCTTGTGTAGACAAAAAGTCGTTACTGTAACACTGTTGTCTCCATGACAAATACCATAGAGTGCCAGAAAGCTCTAATTTCACAACCCTAATTCATAAAGACCATAGAACAGGCATAGTTAATGTCAACAATATATATTCCTCAAACCAAACAGCCTGAAACCAATTGAGTCAAGGCATTTTAAGCTGAAGCACTTCCCCAGGTCTAGGTTTCATAGAGGAAGCAAAGAGGTATGAGATTTTGTCCCTGCCTGTAGTGAATTTACATAGAGAAAAAATGGGGAAATAACTGCTATTTTCTACCATAAAAATACGGATAACAATTGTTTAACTGCACAAATATAAGATGGAAAGTGAAAATATTTCTTAGTGTGTATGAATATAACATCAGCACAATACATATCACATTCTGCCCCTGCCTCACAGGTTTAAGAGTGCATTCAAATATATTACTCCAGTTGGATCTCACAATCTCTCGGGAGGTTAGGCAGGCCGTACACTTTCATGTACATTTCATGTCCAAATGAAATAGTCCCTGGGAAAAGTTAGTGACTTGCCCAGAGTCACATAGACCCCAGACCAGAAATCAGGCAGTCTGACTACAAGCACAGGCTCTGAAGTGCAGCCCAGAAAACAAAGCTATGTGTCACTTATGCCTGTGAGTTTGTGAGGCCATGCGGTTGTTGTGACAATCCCTAGCAAGACTATTTTTGCTATAAATTATTACAAGTATCCAACAGAAGAAAGCCTGGTGGATGAGAGGTGCCGACAACATGTGGCAGTTAATTGAACATATAATCAGGGGCTGCACCACTGTGGCGGCTCTGGGTTATATCAACAGGCATAATGATGTTGCTAAAATTATGCACCCACAATTATCCCTTAAAGGTAGGTGATAAATGAATTAACTCAGTACTAGAAGCACAAACCTTCAAATATTTAGGAATTGACGGCTTCGAGGTATACAGGAGCAGCATCATGCCAAAGGGCTGGCATTCTAAGTGATTAGTACGCTCTTTATTTATTACAATAGTTTAGTGAAACCTTGACATGGGTGCTCCATGTAGTTGAAACATTTTTTGAAAAAAGGAAAAAAAAATGAAGCATTTATATATTGGCTCTGGCAAAAGGGGCAAAAGCACATAGAGAATTCAAAAAGCATCAAAGATGATTTCTAGGCAGTAGGATATAAACAATCATTTTTAGTGAAGAGGAGCCATTTCATGCAACAACACCATTTCATGATATTTCAGTACCAGGAATTTGTAGACAAGGCTTAATCAACCTTTAAAAGACGTTGAATCGAAATGTGGGCAGAGAAGGGATTGAGCAGAAGAGGATGTCGCGCCAGCATGTAGCACAGGCATTATGGTGGCTGACCCCTGAAAGCTTCACATACTTGGGGAAGGAAAGCTGGGAAGGCAATTCTGGGGTCAGAGAAGAGCTTGGGAGTTGGACATGCCTGGCTTCCAAGGTTCTCACTAGCACTGCCTGTGAGGCAAATATTTAATCTGTTAAACCTCAGTTTCCTCATCTACAAAATAAAGATAACAATACCTCCAAACCTCCTTTAAACAATTAAATGTGAATGTTTAGCCCAGTACTTGGCATGGAATGAGCACTCAATGAATAGACACTGCCATTGTGATCCTTGTTGGGTCTCAGGCCACTACAGTGTATACATATGCCCTAGATCTGCGGTCCTCAAAACCCGGGCTGCATAACTGGCCTGAGCTCCAGCCCCCCACCCCCACCCCATCCTTGGAAAAATTGTCTTGCATGAAACTTAGGAACCCAGGCACACAGCAGGAGGTGAGCGGCAGGGCAGGCCAGCGAGTGGAGTTTCATCTGTATTTACAGCCGCTCCCCATCGCTGGCATCACTGCCTGAGCGCCACCCTTCCACCCCTGACCCCCAACCTCCCACCCCTGATCCCCCTCTGCAGAAAAACTGTCTTCCATGAAACTGGCCCTGGTGCCAAAAAGGTTGGGGACGGCTGTATAGATGACTAGTAGTGCCTGACTTTTCTAATGGCACTGTGCCATTAATCAAACAAAGTTCTGCATCTGACTCCATCAGTCTGCACACTCCTTCGTGTTTTAAAGAGATACACACAGTCATCAGGCATTGGGCCTCCTTGGTTCGTTTATAGCATTTTGATGGGAGGGTTATCAGCCAAAATAAACGGGAAAGTGACCAGAATCAGCCATTGTAGCAGTTCTGGTTCAATATTGAATGGGGATGGTGGTTTAAAATTAATCACACAAATGAGGACAGAGGACCACCTCCATATTATGTTCATCCGAGCCAGCCAGTTCCCATTACCATAGATAACTGAGAACCGACTGTATTTATTTCCAAAGGCTTTCTTAAAATGGAAAGATCTCTGTGGCATCTATTAGATTCAATTAGAGGACCTTTATAAGCACACATCTAGTTGAACCAAATGAGAGATAAATTAACCTATAAACAGCATGCTCTTTCTTGTGGAATCCTCTAATGGCCTGATTTAGGATATCAGCAGATGGGAGGTCAGTGCCCAGTGCTTTCAGAGTTCAGCCCATTCATTACAGTCAGGTTCACGGTGCCACGAAGAGGTTCTAATGAAATACACTCCAGTAAACCTCAGAGGGGGACAGCTCCTGTGTGCATGAGGCATGAGTTTAAGGCAGCAGACAGACTGTGATTTTGTATTTCCAGACAGGTAGGGGTCCAAACGGAGCCACTGCACATTTATTAGTTGTATTCTTTCAGGGGAGAAACTCTTGCCGAGACATCTTACCTGTAAGCCCCTTTAAGCTTTTAGCTGAAATGCTCTAGTTCACATACAAAGAAAATTGCACTGTTTGTCAGTAGTCAATGTCCTCTAACATCAGGGCTTTAGTGGGAAAAGAGACACATTAAAAAGGTATCTGATCTTCCCTGTATCCCTCCCTGTTCCAGCTGAGAGTGCTTTCTCCAAGTCCTTTCTTTTCAAGTCTGGGGGGGCGGGGGGTGGGGGGGAGAAACTTATGCATCTTGAATCCCACCAAATTATACTTCCAAATAATTCGAAATATGTGCCTAGAATTTTTTTTTTAAACCAAAGTACTACAGAGGCCTGAAAAATATCTGCTTTTGTGGCCCTGTCCACTGACAAAGAGCTGTATAAATTGTCTTTAAACCAAATTAAGAACATCACAGCAAGAAAACATCCGCTTTTAGCATACATGTACAACATCACAGGGCATCTTGCTGGTTTAGAAACGCCCAGTTTTATGTGGTGCTAGCAGATGAGGGAGAAGACTGGCTTGTACACATGCTACGCAGATGCTCCTGGGCACAGGCGATGGGCATGTAAGTGGATTGCAGAGAACACGTTGGAGGCTTGATGCAATGCTTCCCTTGAGGACCTGTGCTGAGAGGTGCTCTTAGAGATGAGATGGCTTCTTCTGAGTTTGTATTAGCACTTCAGCAAATGAATCCCCTCGGATAGAAGTCTTTAGTGGCTACATTTCATATGAAATTCTAATGTATAATAAATAGTTATACAGTGTAGTTTAAAAAAACCTTTCTTTCTATTTTGTTATTATTTTCCCCATTTGAGTATATATGTGTGTGTGTGTGCATTTATATATACACACACATATATATATATTTATGTTCCTACTTTTTGCACTTTTCTTCACAGCCAATCAAAATCATTATTGAGCCCTGGACATTCTTTCACTATTGCTGTACTTTACATAGGTAGGTCAGCTGATTGGAGCTAATAACATTCAAGTTAAAAAATTAAAATCTTAAATTTTGGCACTTCATTACCTACATTTTATAATAGGATAATTATTTAATTATTCTAAGGAGCAAATCTCTTATTCTGGTTGTTTATAACCATTGTTACCAGGAAGAAAGTTTGGTACTCTTGTTACTAATTTGTTCAAGACAATGTAAAAAATGTCGGATTCATTAAAGATAGAAATCATGTAAGAAGGGAAGAATTTATATGCATTGACATGCATTTTTAGGTAAAGCAGGCTATTTATTAATAACATCTACCTCCCCACCACATCTCTACTACCATACCCTTGGCTACTGCTGACCACACCCCAGGAAAAAAAATCCTAATTATATAGATAATGTACTTAGTATATTCCCCTCACTGTAAGTTTATAACATGTTGCTTAGTGTTTCCTTCAAGAGCATTAGCTGGTTTTTCCTCTATGCTGAACAAAAGTGTGTTTACAAAATGCTACTGAAAATCCTTCAGAAATCTTCAGTGTTTGCTCATGCTATTCACTTAATTAGGTACGTCCTCCCATTCTTTCATCTCAAACTTACTCATTTGTTGTGATGCACATATTCTTTTAATAAATATGTCTTTGGCAGGCATTTTATGCCAAGCACTATGCTAGGTGCTAGAGATACAAGAGGGAATAAAATACAATAGGACCGTGGTCCTCACAAAGCTTAGGATGCTAGGGAATGCAGATGAGTAAGCTGGAAGTTATAAAATAGTGCGAGGTATATTAGAGGAACCACACAGGAGGGGCATCTAAGTCAGACTTGAGGAAGGTAGCAGAGTCTTCGAGCAGAATGAAACCTGTTGACCTACTGGAGCACGGGCGCCAGCCAAGGGACAGGAATAAGAGGGGAAGGCAATTCAAATAATCTAGGCAGAACGATAACGTGTGAAGATTCAGGAACAGGAAAAAGAGCACTGCTTGCTAAAGCAACTGAAAGAGCAACTACAGTTCCTGAGGGCAGTGCCAGAAAAAGCCTGTTATTGATTACCAGAGCTAATGCTGTCCCCTTACCCACCCCCATGTTGCCCTCCATGACATTCACTTGTCTGATTTTTGTCATTGTTCTTGTCAGTACAGTAGAAGGTCATTATCCAATAAGTTTTGGAATCTGTATTTGATCAATTGATTAAAGATGGTATTTAAGTAAGAAAACATAAGATGTGATTTTAAAAACAAACTTACTTTTATTTTAACTTGCTCCCTAAACGTATGTTCTTTTATCAACCATTTGATGTGGACCTAAGACCTTCCTTGAAGAATGAGCCCTGTCATTTAAGTTTTGTTTTTTCTTTGTTGGATGATACATCATCAACAATTTCCAGTTTAGGTTTTTTTGTAGCGGACAAAGAAATTAAAGACAAATTTGAATAAACTGAATGCAAGTTTTTATAGTATTTTTCCCAAAATTTTATACTTGTCTTGCCTACATCTAATTTGACAACTAACTTTTAGCAATTTTTAATTGAATCTTTTTAAGGTTTTCAAGTTATTTTTGACAGAAACAACTCCTTTTGAAATTATGTTAATTCTTTGTTTAGTTACTTATTGTTTCAACTCTTCCCACAAAAGGGGGTCTCAAATACAGGAGCCTACTATATATTTAGTACTTAGAATATATCAGAATCAGGAAATATTTGTTGAATGAACAAATAGAAAGATGATGCTAAAGAGGGAAGCAAATTTTGAAGGACCTAGCAAGCCAAAGTATGGAGTTTGAATATTATTAGGAGAGCAATGAACAAAAAGAAGCAAATCATAAATTATAGGATATCTCCCACTAGTATCTTTCAGTGCATTTTAGAGTTGTGTCTCAAATTTTGTTGGTAAGTCATATTTCACCAAATGAAATTTCTTTGATAATTCATGGTCAATCGTGTGGACATAATTTTCATTTGTGTGACAACTGTGGAAGGTTCACATTCCGGGAACCAGGGAGGGGGGTGGTGAGGAAGCAGTAGGAGTGGGAATCTGGGAACAGAGCTTGATTTGGTGTTGTAGCCATCCTGACACTTTCCACCCCTGAGTACTTATTTTATTTTAAATCTCAATGTCTCATTCCATTAGTGTTTTGATTTTTTAAAAAGGTGCAGACTCCTTAACCTGCTCTCCATTTCAACGATGTTCTCTTTGAGAACACAGAGCCAGAAAATTACTTAAAACAGAAACGTGTCATGATTCAATAGTCATAACTTTTCTTCCTATTAATAATGGTTTCCCCCCTGAATCATATCTACATGTCAATCACATCAATAGACTAGAAAAATGATGTTTGGCAACCTTACAAAATACAGACAACTGGGATCCTGCTTATTTTCTATTTTTTAAACCTTTAATACTGAGCTAAAATCCATAATAAATCTAAAAAAATAATCAATAAGGATATATTACATTATGTTAAAAATTTAGTGTAAATCTTTCACTCTTAACAAATTTTGACCTTACGGTGGTGTAGACAGGTGAATTATAAATTAGGTGTTTTTAAAACACATATGTTTTTAATTAATGCATGATATAATACAACAATAAATACAACTAAGAATAAAATGCTAATTTATATTTTATATTTAGGTATAATCAAGTCAGGTTAAAACAGACACTTGATGTTTCCCACATTGATTCAGCATTTATATCTCAGATGCAAAAGGATCCAATGAATAATAATTTACATATATATACATTTTAAACAGTAAAAATAGATGGAATCATATTTAGGCTTCCATGGAAAGGTAGTAGAACATTAGAAAGCAGTTCAATTGTGAGATGTAAAATCTTAGGAAATTGATATGCAATTTAAGAAGTAAATTATAGCTCCAATTAAATTATGGAATAAGTGTCTGAGAGTCTCTATTAGTATATTTCATGTGTTCTGTGTCCTTTTATCAACAACCTTCATATTTTTAAAAGTCAGGGATTTGAAAAATCCATTCTGGCTTGAAGGCTTTTTATCTCTTTCACTGTTAGGGTAGCATCTGGAAGGGGATTGATTGACCTAGCAGAGGCAGCCAGCGAGTCAGGCTCTGGTAGAAGGGCCACTTGAGTTTTCCCCTTTCTGTTGATGACCTGCCTTCCCAGGGATGAACTGTTCTGATTGATAAACTTACACAGCACTGTGGAAGAGTGATGGTGAATACAGGCTCTGGCATTGCACTAACTGTGTGACCTTGGGCAAGTAATTTAACCTTTCTTTGCCTTGTTTTCTCATCTGTAAAACTTAAATCATACCATTGAGGTTAAAAGACATAATATCTCTAAAGACAAAATAGCACAGTGCCAGCTACATAGTAACTCAAAAAATGTTAGCTTTTGTTATTGCTATGGCCCTGAATTCCACCCCCTTCTTTACTCTGACACCATTTTGAGATTCTTCCTGATTTTAAGAACCTAGATCTGTTGGCTAAATCTGTTTCATCTCTTTTTTGCCTGTTTAATTCTGACTTGGTAAGTTTACACGACTTTCTGATTATTCCCTTCATTTTGCCATTTGGCCATGGGTTGCTTGGCTTAAGATGTGGATGAATTCAGCCTTACAGGAGCTCAGAACCATATTCCTTCATTTGGCCCCACTGGCCTTACTGTCTTCCAGTTGTGGCAATGCCAAATCCCATATTTATCTTGGACTCCTTATCTTCTCTCTTTTCCCATAACAAATTCATCTTCAAGTTCAGACAATTCTTCCTTTAGTATACATCTTATATCTGTCACTTCCCTTCTGATCCCATTGCTACCACTCAATGCTAGATTCACACTATTCCACAGGTATACTACCTCCATCTTTCTACTCCTCCTGCACACAGATGCCACATTTATCTTTCTGAAATGTTGCTTTTCATGTGTAACTCTTTGAAGTCGCTACTCCATCAAAAACCGTTGCTTACTGAAATACAGAAACACTTCACCTGACATTTAATACAGGAATATCTCATCAACTTCATTTCTCATCACTACCATACTGTCATTTCTTCATCAACTATTTATTTTATGTCAGATTCTATAACATGCATTGTAGATATAATGATTTAAAAGAAATCCATAGTCTCTGCCCTAAGGAAACTTACAGTCTAGTGAAGAGATTTTTAAAAAGAAAGCTTCTTCTTGGTATCATGTATGTTCCTTTTCCTATGCTTAAAGTACTTTCCCCTCCTTTCCATTGATCTTAGTCCTTGCTTTCCTTCAAGTACCCTTGAAAGTTCTTTTTCCTTCTAGAAGCCTCTTTGAGAGCAGGACTGATGCTGGATTCAGGGTATGTACCTACTGGCTGGATTCACTTTTACTGTCTAACTAATTTCATTGTCCTTCCCAAATTGACTGGAAAAGAGCATCAAGCATCTCTCTTCCCTGATTCTATGATACTCCCTCAAATATATCCTCTTTGCAGAATCTTATGAAAGAAAAGGGAGAAGACACAATAAACAGCTTGATTTCTGAATGTCTTTTCTGCTCGATTTCCTTGGACTGACTTCTGTTTATTTTAGGTCCTGAAAACATGGGTAAAAGCTCATTATGATTCTCTGACATTCAGCTCAAGTTTCCTGTGTGAGTCAAAACAAACTAAAAGTTTAAACAGTTATTGGATCCTGGAACATTTACTGAACATTATATTATACATAAGAACTCCGCTGGTTGTTATGGGAGAACACTGAGATGACGAGAGGGAGTTTCTAGCTCCTGTCTCTCTCAAACTCTGTCTGTCCTGTGCTACTCGCTAATTCCTAAACATGCACTCTCATACCCCTGAGCCTATGCTCAGGATGTGTCTTCTGTCTGGAATGTTCTTCCTTCTATTCTTCACCTGATAAAATCTTACTCCTTTTTCCATGCCCAAGTTAACAGTTTCCTTCTCTGTGAAGACCTCTGATCACTGCCTTCCCAGGGAGAAATAATATCTTTCCCTTTTGTCTTCCCAGAACACTATCATGTCATGAGCACTTCTCTCATTGTGTTATAGTCAATTGAATCTCTCCATTTCCCCCTAAGACATTTAGGCTTTGTGAAATCATGTCTTATTTATCTTTGTGTTCCCAGGGCTTAATACAGTGCTTGACACATAAGAAGTGCTCAATAATTATTTGTTAAGTTTAATTAGAGGAAAGAAAGTTGTACTCTTATTCCATATAAAATAGAGTAATTTTGAGACAAGTGGAATAAAATACTTGGGTAGTCAGAGGCTCTTGACTGAGTCATAATCAAAGAAAGTGTTTATAGTCATGAAAAAACATTTACTAAAGACCCATCATGTGTCAGGCATGCATTAAATGCCGGCAATGCAAATACGCATGAGATATGACTCCGAACTTTAATAATATTATAGACTCATGGGGAAAACTTACAAATAAAATAATACATGCATTCATTCAACAAGAATTTGTTAGGGAAAATGTGGTAGGCATTCTAATAAACAAATATTAAATGAATATAGATATTTCAAGAAATTCAGAAGAAGGTAAGATTAACAACTGGAGTAATTGGGAAAGACTTCATAGAAAAGGTAAGAGATAATGTGAATTTAGAATAAGATTAATATTTACTCAAAAAGGTGCAGATGGATCATGTATGTAAAAGACAGCAACAGTAAAGCAGATGAGGTGGTATGGGAAGCAGCCAATTCTATTCTGCCGGAATGTAACATATATTTAGGGTTATATTTGGTGCTGGACTAGAGACTTAGCTGGAGATTAGATTGCAGAGGGCCCTAAAAATAAGGCTTAGGAGATGGACTTATGACCCTGGAGAGTCATAGAAAGTTAGTAAATAGTAGTATGTAGCATGTCTCCCCATAGTAAAAGTGGGGGAGAGAGAGTGAGAGAAATAAGAACTTCTTGAGAAATCTGCAATGGTTCAGGCTCAGGGGGTTGAGCAAATGGATCAGGTGGGGGAAGTGGAAAGAAAAAACTTCCAGGCAATAAATATAAATAAATAAATATAAATAAAAATGAAATGTGGTTCAGAGTCCAGGTTCCAAAGCCAGTATTTACTTATTTTTTAATTTTTTTTATTTCAGCATATTACAGGGGTACATATTACAGGGCTCTAAGGCTGATATGAACATTCAGGCTTAAATTTCAAGCTGTACCACTTAAGAGTCATGTGAATTTAGTAAAACTTAATTTATTTATGCCTCAGTTTTTCAATTCTAAAAGGGGAATACTAATATGTGTGCATGTGTTAGTATATATACCAGAGGTATGTTATGGGAACCAAATGAGATAATGCATTTAAGGCACTTAGTGCATTGCCAGACACACAGAAAGGGGTCAAGAAAGACTTCATGATTTAGAATCTCCATAACTGGGGAAAAACAGGGTCACTGACAAACTCAAGAGCTGCATATAGATCTGGTTTGAGAGATGATGGTAGTTTGGTTTTAGACATGCTGAGCCTCAGGTGACGGGGACCTTAAAGTGTAGGCATCCAGGGGACAGCTGAAGACCTGGGACAAGGGCACAGGAAAAATAACAAGTAGGAAATATAGAAGCTGTTCATTCATTCATTTAACAAATATTTATTAAGTGCTTTCTCCATTCCACCCTCTGTGCTAGATGCTGGAGAAAAATGGCCACAAATGCTGTACTCAATGTAGTGAACAATCTGCTGAGCAATCAATAATCACACAAAAACTACAAACTATGATAAGTGATATAAAGGAAAAGCCCTCACCATAAAATTCACACTTGAAGCTATCAGCATGGTTAAGATATTTGATGCTAAGTGTAAAGAAAGATGAGCAGAAACTAAACTTTAAGGTATGGTTTGTTCTCAAGCACTTGGAAAAGATGATGCAGTCCATGAAAGCGGTAGAAGAGAGTAAGTCTGAGAGGTAGGAGGCAGACCAAGGCACAGGAGTATTGTGGAAGCCGTGGTGAAAGGATCTTTCAATAAAAGAGAAGATTTTTAATACTGTCAAATGATGCAGAGAGGTCAAAGAGGAAGAACAGTAAGTGAAAACATTGGAATTAACAATTAGGGAGATACTTTTATCTTTGAAATTACATCATCAGCAAAACTGCAGAGAAACAATCAAAATCCAATGGGTTAAAAAATGTTGATGGAAATGACACAGAAGCTTAATGCTCAGATAAGTTATTGGAGAAGTCCAGTCTAGGTACTCAACAAAATTAATAAAACAAATGAGGAATGAGGGTATTAAGGCCCTCTGAGCAGATTTAAAAAATAGGATAGAAAACAAAAGTAGAACTCATATTACTGGAATTACCAATGAACACTTCAAATGTTTTCTTTAATTTAAAAACAACTGCCATCCTATTAATTCCTTCCCCATTTAAATTTTTATGACTTTCGATAGTTTAATTTTCAATTGAGCAAATAGCTAAAAGCTTCTAAATATGCTGGGTGGGGAATCTTTATTATCTATTGCTATATCTTTGGACAATTTAGAAAATAAGAGTGAAAGTTAGACATGATACAGTTACAGGGTTTTTCAATCTCATCAGTCTACAAAACATCTAATATTAAATGATGCAACTGAAATATCAGAGGACTAAATCTTAATTGCCAATGAGAAATGAAATCAGCTACAAGAGAACAAAGCATCACAGAGAAATCCATCAGACAGCCTCAACTGTCCCCATCTCCTTTGAGTCTCCCCATCTCCTTTGAGTCACCCATTGAATCAGTGTTCATCATGTTACTACGTGGCCACACAGAAAAAAGATTCAAAACTGGTGTGATCAATTGAGTCAATACATCTTACCAGTGGTCAATTGGATCTACAAAGCAGCAGCAAAGTATGAATGATTGAAAGAGAAATGATTCCAAAATAAAATTTGTTGAGTGCTATGTTATTTGGCTCAATCCCCGCATTTGATAAAATTTTAAAAGAAGAGAGAGAGAGAGAGAGAGAAGGGAAGGAGGGAAGGAGGGAAGGAGGGAAAGAAAGAAGAGCAAAGAAAAGAAATTGGGAACAAGAATGCAGAAATAACCCTTATATGCAACAACAGGGGGAGGACAAGGAAAGACTTTCCTTTAAGAGTCTTATTTAAAATAGTTATATGGATATGCATCCCCGAGGCAAAAAGCAAAGTTTACTATTCCAGTGCAGGCTTCCTTTGTAGTCTTAGAGTGTATCAAGTCTTGTAACAACTCCTAAAAAAAAAAAAAAAAAATTCTGGAGATTTAGAGTGTCAATGAGGGCTCTTCGCATTCTATCACTGCTTTTTTGTAAACTTTATGTGTACTCAAAGTTCTCAACCAAAACACACAAAAGAACTTTACAAATGTACTGCAGCCTCCCTCTCAGATGTGGTATTGCCTGAAATTAGACCTTCCGTCAGAAGGAGAAGAAATTTGAGGAGCAGCAATCTCTCCCAGAGTTCTTGGACCAGAGGGTAGTTGCTGCGTCTACTGGGCCACTTCACAGGGAGGCTTATGACAAAGACACTAGCATGAAATTTCTATTTGATGTATAAATCCCCGTTCAAACACTAGAGCAACAATTACTTTCCCTAAATTGAAAAATAATTGACATTTTCCCTCCTGCATCTCATGTGTCCAAAATTATTTGATTGACAGAGAAAAATCATTTCAGATTCTCAGATGATCCAAGTCTATCTGTACACACAAATTGAAATGCAGAAAAGGGGGACCTAGCCAGGAAAATCATCCTTGCCCTGCCCATCATCTTTCAGCACAGTGATTAAGGATACAGGCTCTCAAGTCAGACCACCTGAGTTCAAACATCAGCTCTGTCATTCAGTTTCTTGGGTAAGTCACTTAAGTTCTCTTCCCTAAATTGATCGTCTGTAAAATGTAGATAATAATTGTACCTACCTTATAGAGTTCCTGGAACAGTAAATGAAATTCCTGTGTGGTCCTCCCCCGCACATAACAAGTACACATAAAATGTTAGCTGATGTCACAGTAGATAATAAATTATATTCCACTTATTCCAAAGTTAACATGTTTTTGAATTCTTTTATTGAATTCTTAAGTCTGGACAACTAAACTTGGGTTATCGCCTTTGTGAAGTTTGAGGACTGAATATGATCTGGCAGGTGGGGGTTGGGTACTCAGTGGAAACAGGCAGTGACTCATTATCTAATAATGTCCTCATCAGTCAATCCAGCACAGGTGAGACCATTTTTCAAGTGGTTAGGCAATCTTTTTCTGCCCATACCCCCAATCACCGTATACAGGATTACAATTTCTTATCATTGCTTGCATGTGCATTATCCTTACAACTTGATGAGCTTGTTGAGTTGCATGGGTTCAAAACGTGTACAGTTGCACAGGGTCCCACACCCAGGTGCACACTTGGCTTAATGCTCTGCTGTTGCTGTCACGAAATCCCCAATCATATTTGCACAAAAGAACCTGCATTTTATTTCGCACTGGGTCCCGCAAATTATATAGCTAGTCCTGTCTGGGATCATGTCTTTTTCATCTCTATAACCTCAGGAACTGTGCTAAAAGCTTGATCCCTATTTATGGAAGGAACAACATTTATGAACAAATGAATGAATTAAATGTGTAAGTGAATGAATGACACTGAAAACAGTCAACAAGTGAGAAATTTAAATCCAAAATTATATTTCTTTTCCTCTCAAAGTGACAATGAAGGGCCAAGCCAGAACTTCACAAAGGAACACCATCCAAGCAGTGCCTGGGATGCCAGCCCTCCAAAGGTGCAAAGCACAGGGCATCGCTTTACCGGGTTTTAACGATGGCACTCCTACCGGTGTTAATGGGCGTCACAAAAGGGAATTGATGGCCTGAAGTATTCATTTTGATAACTGGATTCAGTCACATTTACTCCTTAAAGGTTATTAGTTATTTTAAATAATTTTGTTAAATGCTCGAGAGGGAAAATGAAGACATATTAATAAACACACAATTATACAGGTTAGAGCAACAATGCAGTGCTGGTCATTCAGGAACCTTGTGCTAATTTTAATTAGCTGCTTTCCCTTGCTTTCAAATGTAATTAAAGGAGCTTAGTTGTGCTCAGTGATGCAAGCCACCTTATTTAATCACTAACATTATTTCCCTGAACTATTAATGATTTTCAAAACGCTTGTTTATGCAGAATTAGAACAGTAATTACCTTACCAGTTAATTTTGTACCTTCACATTTCACACCTAGCTCAAACGTCATTCATTTACCATGGCTTCTCTGTCAAAACAAAGAAATGCTTGTTCTAAATGTGCTTCTGAGTGCCAAATTGAAAGCCAAGTTTTGTAACACTAATAAAGTAGCTCCCAAGTGAAACAGGTGTAGTAATTTAGACCCTTCCTGTCTCGAGCTTGCACGTACATGCTATGTCTTTTCTTTATTAGCTTTAAAATGAGAGCTTGGTGTGCAAAATAAGCTATTTAATTCAGACTTGTGGAGCAGAATATAATCTTTAATTTAAACTAGTGCAGTAAAAAGAGGCCTTTAATTTTAACTGGCATGTGCGTGTGAATTTGAATTAATAATCCAGAAAATTGAAACTGTTTTGCTGCTGTTGCTGGGTATTGACTGTTCTTCACATGCCCTTAGTTTCACTCACTCGATTTCCCTCCCAAACCGTGGCTAGTGCTTTTCTTCCCATCTTTTTTTCTCCTTATGATGTAGCTGCTTTATGCAAAGCAGAGCTTTCTGAAAAAGAAAGTCTCAGTTGACTGAACTCCCTTTCCTAAAAAAAAGCCTTTAATAAAAGAATACCAAATCTGTATTAATTTAGTTTACAAAAAGAATATAATTGGTGTATTCATTATATCTACTTAAGACGTAATTCAAGTGTACTCTGACTTCATGCCTGATTGAATCCTAGATGTAAAGACGATCTACCCACATTCCCAGTGACAAAACCTCACTGAATCCAAGAGTACCGATTCCTACTCTGATGAGTATTCCCTCATGAGCAGCAACTTTTAGAAAATATTGGTAACAACAATTAAACCTATGACGGTACATTGACTGTGATTTGGAGAGAGCTTCTTTGTACCCATCCTCAAAGCCCTTGCAGAGGGATTACTTAGCAGGGGAGCCTTCAGGTACTTTACTAACCCTGACTGAGCTCTCACTTCCTTGCATCCCAGAAACACTGAGCATGTGTACCACATAATTAGCTCTTATCACTAGGTATTAATTCTTCCATCAATGCAGGGCATTTTTAATTGATAACACACTTCTTTATTAAAAACTTACTTCCCGTATATTCAACACCTGGGGCTAGGCCCAAGTCTTTTTAGTTAATATTTGCATGTGAGCTAATGAATTTCCAAGGTGGAAATTAATACTAGAGACATAAATGTGCATTCCAAAATGTCAAATAGGTGGGGCTATTGTGCAAAAGTGCACTGAACTAAAAGAATGTCAAGAGTTATTAGGGACCATAAAATGTGCATTTTAGGGTGAAGAAAGGAAGGGAGTAATTTGTCTAGGATTGGGAGAGTTACAGATTGTATCAGATATGCATTTAGACTAGAAAGGGAAGAGAAAGGGGAAAGCAGAAAAGGCAGGAAAGCTCTGGCAGGCTGGTATATATGGGATCAAACCATATCGAGCCCCTGGAGTTAATGATGAATACACACAGCCTCCTCTTTCCCAAGAAGCTTCACTGATCACGTCTTCAGCAGGAAGAGGCAAGGCCCCCCATGAGAGAGAAGAGTGCTGTTCTGGGGAAGAGACCACGGATGGAATCCCAATGGGGCCCACTACCCACCAAGCCAAATATAGAGAGATGATAGACAAATAGACAGCCAGACAGAAATAGATATGCATTTATGTAAATGTCTATACCTTTTTGCTAGTTCATGAAGCTCTTTTAATAGAAGGCAAAGCTTTTCATTAATTAAAGCTTAAAATTTAAATTGCTAGAAGGCAATCGTCTGTGAAGGTAAGACTCATTCACATCGCAATGCAACAGTCAACACGTGTGCATAACAATCCTGTGTGATTTCAGCTGGATGGCTTCAAAAAAAAAGACCTGTGCAGAGACAATTTGATGTTGTCCAGAAACTGAGGGCTTCTATTTCTGTTTCATTTATATTTGGTTATAAAGAAACGCCATTTCTAGCAGATTTCTTAATCAAGGTAGAACTACAGTTACGTATGTTCCAGCTTTTATTTCTTGAAATTTGGTCGTGTCTCCCCAGACAAGGTTTTATTGGAGAGAACAAGTTCCTCAAAAGTAGGATCCATGTTGTATAAACCTGTCTCCTCTTTAGAGGCAAGTACCATGCTCAGTGAATAAAAACAAAAACCTGATAGTATTAATTGGTGTATTGCTTGAAGCATCAGCTAAACAAAGCTAAATTTTACCAAACTTTTCAGACCAATACAGCTGCATGGGGATGCTCTTAGCCTGTGTCATGACCGTGCTTTTTACGTACAATTTCATTCAGCAAATATTGACTACATTCTTACCATGTGCCAGACACCGTGCTAAGCTGTGGGAAAACAAAGATTAGTGAGACCCCACCCCTCCCCCTAGTGAGGTAGAGACACACACAAGCAAATAAATTGAACATGATGTGGTATGAATCACACAGGGGGAAAGAGTCTCTCAGAATAGATTGTTACCAATTCCCATAAATACTCTAGGGGTATTTGGGAAATTTGTATTTTGTTTCATGTTGTGGTTTTATTCTTCACTGTAATGTTGTTCTAGAAGACTACTGAGGATATTTTCAGTTCTAAACCATCGGCTAGGTTTTCCTCAAGTCAAACAGGAATGTATTCTACTATATATCCATTTTCTACTGTCAAAATTTTCTTGACCATGAGAAACAGCTGGCCTTAATTTCCTATATATAAATTTCCTTATGAATTTTAAGACAATAATTTAGTCAGTCATTAGCCTTCTCTCCTCTAGAATAAAACATTCAAGTTATAGTGGACTTTCCTCATAAAGGCTCTTTCCCATCCTTTAATAACTACAATTAGCATGAAGTATATTTTGCAAGTATATAACCTTCAAATTACTTTCTTTTTGTTTTTCCTGTATCATTTTTCTCTTTTATTTTCTTCCATTTCTTTTTTATTTTCTTTCTTTTCTGTCTTTCACTTCCTATGAGCAGATGGTCTTGTAAGACTTCTATATAGACTATGAAGGCCAATAAAACTAATCCCTGCCCTTAAGGATCTTACAGCTCTGTCGGGAAGATAGTATCAATGATGTATTACTAAGCTACCCACAAATAAAGTAACTGGGAGTGCAGAGTGAATAAAAATGAATAATCAGAAAAAGATTGATAGAGGAAATGTATAGGTGTAATTTCCACAGGAAGAGGAGTTGAGGAAATGCATTCAGGAAAAGAAACCATATAAGCAAGAAACAGAGATGAGAAGGCATTTGATGTACTTAGGGGATTCTGAATAATAATCATCACTGGATGGATATAGTAGGATACCAAACGATTGTAATGGAAGGTAAGGCTGGAAAAGCAAGCAGGAGTCAGAGGTTGTGTGTCTTTGTGTGTCATGCAATAGTGGTTGGACTGTTCTCTAGGCCAATGTAGAGCCACTGAGTACTTTTGAGCAGTAGAGCAAAATCAGTAGAGACAAAAGCAAATTAGTCTCCTCGCTTCCTAGAGGTAGAGTAGATAAAGCGTGAGCTTTGAAATTGGGAATACCCATATAAAATTCTGGCTATTTCATTTTCTAATTGCTTAATCATGTGAACATTTATTAAACTTCTCACCCAGCCTCAGTTTCCTCATTTATAGAAGGGGATAATAAAACCTCCCTCATCATGGAAGTGAATTGCTGTACTGTTATAAAATGCATGTGCCTGGCATAGAGGATATGCTCAACAAATGTTTCCCATACCTCTTCCTATGTTTCCTATTTGCGTTAATAACATCTCTGATTTATTTTGATGCTTCAATGCCCCTCCTCTGCCCCATCAACCCAACCAGTGGACAAATTTTGTCAATTAGTCTCTGCACTAGCTTTTGTATTTTCACTTTTCTTGGCCTTGCCACTTCCTCTCTCCTGCTTCACACTTTCATTTCCTCTGGCTTGCACTATTGCCTTAGCCTTCCTCCTGGTTTAGGCCACTTCCAGGTCTTCACTCCCCAGTCTACCCTCCTGGCCAGATGCATCTTCCTCCCACCCTCTGTTGGGCTATCACTGCCCTAGCTAAAATATATCCATGGTTCTTAATAGTCTGTGAAATTAAGTCCAACTATCTTAGTTTCACATTCAGGGCTCTACAATGCCTGGCCCCATCACACCTTTTTCAATAGAATTCCCATTAATTTCCATATCTTAGTCAAATAAAACAATTTGTTTCTGTATATGCCCTGTGGTCTCAGACTCAGTGCCTTAGTCCATACCATTCCACTGCCTGGAATCTCTTTCTTCTACCACTGCTTCATTCAACTATGAAGGAAGTTGACTTGCTTAAAAATTAAGGAGAGTTAGAAATGAATTTGGTCTTTGGTGACGTTATTGAACCACTGAATTAACCAATACTGGAGCCACCCAACCTCAGGACTTCCTATTATATGAGCTAATAAATTCCTTTGTGGTTCAAACCAGTTGGGTTGGGTTTTTTTTATTACTAGTCATTGAAAGCATCTTATATGACAATGTGGTCATTTCCTTAATGAGCTCATGATTTAGCATGATAGCATAGAAGGAAATAACTTGCAAAAAACTATTTATATTTTCTATGAAAATAAAGCTTATTTGCCAGAAGGATTCATGCCTCCATACTCTGTGCCCTACAAAGTCCAGAGAGAAAACATCTATGGGCTTCCTTTTCCTGTGCATGGTGCGTACTGTACCTGCTGCTGTTTCCAAGCCCAATTTTACTGTTCCTGGGCCCATCAGGAGAATTTTCTCTCCTGGTGTGAAAATTATTTCATAAAATTTTAGATGTTCTCACATTAGAGGGACTAAGAAATCCCTTTCTTGTCCAAAATTTAGCCTTTTTCAATTCACTACTTTCCCTGCCAAGGAACATAGGTCAAATCCTCAGGGGATAGGGCAGGGGACAGTGTGATACCAACCACAGCCCTGCCTTAGGGAGCTCCTTGGGGCATTACCCTAAAAAGCTAAAGTGGCCATTTTCTTCACTTACTGTTTTTTTTTTCCTGGAGTTTGGAGGACGCAGGCCCCAAATCCCTTTTCTAATGTTTCTAAGGAAGTCCAGAAAATAAGACTTTGATGTCATAGAGTTTCTCTGATGTGTGGGCAGTCCACCAGGAATCTTGTGATCCAAACAGCTCTAATTGTATTACTTACTTTTTATGTCATAGCATAGTTAGTTGCGTGCATGCCTCATCCTTCTCATAAATGACAAGCTTCTTGAGGTCAGGTTTATCTGTTTCATGTTTGTTCCCCCAGCATAGTTTCCTGAACATAACAGATTCTCTGTCAATACCAAAAGGATATATACTAGCCATGTGTAGAATGGAATGAAAGGGAGGCCACCGAAGCCAGGAAGGCTACTTCGAAGACAATGATGAAGGCAAGAAGAAAGAAGTGCCTACCCTAGACCAGTGATGGTGGAAATAAACAAGTAAAATAGATTTGGGAGATATTACAGTATTGATATTATCAGAAATCATGATGAAGTGGATATAGAGGTTAAGAAAGGAAGAGAAAACAACATAATTAGGGGATATGAAGCACAAAAAGTTAGGAAATAACATTAAAGGAAATTAAGAAAGGAATGAATCGCAGATATATTACAGAAATGGGAATCAGAAGAATGAGTTTAGTTTTAGTTTCTCTACCAAAATCAAACATAATATGTTACTAGGTGTTCACTTGATGAACAAGACCCCAGGATGTTTCTCTGAAAATATTTCTTCTAGAAGATTTATAGTCTTCTGCCAATATCTGTTGTCCTCTATTCCCTGAGAACATGGCTTGTCTATTTAGCCCAGGCCCTCCTAAATGTTGGGTGGTTATATGACAGTTCTTGCCAATGAACTATGAACAGAAGCAAAACATACCACCTCCCGGCCAGGGTCTTGAGACTGAGTGGCCTTCTCCATGCTTTCCCATTGCCCCTGGTCACTGGCCAGATCCCACAGCAACCTAGTATCAGCTGTGAAGATGACAGTAACCCCCATGGGCATGGTGGAGCCATGTGAAGGAAAATCCTGAATCTCTGAATGTGGAGCAGAGCCAACCACTGACCAGGAGCGCTCACCTCGGATTGTTACATCAGAAGGAAACAAACTTCCATTTTTTTCAGGCTACTGAATTGTGATTGGGTTTCTTTGTCATGGCATTGCCTTAACTTATGCAAATACAGTGTTCTGCTTGTCTAGGGCTCCTATGGCTTTAAAAAGAGTCCTCCTGATTCTGGGGCTGAGGAGAGTGTCACTGTTCTCTAAACTGTTTACTCATTAAGAGGACACAAAAATATGTGCAGAAAAAAGGGTAGACCTTAGGGGAATCAGATTAGCTATAGCAGTTTGAAAGAAACTTTTCTCAGCTCTCAGAATCAGAAAAATCCTGGACCGGTCCCAGGCATAAAACTTGTTTTTATATGTGTCACATAAGCAAGCTCCCTTTCCCCTTGCCATGGTTGCAAGGAAACCCAGAGATATGTTTGTGGTACAACACTGGCAAACATGCTAGCAAATACATAGGACTGTGGACACATGGTTTGTGAATTCTTGGTCACCAGCTTTCATTTCCATACTCAAATTTTCTCTCTTCGCTGATTACCTCCATTATAAATTCTGCCATCCTAAACCGAACAGAATATACATAAGTCATTTCAAATCATTTCTGGAATAATATGGGACATTAATTAATTAATTAATTTCCAAAAGGACCTCTTTTGTAAAAACTGAAGTTTCATATGCAAAAGCTATAAAACCCAATGGGATGATGTATGCTGCTCCAAAGGCGATTTCAAACCTGCACCATTGGGATAAGTTACTTTGTAGCCTGCAATTTTCTGCTTTTCACATGCAAGAATATATTTATTAAGCTATTTATAGATTTTTAACATATAATTTACTGTTCTAAACACTCATTTCTTGATCTTTGCTCTTTATACCAGATATCCATTTAGTATAGCATATATTATTCAACTGTCATAATAAGAGAAGTAGAGGCAAAATGAAAACATTCTGTTTTAATTTAGTACAGAATTATGTTTTAGTAACTCCTTTCCTGCTTTTGGGTTATATTATTTATATGTATAAATTAAATAAATCATTTTCATAAGAGTTTTAACAAAATTTGAATGGGCTTTTTGTAATGGTTTCCACCTCCTACAAGTTTAATGATACCATATCAGAAAAATTGTATAATAACTGAAAAGGTTCCAGAAGGTAGCACATTAGTCATATTGCACCTATTCAAAAGTGATACGAAAGGTCAACTCCATTTAAGATTTCAAATATATACCCTAATTTTAAAGCTGCCAAACACCTTACATATAATCATAAACACTTTACATATAATAGTGGCAGTGTTAGTTTAAGAAAAATGTATATTGAACTTTACACTAAATATATCTAATATTTAAATATATAGTTAAAGGGTTTAGGCAACTTAAGGTGACAAAAAATATTTCCAATATTTCTACAACACCCAAGATTCATGGTCTCCAGGCAAGTGGGGAGTAGCACATGGCTGTACTGGGTCTGGCCTGCTCTTACCCTGCCATTGTGTGTTTGGTTGATGATTTATTCAAACCCAGTTTCAAACTTGCTATTAGCTCCCTCATTGCTTTAATGCAACTAGTGCACCATTCATAACTGTCAAGGACCAATTCACTGGGACAGGGACTTTTTAGGCCTCCAAACTTGTAAAAATGTCTGTCTTTTTTTTTTTTTTTTGCCATTAACATATGTAAGACTATAAACAGTATTGTTCCATTCCTTCACATTCTCCCCTTTTTGTAAATACTTTAAAATATATCTACCCAATTTTTAAACTAACCTATCAAAGGAATCATGCTTGAATCGTAAGTAAACATGGCTTTTTAGAGATTTGTTTGCTTGCGGTTGATAGTGACGGCCCCGGCATACCTCTCAACTAATCATGGGTAAACAGAATTGGCTTTTATGAAATAAAAATAAACCATAGCATATATAACTTGACAGGAATAAGCATCCAAGTGACTAAAACTTGATGAGTTTTTTTTTACAAGGTGACAGTGAAGTGCCCACTTACCTTATGCTGATAGTTATGATTCTCTTATATTTTAAAACATGAAGAATTTACAGTAATGGATGAATCTCAAGAGCATAAGATTTCAGGAAAAATGTCACAGAATAATATGCAGAGTGTGATTCCATTTATGTAAAGTTAAAAATCCGCAAATAAAAAAACCAAAGGAATGATTAACTACAAATTTAGGTGAGTGGTTACCTGACGGGTGGGAGGCATAGAGAATGAGATTAGAGGCACATAAGGGACTTCCTAAATCCTTGTGAAAACTTTGAAAAACAAATCCCCCAAATCAGAAACACATTCTGAGGATGGTTGGTGGCTAGTGGGCAAAACCTTGCTCCTTTATAATTATTTTGGTAAGGAAAGTTGATTAATACTTGCAAGGAAAAAAAGGTTTATGGTATACTAGCTAGTTCAAAATGTCAGTTCTCATATTATGAAGGCTCAGAAAGTCTTCTCGGGAGAATTTCCTGATGTTTTGCGCCCATATCATCAGGAATTTCGACAGAGGAATAAAATGGCACTCGATCTTCTGGACAGCTTGGTGTTTGTCTTTGGCTGTCAAGCAAGAAGGGCTGCAATTCCACTCATCTGGAGAAGATTAGAATACTCCACGAAATCAGAGAAAATAGAAAATGGAATAATAGAAGGCTGGCCAGCTATTTTTTCCAACTCCCTTTGGAAGAGGGCATAGTCCCACCTTGCAGCATGGGGATTAATGAGCTAAGTTCCCAACAGCATTAATACTGTGAGATGAAAATGTACTGAGGCACTTACATTTCAAGTCATGAGGCGTAAAGGCTAAAGATCACATAACGTGAAATTCTTCACTCAAAAGGGAACATAATCCACTTGATATACGAATAGCATTTTGTTTTTGATTTTTGAAAACTTTTAGAAATTAATCATTTATTCAAATAATCAGGAGGTTTTTTATGCGTCAAACTGCATATACTTAGAGGCTGTCAATAAAACGAAAGCTCCAGTTTAAATTCCAAGTTTAACACTCAGTGATTTCAATATTTTTCAGATGTTCCTCTAAAATCACATGCACCTGCTCTAAGAAGAGGAGATGAGAGTGTTTACTACTATAATTACCTAGAGACCATTTAACTTCAGGATAAAAAAATACGTGTATATGCACAGACATACACAAGCACACTATATGTACTGTACATGTTACATATATATACATATATATATTCAAGTAAAAATGTTAATAAAAAATACACTTATTTTTTGTTTCATTAAAATTATACCTTAAAAATTGTAATATTGCATTCCTCCCTTAATACCATGTACTGTGCAATAAGCCTTGTATTACATCATTCTATCAACTGAACATAGATATTCTCCAAGGAACTAGCTCAGGAACGTGCCACAACATGGCAGCCTGTCCCATCCCCCTTTGGGTTGGATTCCAATTAAGTGTAACCATGAGGGAATGACTTTCTGTCAAAAGCATAACAAAGGGAAAGGACAAAGTTGGTCTGGACCGTGGGGAAATTAAAGGCAATAATGGAGACTAGTGCTTTTAGAATTGCCCCTCTGATCTAACCTGGGACATGCTGAGAAGGGACTGGTGTGAACCAATCATGTCCTCTCGTGTTCTGATTTGTTGGTTTATTTTTCTGTCACGAATCTCCAGTATATAAGGCTTCAGAGTGAAACTGCAGCACACACAGACTGATGAAAAGGACAAGGAATAGATCTCCTGGATCACGTGTTCTCACCCTGTGCCCCTCCTGATGGCTGTGTGATGCTGCTAATTTCTTCACTTCCCAGAGACTGGGAGCTTATCTGAAGCCAGGTTTTCACAGCAGGAAACAAGCGGAGACCTGGCATTTTGTCAACTCTTTGGACCACAATGTGGGCAGTTGGTTCTTTGGTACTTGAATCCTGATGTAATGAAGAACAGGAACCAGAGGTCTAACCCCAGCTTTGCCACTGACTCACCCCAGGCAAGTCACTTCACTTTCCTAAGCCTCTGTCTTCTCCTCTATAGAATGAGATTATCCAAAGGTTTTCAAAATGTGTCCAAGGACCCAAGAAGTCTCAAAAATCCTTTTAGGGTATCCCTGAGATCAAAGCTTTTTTCATAATAATAATAATTAAGAAGTCATTTGCCTTTTTCCACTCTCATTTGCTTACAGGTATACAGTGGAGTTTTCTAGAAGCTAATGACATATGTTATCGTAATAGATTAAATGCAGAAGAAAATATGAGAATCCAGTTATCTTTCATTAAACATTAAACCAGACCTTAAAAATATTTACCAAAAAAAGGCAAGACAATATCACTCTTCTCACTAAACAAAGTTATTTTTCATAAAAATATGTTCTTATTTATAATGTATTTATTATTGTTATTTTAAAATGAATTAACAAACATTTGAAAATTTATTTTTAAGATCATATAATAAATATTGATAGAGTTCATATAAACTAAAGCTCTTTGGGGTCCTCAATAATGTTTAAGATTGCAAACTGACACCAATGATTTGAAGACTGCTAGACAAGATGATTTCTGAGAATCCTTTCAGCACTATGATACTTTGATATTCTATACATCATCAGATATTATTACCTTAGAGAGCAACCTGATAGGATAACTAAAGTCTTCAATTTACCTTGGCCTGTATAGATACAATCTATGAACAAATAATTAAGAATATTTTTTAAATTAAACAAAAATTGGTAAATAATTATCTACCCAGTGAATTGATTCAATCCATGGTCATCTTCTGAATAAAGAATCCACACCCAATTACTCAAACCTGGATTACTCTGTATTTCGAGGTCTCTATTTCTGAAATATTTATTCTAAATGTTTGTACCTAGAATTAACACCTGTTGCAAAGTCAGCTACTTCTGGAATGGATAGCATCACGGAAGCCCATGCAGTGAGTCTGTACAAGAATTCTAACCAACAGAGTCATTATATACTGAACATTAAACTAGTCAATCAGCTCTTCACCTTGGGGAATTTGGATGTGACATGTAGAGAGAGCTATAGAAAGCAGTGTGCCTCATACTCTGAAAAACACATAGGCAGTAAACCAAAGCTGTGAAGGAGTAGAAGCCATAAGGTAGCAGAAGCTACTATTAAACAGAAATCATGATATAGAAGAAATTCAGAGCAGAGAGAAAGGTCATCAGGAAATACAACAGGAAAAAAGGGAAGTAAAAATAGAAGGAGAAGCAAGGACAAATCAGAATTGCCACAGAGAAAGGCATACTGCTAGAGTGGCTACCGGCCTGCCAGGATGGTGCCTACATGATGTTTCAGCCCACGTCTCAACTGCTAGAGTGAATACCTGTTCTCACTCATCTTCACTCCTCGCATCCACTCAATAACCAGTGCAACTGGGGTGTGTCTGTTTCTTTATTTCCCAGAAAATCTAACAGAGCTTCACAGTGCTGGAATGTGTACTGGGACACTAAAATTTAAAGGAATGAGCAACGGAAAAGTATATACTTGAAATTTAAAGGGACGAACAAGGAAAAAGTAGTACATTTGCTTAAAGCAAACACATACACAAAACCTTTAGAGAGTTATGTATATGATTCCCTATATATTTTGTATACTGTAGAAAATTCATAATCTTTAGAGAGTTATAGTTTCCCTCATATTTAAGGAACTTGCAAAATAAAATTGCCATCTAACAGCAGGAAATGGAAGAAGCTGACCAGCACTGAGCCAGATGAGAGCCAGTTAAAAAAGCAGAAGGCAAAAGAATTGGGACAAAGGTAATAAAGGGCAAATGTCATAAGAACTCATAAAGGTTCTATTCTTTGGGAACTTGCAAGAGAGGTAAGCTAAGAACAGCAGCTGAGAGCAAAAATCATAATAAACTGAGATGATCAGAGGCCAAAATGGATTAAAAGAACCTAAAAGTCCAAAGAACTCCCTTTGTGGTTTCCTAAGAAATAGAATACCTTAGACTTTTATTAATAGATGGTGGGTCTGAGTCTTTTGCTAAAATGCATAGAGAAAGTAAGGACACCATAAATTTCACTGGCTTACCATCCATATTTACTAATATATTTCTTCACCTAGTGTTTCTCCATTCAATTTATTTTTGCTGAGTTCCAGATCTATGGTTGGAGCCCTCACACAGATGAGGCATTCAGGAACTCTTTGGGGAAGGAGAGATATAAAAATGGACTGCTACACGCCATGGTGGCTACAAGGATAAAACAGACACAGTCCGTGTTTCAAAGAGCTGGCAATCTGGGAACAAGAAACTAAGTTCCCAAGGGGCAAAGCAGGTATGATCTATACCTTGAGCCATGGAGTCTTGGCAAGGGGTAGGGATGACTTCTACCAGTGGGGATAAGGAAGTCTTCGCAAAGGTATATTTCTCCTGAGTCTTGAAAGGTGAGGAGGTTGTGGCAGATGAAGACTTGTCAAGAGGGCATAAATAGATGGGGAGGGCAAAAGCAAGGCCTCAGAGACAGGCACAAGTGGGGCCTATTTGAAGGCAGAAAGTAGGTGGATGGGTGGAGTTTGCATAGAGTACAGAGGGAGATGAGACTGGAAAAGACACATGAGGGTCAGAGTATCAGGGTCCTGCTGCTAGAAGTTTGATTTCTTTGTTTAGAAGAGAATGGGTAATTGCAAAGGCTTCAGTGTAGAGGAATGACATAAAAATTACTATTATTTTTAAGGGCTTACTCTGTGCTAATATCATTTTATATAATCATCACAATTTCATAACAAAATAGACAATTTTATTCTCATTGTAGGTAGGAGAAAACTAAGGTTCGGGGAGCTTGTCCGAGATCACAGAGCAAGTGGTGAGTTGGATTCACATTCACATCTATCTAACTTCAGCACTCATCTTAGCTCCTAAAGTATAAATTCAAATGCCTACAGAGGCATATGAGTAACGTCAGTGAGTGAAGCAGGCTGAGTGCCAGTCGACAGGGAGTAGTGTGGACCATGACAAATCTGAGCCACGAGAAGACACTGAAACTAAAGGAAAAAAAAAAATGTTGTCTGGCTTGGCCGAACAATCTCTTTTAGGCTAGAGCCAGAAGTTTGTCACCTCTGCTAAATAAACTCCATCCTTGTTCTCTCTAATATGACCATAATTGTGTTTTATGATAATTAATCTAGAGTTTTATGAAGATTAGACTGGTCAGGAAAAAAGCAAGAGGCAGGGGGACCAGTTAGAGGAACACCGTATTTCCAGATGAAAGAAAACAAATCTGGTGTACATTAAGAGGAAAAGGCAATGGCACATGTGACACTCTTGCCATTGCTGAGGCAGGGTAGCAGCTTTTAATGGTGGGACTGAGAGGAGTGGGTTAAGGCAGAAGTTATCTATCCCCATATGTCAGTCATTGCACCCCCAAGTCCTGGCCTGTTTTTAAACCCCCATCAACTCAATGGCAGGACTCAGCATCTGTTGAAAGTCTCCAGAGAATTCAGTCCCTTAAAAACCATTAGGGCATACCTATTGAGGTCTCTGCTGAAGATTTTATGAAGAAAACAAAACCGGGGATTTTCCTTATATTTGCACAGTCAAGTAGTCAATACCTTCAAAATTCCCAACCAGATACTTATCTTCTTCCAATCTTTTCATACACACTACCACAAGATTTATTTCAAATTTTATTTTGCTTTTCTCTCTCTTCATTTTCTCACATAGTATCTAGTCCCATTAATGTTTATCTCCAACTTCCAGATTTTTTTGCTGAGAACTTAAAATTTATCAGTCCTTTATTATACAAAGCAATTTAGTCCTGCCCTGGCTACTATTTCATATTTTGCATAGCCAGACCCCTCAAGGCCTTGCCCAGAGAAGCAAAGGGCTCATCTAACAGGAACTCTCCACCTCATGAAGGAGCTCAACTGCCACATTTTGTTACCCAAGCATTCTTGAGAGGTACTCGCCACCCATCTCCATTAACTTTTCCAACCATTTCTTGCAAACATGTATTAATTGGGCTTTCCCCAAGAGGAATCCTGATGACAGAAATTTTGTTTATATAGTTACAAAGGTATTTGTCCAACCAGCACACAGAATTTCAAGCCTGGATGAATGGGAGGATGATTGTGGCCTTATCAGAAAATGCACAGCTGAAAACACCATCAGAGCCCATGAAAGAGATTAGGGCTGGAAGCATGAATCTGGGGTGCATTCGATATTGAGTTGAAGCAGTGAGAGGGAATGAAGAAGAAAAGACAGAGAGAAGAAAAGCCTGAGAAAATGGCATTAATAAAATATATGAAACAGGAAAATGAATGTGTGAAGAAGATTACAAAGCCAAAAGCATAGAATAAGAAACAAGAAAAAAATGCTTTCCTGGAAGCCATAGCAAAAGACACTTTCATGTTGCTCAGCTGCAGAGGTCAAAAACAAAGGAGCCATCTTTGGTTCCTCTTTTTCTCTCACACCTTCTTCCATCAGCAAATCAGGTCAATTCAACCTTTGAAACCTGTTCTGAGTCTGACCACTTTTCACACTTGTTATTTCTACCAGCTTGATCCAACTCATCATCTCCTCTTGCCTAAGATTGCTGCAGTAATCCCTGCTTACACTCTGTTCTCCAATGTCCTAAACCCAACACAGTAGTCAGAGTGAGTCTTTTCAAATATCAAGCAGATCATGTAAGTTTTCTGCTCAAAAACCCGTCACTTTGGTATTAAGTTGATACTGGCTTCATAGAATGAGTTAGGGAGGATTCCTTCTTTCGTGATGTTACAGAACAGTTTCAGTAGGATAGGTATCAGTTCTTCTTTGTAGGTCTGGTAGAATTTGGCTGTGAATCTGTCTGGTTCTGAGCCATTTTTGTTGGGAGATTTTTAATTACTGATTTAATCTTGCTACTCCTTACTGGTCTGTTCAGGATTTCTATTTCTTCCTGATTTAAGCTTGGGAAGTTCATGTATTTCTAAAAATTTATCCATGTCCTCTAAATTTTCTAGTTTGTATGCATAGAGGTGTTCATAGTAGTCTTAGATGATCTTTTGTATTTCCATGGTGTCAATTGTAAAGTCTCCTTTTTCATTTTTGCTTTAGCTTATTTGAATCCTCTCTCTTCTTTTCTTGGTTAATCTAACTAGTGATCTGTCAGTTTTGTTTACCTTTTCAAAGAACCAATTTTTCATTTCATAGATCCTTTGGTTTTTTTGGTTTTAACTTCACTTAGTTCTGTTCTGATCTTTGTTATTTCTTGTCTTCTGCTAGTTTGGGGTTTGGTTTGGTTTGTTCCTGTTTTGCTAGTTCGTAGAGGTCTGACATTAAGTTGTTAATTGGTGATCTTTTTGTCCATAGGGATTTAGTGCTATGAACTTCCCTCTTAGCACTGCTTTTACTGTATCCCAGAGATTTTGGTAGCTTGTGTCACCATTGTCATTCAATTCAAAAAATTTTTTTTTATTTCCATTTTCATTTCATCATTGACCCAAAGATGATTCAACAACAGGTTATTTAATTTACATGCATTTGTATTGTTTTGAGAGTTCCTCTTGGAATTGATTTTTAGTTTTATTCCACTATGGTCTGAAAAGATACATAGTATGATTCTGATGTCTTTAAATTTGCTAAGACTTGTTTTGTGGCCTAACGTGGTCTATCTTGGAAAATGTTCCATGTGCTGATGAGAAGAATGTATATTCTGTAGTTTGGGGGTAGAATGTTCTATAAATGTCTGTTAAGAAAACTATAGACCAATATCCCTCATGAATGTAGATGCAAAAGTCCTCAACAAAATATGGTTCAACATATACAAATCAATAAATGCGATTCACTGCACAAACAGAATTAAAAACAAAAACTATATGATCATCTCAATAGATGCAGAAAAATCATTGGATAAAATCCATCACTGCTTCATGATAAAAACCCTTAACAAATTAGGCATAGAGGGAACATACGTCAAAATAATAAAAGCCATGTATGACAAACCCAGTCAATATCATAATGAATGGGGGAAAGTGGGAAGAATTCCCTCTAAGAACTATAACAAGACAAGGGTGTCCACTTTCCCCATTTCCCTGCAACATAGTACTGGAAGTCCGAGCTAGAGCAATCAGGCAAGAGAAAGAAATAAAGGGCATCCAAATTGGAAAAAAATAAGTCAAACAATCCATGTTTGCCAACTATATGATTTTATGCCCAGAAAACACTAAAGACTCTTCTAAAAGACTCCTAGAATTGATAAATAAATTCAGCATATTCTAGGTTACAAAATCAACACCCACAAATCAGTAGCATTTCTATATACTAATAACAACGAAGCTGCGAATCAAATCAAGAATCAATCCCATTTACAATAGCTGCAAAAAAATTAATATAAAATACCTTGAAATATACTCAAGCAAGGATGTGAAAGACCTCTACAAGGAGAACTACAAAACACTGATAAAAAAAATCGTAGATGACACAAGCAAATGGAAAAGATTTTCATGCTCATGGATTGGAAGAATCAATGTTGTTAAAATGTCCATATTGCCCAAAGTAAACTACAGATTCAATTCAATTCCTATCAAAATAACACTGTCATTTTTCACAGAATTTGAAAAAACAACCCTAAAATTCATACACAACCACCAAAGAGCATGAAAAGCCAAAGAAATCCTAAGCAAAAAGCAGAAATCTTGAGGCATTATATTACCTGACTTCAAATTATACTACAAAGCTATAGAAACCAAAACAGCATGATACTGGCATAAAAGTAGATACATAGATCAATCGAATATAGTAGAGAACCCAGAAATAAAGCTACACACCTACAACCAACTGATCTTCGACAAAGCAGACAAAAGCATACACTGGAGAAAAGGCACTCTGCTAAATAAATGGAAAAATTGTATAGTCTCATGCAAAATAATTGACCTTTATCCCTATCTCTCACCATATATAAAAATTAACTCAAGGTGGATTAAAGATTTAAATATAAGACCTGAAACCATAAAAATATTAGAAGAAAACCTAGCAAAAACTATCCTCAACATTGGCCAAGGTAAAGAATTTATGACTAAGATCCCCAAAAGAAAATACAACAAAAAGGAAAATAAATAAATGGGACTTAATTAAACTAAAAAGCTTCTTCATGGCAAAATATATAATCAACAGAGTAAAAAGACAACCTGTAGAATGGGAGAAAATATTCACAACCTATACATCTGAAAAAGGCCAATTATCCCAGAATCTGTAAAGGACTCAAACAAATAAGCAAGAACAAAACAAATAACCCCATTAAAAAGTGGGCAAAAGGTATGAACATTTTTCAAAAGAAGAGAAACGAATGGCCAAAAAACATATGAAAAAATGTTCAATATCACTATCACTAGGAAAATGCAAATTAAAACCACAGTGAGATACCACCTTATCCCTGTCAGAATGGCCATTATTAAAAGATCAAAAAACAATAGATGCTGGTGCAGATTCAGTGAAAAGGGAATGCTTATACACTGTTGGTAGGAATGTATATTAGAATAACATCTATGGAAAACAGCATGGAGATTTCTCAAAGAACTAAAAGTAGATTTACCATTCAATCCAGCAATTCTACCCTTTGGGGATCTACCCAAAGAAAAAGAAGTCATTTTATAAAAAATAAAAAATAAAGACACCTGCATCCACATGCTTATCATAGCACAATTCACAATTGCAACGATATGGAACCAACCTAAGTGCCCGTAACTGCTGAGTGGATAAAGAAAATGTTATCTATGCACACACACACACACACACACACACACACACACCCTGGAGTACTAGTCAGCCATAAGACAGAATAAAATAATGTCTTTTGTAGCAACTTGGGTGGAACTGGAGGCCATTATTGTAAGTGAAGTAACCCAGGAACAAAAAAGCAAATACCACATGTTCTCACTTATAAGTGGGAGCTAAGAAATGGGTATGAATGTTCATACAGAGTGACTTAATGGACATTGGAGACTCAGAAGGGGAGGAAAAGGGGTGGTGTTGGATGAAACATTACCTATTGGGTAGAGTGTACACTATTCAAGTGACAGGTATATTAAAAGCCTAAACTTCTCCACTACACAATTCAGCCATGTGACAAAAATATCACTTGTACCCCCTAAATCTATTTTTTAAAAAATACAAATAATAATAATACAATCTTCACTTGTTCCCAAGTCTTTCAAAGCCCAAGTCTGTACAATGACTGACAACCACAAGTCCCCATGTGATCTGTCCACTGTAACTTCTCTGATCTTGTCTCCCATTACTTGCCCCAGCCCACTCTCTCCACCCCATCACAGCCTTCTGCTCCTCTGAGAACTTATCAGGCACACTCCTGCACTTGGACATTTGCATCAGCTGTCATCTTTCCCTGAATGCTCAAGTGAGACATCTAGGGCACAAAATTTAAACAGGTAAGGTCATATAAGTCTCAGCTCTGTATGTCTTACAAGTGATTTTAATTAGATAATATGGTTCTTATTTATGTGGTTTCCTTATTGTCTGTAATCTTTTATTAATATATAAGGACAGAGATTTTTATCTGCTTTGTTAATGCATACATTTCAAGCACCCATTACAGTGCCTATAATATACTTGGCTCTCAATAAATGTTTGTTGAATGAATAAATGAGGGTGATGTGGCCCAGAAATACCAAATGCTGCAGATAAGTCATATAACCCATAGATTTAAAAAGGATTAAAATTTGTGGGAATAAGATGACCATTATTTCTTTCTAAAAGCACAAACAAGATCATAAATCAAAGTGTAGATGGTTAACTATTGATGATGAAGAAGTAAAAGCAGTGAATATGAGGTCCACTTTCCAGAAACTATACAGCAGTGTCTTAAGGAATAAGGTGGTGAGTATTGGTTACCTTTTTTGAAGTTTGTCATAGGAAGAAAGCTGAGACATAAGAACTTAGCTGGTAGGGCAGGGGCAGATGAATGGTGGGGGTGGGCCGGTAGTCAAGGTTTGTAAGGAGGGGGAGACCCATGGCTGGTAGGCAAAGGGAGAGATGCAGGATTGAGTTGTTGAAGATGCAAGAGATAAGTAATAGTTGGCTCTGTGAGAGGGAGCATAAAAGAGAGAAGAGGAAAACAAACAAGGAGGAAGAAACAAAAAGACACGTTAACAGTTGAAGAGAAGGAATCATTTTGAAGAGATGATCATAACAGCCCCAGTGCATGATGATAGAATACTGGCTCATAACATCATAATCACATTACATATTAGTAGTTCTCACTCCTGTGGTAAAAGCCGAAAGAACTTAGTTTACAGCAAGAAGGCATTTCAACTAATTTATTGAAGACCAGTTTACCAAGGAAAGGTTCAAAGGTAATAGATAAAACCAGGTGAAAGACAAAAGATTATTCAAGTCTTAAGACAAATGCAAGATGTCCAACTAGAAAAATAAAATTGGCAATTCTTTTACTTCTCTAACGTAGAATTCCTAGCATTTTCAGCCATTTAAATATCCACTAAATATCTAAACTTGAAACTTCAGTTGGAAATTAGACGCACTACTACTCGCTGTGAATGAAGGGCTCTGATCTTAAGAAGGTTGGAAAACAGGGTGGAAAAAAAGAGAGAGAGAGAGAGGCAATTTTCATCAGAGTCTGCAGCCAGCTAGAGGGATATTCAAAATCACATTTCAGATGAAGTATGAGCATGAGCAATATATTCACCTGGTGCTCACAAATCCCAGGGAAAGTTAATTAGCCACTTGGGGATGCACTTACATTTTCTCTACTGTAGATGCACTGTGGGAAAAGGGCAAAAAGTTGGAATCACTTCTACCAGGAGTGAGATTAGTTTATACATTGGTTTCAAGCCCTGGTTTTCCACAGAAGTGAAAAATGAAACTGGAAACATATGTGCTCTGAGGCACACCTGGTTCATTCCCTGTTTTAACAAGGACATCTAGAATGGTGATCAGGTCTGCTGTTTTACAGGAGGACTCGCTCAGTCTTTCCCCAGGGGACTTATCAAAGTACTCATCGGTATTTTGCCCAAGAGGACAATGGTCCATCTTTTTTCCCAGGCTCTTAAAGAACTTGTGTGACTTCTCCTGCTTCCTATATCCCATGGAAGACCCATCAATACATTGCATCACTTCAAACCTGCTTCAACTGAGCCCATTTTCATTGTTACAGCTTCAGAAAATTCTAAAAATTGACATTCATTCCTATTGCACCAAAAACTTTTTGCAAAAATAATCATAACCCTTTAAGTAAAACAAATATGATACTTGTCCAAAGTAATCAACCTCTTTCCTAGTTTGCTCAAAATCTTTGTTAGCTTGTACAGACATTTTAATCAGGTGCAACTATTTTGTCTTTTCAAGCTCTACACAGCTGGCTCGCACATCACGCACAGTAAGCACACACCCTTTTTAGGAAATCCTATTACTAGGCAAAGTCTCAGTCCAACAGCCACAGGTGCAAGAGGCAGCGTGGCTGCCGCTCTCACGCACATTCTCTTTTATTATGGGCTATTTCAGCCAGCATGATCTATAATGAATATATTGGGTTTTGTATTTTTTTTAGAAGTTTCAGCCAGTGTCTATATGTCTTTGCCTTGGTGTTCCTGAGAGAAGGAGAGCCTCAGGGAGGGGTAGTAGAAATTGAAAAATACAAATAACAAATCAAAAATTACAATTGATTGGATAAACAATTTCCCTTAGTCTGTTTCTTAATAAGTGATCGATTTTGTGATCAATATTCATTATTTCCCAGAACATACCAAACTACTTATTGAACAAATGAATGGCTGAAACTACAATGACACAGAATCAAAAAGGTGAACCAATTTCTTTAATAACATGGGGAGAGCAGACTGTCTCATCTTACCTGGTTGTTCCACATCAATGCACTTTTTTGCATAGCCCTTTGGAAAAAGGCTGAAGTTCAGAAAAACAGGGGAGGTAATTCGTTACTCATTAAAAGAAATGGGTTATGGGAGCACATGTTTATAAGTATGAAGGCTGAGTTGCAGTTTGTGCTGGACTGTCTTTTGTCTATTCAAAATGAAGTCTCCAAGCTGCCAAATCAGGCTCTCCCTAAAGGTATTGCCCAAGTTAGTGTATTCCACGGATATCTAGAAAGTTGAGAAGCCCACAGCAGATTCACTTGCTGAAAATATTTTTTAATTGAAATTCACGAAGACAACTAACAGATATTTTGGTTGAAATAACTGAAGTCAAAACAACTACTTGTTAGTTAATGCGTCCTTTTATTTGCTTGTTCTAGGATAACTTTCAAAGCTTTTATTTGAACTCAACCTGTTCTGAAAAACTGTTAAAATCACCCAGGTTATTCTACTGTGGGGCTCCCTTCATTATCCTGAAATAGTATGATGACTTATATATTTTCAAATGCCCGTCTCCACCCTGATTTTTAGTGGTTTTCAATAGTCTTATGTGCATCCAAAGAGACTGTGCAGAAATGCAATTGTGCTGGCAGGTAGTATTAGCGCTAGCTTCAGCAAACTGATGATGCTAGCCTGTGAACAAGCTCCAGTACTTAGCAGGGGCAGTCAGCAGGCTCCAAGCCTAGTGATGCACACTCATGGGCAGGGAACCAGCTGGGATTGCTGCAGTTCCCCTGCTCCTTCCAGCCTGCAGGGAAGTACGGAACCCCAGGAGCTTGTTTCTTCTTTTTGGTCTCTCCATTCTCATCTCCCATCTCCTAGTGCTATAGTGTCTGTAACAAATGCCTAATTACCTAGCTGCACAGAAATGCTGGACTGATCAATTATGAAAGCAACAAATGATTAACTAGTTTCTTTTTCTTTTTTTAACCACATCACTTACTCAAAGTCAGTCATCCAAGGCTTATCCAAACTACTTAGGAAAATCTCATTAAATCAGGCTCCCCTAATTAGAAATTAGATAATTCTGACAGGAGCAAAGCTAAAGTTTACCTTTGTACTATCTATAAAATAATACTTTTGCAAAGCAAAGAAATAACATAAACAAGACTTAATGATTTTCTAAATCTAAAGTTCTAAGATGGAGTCAACCTTCTAAGTATCTTGACAGCAAGTTGTCAACTTTGAAGCTATCTTTATGTTGTATGTAAACCCCTACCTAAATAAAATAATCAAAGCTTTAACTGTATAACATTTTTATCTATCACTAAAGAAAGTCTCAGTAAAGACTTTACTAGGTAACATAATTGGAGCTTAGTTAAAATTAAAGCTACTTTAATATATGCATAAATGTCTTGTTTATACTGCATCATCAGGAATTCACACAAGGGAAATTTTCAAACAACTGAGATTTTTATTTTAGGCAGAAATACTTATTTTAATTAGGCAGGTATGGCACAGTGATTAAATATGGGGGCTGAGGCTGAATCTACATCTGGCTGCATCTTGGACAACTTAAAGTCTTTTTTGCTTCAGTTTCCTCATCTGTAAAATGAGAATAATAATGGTACCTCTTCATAATGTTGCTCTGAAGATTTATTGAGATAATGCATAAAAAAGCCCTTAGATCGATGTCTGTTTCATAGTAAATGCTCAATCAGTACAAATTACTATTATTTAATCCTCTTTGAAAGAACTTAGAAAATATTACCTAATCATCTACCTTGTCAGAGTACACTGAGCATGATTTAACCCATTCTTATTTATTCAAAATCACCAACATGACAATAACTGTATTATGCCTTAGGAGACCACTTTTTCTTTTATTAAATAGCATCAATGATTATACTTACCTTGGCCTCTAATAGTTCTTCATTTTCCTCTTTATATGGCTGTTCATTATCTGCTGTCAGAATGTCCCTGATGTTTCTAATAAAGTGCCTTATTTTATACTCAATGGATCAGATGAGGTTCTGTAAGGAATGCCATGCTCTCCTATGAAGTACATTATATGTATTTTATGGAAGTTGTTTTCTACACTTTCTTGTGTTCTCCTGAACTCAAGAGTCTAGTATTGATGGTTGAATTTGCTGGACATCTGAGTTCTCCATAAGTATAGCATTACCATATTTAAAACCCCTAGATATACATTTATTTAGAATTTCATAATCCAGAGTTTTCACAGAGACTGGCCATCCCTCAGTTAATAACATTTTATAAAATTCATTTCTATGAATCATGGGCTCCTTTTAATTGATACAGGGCCATGGTAGTCAGAGTGGCTTATTTGTATTCTGCAGAAGACAGTGACTTGATAATGTGCTGTTTCTCTCTACCACCCACTTTCACCTATGAGTTACATCAATCTAAAAAGCGTACAAGTTTGAAAGATCTTGGGGTAGAATTTTTCCCCAGTCTTTCATCATCTAATCTGAATTTTCTGAAATAGGACTCACATCAGAAAAATGAGATATGGGAAACTGTTAACAGCAAAGTCTCCAAGCATGGTGAGTGTTTTTCTCTAATAAGTTTTCATCCATCAGCATCAGACTTAGAGTAAATGGAGTACAGACTTTATCTTACATGGGCTACATTGAGGTATTTTTTCATCTCATGGGGTGTAACATAAGCTGATGCAGCGTTCAGGATTTACAGAATATAGATGTATTTACTTAGCAAGGGAGAACATATTTTCTCCAGAGAAGAACAGATAGATGTCAAAAGATACATATGTTCTAAAATATCTTATTACAAAATGCCCATCTTCTTCCTCTCAATGTCAAATATAAAGGAACCATGATCTAATTATATTATTCCATGGTGATCATTTGTGATGGTGAATGCCATAAAGATGTCAACCACTGGTACTGATTTCCTATGTCTGGTGGTAGCATTTCAGCAGGGAATGATGTGAAAGAAAACAGGAAAAAATGGGGGAAAGAGTGATGGCACCACCGGCCCCAAAATTACAATAATACAGGGAGTAAAATGGAATCCCTCCTCCTTCTGCTGCCGTGCTCAAAATGGAATAAAAGGAAGAAAGCTACCAATCCCAAGCATTATAGCTACTTAAAAAGACTTATAAAATCTTTGAAAATATTGATTTTGCCACTAACCTGGTGTAGAACATTACTGTAATGCATTTAAATTAAACAATCACCTCAATCTCCCCCACTGGAAAATGGAATAGCCCAGAAAATCTACTTGTGAGGTCAGAATGGATGTCAGGCTACATTCATAATCCAGGGATGGCAGCCAACCATCCATGGGATGATATCATCCTTTGGGTCCCACCCACATGTGCTTTGATCTCTGCCATAGCTAGGGTCTATGTCCTGGCTGTGGGTTGAAGATTGGCCACAACTTGGCCAACCCCTCTCCTTCTGGTAGGCCCAAAATGCACCTGCTCTCTGAGCTGGAAGGAGAGGACAGTAACAGTGGCTGCATTGCCCTGCACTGCAGTTCTGATTCTTGCAAAAGGAGGAAGATATAACCTAACTGTTGTAAAACCTCAGAATGTGTGTGTTTATTCTCCTAGCTTCCCAGATGTGTATATTATCTTCTTCATCTCTTCTTGAATTACAATAATTGTTCACCACTACCTCCAAGGGCCAAGACTATTTACTTTGCTCATGTTTTTATCCTTTCAAAATCTGTTTTCAAAAAAGTTGAATTAAGTCATTCTGAATGCCATAATTAGTTCAAGTACCTCCATCACTCAAGGAGATTCACAATATAACAGGGATCAATCCTTTAAAGACACTTTTTAATCTGTGGTGCATACGATGATATACTTGGGTAAAAAAAGAAAAATATTAGTTCCTCTACTCATGTGCATTTTTATGTACAAAAATTAAAAGGTTTGCCAATATTTAATACAGATCAATTCAGGTACCATCACTCAGTCTGCCTTCAAGTGGTCATATGTCATATAAGTTACACGAAGTGATCCCAGAAAAGAACAGGGAGCCCACAATGTGAAGGGTTGACATAATGCCTTAAGGTCCTCAGATCGCATATAGTTTATTTGGATATTGCACTGTTTGCTTAGCCTTACTTAAGTAGATTTGTGTTATGTTATCAAGTTATAACTAAACTAAACCTCACAAAATGGGTAAGAAAATTTAAAAACATGTGCCAAAAAACTCTTCATTGGCATCATTCATAAACAATGAAGTTGAAATTAAAGTGTCAAAGTCCTTCAGGATAAATAACTACGACAACCACAAAACCATTTACATATAGTACAATATTTAAAATTCTTGGTAATGACATATAGAAGGCCCATGAAAATCTTCTGTACCACAGAAGTTAGCTGGTCATCTCATGAACAAGAACTGGAAAATATCTTGTGACACAAATATAAGTTTGCATTTTTCTTTTTGCAAAAGGATAAGCAGAATTTGACGTAGCCATGATACTTTTCTTCCATTATACCTACATAATTTGATAAGGTATTCTTTTTAAGTATAATAGCCATTAAAACAAAAGTTTAAAATAAGCTGAATTTAGAACTAGAAAACATATCATGAAGTATTAAACCAAGATGATAAAATATTAATAGTTTGAATTATAACTAATCACAGTCATAATGATAATAATTTTTGTGAAAGCAAAGGTTTTCTACCATTGCTGAATAAAATATTTTACTTCAGTTTTGTCTCCTACAGTTAAAATGGTTGCCTATGTTCTATTAGGTATTAAAATATCTATGCAATAGTACATATGTAATGTATAAATCAATAAATATGTGTATTTTGAGATTGCTGACAATATGATCTTATACCTAGAAAACCTAAAAACTCTGCCAAAAGCCTCCTAGATTTGATAAATGAATTCAGTGAAGTTTCAGGATACAAAATCAATGTACAAAATCACTAGCATTTCTATACACCAATAACAACCAAGCTGAAAACTAAATCAAGAAGTTAATCCAATTTACAGCAGCTATAAAAAAAGAACAAAAAAACCTAGAAATACATTTAACCAAGGAGATGAAATATCTCTACAAGGAAAATTGTGAAACATTGATAAACGAAATTGTAGATGACACAAACAAGTGGGAAAACATCCCACACTCATGAATTGGAAGAATCAGTGTTGTTAAAATGACCATACTGCCCAAAGCGATCTACAGATTCAATGAAATTACTATCAAAATATCAACATCATTTTTCACAGAATTAAAAAAAAATCCTAAAATTCATATGGAACCAAAAAAAAAAAAAAAAAAAAAAAAAAAAGCCCAAATAGCCAAAGCAATCCTAAGCAAAAGAAACAAAGCTGAAAACATCATGTGCATCATGTGGCCTGACTTCAAATTATACTACAAAGCTATAGTAACAAAAACACCATGGTACTATTGTAAAAATAGACACACAGATCAATGGAACAGAATGGAGAACCCAGAAATAAAGCCACATACCTACAGCCAATTGATCTTCAATAAAGTTGAGAAAAACACACACAGAATTTACAAGGAACTCAAACAACTCAAAACAAACCACAAATAATGCCATGAAAAAGTGGGCAAAGGACATGAACAGACATTTTTTAAAAGAAGACATACAACTGGCCAACGAGCATGTGAAAAAATGCTTACCACTAATCATCAGAGAAATGTAAATTAAAATCACAATGACATACTATCTTCTACCAGTCAGAATGGTTATTATTAATATTAAAAACTCTAAAAATAATAGATGTTGGCAAGGATGTGAAGAAATGGGAATGCTTATACACTGTTGGTGGGACTGTAAATTATTAATAGTGCATCCTCTATAAAAAAAATGTAGAGATTTCTCAAAGAACTAAAAATAGGACTATCATTGGATGTAGCAATTCCATTACTGGGCATCTACCTAAAGGAAAAGAAATCATTAAATCAAAAAGATACCTGCACCCATATGTTTATCACAGCACTATTCACAACAGAAAAAATATAAAATCAACCAAGTGTCCATCACCGATGATTAGATAAAGAAAATACGGTGTATACACACACCCACAGCACACACACACACCATGGAATATTAGCCATAAAAAAGAATAAAATCACGTCTTTCATGGCAACATGGATGGAAACGGAAGCCATTAATCTCAAGTGAAATAATTCAAAAACAGAAAGTCAAATATTGCACGTTCTCACTTATAAGTGTGAGCTAAATAATGTGTACACATAGACATAGAGAATGGAATAGCAGACATTGGAGACTCAGAAGGGTGAGACGGTGAGAGGGTGGGATGGTGGGAGGGGGATGTGGGATGAAAAATTACTTAGTGGGTACAATGTATTCTATTTGGGTGACAGTTACCCTAAAAGTCCAGACTTTACCACTACCCAAGATATCCATGTAACAAAACTGTACTTTTACCCCCTAAATATATAAAAATAAAGTTTTCTATAAAAGCAATTGTTTCACTTCAAAAAAAAAGTTTATGAATATGAGACATAATTTTAGAACACCAAATAACTATTTCTAGGAGGTTCATTCCCTTTTATTCCTTTCTTCTACTTCTTTAAATAACATTCCTCAGGTGGCATTTCAGATTTTAATAAATTAATGAAAAGCATGGGCACAGGACGTTCTTTCCTTTCACCTCTGAAAGTAGCTCAGAATCCACCTATGTTTGAAGCAATCATGTCCTACCAGAGCCGAACCAGCTAAGTGTGGTGGAGTTAGCAGGCGTAAGTAAACATCTGTGCACAACTGGGTTACCCTCAAGTGGGAAAACATGACATTTTTATTTATTCATTTCTTCAAAAAACCTTTCTTGAGTTCCTACAGGCGCTTTCCCAGGTGCTGGGGAAACAGAGTTGCTTTAAACTCATTCATTCCTGAAAGAAGGTGACCCAACTTATTTCCCTTTAGCCCATGGAGGACCCACAAGAACTGCAATTTAGAAATAAGGAGGCCAGATAGCCACTTTGTGAAACAGTTACACAAATAATTGCGTTTGTCATGTGCCTTTAAATTGCAGGGAGCAGAAGTGCACCTGTGATTTTAAAATATTCCTAACAGTGTCCTCTGGATATGCTCCACCTTCAGCTACAAACATTCTGCCGGCAACTGCTATTCCAGTCACTCTATTCCTTCCTCAGCCCTTCTGTTCCTCTGCCCACACTTTTCACGGAACTACCAGAAGCCACCAGGCAGGCAGCTGCCACAGAGCACCAAGCAAGGATGATGGTTTTTAACTTCCTGGGGTACATTTTCCCAATGCCAGAAAACACAGAATCAAAGAAAATTAGCCATTCTGACAGTTGCACTGTGCAGATGAGGGCAAATTTGATTCTGCCCCAAGGTTACAGAAAAGGGCAAGTGTTTCAAGATCTGTTTTGTGTACTTGTGGTTCAGAAGAATGTTCCCTGAAAATGTGCTTGCAAAATTACTCAGATCTTTTATACAGTATTGAGAAAGTATCCAGGATCTGTGAAACAGGCTTGTGTTGTACAATATACTCCCCGAGGAGACGAGCTCTATGATTTCCTTTTTTTTCCTCTAGGCTCCTTCTTTCCAGCTTCCACAGAAATTCTCATACCAGAACCTAATTAAAACCAATACAAAATAATAAGGTACATTGTTTAAGGATAAATATGCATGTAGAGAAAGTACAAAGAAATGCACCAACCAAATTCATTATCACAGTTATGACAGAGCAAAGCCATCAGAGAAAGTTATCCTCTTTTGGTAGGTAAGACTTGTATCTTAAGTTGGGCAGGTAGGTAGTATATGACTGTCACAAGTCTTTATATTAATACCTTTAGAAGGTATTAAATGTAGTTTATAACTCTAAGGTTATAATCCTTTTTAACCCTAAGGACTTCAATTCCCTATAGCACTGAACTTCTGTGTCATGACCTTCTCATTACCAAAACACTCAAAATGAAGAATGTGAGCCCTGGAATCAGATAAATCTAAATTCAGAACCAGCACCGTAACTTACTAGCTGAGCAACCTTAGGCAATTCCTTAACCACTCAAAGCACTAGTTTTATTCATCTGAAAAATATACAGAAATGATGGTATTTACTTCAAAGATGGTTGGGAGAAATAAATTAGGTGATGTGTGCAAAAACAGAGTACCATGCCTAGCACATGGGAAGTACCCAATAAATGTTAGCTATCATCAGTAATGATTTTATGCTTTCTCAATGACCTGCCTAACAGTCCTTCAAATTTAGACTGTGTTCACTGAGGATTCCTTTTCATCTTTCCTTTCTGAAGCAGCAGGCAAAGTATAGAGTCCCAAGAGATGTGAGTATTCATCAAAGAAAGCCATCCTTTTGAACCCAATTCCACATTCCCCAATGTTTTAATATAAACATCTTCTGTTTCAGGAAATAATTAGTTTTGGTCCTCCTAGCTTCAGAAATTAGGAATGAATTGGTTCTGGTGTCAATACACCAAAAAGAGATTTCTTTTCCACTACTAGAAAAAGATCTAATGTAGGAATATCCCCACTATGAGTTAGGTACAATGAACATATACGCAACATGTATGATTTTCCCACAATTCTAGACCTGAATGTTATGATAATCGTAGGTACACATACATGGTGACTGCAACCAGGTGCTCAGTATTAGTGTCTTTAGCTGTCATAAACCAAGACACTTTTGTAGCACAAAAGGCAACCTCATAGAGTCCCACCTCAAGACAAAAATCGACCAGCATTTACCAATACTGCCTGGCAGCATAAAATATCATCAGATATCCTTCCAGTGAAGGGTCTCCTGTGGAATAATGCAACCCCAACATAAAATGGGATGCATTCAGTCCTTCCTTGCCATCTCTCCAGACATGCTGGCTCTTCTCCATGGATCAAGGATGGCTTTGTGTGAGACCAAAGAGGTAATTTCAGCAGCATCATCAGTTGCTTGGCCAGTTGTTATCGGCATTGCTCAGGGAGCCACGAGGGTGGGAGATGATCCAGGGGAGGTTTCAAAGCCTTTGCTAGTAACATAAAGACCACAGCTGCTGCCTGACCAGTGGCCATGGCCAATAAGCACAGCCAAGACACATTCTATTTTCACTTGATTTTATTCACTCCCCCATTGGTGGTAAATCTACTCATATTAACTGTAGAAGGTTCACTTTCCATACATTTATCTTCAAAATTTGTGTAAATGCTACCTTTTCCTTTGGAGTTGCTTCATGCAGGAACCATAAGCAGTTGTGTCCTTGGGTCCCAAGATCTAGTTGATAAATGGAGAAGGGAACTCCTTCTGTCTTTTCAGTTGATTATCCCTGATCCTTAAGATAAACTGACTCAATTATTATCATTGACTTTCAGCTCTTAGCCACAACCCACACAAGTCAATCTCAGACTCTGTATTGTGATCAGGTTCGCCTACTTACTGGCACTTTACCTATCGAGGATTTGGTTCTAGAGAGATTTTTGTTACCAAAAGTCCAAGTTGCTATTTTAGATCACTATTTCCTATTTGGCCAATAGTGTGAATTCCCTGTCTGAATAAATCTGGTGTATCTCCCATATTTTTTAGAAGATGTATACCTAGATAATTAGCTCTAATTTATCACCTTGTCCTCCCAGACATATTAAGATGCACCTCTGTCAGTCAGCCCAGAGACCTTCTCTGCTGCAACCATGCTGGTGAATAACAAGGGGGAGCCAGCGCCTCACAGCCGGAGCCTGGCCTCCATCCTGTGCCTCAACTCCCCACTCCCGCCCAGTTCCCTCTTTACAAGCCTTGTCTCAGAACCCATAGTACTTAGACATCAATAGGAGTGAGCTCCATGTTCCGAAGTCATCATTACTCGTAACTAGTTTGTATTAAGCACAATGTCCTGACAGTCAGGGTGTCTTTTAATTATATAAAGACTGAGATCTTAGTCTCAAGGAACTTACACTTTTAAAAAAACTAAAACAGTTTAGATGCAAAGATACTGATTTCAAAAACATGAAACATAATTTAAGTATTAAAACAAAACATATAGTTCTATCTTCAAACATGTCTTTAGGTTTGTTTTAACATACAATTCCCACTGCTTTTCTGAGTTTGCCTCAAAATAGCTCTGTTTTCTCTGAAGTCTCTGCCTAAGGAAAGACCAGGGTTGGTCTGAGTCCTTGAACTTTTCTGATTCAAACTTGAGCAGGCTGGCATTGTGCATACCATGCATAGGAAGTTATAAGTGTGATAATTCCTTGAAAACTGAATATAAAAAGAAAGTATGTGCATGAGCCTAGTATAAAGGCTAGCAAAAGATAATAAATAATACGCACTCAATACATCTCAAAAAAAATTCAAGTTATTTTGTCAGAAATTATGGTTATTTTTTTCTATGTGACTATATAAGAGGGAATGAGTCTTTTCCATGCACTAACTATAGGACCTCTAGCTCTAGAAAGAATTTGGAAAATAGAGTCAGGGACACTTACATATGTATTTCAAGATGAAAATATAAAAAGTATAGGCAAATCCCACAACAGCCCGTAACTGGGAAACCTGTTATCAAAAATTTTCTTCTAAATTTCTGTAGCATTAAGATATCTGTTCTATGGGGTAAAAAAAAAATCATTAAAATCACCTTAAAAATAAAAGTTTCATAAGAGAAAAAAGTAATTAAGAAATATGGTTATTCACTCAATTCTCCTCTCACAGCCATCTTGTTTCCTACCCCAGTATATAAAGTTAGTAATTCTAAATCAGTGAAGATGGAATGAGGAAACTCCTTACTAATGAAACACTTTAAATGAGTTTCCTAAATACTTTTAACTAGCATTTAATTTATTTTTAATCAGCTGCTTATCATTTGTTAAATAAATTCCAGAGGCCCCAGGATTCCACAGCCCTTAGATAGGCTAATCTCCCATTGGGAAGCAACACATATTAAATAGTTGCTAAACCTTGGTAAATACACTTTTAATAATTAATTCTAGAAGTATTTAACTTGCAGTAATATACCGGATATTTCAGCAATATTGTAATCCATGGGATATTGCCGAGGGATTTCTCAGATTAACACGTTTGGGTCCCTAAGTCCCATCTGTATACCTCTATCTGAATTAACAGCAGGTGATTCAACACATGGCTACCAGCTCTGTGTGTCTGAGTGACCAATGATTTTATTACCGTATCAGTGAGATCAAATCAGTGAAATGCATCAGCTAAGGAAATGCTTAGTAAGGGATGAGACAGACGATGGCTTACAAGTCAACCCGGGTTTTCAAAAATGATAACTACTGAAAAGAAAAATTACTTTTCCTGTTGAGATGTGTAAATATTATGTAGATATTCTAACTCAATCTCTATGATGGATGGTGTTCAATTTTAAACATATTTCAGTAATGCCTTAATTTAATAGAATGGAAGATACACAAGATGTTGAAGGATCAAGGTGAGAATAAATTTTCTTGCACAGATGGTTTAGTCTTGTTCTAAAACTCCATGAGATTCTTGTACTTTCTGCTCCATGAAAAAAAAAAAGGAGGGGCTGAGGGGGGATTGCTTTCTTTCCTTCTTTAAAAAGATGCTGTGAATAACCACTTGGTTACATTCTGTATAGCCAGTCCAGTTCCTATTAGCCTTCTCTAATATAATTATAGTTCCTGCCCCTACCGATTTGGAGTAAATTGCAACTCACACGCTGTATGTTAAAAATGAAGTCAGCAGTGACCTTTGTCTTGCACACAACAGTTCGCTTCCCCACCCAGACCGACAGGAGACCGCAGACTGACCAGCAGATGGTGCTACAGAGCAGGCAGCAACCCGGGGCCTAACTCGCCCTGGAGCTCAAGGACTGCATCAAAGACTTTCCCAAAGGATCCTTAGTTTTCTCACTAGTCGGTTATCTCATCGGGTAAGGAACTCTCCATTCCCTGTCTTTTCTCTGCTCCACTCCCAGTTTCATAAATGTGTTCCGTGCACTCTTAAAAATAGCATGGCCTGTCTCCAGCGCGGCTCTTCAGCCTGTTCCTTCAGGGCATCACGAAATACCTGCGTAAACGTAAACGGTGCAGACAGCCCTTTCACTCAAAAAGAAGTACCCCTTTCCTGCACCCGCGAACTCGAAAGCTAGCGCCACGATGATGCTGTTTTAGTAGTGATAAAAATCAAACATTTTCTGGAGCCATTATACTCTAAAATGTTAATGCAGTTTACGTTTTAAAATGTGATCGATAGATGGGGTGGGGGAAAGTGCCCATAAATTACTAACGGCAAAAAACATTCTATTAGCACACAGTGGATTTTGCAATATTTGTTGGTCTGCGTTTTACTGGGGGGAAAATTTTTAATTTGCTGATAGCTTGAGTTTTGTTTTGTTTTTGTTGTTTTTCTTAATACCTTTGTCTTTCTCTGTTCGAGAGGGATGTTTTTAACATGACTCATTTAGGAAATGTAATTCTAATGTAGTATAGCTATAGGTTTCAATTAACGTTCTACCTTTCTGACAGCCTTTACATTACATGTTTTATGAAATCATTAACTATTGTCATGTTTCTATTATGATACTATTAGGAAATAAAGAGACTTATGTAAATGGAGATGTAAAAGAAATGTATGACAGTTACTCGGAGCAACATCTGTGCACTATCATACATGCTCACACTAATTTTCTAAAGATTGTTCCATTCATTATAGAGCATTGTTAGTTGCAGTGGCACAACCCTTATTTCCATGCATTTAGGGAATGAGGCAGAGTGGGTAAATGAGAGCCTAATCAATACCACTTTTCATTTTGCATCTAATGTGCTGCCTTTCCCTTTCTTTTCCTCATGCACAAATCCAAAAAAGATCCTGACGTTACAGTCATAAAATGTAATTCTTCTGCAGAAACACAGACAATAATGCTTTCTGTATTCAGGCGTATTGCATATTCTAATGGCATTTGGCTAAATTGAGTATGGATTTAACATCAAAGGCTTCATGAATTTTTCAAATGAGATATTAAAGTCAATATTTCAAGTGAAAGATATTTCAATTTAGTTGCATACACAACAATAAAAAACTTCTACAAGGTAGAGGTACTAGTGGCTGTAGCAGTATTAGTTCATTCAAGAAATTATTAGTTTATAAGAAAATCAAACACAAGGTTGTGATATGGCAAAGACTCTGAATAAATTAGACTAACCGATATGCACCAGTGTACTTTATCTCTTGCAGGCTGAAACAGTACACTTGCCACTGGCATGTTCAGGGCTCCTGGCTGATTTTTTCTAAACTCTGTTGATTAGCATGAAGATTTGCATTGCCATTTCGTAAATCTCCTTATTTTCATTTGTACAAGTGGAAGGCTTAGGATATGTGAAAAAAAGAGCTGTTTTTCACCTTGCACTTAAGTGGATGTTACTTCAAGGTGTCAATACCTAAAGTGGGTCTCCACAATGATGCTAAATGTTGCCTTTCAGGCAGGTTAGAGGATGCTCGGTTTCAGTATGTGTGAAGGTGCTGCAGCCTGCTGACAGCCGTCCACAGCACGGCAGATGGCTGTTACTCTCAAACAATACATGCAAGCTCAGATTTCTGGAGCACCTTTCCACTAAAGAATTCAAAGCTGATCCACACACATTGTCTCATCCATCTAACCAAATTCCCAATGAGAAAAGGAATAGCAGAGTGTTGTCATCCCCATTTCACAGATGGACAAATGGAAGGCACAAAACACGAAAATGAATTGCTTTTTTGCTGGCCTGTGGCTCTTTGAGGAACGGTCAGCAGTAAAACTGGAACTAGAACCACATCTCTGGTTTCCAGACCAAAGTCTTCAACACGGCTGTTAGGCCTCCTCGGCAGCCACAATGACAACAGGTTGGTACACTTTGGTTTGTGTTATCTTTTTGGTTTTGCTCCATAGATGCATAGAAAGTCATTAGCCTGAATTTTCTGCATTACAGGCCCCATTTTACCTCTTTATTTTGACTGCTAAAACACAGCAGTGCCTTTTATCCACTAATTTCAAGGCTTCATCAGTTTAATCATGGATTAACTCTCAACCACAGACAGACATTCTATTATTCACAGACACTTTAGATAATAAAGAGTAAACTCGCACATCCACCAACTAGAAGAAATGACCACTTCTGGACAATGACATGTCGTGCACTCAGCTGACCTGTATGCAAAAATCCTTTCCTATAGTTCATAGCTAAGCTAGACGCTGAACAATGCAAATGCACTCGGCTCTGCTTCGTGCCTGTTAACCCGTCTGCTACCAGCACGTTATTTAAACCAGTGTCATTGTCAGAATCCTTCACTTTACTGAGGCTCTTAAAAGAGGTGGCATTTTAAAGGCCCAACAACCCTGAAATACATGAGGATTTTATGCAATCTGAAGGACAATTGCCCATCTTTAAAACAGGAGAAACCCTAACTTCATAAATACTCTGTAATGAGGAAGATGCACACACACCACAAATGCTTTTTCTTTAACAAGAAAAAAATATTAGATCCATTATTTCTTGCTATTTCAAAGAATGTGAAGTCCCCTGGGAGGGTGTTTTCCATTGGCCCACCACACATGTACCCACAAAATACTCACTTCATCTGGTTAAGTTAATGCAGACTCACATGACGGCATTTATTTTGCAATTGCGTAGCAAGAAGCTGTTTTTCAACATATCCATATCCACCCCCAACAACAACAACAAGCCTCCAGAACTGAAGATTGTTTCTTTGCTTCATTAAATCTAAATGATCAGACCTATTTCGGTCTCAATTCTCAAACTTCCCTCCCTCCTTTTATTCCTCTTTCTTTTTAAGGGACCTTGTTATGAGGAGGAAAAACAAAATGGAATAAAGCTACAATTCAATGCTCATTTTAAGATTTTCAGTTGTAACAGTGCTCCTGGGCATGACTATTACATATTGGCTTCTTTGGAAAACTGTTGATCTTTTGATGTTTATCATTTCTTTATTTAAAATGTGAAAGGGAGCTTTGTGGGGAACAAGACTTTGTCTCTAACTAAGGCCTATGTTAAAACTCAGACCAGGCCAAGACTGGAAATGGAGCTTGTGGACTCAAACTATTCCCTCATTGGCCCCTGCCCACATCATAAAACCAGTAAGCTATTTGGCACAGAAGAGAAGAGATGGGAAAGCGTGAGAACTAAAAGCTGGCCGACCACGTACCTAAGAGCCATGAATATAAACACAGAAGGAAGGGTTAGCTAAGCTCCAGAAGGTGGCAAGGGGAACATCAGAGGTTTATGTGATATTCAGTGTTCATATTCCTAAAAGAAAGTGCACATTTTAAAATTTTCACTGCACATCTGTGCATTGCTACATTTTTTAAGGGCCTGCTAGGACTGGAATTACAGGAGATTTGAAGCTCACAACCAAGTAGCTCTGGCAAAGCTGCATAGGGGAGGAAGGCTACTGAAAATCATGGCGGAAAGGTAGGGCCTCTGCCAAACAGGGACAGTAAAAAAAGGTTCTAGCCGAGGAAACTGTCAGCTTTATATATGGGAACTTGAAATGGAAAAATTGGTAGTGCCATTGAACCTGAACAGCAGCTGTGAAATCAGAATTTACTCCCTAATCTGAATTAACTAATCAAAACCAGGTCACTCCTCCTCCTTCCCTCCACTACCCACTGCATCGCCCCTGGGTTATCTTTCATGACCAATCACATTCTGCAGCAAAATAAATAAAGAGCAACAAAAACAGAAATACTAAAGGTCAATGTGTCCCCGCAAGACCCAACACACTTGAGATTTATCAATGGAGCAAAGAACATAGGTTTTCCACTTTTCATCCTTTCATCTTTGTGGTGCATAGACTTAGTAAAAAAGAGAAAGGTTGTACCCTCATCATCACCAATGTACTCAAATAGAAACCAAGAATGGTTTTTAAATGATGACTTCTGAGAGATAAGCTCCAAAGAAGGCTAAAAGGTAAGAACTGCGTGAAGCAAAACCACCACTGCGCTAGTAATTTTTTAAAATTCAGATTCGCAGCTAATTTCATACACAAGCACTTTTTGATCAAGCATAAGCATTTAATAAAATTGTACCAGTAAATTATCCAAAGCAATACAGTAAGGGGTGTACACTAGCCAAAGCACGATCGGAAGCTCTTATTAACTCGTGATTATCTTCACTGATCCACATTACCATTCAGTTGCAGATGTTACTGACATTAAGATGTATGATGCAGAGGCTGGAGAAAGAGCCCATTTAAGACAGGTGAATACTTAATAGTAATTCAACATACGCAGCGCAAAATGTCTTTCACAGGAGTTCAAGGATTTTCCCTTTTTTCTCTTTGCAATTTTATATGAATGTTTATAAATAAAATGAGAAATGAAACTCCATTTGGTAGCCATTTGACTTGCTCAAGTTTAATGGCCATTTAAAACTTTGCAATTTATCATTTTAGGCTTCTTTCTCATCTGGCTTTATTTTAGGTATTTATTTATTTATATCTTCATCTCCTCTGAATCCTTATGGAAGATCCACATTTTAAGTATGCAGTTAAAATTTATCTGACATGGAGCAGTTGTTTATCTTTCAGTTTTAGTAACAACCATAGCTGATTCTGTAATAGTGAACTGACCGCCCACTGAATGTAGAACAGACCCCTTTGAGCCGAGGAACCTACCTTTTTGTTCTCCAGCTGCCCAGCAGTCCACAAGGACTGGCTGCCTTCCGCCCCACTGCACCTCTGCCCCTCACGACACAGTGATCTAGTCTACATGTTTCTTAAATGGAGCAAAACAGTCAACAGCATATTAGGGACACTTTTCTCAAGCTGATTTTTTAGAAAGAGAATCTAGACATTTTTAGAAGTAAAGAGCTTAAAAGTAAAGGGATTCATGGAAAAGCACATCAACACAACTGGAAAATTTCGAATGTGACTCAGACATCAAGCCAGTCTCCCTCTCGCCCTCTTTCAAATACAAATGCAAGTGGTGAGAAAGTCACAGGAATTGCTAGTAGTACTGTGCCTGTTGTCTAAGTTCATATTTGAGAAAAATGCTAAATTTCTCCTAGAGGTGCTAAACATAAAGATGTGATTTTTTTCTGCATCTAATTTCTCACACATACCTCGGATAGCAACATCAATAAAAAAAACACTGAATTGTATTTATAGACCCCAAGTTAAGAATTTCTATATTAACATGTTTCTACTTTATAATATTATTTGCCAATTACTTGAAAAAGTAAAGTAAGTTAAATGGTCTTACTACAATTTCAAGTAAACAAAACCTTAACACCTGAAAGAGAGAAAAGGGGAGAGAGAAATTAACTATGATATGCAAACACAAAGAACACTTATAAATATGGAAACTAATTTAATCATATCTGGAAATGAAATAATTAAATTATGTAGTTGACAAGTCATTTTTCATTGATCTTTAGGGTCTAGTTTAAGTCCAAAGAAGCTAATATTATTTTTTGTCATGATTAAAATTTTACAAAATGTTTAAAAAAAAAAACAAATACAAATGCCAATTGTTTACTAATTGTAGATACAGGTTATACTCAGCATGAACTCTTAAGTAGTTAAAAAAAAATTGTTACAGCAACAAAGATTTCCTTAGCACCTCTATCCTCTGAAGGAGCTCGGGAAATTTCACCCCAAAATATGACTTCTTGGTATAAAGAATATTTTGAATTAAAGGCCCTTAGAGATCAACAAGCCTTGGAAGGGGCTTTCCCTCTCTCTGCATAAACCAGAAAGATCCATAAAAAAAGAACATATCAACTTCCCTTGCCTTCCCTACTAGCTCACTATATTGCTGGAAAGATCAAGAATGCAACCAGATCTGGCCCAAATCATTTTAAATATAATACCTGTCTCTCAGGTTAATTTAATTTGCAAAGAGAATCATTTACAAGTTAATCTATCAATTCATCTCCCCAGCAACCATTTATTGCCCCTAAACAGAATTACCTATATTCCTTATCTCCACTGCCCTACCTTGCTCCTCTAAAAGGAGGGTATAAAAAATTCTGGACTCCATTGACATATTGGGTAATCACTTTGTGATTCTCCCTTTGGGTGCATGGTAAATAAAGCTCTTTATCTAATTGATCTGCCCTAATGGTGATTTGTTTCCCCTCACCCCCACACCTCCTTTCTATACAGTTCTGATTTTTAAATGTACAACTGTCCCAGACAAACCTGTGCCACACTGCAGTTGGTCAGAGCCGCTCCCTTCAAAATTCAGCCTAAATAACGTTCCCCCCAAATCCAACTTCTCTATGCTTCCTATTTCCTTTGATTCTCCTCTGTCCTATATTTCACCCCATCCCCCAATCTTTCTCTCTGAAGGATTGACTGAAAGTAAACTATTAGTGGCCAGTGATGGCAGAATATATGCCATCTCTCGGCTGCTATTTCTTTTCCAACAATTGCCATTACCCAAAGGAATAGGTCATGGGAGACTCTACGCATGCAACAGGGCCAGTGGGAAGTATATTTTGTCTGAGGAAGTTCTTTTCCAATCACACAGCATAAACATCTACTTATTCTGCATAAGCATAGCTCTGATCCTGTAAACATACACATATGTGCATTCATAGTTTTCTTTCCCATATTTGGAAATATATGTGTGTTGCTAGTTATTGTTGTATATAAACAGAGATTTTACTGTTTTAGGGAAATCTATATTATAAAATATCTAGCACATTCAAACACCAAGTTTCCAATATTCTCCCTTATTCTATTAGATGAGATAGAGGTAAAGAGTGACTTCTTTCTGGGTCAAGGAAAATGAGTCCCGGGGGTCTGAGTTGACTTGAACCAACAATTTTCAGACTGTGCTCAGAGAAGCTGTAAGTTTCCTTTGAAGTTTCCAAGGAGAGGAAACTTGGGGAAGACAAGACTGGGAGCTTGAGTTTGAGGGAGGTTCTGTCCTTCTGACCTCCTTCCTTTGCCAAAGCAACTCTACTTTTACTGATTTTATATAAAAGAAGTCTGTGAAAAATTTTGCCTAAGGACAGGTTTTCTCTGCTTAAAAACAAAGTATTGGATTCTTTCTAGAAAGAATGGTGCTGGAGAGATGAAGACTATCTCTACAGGCCAAAGGGACAATCTGAAAGTTGGAATCTTCAGCAAATTTCTCTATCCTGGCAATGACTCTGTTGAAGACTTTTTGAATACTAGGCCCAGTCTCTTCCTAGGCTTCTTAGAAGTGTACCTAGAGGTTGTACAGCAAAGGCTTTCAGCAAGATTCATCCTTAGAACGTGTCCTGAGAATACAAATTAATAATAATAACTTATGTTTCTTTTACTACCAAAAGGACAGAATTCCTAGTAGATAACATTTAATTTGTCCACTTAGTAGACAGGGAGTTTTTGGGTTTTTGTTTGTTTGTTTGTTTTTTTAAATAATTCAATGAGCTGGAATGTAAGCTAAGAAGCAAACTTGCAAATTTATCACCAGGGGATGGTCTTTAGCACAAATCAAATTGTTGAATTTTGAGCTGCCAAGTATTAACTCTATGCATAATTGCCCCCACCAGCAGGGTTAGACACGCACTTTACCTTTCTGCAAGGGGAGAACATAACATACCTTATACCTTTCCTACTGGACATCCTACTTGCTAGATGATAATAAAGTTGGGATCGAGTGACCCTGTTTGGGGTCACCGTTTACCACCGTAAACTTGCGGTAAGTACTTTCTCAGTGCAAGTGTTATCTCATGTGGTTCATCATCACTTCAATGTACATTTTGCTTTCCTCTCTGGGGACTTGTTAATCTAATTATTAATACTTCAGACTCTGAGAGTGGGGTGAAAGAGACAATGAAAACATAAAACAACAATAATGAGAATAAAATAACAATAAATTTACTCCCACTTTCAGATTCTGCAAAATTTCCATTTTTCAAAAGATTTCACACTTCCTACATCTCTGTATAACATATGGTATGTTCTAGTGGAAGTTAATTAAAGTTCATGTTTGACTGTTGAGTCATCCTTATTTCAGAGCACAGTGACAGGAAAAGGTGCTCACACAAGCTTAGAGCTATCAGTGGTGCCAGTTAGTCCTTTGGTTAAACTCATATGCAATCAATTAAACTCCAAATTTGAACTTGCATCAGAAATATAGAAAGAGAAAGCTGTCGGTGGGTCACCAAACAGTGCATGTTTCATGAAATACTTTCTTTGGTTGCATATTTGAGAAAAATTGTTATTTCCTTCTCTAGCAAAAGAAGACAAGGCTCTGGTAGAACATTAAGGACAGCATTTCCCTAGTGAAGGTGGTTATGTGGTACAGGAGAGGCTCTTTGTCACCAGGTTGCTGTATCACCACCAAAAAAATGCTCTTGTAGAATAGTGTGCTGCTTAAAATACAGTAATTACTGTTACAGTGTGTGCACAGCAATGTAAGAGCCGCATCTAGAGCTATACGTGGTACCGAGAGTTGAGAAACAGCTGTAATTTTGGCTTTAAATATGTTTATGAGCATTCTGAATGGTTTAAGCTTGCTGTGCAGCATATGATTTTAATTTTCTTTATGGATATAGGGGGGCAATGAAATGCTGACTTTTGATATAATAATCTTTCAGGTTTAGGGGAAACTATAGGAGGCCAGTCAGTCCTCAAGCCTGCCCTCTTAAATCTCTACTTATAAACTTCTCAGTGGTGGATGTAAGTTAAAAAAAAAAAATTATACCTCACATTATTATATACTATGTCTTATATCTCTGATTTGAATGAACCCTTTCAGGTGACTACTTGGGCTTTTGAAATCAGAGGAAACCTGTAAAATGGAGTCACATATCTTATTTACAAAATAATAATTCCTTTTTTAGGAACAGAAAAAAACAGAGTATTCCAAAGGAAAATTCAATTTCATTATTTACCATACACAAAACTCAAGGAATAGTCATCTTTATATTGAAACTCTTATGTAAACATACTTCAAAGCAAGTGCTAAATTGGTCATTTTTTAGGAATTGCTAAAGCAGATTTGCTTACAATAAAAAAAGAAAAACTTTCAAATTGCCTCTGGTTATTGTAAGTTAATTGTGCCTACTTTGGTTTGCTTGTTTTAGAAAAACACATCCCAGACAAGTTAGTGGTTGAAAGATTATTGATAGAGAAGAAATGGGTCTTACAAAAAAGTCACACTTAATGAAAAAGAAATGATGTTATTTCTATTATGACTTTTATTATGAGAGACTTAAAAATGGCCATTTGACTAAAACTAGAGAAAATAAACCTTGATAGACAAGTCTTAATTGCTAAGGTGTGAATTAAGTCAGGTCACGTCATCTCCTCCTTAAAAATATTTTTCTGCATTATGATTTTTAGAAAGATGACTTATTTCTGTCAAGGTACAAAGTTACTTCTCAAGTTTTTAAAAAATGCATTTGTTAATCAAATATTCCTACCAGCTCCTATTCACATTAATAAAGTATAGCAAATAACATACATACTCAAAGCCCAGGAACGTGTTGACAATTAAGTCCCAAGTAGCTAATGGCCAATCTGTTGTGATAAAAAAAAAAAAATGCTTGAGATATATAAACCATTATATGACAGGGAAAACTAGATTCTAGACTTCCTTAGATGGCAGTGTGGCAGTGCAAGTCTGGGTTAAACAAACTTCATTTTATTTTCTCCTAGCACATAACTAGACTACATTTCCAAGCCTTCCTTCCATCTTAGCTGGAATCATTGGGCTGACTTCTGGCCAATAAAACACAGTTAATGTTATGTGCGCAACTCCAGACTTTCACATTCTCCCTCATTTTCCATACACTGCTGAATGTAAAGGGGAATGAAGCTCCAGAAGATGACAAAGCCACATGACAGAGCAATCCTAGTCTCGAATGACTGCATGAAGCCAAGACGTAAGGGAGAAAGCTGCTTTTATTATGTAAAATGACTAAGATTCTGACTAACATAAGCAGGAACATTGTGTGTCTTCCATATATTAGGATTCAACTGAAAACCACAATGATAATAGATAGCCCAGTTTTTTGTAAGACCCTTCAGAGAAGTAGTGAGCACCTTCTTTCAAAAACATTTAGTTAGTACTTCCTCAAGATACCATATAGAGTTGAAAGGTTCAGCCTCTTCCTTCATGGTGTTCATAGTCCAATTATAAGGGGAAAAAAATCCTGAGATTAAAATACAGATTGATAGAAAGATATAATGTATAGTGTACTAGAGATGCACGTAGGAGATGCTTAACAGGGTGAAGAGGTTATTGAAGGCTCCATAATGGTGGTTACATTCAGATGGAAGGATTAGTGTGTGGGGCCACATGAAAAACAGAACCCCGTTGAGCAACACCAGAGGGACCTGTTCTGTGTGAAACTGTGAGAGCCTCATCCCTCTAGAAATTTACAATTTAATGGAATTATAACATATCAGGGGTCAAATCCCAGGTTCCATCTGTCGGCTTCATGACAGACCTATCTGGTTTGCTCTGTTTAAACATATAAACTCTGTTCAGTAAGAAAAAAGCTACATCCACAAACACACACACAAAAGGTCAAAAGTAAGGTCATATTAATCCCCCCTGAATGTGACAAGTTTGACCAATTCCCTGAAAGTGATGAAGATGAGGTAGTCTTTCTGGTCTTCAGTTCTGGAAGAAACATCTTTATGGTCTGGCTCTATGACACATCTTCTTGTGTTTTCTGAAAGTACCAAGTGGATAGTTTCTGTGTTCTTAAAATTCAGACTAATATTTGCATGCAATTATTATATATTGATATTGCTGAAAAAAATTCTAGTGTATCATTTTTGGAGCCTTGTGTGTGTGAAATTCAGATACACTGGTTATAAATTTAAGTGCACTGCATGCTAAGATGTAATGGGTTTATTTTGTTTATTTTTTTTAATTATCTTTTATTTAGGTGGGGGATGCTAGTTTTCATTTATGTATGCTCTTTTTACCAGCAGATGAGGGGGGAAAATTATGCAGTTCCATTCTGGGTTTAAGAAAATGATTTAGAGAAGGGATCTACTAGAAACACTGACAACTGAAGTTTCTTTGAATCAGAGAAATATGCAAAAAGAAGGCATAAAAAAAGCTTTCAGTATTAGAAATGTCAGCAGATAAAAGTGGCCCAAGTAACATAAATAAGTAGACATTATGTTATAAGACATTAGTTACTAGCTTTAGGCAATATACCAGCTTTGGGCAAAAGTAACCAATAAAATGTGTTCAAGCCAATGCTATGTTGAATGTGTATAGAATCTTTCATAAAACTTTAGATATCACGGAAAATAGCAGAGAAGACAATAACACCCCAGGAGACAATCGCATGCATGGCATATTATCTCCAAGCCACCTGCGGTGTTTCTCATCTAAATCTTTATTTAAAATAGAAAGGCCTACACTACTCTGATCATGCAATAAGGCTTAAATATTATTTTGAGTAACAGAAAGACCACATTTCTATAAAAACATAAAAGAAAGGTTTCCTACCATTAAGAATGTGTTTAGGAATCTTAGTCTGTATCTTGCCTACATTGGGTTTTAAGCCTCTGAAAACAGAAGGTATCCTGGTAGAATGGAGTGTGTACTCGTCAAGTCCCCTATTCTACAAACAATGGATAATATCAAAATAGAAAAGTAAAAAGATATGACCAGACTTAAAACCAAGGTTAGGATCCTTTGATCCTTGTTCTGCCAAAAAGAACAAAACTGTGTGCTGAGCTAAAGCTGTGCAGCTACTGAGTTTCAAGCAGGGGAGTAAATGGGAATTAAAGTGCTCAAATGAGATTGAGGGTGTGAGAAGGGAAACCAGAGCTTGGCTTACTGCTCGAAGCCAGGAGGTGAAACTAGCTAGTCTGCCCTATAAAGATGGTTTAAAACAAAACAAAACAACAAGCAAAAATACAGTGCTAGGCACTATGGCCAATTATTGAATCAAGCCATCCATTGGCTCAGTGGATACATCCATGATATCCCCAATATCACTGAAGAACAGAAGCCCAGAAATTGCATGAGAAGACCTGGGTGTGGAAGGAGATTAGAGGTTAGAGTCACATGGGTAGGAGGTAGCAGACACACACACACACACACACACAGACATGAAAGACAGACAAGGAGGGGCAGGGTGCACATAGAAGGAAGAAGAAAAAACTAAAACACAGCAAAACAACAAGAACAATAAAAACTCCCACTTAAAATGAATTGTGAAATCAAAATTACAAAGCACATTAAGAAATAGAGTCCAAAGAAATGTAGCTAACAAAATAAATATTCAGAATAGTAACCATTCTAAAGAAATTAATTTTATGGAGGAGTTTGACAAAAACTTTAATATTAGCATATTGAGAATCCTCAAGGAGATAAGTGAAAAAAATAACACATTAAAAATGAACAAGATGTTATTTTCAAAAAGATACAAAACAAAAACAGATGGTTCTGAAAAAGAACCAATTAAAAGTCGAAAAAATATTAATAGTATTATAAATCCTAGACTGAATATGGTTGAAGAAAGAAGTAGAAACCTGGAAAATAAAACTGAGGACTTTACTTAGAATTAAGAATTAATTACTTAGAAACAAAGACAATGAGGTGATTTCTTTAAGGGTTTTTTGTTTTGTTTTATTTGTTCTGTTTTCTTACATAAAATACCAGATCCAAGACATGGAAAACAGATTGACAGGATTCAATTTGTCAATCTGCACAAAATGCTGAGTGCTGCTGAAAATGGGAAGAAAATGAAAAAAAAAAAAAAATAGGGAAGAAGAATTATTTGAAGAAATAATTAACTATGAGTTTTCCAGAAGTGAAGAAATGCATAATTAGACCTAAGTACTTTTGTGGGTATCCAGCAGGATAAATAGAGATAAATCTAGGCCAAGAGGCACCTTAATAAAACTCTAGAACATTGAAGATGGGGGGGGGGAATTTAAAAGCTAACAGGAAAAGAGAAAAAAGAAGAGATTACCGTGACAATCATATTGATAACAGACTTGTCAGTAGTAATAATAAACACCAGAAAAGAATGAACAGATATTTTGAAAGTGCTCAGGAAAAATTAATGTAAACTTAGCAGTTTTTACCCAACCAAACTATTTTTCAGGAGGAAAGGCAAAATTAAGGCATTTTCAGACAAACAAAAATGAAGGGAGTTTACCACTCATATACCTTCACTGAAAGATCTGTTAAAGAATGCATTCCAGGAAAATGACATTAACACAGAAAGAAGTTGTAGAATTAAGGAATAAGGGTGAGATCAGAAATTAATGAAACAGATCATTAATGTAATCAGTGATTATCTGTGAAAGTTATATTTGTATGTGAGCACATTGAAAATAAAGCAATTCAAAAACTGCCAAAATAATAATTATTGTGTGTATGGGGGTGGGAGTATTCAGTGGCTGATTAAAGTGTGCTAAGATGGGGAGGGAGGGTTGCCCTTGAACTAGTTCCCAAAAGCCAGCTGTTAAATTTTTAGGAATTTTGCAAGCCGGTTATCAAGCACAGCCATAATTTAAAAATTTAAATATATTTATAAGTATATAAATTAAAATATATATAAATATACTATATTAATTTCCATTAATTATATTGAAAGCAAAGGTAATAAATACTCAAAACCCACCACTTTCTAATTATTTTGTTTTATTTAGCTACCTCCTATGCTTTTGAGGTTGATGTATGTATATGGTATCTGGAATACTTCTGATGGTGTGCTATTGAGCATTGCTTTACAGCTCTACGTTTAGTGATGTCACATTTCTAGCATGGAATCAGCCATAGTGGGAATATTTACACCAGGGAAATAAGTAAATGCTATAAATCAAGACTTTTGTCTTCCTCTATAGAGTTGGTAGTTAAACATTTACCAGCACAACACTGGTTAAGGTTGATATATTTTCTAAGGCAAGGCTAGAAATATTGAATAATTTTACCCTTTATGTTACATACGTTTATTTTTTAAATTAAGGACAACTGCTGAAAGAATGAACAAACAAACAAATGAACAAAAGGAAGGAAGGGAGGAAGGAGGAAAAGAAGGAAGGGAGAAAAGGAGTGAAGGAAGGAGGGAGGGAAGGAGGGAAGGAGGAAGAAAACACAAAGGGAGGAGGGTAGAATATTGAAAATTTGATCAATACAAAAGGTAATAAAGGAAGAGAAGCACAGAAAACACAAATAGAAATCTAAAATTAGATTATAGTTAACAGAAATAAGCCCAAATACTACAGTATTCACAATAAATGAAAATGGAAAACAAGAGAATATCAGAGTAATACTGAAAAAACAGTATCACTGTATTGCTTACTAGATAAGCTAAACCCAAACCACTCAGAATGGTTTAAAAAAAAAGGGATTGAAAAATATTACCAGAAAAATACAAATTAACACAGAAGGAAATCATGAGATTTAAAGAACAATGGTGAGACCAGAAACCAAAATAAAGCTGGTATGTCTGTACTTTTTGTAATCTTAAGCATATATGGCAACATGTCAACATTTGGTTAAGCTGATTATTATATAGGTTTTTGTTCTCTGGAAATTTCTGCTTGGTAGCAATATTGCCTAATACAATTAAAAAAAAAAAAGAAGTGCATTTGATGCAAGGAGCCAAGAGTTTTACAGTGAATTCCCAACTCTGCCACTAATTTTGGTACCTCAAAGTGGTACCTTCAGGCAGCACCTCTAGAAAATTAGAATTTTGGTATTCAACGGGTCATGCCCCTGCTGCATCAGGCTGAATTTCACATGTTAAAATACCTCCTGGATCAGAATCTTCAGGTGGGGCCTGAGCTGACGTCGGGCAGGGCTCACTATTTTTAAAAGCTCACTTTCCTCCACCATGAAAAACACTTGGATTTGGAGACCACTGGTGGATTATTACTCATTTCAAAAGAAACCCTGACTATGATTTGTCATAATCTTGGAAACAAACTATTAATAATCTTTACTCTTCCTTTTATTGGTTAAAGATCCAAAAAGTAAACCAAAATTAAAGGCTAAAAGACTTGGGATTTACATGTATTAGCGAGAAAAGCAGAGCAAAATAATTATTTGTAGTAAATAATTGAACAGCTTTCTATCACTTACGGCAGAGGTTCTTGACCCAGAGTAGATAGGAGTTCAGAGGGTCCACAGAACCCCATAGACTGTGTACAAGTGTGCGTGTGTGTGCGTGTGTGTGTGCACATGTTTTCAGCAGGACAAGGTCATTTAGTTTTCATTTAGACTATCACACAAGTTTGTAATTCTAGATAGCTTAGGAACTACTGATTTAAGAAAACGACCACAAGAAACTAAAAATATTCGAAAGAACCTCCCCCAAACCTTGTAGCATTTCAGTGTTAACTTACACGTTGTGACTAAATGTTGCTTTCTGTGTGGGATTGAGGTCAACACTCCCTCAACAGCAGGCAGTGACTGAGGATCCAGGAGATGTAATTTACAATGAAGTGCCCCAAGACCTATGAAGTAGCACGAATGGAAGAGGGAATCCTTAGGAGGCAGCCTTTAAGCAGGCACTGTGTAAAAAACAACCATCAACTAGGAGACTGTTTTAAAAGGCTAGAAACTCGGTTCCAGTCTTCTCTTGCCCCATAATGAGGAGTGTCCTTGAGCAGGTCACCTGGCCTCTCCTCATCAGCAAAAGGAGAGGGTGGGTCATGGTAAGTTACTCAAAAACTCCCTGTTCTAGATTCCATAGTTCTACCACAAGCAGTGCTCTCTCTCCTAAAACAGAAGATAAGCCAACATCACACCCCAGTACACATCTAGACTGAATCCAGAATATCCAGTCATGGATCAGAGAAGGAAAAATCCAAGTTTAGAAGAAACAAAAAGATGAACTTTGCTAATCTAATAATCTATACATTAATTCCATGAAAAACTGGCACAATAAACTTTGTTCCTCCTAGTGCATAACTGAATTTCAGCAAGCAGATAAAGGCTATTAGAATGAATACAAGCAAGGGCTGTGATTCTCCACTCAAGGTGTTCTCATTTCTCCTGAAAGTTCAAAATCAGCTAATTATATAAGCTTGGGCAGGCTGTGATTCCTGGCAGGCAGCCCAAACTACCATTTGTCCCAGGAGTCCTGGAATTAAGACATAATCATATGACGTGTTTGCCCACTAGATCCCTTGAGTTGTGACTTCATTAGTCTTCAGCTGACCCTAGTGATTTACTATTTCTAAAAGTCCATTTGTTTAATCCCATGGTTCCCAATTCATGTGCCCAGGCACCATGGAACATTGCAGCAAATTCACAGGGCCTTAAATTTTAAGGAACACATAGCCACATTTCTTGAACACCCCCATGAGCTACTAGCAAGGCAGTTCATGGTTTCAACCTTAGGTCTTGCTACATTCCTTTGAATAACATCTTATCTTTGCAAAGGTAGATGTTTGATGGTTGCTTTGATTAAAAACCAAGAGCACAAACTATTCACTGTGGAAAAGAAATGAAGGAGGCATTATCCAATCTGATTTCAGGGTTGAAGAAGTTTTGAGGTGCTTAACAGTTACACATATCCCATTAGTAAGTAATTGTGGTTATTTAAGAATAAAATAAAAATATGATTTTATCTTTCAATTTCTCTGTATTCCTTTTTCCCAAATGTTATTTTAGGACATAAATACTTACTACGTTATTTGGACCTGCCCACTTAATAAAAAAACAGTTAGGTATTTCTTTTGGTCTAGTGTATAGAAACAATTACTGAGACACCAAGATTCATGAGAACGTTTGGGAACCACTGGTTTAGTCTCAAGAGTGGTCCAAAGCTGGGACAGAAAACAAGCTAAACATTCTAAATCATAGAGAATGTATTTGTTCTTGGATTATATGAAAGGATGAGGAGAATGACAGGGAGGAGGAGGAGGAGGAGGAGGAGGAAGAGAAGGGAGAGGAGGAGGAATAGTGGTAGTGATAATAATGACAGTCATTAATTGAGCACTTACTGAGTCCCAGGCTTTGTACTAAGTACTGTATCTGAACTTTTAATCTCATGACTGTTTATCCAGCCTGTATGCTCTGAGATGTACTGAATTTCCTCTGTTCTGGTTAGTAAACAGCTGTTATTCCAGTCCCCACTCCTCTGGCAGTCCTGGACCTTGCCCAGGTAACGCTTGGACTAACCCACAATATAGCAACTGAAGCAGCACAGTGGGGCCTCTAGGACGCTGCTGCAGCCCTATGTCTGGCATCCTTTATGACTGATCAGTGCCTGGGCCTTCTAATTTTGCATATTTAGCATTCACTTCTGTTGAATTCTTGCAGCAACACTGTGAGGAAGGCACTTCTATTTCCAAATTTAGATGCCAATCTTGATTCCAGTTTTATCTGACTCTCAAGTCCATGTTCTTCATCACCCAAGGAGGTGACTGAGCCCAGTCTATTTAGAACTGGCCCATGATTCTAACGTAGGCTTCACTCAATGGACCTTGGGGCCAGTGCCTAGAATGCCTTGGACCTGCAGCTGATTCACATTCCACTCGATTTGAGGACCAGTCTTAATATGATGAGCTCTTTCCACTGAAGTTCTTAATTAGCTGACATCAACTTCCCAACTTGTAAGCACACTCTCAAATATTCTGTAGTAGAATTTAAAAAATCAACAAACATTATGTATTCCACGAGACCGATTGCAGTAGTTTAAATCCCATAGTCTCTTGTTTTTCAATAGTGAATGGAATCATCTTAGCAGCAGGCTTTGTCTGCAGTAGCTGCTCTCATAATCTGCCATACATTTCTTAAGTATTGCTAAGGGAATGACCCTTTCCTGGTCACAGGTACCCACTCTCCCAGGGCACTCTAAATGTTGCCAGAAAGAACTTAGAAGTTTCATTTCTGATTTGACTTATAATTATAGCTTCTCTAGAAGACTGCATACCTACTGACAGCAAATCACATCCCAAACTGCATCTTCTCCTTGCAGAATGAGGACTGAATCTCCATCCCATCCAGATTGGTGGGAGGAGTTGCCAACAGCAATCTCTATCTTAAATAGAGTGGGAATCCCCACCTCAACCATACAGTCCTTTGTCTTTCAACTACAAGACAAAGTTTCCTCCCTCCCTTGTTGTATAACTTCATCAGAATGGCCCAGGAGTGCTCTCATTGAGTAATCCCATGAGACTCTTAATGGAACAAAGGCCACCACCTCTCCTTCCTAGGGGAGGTCTTCACTCTTCCATTTGTACTTGTTCTCACCTAGCCTGAAACCACCTTTCCACTCTCCTGACCAACATGAATCAGGATCATTCAGTAAAACTGAAGTGATTACAAAATGATCACAGTAAAACAAACAGCATCTGGCTGTTGTATGAACAAGCTACTAACTGGAAATAAAATGTCCTTCACTTTTCCAGGCACTATTAAGTAAATTTCTTCTTTCAGTACTCTAATCAGCGTCCTAGAAGGACAAATTCATCTCCTATGGGTAATGATTTGCTCCCACCGAACAGTTTAATTACTACAGCTCACCAAAGGTTCAGGTCCACTGTAATTAGAATACCATAAACTTCAACTGGGTATAACAAGGACAGTCATTTGTGTCTTTACTCTGCCCTATTTTTACAAGTTCTTAAATGTAAGTTTTCAAAACTCCAAGAGCCAGATACTCAGACAGAATGGAACTGCTTAATACAATCAGAGAAGCCTCTCTGGGCTGAGAAAATTAGAGGGCCGGTTGGTTGTTTCCTATAAAATTTAGTATCTGAAGCGAGAAACGAATTAATACCTTCATTTAGGTAGACTACAAACACCAATTACAAATTAGGCCTAAAATAAGATTAAAATAAATATTCAAATGATCAGTTTTAGAGATAATAGGCACTTAGCTCCAACTTCTCAGTTTAAATTAAGGTTGATGAATGTTATCAACCAAAGTCACGTAGCTAGTTAATGGCAAAGCCAAATTCGAATCCAAGTCTCTTGCATCTCAGTCACCCATTATTTCCCATACACCATATGGCCTTGCCAATTGTCTAACAAGAAGAGCTATGCTTTTTCTTTATAATTTTATCCTTTGTATATTCCCCTTCAATATAAATACAAACAACCAAATACAAACAGCCAATAATTTCACTCAAAACCAACTTACTAAATATTTTCTATGTGCAAGATATTATGTCAGGTACTAAAAAGGGACTGTAAAGTTGACCAAGATGTGTCTTCTGCCCTCAAGGAACAAACAATCTAACAGGAATTTAATAGTATTAATATTATCCCATTTTATTGGAGCAAGATAGATATGCAAACTTATTCTAGATTAGTATCTACATTTTTAGAAGTTTTTCAAGCAGACATTGATTCTCTTTGAGATTTGACAGCTTTCAGCTGACTATAATCCTTGCTGATAAGTAACATTATTTTTGGACAGGTCCTGTGCTTAGAACTAAGCATTCTTCTTTTCACTTGCAAATTTAGAAGTCAATTTACAGGAGCCACACCTGAATGAATTCCTAATGACCTATTTTAACTATTGTGAATTTGCCTTAAGTAGTGTGATTAACCTCTCCTGAAAAAGATCTTTTTCTAAATATAGAGCAGTTACTTTACGGAGAAGCCCCTTCGGATACTTAAGTTCTTCCTGATTCAGGGAGGACAGGGTGGGGAGGATGCACAGAAGTCACCTAGAGAAACTCTACCATTTTAATGGGCTCTGAAATAATGTCACATACTCCCTGCAAAGGTGTTTCTGAGTGGAGATGCAAAATTAAGAGCTTCCGTTGATGACACCCACCCATCTTCCTTTTCTCTCATTTACAGATAAAAGCTATACTAGCACAAAGACAGACAAAACCATCAGAAGTCAAAGAAGGGGTGTGTGTATTTTTAATTCCATCATTAACTTATTTAAAATTCATCATAACAGGAGTCCAATGCCCCATACAGTCTACAATACATTATGTGTCCTATGTCTAGTAAGACTCAAAGAATAACAGAAGTAAGGACAATGATATTTATGCTGGCACCTTCACAGGAGAGTTTAGATATTGAAGTTCAGGAAGGTAAAAACCAAGCACATACAATGTCAGCAGTACTATCAAAATCAAATGGGCCGAGGGTATGAGGAAGTTCAGGATGGAGCTGAGCCTTCTTACTTGTGACCTTCAATGGTATGTCAAGACATATTTGTGCCATTTGGGACTTACAGTCCAACAACTCTCAGACTCCATGTGTGGCCTAAAAACATCTGGCATGAAATTGCAACCGCTCTGGACCAGATTGTCTAACGTTGAGTAGCACAGTCAGTGTCTCAAATTAGGCCAGGACCAATGTCACAATGGTGCTTTACCTTCTGTGCAACTAACTCAGTGCAGCTGTTTTTTCCTTCCACCTAGATTTCTTATGTGAGGACTGCCTCTGGAAGAGCCAGTCCCTTCTTGCTCATATGAAGTGGAAGACTGGAGTCAGGCATTCAATTCCCAGGTGTGCATTTATTGAGCACCTGAAATCGGCAGGTGTGGTGCAGAACACTGAGGAAGCAGAATAAAAGAGATCTGCCCAGTTCTGCTGCCACTCCCGGTAGCTTGCAGCGACCCAACAAGCAGGATTCCAGGACAGATCTTTTTCCAAATATTCTGTTCCATTGTCAGACAACATGTGCTGACTTTTAATTCATCAAACAGCATCATTACATAATTCTTCAAGAACCAGTGAAACTGGGGCTGTTAAGATTTCAGTACGTGGCATTTAGGACACAGAAAACTGAAGTACGGGAGGTACTTTTAAAGATAAGGTGGTAAGGAATTCGAAGGCCTTGGTGATAAAAGAAAACCAAGAGTCATGAGGTTTTAGATGGCATTAAATAAACTTCTTTACCCCTGTTGGACTAACTAAATTAGAAAACATGTAACAGGGCCACTTCACTGCACAACTCCAGGGATGCTGTTCACATCATAGTCTAAATCAACCACACTCCTGAAGTTGCACTGTGCACAGCATGTATGGGCTGTATGTTGCAATTCTGCACAGATGCAAATAACACGTTATGAACTACCAGCTACCTTCAGACCTACACCCTTTCCCTGCTACATATGATCATTAAGTTTCTTTCTCACTGCAGGGCCAGACTCAGTAAGATGTAGGATATGAGGATCCTTCTTTCTCTTGCCTTATATCATAGGACCAAGATGCCTTTAATAAGAAGACCCAGCACTGTTGGAGTTACGCAATGTGCCAGATACTCCCCTAAGTGCTTCATTTTTATTATTTTGTTTAATCCTCAAAACAACACCATAAGGTAATTACTACTAATATCTCTATTTTACAAAGAGGAAATTTGCCTAAGACGCTATAGCTAGTGAGCAGAGCCTGAACTCAAAACCAAGTCAGCCTGATCCAAACCTAGGTTCGTAACCCCCACTCTATACTGCCTCCTGTTTCTTATCCACTCAGTGATTTGATCATTAGTAAATATTAATTGTGTGTCTACCATGTACCAGGCACTGCTCTACAATGAATTAGACAAAAGTTCCTGTCCTTTGGGACCTTACATTAAATGGAGAAGGTGGACAATAAACCAGTAAATAAACATTATTATTTTAAAAAAGATAACTTTCAATAGCAGTCAGCTCTATAAACAGAATGAAATCGGGTAACAAAAGACCAAGGGATAGGGCAAGGGTGGGAAGCCTACTTAAGGTGGTCAGCAAAAGGTGATAATTGAGAGCTGAGTGAAAAGAAAGGGCCAGTCATGCACAAATCTGGGGGAAAATATTTCAAAAGTTCAAAGGCATGGGGCAAGAACAACATTGGCATGCTAGAGAAAAATCAAGTAGGCCACGTGGTAAACATGTGTGAGCAACAGAAAAGGTAGAACAAGATGAGGTAAGTGAAGTAGGCAGGAGCAGATTGTGAGGGCCTTTTTAGATCCTGGGAAGGTGTTTGGATTTTTTTTTTCTTTTTTAAAAATTTAATTAATTTATTAATTAATTTATTTTTTAGAGATGGAGTCTTGTTCTGTCACCCAGGCTGGAGTGCAATGGCATGATCATAGTTCACTGCAGCCTCGAAGTCCTGAGCTCAAGCGATCCTCCTGCCTCAGCCTCCTGAGTATCTGGGACTATAGGGACATGCCAGCATAGATGGGTAATATTTTTTCTTTTTTGTAGAGGGGGGTCTCTCTATGTTGCCCAGGCTGGTCTCGTACTCCTGTCCCACAGTGATCCTCCTGCCTCGACCTCCCAAAGTGCTAGAGTTACAGAAGTGAGCCACTACACCTGGCATGGATTTTTTTTTCCTAAATACAATGAAAAGTTATTGGAAGGTTTTAAACAGGAGATTCATATGATATAACTTCAATATTTTAAAAAGTTATCTGGTCTCAGTGTGGAATGAGTTATACAGGTGGACAAGAGTGATAACAGGGAATCAATTAGGAGGCTATTGTCATACCCAAAGTTAAGAGATAATGAGGATTTGACTTAGGACATAAGGGTGAGGATGATAAGAAGTCTGATTCCAATGGTCTAACTGTCAAAAGCTGGGGATGGATTGGATGTGGAAGGTGAGAGAAAAAGAGGAATTAAGGACCCAGGGTTTTGCCCTGAGCAATTAGATGGAGATGGTATGCCCTGTGATACATCAGAGAAGAGTGAGTAAGTGTCAGGTTTGGATAGACGTAAACAATCAGTGGACAGCAGAAAACCAGGAGGATGACTTTGATGCTCTTTATCATTATGTTTAAAATGGAAGAAAAAAATGTGAGCCTTGACTACCACCCAGGAAAATTATAAAGGTCAAATGAAACCATGTGGATTAAAAGAAGGGGCTGGAACTTAAGAAAGGGCAACATATTTAGAGGATACTTTCTTAAAAAAAAAAAAAAATTAGCTCATCTCTGCCATGTACTAAATTTATAAATTTTGGCAAGTCATTTTTCTTCTCATTTGCAGTTTATGAATCTGTAAAATGATACTGGCCTACAGCAATTTTTTCTGTAAATCAAATGAAGTAATATACGGTAAGCACTTACGTTGACTGGCTTGTTGTAAGAATTTAAAACACGGTGGCTTGAAGATGTCTTGTTGGCATCATGGTCTAGTGTAGAGAGCCTGGACTTTGGTCACCAATAGACTTTATTTTACAACACAGCTTTGCCAATTCACTAATAGTGTGACCCTAACAAAGTTATTGAACCTCCCTGAGTTTATTTCGTCATCTGTAAAACAGGGAAACGGAACAGTTACCACTTGGTGGCACAGTGAGGAGTAGAATGACAGAAGCAAAGGAGCCAATAAATAGAAACCACTTCATAATGCATAGTTTTTAGCCTATTTATAACTATTATTACTGCTTAAGCCACAAAACTACAAAGTGACACAGCTTAGACCTTAGTCCAAATTCCAGTGTTTGGACTCTACATTCAGTGCTCTTCTTACTGAACCCTGTCCCTTACTAGCACTCTCCAAGCAGCCTGTTTGTCATTGTTAATGAGAAGAACAATACTTTCCCTAGAGTACTAGCGTCCGTCCCTCAACCCTAACCATAAGTACCCAGTCATTAACATCTATGATCTAAAAGGTTTCATAATGCCTTGGTGCTCAAAATAGATGCCCTGGAAGGAAAAAAAAAAAAAAAAAAAAAAAAAAAACAACCCTGGCTTCTCCATCAGAACTATAAAGGTGAATAACAAACCTCTCTTCTTTGAGGGCCCCCAAGGAGCTAGCTAGCAGGAATGGAGATAGAGCTGAATTTCCTCACTCGTCCATGAAGAGACTGGGCTTTCACCTGCACCCAACCTATATTTTAGGATTAAAAAAAATTGTAATCCTTAGATGCAAACCTACTTGCATATTTGACCCATCTCTTTTTTGGCATTTAAAATTGGTGAGAAAGGAATGGTTACTAGGAATAAATATTATAATTACCTTCAGTAAAAATTCTTTGAGATCCTGACATGAAATCTTTCATGTTTGTAGGATAGGCTATGATTCTTCTATGATTAGCTATATCCTATTTTAACAGCACTTGGTAAAGTGTGTGAATAACATTACTAACCATGGATATTGTATTTTATATTTACATTTTCAAGGTTTTATTGCTATATGAATATTATTCAAATAGTTTTCTCTAGCCAAGATCTGTGTGTTTACTTTGAATAACAGACCTTCACTTGAAACAAATACTATTAAAATGGCTCCCACACAAGGAAATAAAAAGAATGGAGATGAAGTTGACTGGTTATACACATATACACTGAGCATGAAATGAAACATGAGGAAGAAATATAAAGCTTTTGAAGGAGATAAACTAGAATTTGAGTGGTATATATAATAAGAGGAATCAGAAACAAATTCTCTGTGAGTTAAACTAGGCTACCTTTATACCCTTATTGGAGCCTAAATCCATCTGGTGGGCACTGTGAATTATTCCAAAAGATGTAAGTTTTACCCTTGAGGTATTTACAGGCTAGCCTAGAGAGCTAACACACACATACACACACACACACACACACACACACACAATACTTATAAAGCAATATTGGAAAATGTACAAATAATATAGGGAAAAAAAGTTAGTTTAGGGTTAGCTCTATAATAGAGACCAGAAAGTAATCTGCATACATAATTGTCTACATAAATACTTGATTTGAATGTGTGTCACCACATTTGATTAATTTATTCTTTCAAACTAACTCACAGTTTTTTGGATGGTCAAAACTATGTCTGTGTGAAACACTCAGATCAATGAAAGATCATCATTCTACCTACTAGATTTTTTGTCCTGTTGTCCTGAAATGATGCACTAAGTGGTGGACGAGCTTTTAAGGATCCCTGCTGCTCAGACAAACCAATTGAATGAGCCACAGTGAATGTGCTGCAGAAAATTCTTGAGTCTCTTTAGGTTTGTGTACATATCACCAAAGAGCCTAAGAGAAAGATGCTCCTTTGGAAATCCTAATACCCTACAGGAGCTATCAGAATTTTAGGATCAGTAGTTTAACAGCCAATTAAAGTGACTCCTGAGGCTTCCTGAAGAGCATGATGGGGCAATGCACCAATGTGTCCTGGAGGCTGGGCAGCTGATAACACAGCTGGGATGGGGAAGGAAGGGCTCTGAGTCAATGAAAAGCCATGTGAACCTGCGAAGGCCATTTCCATTTGGATTCTCTGTACCACACTGACAGCAGGACTGAGAATGACTAGCCTCTTTCCAGTCTTCAACGGAAAGTCGTGCACAGGTTATCCCATCAACCTTGGACTGTTCTAGGGTAGTAAAGCTCCTCCGTACAGAAAGTGCCAGTTTCCTGCACCAAGGCCCTTGGAAATCAGCTATGTTCCTCTACACAAGACACTACCCCCTTTCCCTCCATCAAGGTTCTGTGTACTTGCCAACGTCCAGTCCTAGCCCAAACTCTTTTCCGTGAAACCATCTCCTCCTGCTCCTCCCCCTCTGACTTCTGATAACACTTCCTGTGCCACATGATTTGCTCCTCTTATTTAATGTTCAATGTTATAATTTAAATGCTTCCTTGGATTTTCCTTAATCCTTTATATAATATAGTACATTTTTCTAAAACATGGACTGTGTTTCATACTTGTGTTTATCTTCTAGGGAACCTAGCATAGTCCCCTGCATTTCATCCTTTAGATTTCTTCATGGCTCCTGTTAGCTGAACAAGAATAGTTACTGAATTGCAGTTGTCAGACATTGGGTCTTTAATGGGTAACCAAGACAGTCTTTCACATCAGAACCAGGACTGAGGGCTGCTGTAAGTGTCAAGCTTCTCAAGCAGTAGCAACTACGATAAAAGGCAACACAAAAACCACAAGGGGAGACATTGACCAACTTGTTCCGCAAACATCACTGAGTGTCTTCTAAGTGCCCAGTCTAAGCTAGGCGTTGGGGATAAACTGTGCTGTAAGCTATTCACTCCAAAGCACTGAGTTCTTACAGGTGCTATGGTTTTGATTTCTAAAGTCAATGTATGTCTAGCCTCACATAGTCTTTGAAATGTATTGAAGTAGGTGATTACAAAACAGCGTAAATACACACACTGAAACTACCCTGGGCATATCTATGAAATCAGAGCAATATTACCTACTCACCCAAATTGGTAAAATGCATCAGATGATTCTCTAGTTGGGTAGACACTATACCCAAGACTTTATCATTTCAAAGGAACACATGAAAACTGACAGGCACCCAAGACAGCCTAGTCCTTCATACTGGCCCTGTTTGTTGATGTGCTACAATGCAGACCCATATTTGGCTTGTGAGCTTTCTTTAAATGTTATCTATGAAAAAGTCATCTTTAATTAACAAAATGTACCATTATGTTTATACATCAGGCAAGGTTTGTCCATTTAAGGATTTTGTTCAAACACAATCCAGTTTTGTTTAACTTTGTGGCAACTTTAAAAAAAATCTGAGTCAACTTTTGGGTACCCCTTGGATAAACGCTGAGTAAATGCATCCCCTCATGACTAGGAATTTACAAGAGACTTACATTTTTATCCAAAAGTCACCCAACATTTGTTGATTTCTTTTGATTTGGCTTTAACTAGGAAAATAGTTCTTCTTGAGCAATTTGATATGTTGGGTTGAAATTCAAAGAAACACTTAGGATGCAAATGCATTCTGTCTAAGACCAACAAAAGATTTCCCAAACTCCTTGACTCCTTGAAAACTGGGTTCTGTGCTCATACTCTGCTATCTCCTATTATCTCTATGATAAACCCAGCCCAATGAATCAAATGCTGCACACATATGAAATGGCACATAAAAGATACAGAAAAATATCACATAACTACATGAATAATTTTGTTTATGATTTAGTCCTACCAGTTTTAGAAAATATAGAAGATACCACATTTTTAGGAAGAAGTAGCTGTACAATAGATTAACCATTCTTCCTCTGGAATAATTTATTGTCTACAAACTAATATTCCACTAGATGCAATAGACAGATTCCACAGGACCCCACATTATGTCTTCAGATATGTGTGTGATATTCAGGGGATCATTTCTTAATCTGAGAGTCTTATAACATGCAAAATCAAAATTGGAGCTATGTTCAGAGAGCATAGCTTTGTGATTAAACTAAGTTCCTTTTGAAGACAAATAAGGAATGCCAGAGTTCATCTAACTCTGCCTTTCTTGGAAGGTGTGCATCCCATTTAAGATACCATATTTTTGTCCTATTGGGTTTTATTCTGCAATTATTTATATTTTGTGTCATGTCCTATGCCAGGTACAGAAGATTCAAAGATGAATAAGACATGAACCCATCCTTGAGATGAAGGTAAGACTGGCCATACATGCACAACAGTCTGTTTCCCAGGCCCAGTAGCACTCCCTACAGCTGGGGTCTTGAGCCCACCTCCAGGCTCAGACCTATCTACTACCTTCACCCTCTTTTGTTCTCAGGATTAATTTTGATCAGACACAAAAGTGACTGAACATTCCCTGCCCGGTTATCAATCCTCCTGAGTCAGAGCTACAATTTGCTTCCAAGTACTAATAAATATCAGGGACTAGACTTAGCTCTTCACAAACATTGTTTGCTTTGAACCCACACAATAATCCAGCAGAGTATTATTAAATCCATTTTATAGAAGCAGAAACTGACAATCTGAGAGGTTACATAATCTTTCTCCAAATCACACAGTCAAGTGAATGACAGAAGGAAGATCTGGATCTAGACTTACATGACCCCAAGACCTATTATCCCAGAAACTCTAAACCTCAGCAGTGGGCTCAGCTGCTTAATTTTTGGTCTCACTGATGCTAACCCTTTTCCTTCCTATATCTTCACCTTCCAAAAATCAAAATTCTAGATTTTCAGTGGCTGCCAACCCTCTCCTCCACCTGCCCTGGCCACACCAAGAGACTATACATTTGTAGTCTGATAGGCATATGACCTTCCAGAAAGCAGCTCCCCCAGCCACTGTCCCTGCTAGTGAGGAAATCCAATGCCAAATTTCAGCCCCTCCTCAACTGGCCAACTGGCCGTGGTTGACCAACCATAATCGTACAGTTTTGTGGAGATAGAGCTTTTAAGATAATATCAATTTCCTTTCTTTTTTGTGGTGGAAGAATTAAGAATGCGGAGGTAGCTTGCTCTGTGCTTACAAAGTGCCAAAAAGGACACAAAGTAGCAACTATAATCCCCCACACACAATTTCTTCTAAGCATAAAGCCAGACTTGAGGTTTTGTGAAGTTTCCGGACCTCTCATGGCAATAACATGTACGGGAGTACATGCCTTCAACTTACTGTTTTGATTAAAATGCAATCCTACATTTAGAAACAAAAATAATTGCTTCAATATATTCAGTTCTTCCTTCTTCCCTTCCTCCCTCACACTCATTTCCAAAAGTTAGCCAAAATAACAATACCACAAACACAAAACAAAGAAATTAACCCATGATCTAAAATAATTCTGTCTCAGCTTAATGGTCTCACAAATTAAATCTGCTAAACGTTCTTGGTAGGTTTTGTTTAGGTAGATCTACCATGACTTCCTATGTCATGTGCCTGTAAAAAGCTCTACTTGTTTAAGAATCCCTGAGAGCTTTTTAGATACCAGTATTTATTATTTCCATTTTACAGCAGAAAAACCAAATGCCCAGAGAGGTCAAGATGTCTCCCAAGAGCCACAGAGTGATGCATTGGAAGTCCTGAGAGGAAGCACCCAGAAGCACAGGTTCTAAAGCAGTGTTGTAGCCACAGGACTGTGTGGCTGCTCATTAAGATGGCACCTCTCATTAAGATGGAACATAATCATTAAAAATCCTTTCACTTTCTCACATTAACTACCATTGTACATCACAGGTCTAATGCTTCACGAAAGCTCAGAAGTGAATTAGACATTTTATTTAAATGCTACTTAACTAAAAGTTAAAAAGTATAATTTTCTATTGCAGCCTAAGAACTGGAGAGACTAATTTGGTGGAGTTGTTAAATTTTACAAAGCCTGAGTCTCAATTTTCAAAAAATATTGTACATTTATTTATTGAAGTGAATGAAACATTTGCTATAAAACTATTCAACGGAAAGTTTTTTAACAAAGCATAATTTACTTTTCATTTACAGAACAATGGAAAGTAGAAGGAAATCTCCTCAAAGGTATTAGAATCATGTACAGTTTCATATTTGACTAAAAAATTATTTCCCCAGCCTGTTTTCTCAACACTAAGAATATGCAGAAAAGTATCACTTGCATTCATCATGAAAATTACAGAAAAATGACTGAAACTACTGAGAACATTATTAAATAAAATATACACTTATTATCTGTCTTTTTGTCTCTGTCTTTTATTCTATGGTTTACAGAACATTGACTCTTTCTTACTAGTCCTCCTACTCAGAAATTAAATTTCGCTCTACTCCCAAATGTGGGAAGTCAAAGAACTCTCACAAAACTTCGTCTGGGGCATTTGAGGGTGAAATCCACACCAGGCTGGAGATCCAAACTGTCGGCTGCCTGCCGGGAATACACCCTTCAATTTAAGTGTTGCAAATGGGTCAGTGGGAGGCCTTCTCTTCCCCCAGCAGATGGCAAGCAGAATCAGAGGTTCTTTGTTCCAGGTGCATTGAGTTTCAAAATGAAGCTAGGGCCCATTTCTCTTTATCTGATTATGCCTGTGCACAGCATCTCAACCCAGGCCGCTAAGGCAATGAATATGTACCCGGATACAGTCAATGTGATAATATGGAATTAGGAGAAAAAAAGAAAAATTGTATCCTTGTTACCACCCATCATTCATGTTCAGATCCAGAACCAAGGGCTGAACTTGACATTTTAGACATTTGCCACAACATATTTCAGGAAATACTATCAGAGTCCCCAGGTATCTTGTTCAATGCAAGCATAAATGTTCCAGGGCTTGTAGTAAGAAGTCTTAGAAAGGTAACAGATATAACTAGAATCCTCTTTTCTGACAGAGTATGGGAACTAAAATAAAATCTTAACCCCCCGAAGCCAACTAAATGGACCCCTCTTGGCCAAGGGGGACACCCCCCCAAAAAAAAAACCTTAAAGCTGGGTTTCCAGCCATGAGGAGAACGGAGGTCAGATACCCTGAGTTATGCCCTGTCTCTTTTGGAGTTATTCTTTGTAACAATAAGATACAAAATCATTAACAAGCCTAAGGCCATGTAAGACAAAGGTTAAACCACACCTGCAGGTCATCAATTTACTTAACAGATCGCTTGAGTCTGGGTATATGTCCAGTGGCTTGTCTCTGATTAACAGACTTCCTTCACTTAAAACATTCCACGCCTTTAGACAAAGCCTCATTTCTTTATCCAATTATAAATCAAAGAATCTTTAAACTCAACTACAACCTATATTCTCCCTGCTTCAAGATATCCTGCCCTTTTTGGGCCATACCAATGTATGATTTCCATGTATTGATTTATGACTTTACATGTAATTCCTGTCTCCGTAAAATGTATAAAACTAAACTGTAACCCAACCATGGTGAGACCACTTGTTCAAGGCTTCTTGGGCATGGCTCTCCAGACCATGGTCGCACATATTCAGCTTACAATAAACCTCTTTAAATCATTTTACAGACTTTGGGTACATTTCCTTTGACAGTACAATAAAGCAAGTATTATAAATACATGTATGTGTATGTTTATGTGTTTTTATGTACATGTGTGCATGCTTGTGGGGAACTTGCTCATGACATGGAGTATGAGGATGTCCCCATAGGGCCGTGAGCAGCCATGGAAGCATGTAGCTGACTTCAGAGGACAGGCTTCCAAGGTGGGCTCACAGAGTGTCAGGTACAGGACCCTGGCAGCAGCAGTGGGGTAGCAGCAAGGGGAAATAGGATGGGGCAAGGATCGAGATAACAGACAGACTCAGAGGAAACCAAGTGAACTCTTAAGGGAGGTCTCAGTGGCAGACGACAGATGAAGGCTTTCGCAAGAGAGTGGGGGTTCCATTAGATTTTATGCTTCTTAAGCAAGGACCAGTATTTTATTCACTGCTGCTTTCCCAAATAGAGTAGGCATATAGTAAATATTTGCCCTGTGAATGAATGAATAAATGGATGAATAGAAACAAGGTAATGATCAGAGCCTAGGTAGTTAGGGCTAGGGAGATCCAAACGTAGGTAGCAGGGACCCAGGCCAATAGTACCTCCAATCAGAAAGGGGGTAGGAAGGAAACTGATGAACAGACATGGGGAGAGAAGCATAAGACAGAAATCAGTTACTGCAAGTGGAATAAACAGACTTGGTCACTTAGAACAGAAGTGACCTTAAACCAGCATCCACTGTCAGAGGAAACCAGCCACCATGGTGACATGATGCTAAGACCCTGAGCTAGGGAGGGGACGGACTAGTGCATGCCCTTAGTGTATGATTGGACGCTTCTAGGGGTGTGTGTGTGTGTGTGTGTGTGTGTGTGAAAGAGAGAGAGAGAGAGAGAGAGACAGAGAAACAGACAGAAACAGACAGAGAGAGGAAAGAGAAGGGGAAGAAGACAGAATGGCTTTGGAGCTGTTTCATATTTCGTTTACGTATTCATTCAATTACCAAGTACATATTTATTGAATGCCTACTTTGAGTTACTCACTGTGCCAGGCACTGGAGATACAAAAAGTCCATTTCACTTGGAAGGATATGCATTTGCAAGGAGAATATGAATAACAGACATTAATATATGCTTCTTCTGGAGCCTGGGAAAGGAGTCCAGCCACAGAGGCAGGAGCCACCAGCACAGTTCATTGTAGGGGAGGGTGGAAGGAAATGTTACCTCAGATAGTATGTAGATCTCTACTAACAGACCCCTTCCTTTCTACACATACACTGTACCTAGTCCCTCAGGAACCAGAAACATCCCTCCTGATCAATTACTGCTCCAGGTCCAGAATAGCAGCCAATGAAGAAACAGAGGATGATGGTGCAAAGATTTACATTACTGTGAAGTTCCTACAGAACTTCTCATGAAGTCCTGACTTTTGTAGATTTTTCTTTAAGACAAGAAAACCATCATTTCTGCAGGTGATCAGATAAGCAAGTTTTACTATTGAAAATAAAATGATAAATGCATCCTGAGAAAAGGACACATTATTCAAAAAGAGAAGGATCAGTGAAGACATCAGTTCTATCTTCAGATACTTGAAGAATTTTCACGTGGGAGAGAAACTAATCTTGTTTCATGGTACCTTCCAGAAGTAGAATTAGGACCACTGGAATGTAAGATCTCCCTCAATATCTGTATCATCTGCCTCAATATGAGAAATAAGTTGCCAACTCAGAGCTATCCATGGAAGAAATGGGCTATCATATAATAACATAGGTTGACTCAAACACATGATTCATGCATGAACCACCCCAAGCAGGGAATGACACAGGCACCTGCTAAGTCTAAATCTGGAGAAACTGACCTATGGCCTTCAGGACCAAGAACTAAAGGGTCCAAAGTTCCCACTCTGACCCAAGGATGGTGAGCACTGCAGCAGTAATGCAGTATAGGCAATTCTCCTAAGTCAGGTAGGTTAATAGCTATATATCCTCCCATGATCAGTCACTGGGAGCAGTACTCCAGCCAATAGCAGTTGACAGAAAAGGAGGTGGGATCAGTCCTTACATGATCTAGAAGCTAACTGCCCAGTGGCCTGAGCAGAACTCTCAAGGGGTAGCCAGAAATGCTCACCAGAACAAGAAGGTAGAAGTCCAGGCCTATGTATTAACCATATTTATAATATTAATATTTGTACTCAGGTACTGGAGTCACTGTGAGTACCTGGGCTGGACTTAGGATCTTGGTTAACTATCCATGGATATTAATGTAATTACACAACATGGCATGGTAATATGGAAGGCTTCCATTCATTGGAGATGTATTTACTTATGACTTGTAATTGGAAAACCAGACACCAAGCCTGTGGCAGCACAATTATTTCCTGATTTTGCCAGCTGGTGGGTTTGAACACATTGCTGGGATTAGATTGTAATTGCTCAGAGATATTACTGCAAATCAAAAGTAAAAGTGCCTGGGGAAGGCAGAGACAGACTTCCTTAGATGAGTTCAAACTTGAGCTACAAGTTTGTTTGTTATGGAGCTTAGAAAGGGCATTCAGGCATTGGAAATCATATATTTTTTCAAGTTCTGCTGATGGATTTTTCTCATCTCCAATCTGAATTGTCAAAGGAGACCTCTCTGATCCAATGCAATACAATAAGCACCAGAATGACTTTGTTGTTGTTAACAAAATAAAATTGTATTTCTTATCAATGTACAATCCAGTGAGGGTGTTTTGTTGATGGGCAGATTTCCAATTTCAGGAAAAACATTTTTTTTTCCCATTCCACACCATAACTTACCAATTTACTAGTCCCAATGTTTTATCACTTCAAGGGAAGTATGGAGACCATATTTCCACTTACATCCCTTTATATTCCCCACTTTTTAAATATAATTTTCGTAAGTATTTCTTCTACACATATTGAGCACCGCATCAGAAGGTATAATGAGTTTTGTTTCAACCATCGATATAATTTAAGAAACTCAGGAGAAGTCTATTATGTTCATTCCAATTTTTATACATTCTGACATCCTTTCCTTTCCTAAGTTCCAAAACTTCTCAATTTTCATTTCCTTTCTATTTAGAGAACTTTCTTTAGTGATTCTTTTTTATTTCAAAATATTCATTAAAGGGGTACAAATGTTTTTGTTACATGGATGCCTTGAATAATGCTTAATTCAAGGCTTCTGGTGTGCCCATCACCAGAATAGTGCTCATTGTACCCAATAGGTAAGTTTTTATCCCTTACTCCCCTCCCACCAACTCCCCTTTCTTGGTTTCTCATGTCTTTTATATCACTTTGTGCCTGTGTGTACTCATTGTTTGGCTCCTACTTATTAGTGAGAATTTATGATATTTGGTTTTCCATTCCTGAGATAGTTCACTTAAGATAATCATCTCCAATTCCATACAAGTTGCTAGAAACAACGTTATTTTATCCTATCCATGGCTGAGTAGTACTCCATAGTGTGTATATATATTACACACCCACACGCGCACACACACACACACACACACACACCACATTTTCTTTATCCACTCATGAATTGATAGGCAATTAGGTTGATTCCATATCTTCGCAATTTTTAATTAAGCTGTGGTAAACATTTGAGTACAGGTGTCTTTTTGATAAAATGATTTCGTTTCCTTTGGGTAGATACCTAACAGTGGGAATGCTGGATAGAATGGTAGGTCTTCATTTATTTCTTTGAGGAATCTCCCTACTGTTTTCCATAGAGGTTGTATTAATTTGAAGTCCCAACAACAGTGTCCAAGCTCTTTAGTGCTTCTTTAACAGTAGGTTTGCTAGAGACAAATTCTCTTAGTTTTTCTTCATCTAAGAATATATTGATTTTCCCCTCATTCCTAAAGGATATTTTTGCTGGATATAAAATTCTGAGTTAATTGTTCTTTTCTTCCAGAACTTTAAAAATTCTGTGCCATTTTCACCTGGCCTTCTTGGTTCCAGAGGAGAAATATGCTGTCATTTTAATTGCTCCTCTATGTCATTTCCACTCGCTACTTTCAAGATTTTTTCTTTGTATTTAGTTTTTAAAAATTTAAAGTAACTTGGTATTGATTTCTTTGGGTTTATCCATTTTAGGGTTTGCTCAACTTCTTGAATATGTAGGTTTATGTCTTTTGACAAAGTTAGGAGGTTTTTAGATATAATTTCTTCAAATTCAAATTTTTTTCAATCCTACTCCCTCTCTTCTTTTTTTTTCCTTGTCTGTTTTCTCTCCATTGTTCAGATTGCATAAATTCCATTATGCTGTCCTCAAGTTCACTGATTGTATCATACATCATCTTCACACTAACATTAAGCCCATCCAATGAGTATTTTATTCTGCTTTTAATGATTTTCAGTTCTATTATATCATTTCCATTTGGTTGTTCATTATAACTTCTACTTATTTGCTGAGGTTTATTTGTTTCAAGGGAATTTGTAATTTCTCACTGAACCATTTTTATGATGGCTGCTTTGGAAGTTTTGTCAGATAATTCCAACATCTGGAATCTTGGTGTTTGTGCCTGTTGATTCTCATTTATTATTCAAGTTGTGATTTTCTTGGTTCTTGGTATGATGAGTGGTTTTTTTAAAGTGGTATCTGGACATTTTGGACATTATAGTAATCAACCCTGGTCCTATTTGATCTTCTTTTGTTGATAGTTTCCCTGTTGACCTCTAGAGTGAGGACTAGATGGGCCTGTGCATCTAGCTTACTGCTGCACACTGCTGACATCACTCATGCAGAGATGGAATGCTGAATCACACTGCCTCATTACAAATGGGTGGAGTGGAAGTTCAGCTCTCTTTTCATCCCCTAAGACCTTCCTGGTTCAAGTGGGGCACTGAGTCATACCACCTCTTTGCCTTTGATGTTGAGGTGTAAGCTCAGCTGTGCTCGCCCACTGTGGCCCACTGGCACCAGGGATGGTGGAAGCTTGGAGCTGACCAGCCCTAACTCACAACACTTTGTTCAGTCTCATTGATTCCAGGTAGGGGTGAAGCGTCAGCTCCCTGCTAAGCCCTGCTGACATTGGTGAATAGGTGAAGTGCGGTGGTGACTAGCCCTTCCTCTCACAATCTGAGTCTAATCAATGCTGGGTGAGTATAGAGACTCAGCTCTCTGCAGGACTCTGCTTTGCTGTTTGGTTTCTGGAGTAAAATGTGAGCTCCTTGAAGACAGGGTTGTTTTTGGTTCATCTTTATACCCCTAGAACCTCATATAGAGTGATACAGTTATTCTTGATGGTTAAATAAGTAAAATAATGAATTAAAATTGTGATGGAATTAGATGAATTTTAAGGCACCAAATGAGGTTCAGTAGTTTATGATTCTCAGTAAAGCATAACTGAAAGCTAAATTGTATGGTTCAGTGACACAAAAATTTAGAATTTCCCTACAATAGTGATGGGGAAGAAAGAGCCTAGATAATCTTTTCTCTGATTCATTTAACATTTTAAACATAAGATTTAGAATTGCCACTAAAATAAAGGGAACCTCTACTTTCCTTGGTAGAGAATTTTATTTGAACCCTCATAAATTTCACTGAGGAAAGTCTACACTGTCTCTTTCTGAGAAGCAATTGGACTTTTTCAGAACATAGAACTACATATGTCCCTTCCCTTTTCCCTCATCTAGATGTACCAGAAATCCACAAGTTATAGCTTTGCTGGCTGTGTCCCAGTGACTTGCTTTCAATTTTAAAGATGCATTATCTGGAGTCATTAAATGAACAATGCTCTCCAGTGCACCCACTCTGTCATCCATCTGCTTGTCAAATGATACCCTCCTGTATCTGCAGCCATCATCTGGTATTCAAAGCTATTGAACCTGGTTCTAAGGTAGTCCACCTTCTGTTCCAAGCTACAAAATTAATTCTCAGCTTTCAATTCTAACAACTATGTAGTAACTAGTCCTCCCCCACCCTATTCATTAAGGATCTGGGGTCTTTGGAGTACATTTATACCTTGGAGGATGATGAATGGAGAACATGTTAAGGATAAGAATATACAGAAATGTATTTCTAAAAGAGTATCACAGTGTCACCCTCACTCTTCCTCACCAGAGAGTCTGAACCTTGGGTCTTCCTCCTCTTGCCCATCGTTTATTTCTTACAATTTGAAAGCTCCCTTCTTTTCTCATCCCTGTGAGTAAAAATAATAAAAGTATTTCCCCATCATTAGATAATAACCAGTACCTTGACATTACTGAAAGAGAATTAATGTGTAATCCTCAATTGCAGAGAATAAATGCGGGAAAGAGAATAAAATTGCATTGCTCATTAAACATGATTCTTCTTTAAAATGGCTTGCCTTTATTTAAATCCCTTCACCTGGCATTCAAGACCCTATATAATATAACCCCAAACTCACACCTTATCCCCCAAATCATAACTGCACAACTTCACTCCAACCAGACTCAATTTCATTGTATTCTGAAGGCCAATTATATGTTTTCCCATTTTCAAATCTTTGCTCATGCCTTCTGCCCTGCCTGGAAAGTCTGCACTGTTTCTTTCTGAATGTCTTCCTTCTTTCAAGACTCAGCTCATGCTCTAGTTTCTCCATGGACACCCCTGAAATCATTGGCGTCTTCAGTCTTCTGTGGTCCCTCATTTTGGACTACCATAACAGTAATCTTCTGCATCACTCACCTGACACCTACCATTCACTGCTTTTCTTATTGCCCTTCTAAGCCAGTAGTTCTCAATCTTTATTATTCATTAAAATATCTTGGAAATGTTGTTAAAAAGAAAAATTTCATTGACTTCACTGAAGAGACTCTGATTTAATAGGTGGTGTGGTAAACATAATTTAAAAGATGGACCCCCAAGACTTCTGTCCCCTGTTTATTTAATCAAACACTAACCTAGGGATTGCCGTGAAGGGATATGCAGATGTAACTAAAGTCTCAAGTCAGTGCATCTTTAGAATATCTTAAATTAACTGGGTGGGGCTAAGGTAGCAATATGAGCCCTTTAACAGCACAGTTCTCTTTGATGTACAACAGCAGAAGTCAGAGACATTCCAGGAAAGGACTGCATGTGCCTTTGCTGGTTGGAAGATGGAGAGAGCCATATGGAAAGGACGTAGGTGGCCTCCAGGAACAGAGAACAGCCCCCACCTGACAGCCAGCAAGGAGCTGAATTTTGCCAACAACATGAATGAGCTTGGAATTGGATTTTCCCTCCAGAGCCTTCAGAAAACAATGTAGGCTTGTGAGACTCTAATTTTGGCTTTGTGAAACCCTAGGTAGAGACATAGCCAAGCCCACCTGGACTTCTGACCTTCAGAACCGTGAGATAACAAATAGATGTTGTTTTACACTGCTAAGTTAGTAGTAATTTGTTACACAGCAATAAAACACTAATATAATAGTTTCAGGGCTGGGCTCAGGAATCTATGTTTCAATAAGTAGGTGGTCCTTAATCACAATTTAAGCAACCTCATCCAAAAGTTTAATAATTTTCATTCTAACTGTCTAATAAAACTAGGCTCATAACTATTAATAGTTTCAAACTGGGGATGATAATATATTTGTCCTTTTAATTTGTAATTAATTCCACCTCACATCGAGAATCCCTATCTCAGGACTCTCTAATGGTTTCTGACTTTATAAAATTCTCCCGAGTAGATAAGCTATCTACATCCAAAACGTAATACCCAAAGCCTGTGTTTGGACAAGGCTTCACTCATGGAGAAGACAAGGAAAATGGTGTGAATCAAAGGATGAGGACTTCTGGATGGGCCATTCACTTCTTTGTAGTTGTTTGCTGGCCACACAGTAGTACACGGGAGTCCTTGAGTCAGGGTTCAATCAGAAATCTTGACAAGGGTACCCTAAAACCAAAGTGGTAAGTGTCATGCATTATGCTGGTCTCTCAGCATGACTAGCCACCGTAGGAGTTAATAAGACATTTGCCAGACAAATTGTGGTGGCAAAATGTGAGGCAGACAAAATGTGAGGCAGAGAAGAATAGAGACTTGAGATTCCTGATTATTTTGAAATTCTATCATCATGGGAATCTCCTAGTTTGCTTGATGGAGGTAATTGAGCACAGCCTTTCCACAAAAGAAAACATTAGTGATAGAAAAGAACTTGGAAACCATCAAGCTTTCAAGACAAACTCTGCTTGACTACTTCCAGTGATGGGGAACTCACCACCTCATAAACCAGCCTATTTCATGTCTGAACAGCTCTTTTTAGAGAACACTTTCTCTAGCTGAACTGTTATCTGCCTCCCTGCATCTCCCTTCCACCTGCTCTAGGGAGGCTTTTGCAGCTAATCTGGTTTTGAACATCTGGTGGACATTTAAAGATCACCATCGTCACTCATCCCTGTATTATGTGTGTTTTTAGGGAAGTATCTCCATTCTCTCCAATATTTTCTTCTTGGATATTATTCCCATTCCATTCCACATACTTGGTCTCTCAGAAAATCAACCATATCAGAAGTAGTGGGGAGAAAGCCCTGGGAAAAGCTGAGTATTTACAAGAACAAGAGATAGTACTAAAGTAACACAGGGAAACAGAGACAAAAAGAGAAACTGACACATTTTCAGGCTAAATAGCGAGTACCCAGTCTCTAAAGTTCCAAGAGAATAGACAGGATTTGAAGCAGCATATTTAAAAGCAATGCTTCCTTCAAAAATAATTTCCTATTGTCACTCCACTATTTTATAGACCTTACGGTATTCACGTCCTTCTTTCTGCCAGAATCATAAAGCAGTTGCAGTCACAAGCCCTAATGGAGTCTAACCTGAGCTAGAGAACAAAGAAGATTTTAAAGACAAAAAGAATAGATTGCAGAGGAGGAAAAGCAGCCCACAGTCCCCACTCGGCCAGATAATATAACACAGTCTTTGTCTTATCTGTCAATATCTATAAGTCTGAAAAGCCAAATATGTACAGTGCTTATGTGTCTAGACAGACAGACAGTTCCAGACAAATCATGGAGCTGAATTTTGATGCTTTGGAAATATTTTAAACAAAGGTGCTGCTGTGGAGGTTTTACACTGCACATGCCCGTAGCTCCGGTGCAGCAGGCATTCCAGCAAGCATTTTCAGGTTCTGATGCAAGGGGAAAGATCTGACTTTACAGAAAAGTTTCTTTTCCGTTTCCCCCTCCCCTCCCGGCAGCCCAGTACAACACCTGTCTCATCAGCAGGCGCACTCGGAAGGGATGGGCCTCAAGGCACCTCGGTCCCAAGCTTCTCCATGCCTCATTCTTCATCCACGCCGCTCGTAATGTGCCATCACTGGCACAGTTACACCTGAACACTCTGGTGCTGCCAAACACCTGGCTTGATTTTCCACTGTCCAAATGAAAAATAAGCATAATCTGCTTTTTGAGGATACAGCAAATGAGGGAGTTCATGACAAATTGTGTTGGTTTATGCAGAATAGTGATAATAAGATACAAATGAGAATTTTTTGCTTAATGAATAATACTAATCACGTTTCAACAAATGCTGTGCCCTTCTAATTAGAGAGACTGCATAAAATCAGCTTAATTTATTTGTGACTAGTTATACAGAGTTTAAATATTTACTAGAGATTTACTCAAATGTTTGAGAGGATTTTAAACATTTCCTACTGTAGAAGCGGCCTGCCTAGTTCTGTGGGATGTGGTGACAGCTCGAACTTGGGGAAGCTCTCTGATTTTGCAGCGTGTGATGAAAATCCTGGTTTCAAAACGAAGAAGAAAGGGTATTATTGATTTACATACTAATTCTCCAACTGTTACTCACTTCTTGATTCCAGCTTCCAAAGTTGCTCCCCCAACATTCATCACTGTAGTACACTAGAAGGGATCAGCATCTTTTTCAATAAATTATGGGAACCATGACTAATTACGGTGATATTAACTATGCAAAGTAATGTATAACTTAAAATGGATACGTTCATCATTTCAAATTATGCCTTTGACTTTTGATGGTCTAATACAGGCATACTCTCTTTGTGCTAAATGTGTTCTAAGAATCTCTGTACAATTCTAGGTCCTGCTTGTAAGCATACTGACCTACTAAATATAACTCTCTTGAACCTCTTCAGTGACCCAGAGCAATTATAGGAAGAACACACAGAGAACCACGAGATAATAAGAAGCAGGTGGACATATACGTGTTATGCCTCCCTGGCGTGGAATTGGTCTGGTAATGTAAGAGGTCTGGTCACGAGAAGCCTCACTGAAATGTTTTATCATTTGTATTTTTCAACAGCATTTTGACCATGAATTATTTTTATTTGCTCTTGAAGGCAACCTTGGGGGTTTCAGATGTCTATGTCCTAATCTTCCGGAAGATGGTGCTGAAGCACCGAGAGGTTAAATGATCTAAGGCCACAGGGCCAATTAGTGACACTGGGGGCTAGAGCCCAGACTTGCTGCTGTCTAGTTATAGTTATAGTCGCTACACCAATTAAACTTGTATTTGAATGAATTCCTTAAAGAAACTTACAGAAACTTTCCAAAATTCATTCTTCATTCAAACAATATGATTTGTTCTGTCATTCATTTATCGATTTATTTGTCAATCAACAATCATTTATCAAACACCTTGTCTGAGCCAGGCACTGTGTCTGATACTGCAGATATAGAGAGGAAGACACTAGCCTTACCTTACAGAGCCCTCCCTCTGGTGAGGAAGATTGACATGTAGTCAAAGAATTATCAAACACCACAAGCAGGGCTGTAAGAAAGGTCTGTATAACGTGTTACGGGGGCACAGAGGTGAGAGAATTGTTTCTGACTAAGGTAAAGGGGGGTGGCCAAAGGGGAATTCTCCAATGAGGTGATGGTTAAATTCAGTCTGAAATAATCCCCTGGGTTTCTGCCAGCAGACAAGAGCCAGAAAAGGCATTCCACATGCTCAAAAGAGCAGAGCATGAAGGCACAGTGTGTCAGGGAAGAAGAAGCTGGAAAAGTAGGCAGGGGATTTTGTGGAGGGCATTATATGTCATCCTAAAGAGTTAAAGCTTTATTGTGTGGTGGTGAAGAGTCAGTGAAGGGGTCTAAGCAGAACAGTGATGGGGTCAGCTTTCTGTTTCAGCAAGATCACCTGGAGAAGGTAGATAAAATGGAAAGGAAGGGACGACATTGGAGGAAGAGAAACTAAGTAGAAGGCTATTGCAATGCTGTAGGAGCAAGTGAGAAGGATCTGAGTCAGGACTGGGGCACTGAAGGGCAGGGGCCAGGTAGGGAGAATGGATTTGAAAGCTGTTTAACAATAGAATGATTTAATGGATTTTACTTATGGTATACACAGGCATGTTTTTCCTGATTTTCTAGTTCTCTTTGTTCCTTTGGTTTTTATGTGATGTGTGTTATTAGCCCTTGGGTTTCTATAGGGCAGGAATGAATATTTGTCAAAGGGAAATTCTTATTTTCTTGAAATTGCATCTTTGCAATACTCACAGTGTAACAGTGTATTCATGAATAAATATTTTTGAGTTATGATGGCTAATACATTGTGACATAGTGGGCTTTCCTCCAACTTACAAAGAAGACAACAGCCACACCAGAATAAAAAACATTGTACCTGAAAGCCCAGATGCTTAATGGTGAATATATTAAATTCCTAAGTTTACCTTCTTTGAAATACCAATTACAAACAACGTAGCAAAATTCAAGGCAAATATTTGTTCCCAATGATAACATATAGCCCAGATTTTAGGCATTTAAGATGACATACTGTGTTTCAAGATAGCTTGTGACAATACTTAACTCATAGTTAAGAAAACGATTGCATAGTGAGTGGATTGAGTGCTGACTCTGGAGCCAACTGCCTGGCTTCAAACTCTCCCTCTATTATAATGGTATATGACCTTGAAAGAGTCATTTAACCTCTCTGTGTCTCAGTTTTCTTATTTGTAAAAGGGGACTAGAAACAGTACCAACCACAAAAGTTGTTATAAGTATTAAAGTTATGATATGTATGAGCTTAGAACAGTGTCTGAAATTGTTATTATCATTGCTGTTATAATTGTCAGATTAAAGAGAGACAGGCTGAGGCCCTAACAAATTGATGTGGTTCTACCTTTTAATTATGCCATACTTTTAATTATGACAACAATAGTCTGGCTAACTTCAAAATCCAATATAAGATGGTATCATCATTATTAATTATAAGGAGAACAAAAGAGTTGTCTTTGAAGCATAGCCAGGATTCTGACTCTGGTGGAAAGACATGGTTGGCTTTGAGAACAGCAATCTCAAGAGGTTAGACCTATTTCAAATTTTTTCCCTAGTTTTTCTTTAAAGCCTGTTAAATATAGATCATCTCTAATTTATATAAAAACTTTTTTCAACTTAGTGATATTTTCAATCTTAGGGTGAAAAGGCCCATTCTTTCTCTACCCAGTATTGCTTTCCATTTATCCTATGTCTATTTTTTCAGTCTTCAGAAGATGTCAAACTTATTCATCCTCCTGAGAGTTGATGGCTAAATCTGTGCTTTAAAATAAAAAAAAATTTATTGAAAACATAGTAGATACTCAAAATATACATCTGTCAGGCTAGACTGCTAATATGAGCAGACACTATGCTCACTATATATACACACTTTGATTTGGTGCTCATGTCTTTAGATAAAGTAAGGATTTTTATCTCCCCTGAGTAGATAAGAAATCTGGGCAATGAAGGACCTTGCTCAAGGTCATACCATTAAGGGTGGTCCAGAAGGGATTTGCCCTGAGGTCACCTGAAATAAGTCCCTGTGCCTAGCCCCAGTGATCTAGGTGATTCTTGGCCTTCACCAACTGGTGAGGAAGAGTATTAACTCTCTTAGACAAAGTTGGTCTCTCCAAGATGTTAAGTGTTTTATTAGGCTTTTCTCAAGATACTCAACTCCATTATATCTTTTTCTTTCAAGGCCCATTCAGCAGCCCGAACAAGATGCAGAAATTCACATGCAGATGCACCATGATGAAGTATTTTAAACAACCCTCTAAATACATAACATTGTCATCTAAAAATCGATGTACCCAATGCAGGTGGAAAGCCAGAAACTAGCATGATTTTAGACCATGGTCATCTCAAGTACCTTACTGCATGGGATCACATTTTATTACTGTTATAAAATAAAAACTAGTTGATTAAATAAAATTTAAAAGATCACCAAACATTTAAAAGTGCTTAATGAAATGACCCTTTAAAAACAACCTATTAGCTGTCAGATGCCTTTCAAAAATATGTAATGCATCCTAATTAGAACAGAACAAACAAACAGCCAAGGCCTTTAGGGTCCCCAAGATCATAAAACTTTCTTCCTCTTTTCTGACACCAACAGCTTTAGGACCTAGTTTCACCACTGGACAGTAGGCGCCTGAGGCTGTAGCCTTGAAAGGAATCCTCAGAAGCTCGGACTGAAGTTGTTCTGGCAGCAGAAGGAGCCCCTAAAAGCATCTGATTATTTTTAAATGTGCTTTCATTGTGCTGCTTGCAGCTGTGAGTTAATTTTGTTAAAAAAAAAAAAAAAAGACATTTGCTTCTTTAAAATCCAGGTTTTTTCCCCTCTGCAGAGCAGCTGCAAGAACAGCGTTGACTTCAAAAGCCCCCGCTTTGCCTTAGAGCACCACTTTGGGCAGATGCCTTCCTCACCAGCAGGGAATTAACACCGTGCTCCGGAAGCACAAGCTTCCAACGCTCTCCTCATTGGCCGATTTATGTAGACGGGCAGACAGATGGACCAATTGTTGAACTGTAGAATGTTACAGCTGACATGGCCCTCCGAGGTCCTCTAGGTCCAACTCTTGGCCCATTTACAGAGGAGAAACCTCGGGTGCAGAGAAGTTAAGAGACTGGCCTAAGATTTCACATATAGTTAATGGTAGCCCCATATGGCATATAATCTGCAACCAGAGAGCAGGAGGGTGTGGGAAATAGAGATAGAGGTGCCATCATTAGATAGATTCTGCCAGTAAGCATTCTTCCCCAAGTCAGTATGTGTTACAGCATCCACACGCCATCTTAAAGATGGTGGCCACTGACTGGCCTCTTTATTTCCCTCAAGCTCCATTTCTGAATCACCTTCTCAGTGGAATTCCAGACCACGTCTCTCTTCCCATTCACCATTTGCCCCAGGCCTACCTCCCTCAGAAAGTATTAATACTTCTTGATTAAACGGCTCTTCCATGACTCTCTCCACTGCATCACGTATTATCTTCTAACAAATTTGATATGATGTATGTGCCTAGTTTACAGTTACTTCTAGCATTTGAGATCCAGATTGCTTATGGACTTTCTTCCTTTGACCAAGCTGCCAAATTAGGCAAAGGAGTTCTAGAGCCTGGCTTTGGAGTTCTTCTCTCAGTATAAGACAATCAGTGTCTCTGCGAATCTTTCCATGTTTCTATACCTTCAGAACGAGCCACACAGTGACAAACGGTGTTAATCAATCCCATCTCTGTCACTGCCCCGTTAGCTACAGGGTAGCTCTGCCAGTCAGTTGCCAATCAATTTCACAGAATGTAGGTTGTGCTTCGCCCAATTCAAGTCTCCTAATTAATGGAGTGACAAAATTTTGACATTTTATTGGCTTCTCTGGCTCTTGTGGGAATTTGGGGAAGAGGACCGAAAGAGGTTGAGAAGGAGGGGAAGAGTGAGCAAGGAGAGAAGCTGCACTGACTTAATGGATCTCTGCCAGTTTTTAGCTAATTGCAATTTTTAAAAAATAAGTAATCTTTTCTGATTATGAAAGCAATATGTGTTCAGTGTTAAAATACTGAAAGACATAAAGAATAAAATAAAAACCACTTTATTTGTTTCATCTGTTTTATTTTCATGCAAAGAAAACCTCAATGCCTTCTACCATAAATGATTTGGTAATAAATTAGCTCATCCCCAAATTAAGGCAGATTCCAGTGCTGTTTTCTTCAGAAACTTTACAGTGTTACCAGATATAAGGTCTCATTCCACCTCTCTGCTTGGCCTGTGTGTCAATTTAACTTAAGGCTTCCTTTCCCACAGTCACAAGATCTCTTCCAATATTTCCTAGGACTTCATGCCTCCTCATCCATGTCCTGGGGGCAAGAATGGGTATCTCCCATCCAAACATTGAATAAAAGTCTTTCAGTTTGCTCTTACTGGACCAGATGAGGTTATATGCCTGCTTCTCAACCAGACAATCAAGATATTGGGGAACTGGGGAAATGTTGGTCAAAGGGCACCAAGATTCAGTTCTGGCCGGGCGCGGTGGCTCACGCCTGTAATCCTAGCACTCTGGGAGGCCGAGGCGGGTGGATCGCTCGAGGTCAGGAGTTCGAGACCAGCCTGAGCAAGAGTGAGACCCCGTCTCTACTAAAAATAGAAAGAAATTATATGGACAACTAAAATATATATATACAAAAAATTAGCTGGGCATGGTGGCGCATGCCTGTAGTCCCAGCTACTTGGGAGGCTGAGGCAGTAGGATAGCTTGGGCCCAGGAGTTTGAGGTTGCTGTGAGCTAGACTGACGCCACGGCACTCACTCTAGCCCGGGCAACAGAGTGAGACTCTGTCTCAAAAAAAAAAAAAAAAAAAAAAAGATTCAGTTCTGTGGGATAGATAAGTTCTAGAGATCAAAGATACAGCATGGACACTATAGTTATTAATAACGTTAATAATACTGTATTATATATTTGAAATTTGCTAAGAGAGTACATCTTAAGTGTTCTTATCACATAGGCAAAAAAGGTAACTATGTGAGGAGATGGATATGTTAATCATCTTGGCTGTAGTAATTAGTGCACTATGTATATCAAAACATCATGCTATACACATCAAGTATATATAATTTCAACTTAGAAAAAATTTTTTTAAAGGCCAAGATACTATTATGCACTAAATAGCTTGAGCCTGGGCTAAGTGTTCACCTCTAACCTAAAAAACGTATCTAGAGTGGCTGGACCTTGCCGATTGACCTGATTCAATGACAGCTCCCGCCCCCCCCCCGCCCCGCTGTGGAGCTCAAATGGATGTCAGTCTCACCAAATCACATGGCTGTTGCACATGGTACAGAGGTAGGAGGGATAACAGGATGGATGCTTATCAGTCAATCACATCCATTAATCCCATTGCCCAGGGAAGAACTATTGTTGGCATTTTTGCTCTATAACTCCGAACATGCGCATATACTCTGCATGTGTGAGTGAGCAGGGTGTATTACAAATCAAAATTATATTATATATACTGTTTTATGGCCTCTTTATTTTTCACTGAAAAATATGAGTGCTTTCTCATGCCATCAAATATTCTAAAAATTATTTAAAAGGATGCATGGAATTTAAATAGCACCTAAGATTTGGATAATCATCAATTTGTTTTACTTTCACCCTTAACACATTAAGCTACAATAAATACGTTTGAATATATATCATTGTTCACATCCAGGTTTGTTTCCATAGATAGAGCACTAGGAGTGGAATTGATAAGTAAAAGATTATAAACAAAACGTTCAGATACTTATTGCAAAACCACCACTTAGAAATACTGTGCCAATTTTATACTCTGGCAATAGTATACATTAGCATATTTAAGTACCCACACCTGTTATATTTTCAAATCCTCGAAGTGTAAAAATTATTAGGGGTGGTAGTTTAATCTGTGGGGAAAAGTAAAAGGACAAATCACTAATTTATTAAAAACTTGGAATTTAGAATATAGCAGTTCTTGATTTTTTTCAACCCATGATGCCTAGGACTATCCCAAGAGGAAACACAAAATAAGATCATATTTGGGTAAGGAAGAGAACCAAAGTTTCCTGAGGATCTACACTACACTACTGTATTAATCCTGATTTTTTGGTATATAAATGACAGACATGCAATTTGAGCTACCTCAGGCAAAACGGTAAGTTTATTGACTCATAACAAGGAAGAGTAAGGGTATAATTGGAAATGACTAGAACCAAAGATTTAATGGTACTGGGACATTTCCCCTCCTATTCTTATCTCTGCCTCTATCCATGTTTTTTCCTACTGCAAATCAGGATTCTCTGAGAAACTAGGACCTCACCTACTAGAAGCCTCTGAGGTGTATTTTTTCACCTTCACCACCAAAAAAGTTCACTCTAGCCCCAATTTCAAAAATCCAAGGCTCTACCCTGATTGCCCAAGCTTAGTTCACCTGTAGATCTCTTGCTTTGGGGAGAGTAGCAGTGGCTTCTGTAGAGTAATGAATTACTCCGTCATTGGCAGCCCCTGTAAATCACAGTCATGACCTAAGGAGGGAGAAGCAGCTCCTCTAGAGGAGAATGGCATTATCAGAAGAAGTGGGAAGGCACACTAAATAGATACAAATGGCCCATCTTACAAATATTATCTTTTAAAGTCCTTAAACAACTCCATTAAGCAGTTACTACCATAAATGTATAGGGGAGGAGGCTAAGTCTAATAGAAATAAAATCATTTGTCTTGGATCTCCCTCTCTCTTTCTCTCTCTCTCTCTCTCACACACAGACACACACACACAGCTTCTACTGTGTGGCCATATGCTGTCCTTGCTTGCCACTAATCCATGTGAGAAAGAATATTTTATGTGTGGCCACCGTCAGCTTTCTCTCTGAGCTACAGCTGCCCAGGACTGCTGTGAATCACAGAGAAATCTGGAGACAAGGGCACATGTCAAAGGAAACAGGAACCAGACAGCCTGTCCTCAGCCCTCTCCTGGTCAAAATCACTCTAGGAAGATATGCTGAATTTCCATTTGTTCACCCTTCTATCCCTTTCTTTTCTGTAATCCAGAAGAGTGGGCTAGCCTGTCTCTAAAGTGCACAAAAAGGTCTCTAAACATCACAGAGGAGCCCCGTACGTTCAGTCTAGTCCACTCACCTCATTTTGTGGCCTAGGGAAATAAGGACCAGAGAAATTAGGTGATTTGCTTGGGGATAAAAGCCCAGCTAATGTCATAGAAGAATCCAAACTCAAGGCCTCAAGGCTCCCATCTCCTAGGCTAGAGGTCATCTCACTCACATGAGGATGTTTCTGTCATTCGAAAGAGAAGTGTGCTTTTAGGGTAAAAATTAGCACCAGAAAGCAGCTCCAGAGAGGAAGGATGGGGGATGTTGAGTATCTGTCCCATCTCAAATGAAGAGCACACCATCTCCTTGGAAAAAGATGAACATGCATCCAATGATAGGAGTGGAAAAGAGTAACTGAGGACAGCAGTTAAATTAGGCCTAAAGTGAAGTCAACAAGTATTTATTGTATGTTTATTATGTGCCCACGGCCTATTTTGGGAAAGCTGCTGAGGATAGACCAATAAACAACACAGGTACAGTCACTGACCTCACAAAGATAGCAGTCTGGTGGGGAAGATAGACATTAAACAAAAAGCTACCGATGTGATGGCTATTTTGACAGATCAGGTGCAAAATACCTTGGGAATGTAGAGCCCATCAATGGCAGTAGGAATGGCCTATCAGATTAAGGAAACTCAAGCAGAGATTTGGAGAAGAAATAGGATATCTTCAGGTGCATAGTGGTGGAATGGTGGCCCAAGCAAAGGGAGCAGTAAATATAAAGGCCTGGAGGTAAAAGAAAGCAATGATTTGGGGACCTGAAGACAGATCCCTGTGGTTAGAACATGAAGCATGTGGGAGAGGGTGGAATAATTGTCTGGAGAGCAGATAGAGACCAGAATATGCAGAGTTCCATGAGCTTTGTCAGGAATTTGATCTTTATCCCAAGGGCAATACAAAGGGTTTTAAGCAGAGAGTGGTGGGATCATATCTGCATTTTAAAAAAGATCATTCCAACAGTAGTAGCAAGAAATTAGAAGGGACCAAAGCTGAATGTAGTGAAAAACGTCTTAGGAGGCGCTCACACTAGTCTAATTAAGCCATGGTGGTGGCCTAGATGTGAAAGTTGATAGGGTGGAAGAGAAGAGGGTGTGAGATTTGTTTCCACTCTTTCCTAAACCATGCATACCAGGAAAAGCAAAATCAACCTTAAGGTCTGTCCATGAGAGGGATCTCTGAGAATTAAGATAGAACGGAATCCAAATTGCCTCCTGTTTGCGGGGAAAGGATTAGAGAAGAGAGTCTACAAAAGAAAAATAAAATTAGTTGTAGTAATTCTGATTCACAGACATTATTTCCTGGCCAGATGCTGCTGTGGAAATTTCAGAAACACTCACTAAAATCATAAATGAAAATCACATATTCGTAACATTTAATGAGAATACAGGCTGAATTTACAGCCGCTGAATGTGCAATATGGATGGAGATGTTGATTTACCCATGAAAGATGGAAATATATACGATAGAGGAAAACAATACCCAGAAATGTGATAAACATTTGCATGAAAATGAATCACTGGAAAAACTCAAAACTTCTTCAATACTTTATGCACCAAATTATCTTTAGAGCAGTCAAAAAGAAATAATAATAAATAATAATAGTGCATTTTCCTGCTGTTAAATTTTTTAAAAAAAAAACTTTTGTTGACTTCAGTGGAAGTTCTGCATCTAGAATGTGGTCCAGGAAATTTATAGTCTGTAACTTAGAGACCAAAGACCTTGAACATCAAGAAAATCTCTTACCCTTATTTATATACACTGTTCTTTATCACAAAGGAAGAGCTGGTACCCATTCCAAGTAACCAATCATTATGCAAGGAATATTCTGACTCACCCAGCATCCTTAATCAGTAAATGCTGTGCCAATGGAAAGAGAGTGGGAAGAAGTCACAGCATCCATTAATAAAAAATGACTAGGGCTTTCTATCAACAGAAGCATCATTAGGAAATGTATGGTAGGAAAATAGTAGGCTGTAGATTTGTGGTGGCAGGGATGGCAATGGAATACTAACATTTATACCCTCTTAACCACTTTGTTTTAAAATGATGCTGGATTTCAGGTAACTACACATATACTTAATACAGCATTATGCATTTTCAATTTCTTGCTAAATTCCTGGTTACAGTCTCGAAGGATGGGACTGCCTTACTTGTCCCTTTGGCCCTCCCTCCAGTCTCCAAACACAGATATTTCTAACAGGCAATTGACTGTCATTTTCTGAGCATATCCCTCATGAAGGCATTGGTCAATTCTTGGCAAAAAAAATAAATCAAATATGAAGAGGAAGAACCTCAGATTAATCCAATAATTTTTTTTGAACAATCTCCTCTCTTTGCTGCACTTCCACTCCCAAATGTGAACTCTTGAGTAAATAAAGAAAATATGATTCACATTTCCAATAAGCTGTGCAATCTGTGTTTCAACTGAGGATGCTCCTTGGTCACACAGTATACTTGTAATTCCAAAGTAACTGTATTGCATTTTGAAAGGAAGCAAGGCAGTCATGTTCCATTAGCAGAAAGCCTTCTCGAGCGTGTCTCCTGGTAGGTTAAAGGGATCTGTGTTATTCGCTGAGGGTGAATGGGAGAGTAAGTTCATATAAAACACCTACAAATCTTAATAAGGGGATGAACTAAAACCACAAAAGTCCTCACTAGTTTTCAAGTATCACTAATGCATGTCACCAGTGGATTAACTAATAGTATTCTACTTTAATGGCATTTCTGCTCTATCATTAACCCAAGCATGGTCCATAAAGTTACTCAAAAATCCATAAATGAGCTTACTATAAGGTTGATTTCTGGTACTATCAGCTCAATAAGAATAACAGCATCAAATTCCTCCTCCAGGATCAGTTTTGTGGGTCTGAGGGCCAGAAATTAAATAATAATTTCAATGATTAAAATGATTTTAAAATGAATTCAAATTCCCATTGTGTCAGTTTTCCATTTCTTGCTTTTAAAAAGATCATGGTTCTGATCCTAATTCTGCATAGTAGGATCTGCCTTCTAATGATATTCTACTATTACTCTATATTCTACCTTCAGATGGAACCTGGATAGATTGTGTTTTCAAATCACTACCCAGTCTATACTGGAAATTATACTGGTTTTGATAAGAAGTAGTTGGCGTATACCACCCACCCTACCCCCTGGAAAAAAAGTCCTATTTAATCCAATCTTCTATTGAAATTTCAGGATTTATGTCACTATTATAGAAAAACTCATTTTGGTTATAGCACCAACATAGCCAAATAAATGACCTCAAGATGCTAGAAGAAAGTATTCGGCCAAGATAAATAGGTGTTCAAGAAGGCCTCCCCAGCAAACTCATTTTGCTATATGGAAAATGAGCTAACCAAGTTTAATGTACACCAAATGAGATTTGGAAGCACATTCTAATTCACTTCATTCTGTACCAGATATGAGGCAGTTTTTGATTTTCCTGCTTCCTCCCTTAACCCCTGCAGTGTATTCTCAAGAAAATGGCCAATGTGGTCCTTTTAAAGCATACATCAGATCACATCACTCCTCTGCTCACAACCTTCCTATGCCTCCCATTCTATGCAGAGGGCAAGCCAGAGCCTTGACAGTGATCTACAGACCTGACACAATCTGGCCTCTCTGATCTGGCTTTTACCCTCCCCTCACTCACTTCACTCCAGCCTCACTGGACACACTTTCTCAAACACATCCAACATAGTCATGCCTCAGGACCTTTGCACTAGCTGTCCCCTCTGACTAGAACACTCTTCTTTCCAATGCCTACTAGACTAATTCCCTCATCTCCTTCAAATCTTTGCTCAGTGGTCACCACCTCAACAGGCCAATCCTGTCTGAACTATTTAAAATTAAATTTCACTGCTTCTCCCCACGCGCACAATGTCCTTTATTGTGTTCTATCTTTTCTCCACAGCAGCTATGACTTTCTAACATCCTACATAGTTTACATATTTATTTTGCTTATTACCTTTCTTCCTCACTAGAATTTAAACTCCGCAAAGACAAGACTTTAGTTCATTTTGTTCACTACTGTATACACAAAACTTGGAACAATACATAGCACATATTAATAGTAGGTGATTCATAAAATTGGTTGGATGAATGAATGAATTCCAAAGTTGCTGAATGTGGCAGAGATCTAGCACACTGAAAATTCACGGATGTTTAACTTAAACCTATGATTTATTTTCTATAAGCCTCTATTAGCTCATCTGTACAGTGGAATAATTATATATCTAATACTTAGGACTATTATAAAGATTAGGGGAGAAAACAAATGGAAAGCATTTAAGATAGTGCCTTGCATACTGATTTATTATTTTGATTAGTCTAAGAATAATAAAAGCAAAGGTAATAAAAATAATATCTAACATTTGTATAGAATTTTACTCTTTATAAATGATACAATTGTTTTCATTAGATCTTCCCAGGATCCATCTGGAGTCAACACTCCAGAAAAACAGACGTAACTCTATGCTCAGTGTCTGCACCTTGGCACTGTCAGGGGATGTATCCAAACACAAAGCTATGAAGGATGGAGGCAGGATTCAAACTGAAGTTCTCTCATTCCAAGGCCTATGCTCTGTCTCAAATATCAGGGAAAGAAAATATTACTTCCAACTCAAGGCTCTAACAGAATGAAAAGTCTTTGAAATGGTGTTTATGTTATTTTTTTGCTTCGTTCTTTCTTTACTGAGTCTGAATGTGGCTGAGAAGAGGCAATAGTCACTCAATTGCATCCAGTACTCCCTGCAAATCCCACTGGAAGACATCTTCTCACCATTGATCATTGATTCAGTCACATACATGCTGTCTAGACTACCGTTATTATGCATCTAGGTGTTTCCCAACATGCTTTTAAACACTTCTAGACAAAGATTGGGTTTCTTTGGGGGAGGCTTCCCAACTCCTTATTCAGTCTTGTTTACATGGTTAATGTTTAGTAAATTCTTAATGAGTAAATGAATGAGAGAAAAAAAATGTGTGTGTTTTCTGGTGCTGCCTACAGTGGCTTGCAACACAACATTTTCTTCTTTCTTTTCTTCTAAAGTAATTAGAATCCAGGCAGATGTCTCCAACAGCATGTCACCACTCTTCCCCATCCTCCACGATTGTGTTAATTGGAAAACGAGTTCTCCAGAATGTTGTGAACAAAAGAATTACACTTTTAGAAAATGCTGAATTAAATTGAAACAGGCTTTTTTTGCTACAGGACTTCTCAGAGCCTTTAATACACTAATGAACATTGCAAACCTTCAACATTTGGATAGTGTCTGCAGCAGTTTGCAAATTTATTGGATCATACACTCTCCCACCCCCGCAAAAAAAACTTTTTGTATGGAGCTTCTCTCAAGTCAAGTTTTCCAGAGAACATGTTCATCTATAACAAATACACTCAGGATCTTCAAAAGCAGAAACTATAAAAATATTTAAAAACCAGGAACATGAAGAAGTCAGGGAGAGTTCACATTTTTTTAAAGCTAGATGCCTTACAGGTAATTTAACCTAGATTCATTATTTATTTTCTATTAAGCCTAATACAGAGTTTGCATAAACCTATAGATCCTTAAGCAAGAATTATTTTGGTGAATATGCTGAAGGACATATTTATTTCACTCTTTTTTGGTTTGTTTGTTTTTTAAAAAAGGCTCTGGTTTGACACCTTACACAATCTCATGGGCTTCCACTAGAAGGCCAAAGCTCTTCATAAACAAAGCAGTTAAACTGATGATGGGAAGGGAAACAAAGGATGCTCTTGCACCCTGGTCTTAGCACAGGGTCTATAACATTCCCTTTTGGTCCATGTAAATGAAATCCTACTATCAAAAGGCAAATGTTACCCGAAGACCTTTATCAGTCAATAGCATCTTATTTAATTTCATTTGCCTGATAAGATTAAATAAACCTAACAAAGTGTTTAGGGCATCAGCCACAGGACATATACACTTCAATGAGGCCGAGAAGAGGAAGGTGGTTGAGGGTGATGTATGCTGGAGAGGACAGCTATAATTGGGCTTCCTCAAGGAGGTAAGTGGAGAGTCACATCAAGAAGGAGGGGGCAGTATAATGGGGAGGAAAGCATACTGAACTCTACTTTGTCCACTTTGTACTTTAGCCTAATGGTGGCCATGATGACAGACCTTGAGTACTGGAGTCTTCATAGGAAACAGTAAGCAGAAAGCCAGGAGACCTGAATCTAGTTGTGTAGATGTTGCTGGCTAAAGACACAAAGATACACAGAGAACAAAATAATGTCTAGCTAGGACGTGGGCTTTAGCAAATATGAGAAGTTACAGAGAGTATAATGTCCCTAGAGCATGGCATAGGCAGTCAAAGTCAAAACAAAACAAGCCTTTTACCTCGTTCACCCAGGAGTGTCCCATTTCTCCTCTTTCTCTAATCCATCCTTAGCCTCAGCTCTTGAATGATGAGGGGACAAAAATTACCCTGACTTTCTCTGTTGCTGTGACAGATTTTCATATAGGCATTAATATATACCCCAACATCAGTATTGCACTGTTCTAAATTTTATTTTTTCAAGCTACAAAAATGCACAAACTATTTGAAGAATACAGAAATCCCCTTCTCTTTTTCTGAACATATGTGGTTTAGGAATCATTAAAGGAATCCTTGACTCTGAGAGGTAGCCTTCTTATGGAGACTCTTCTCTAACTTTAAATCTGAAATTCCACACTTGAGTCCAGTTGTTTTCTGTTGTTCACATTCCCACTCTGCTCCTCACCAAGGCCTCAGTGAATGTTCTGTGGAAGCCTCATCTCCAGGCAATGCCCGTTAAGCACAGCTGTCTGAGACCAAGGCGTTCTCTTAGGGCATCTCACTTTGGAAGGGATTTTAAATGGGGTAATACTCAACCCTGAACAAGTCTCTGTGCTGCTGAAGGGAGATTTGCTGCCTCCAGACTAGCAGAGTTCCCCACAGACCAACAGGGCGAGGCCTCTCCCCGCTCAGCCTCGCCCACAGCTCCCTTCCCAAAGCTGCGAAATCTGCTCTTCCTTTGTCTTCTTAAGGAGATCTAGTTTCCCCTGGATCCTTTCCAGGATAAAACCCACTCATTTCCTTGACTCGCAATGTCCTCTTGAAAACTAAGTAATGAAAGCAGATGCTCTAACTCAGACACATATTTTCTCTCTCAAACGTTTATCACAGCTTCCCACCCAGAGCTGAGGCATGATCTATTGGGAAATTCACTCTCTCTAAGCCCACGGAAAGATTGGTCAGGCTGTTCTTGTGGGTTTCATAACTATAACTTTCAATTGATCCCAAATTTTGTTTTATAATCTCTTTGTTTTGTCTCTTACAGGACATCTGTGGAAAAACAGACATCCTTTTCTATCAGAGTATCCTATACTCTCTTTGATACTTTGCCGTTAAAATTAAAAAAAAAAAAAATTATGTTCTTTTTCTTGGAGGGAAAAGAAATCTGCTACCTAAAGATTACTTTCTTTGGCCAGTCACAAATAAACTAACATGTTTTCAATCAGATCTTCAAATGACACCCATAAAGGCAAAAATCTGAACAATTATCCCTGCATATTCCTGATCTTTCTTCCTTCCCCAGGAATGTGGGGGGGAAGGGAGATCACATAATTGGCAAGTCATTTCTAATTGTTTCCATAAACCAACAGGCCCTATACCTTGAATGTGACCCCTCTTACAATTGCATCATATGCCAGAAACCAAAATTTTTCAAGGTTTAAAAATCCAAAAGGCAGTCTGTTACAATAACCTTGTGTGTCTTGTTGAATGGCTGGTTCCAAAAAATAAATAAATAAGTAGAATTAATTAATTAAAAAGACTTGCATCCAGTATTTCATGTGACTGCTGTTTATCCTCCATGGCATGTACAAACTTTTTTTAGAAATTGCGGGAAGTGTCAAGACCCTTACTTGTTACAATTTAATTTTGTGCTGCTAAGGCAATTACAGTTCAATGAATGATGATTCAAACACATCGAAGTTTTCATTACTCTTTGCTTAATTTGTCAGTTAATGCTTTGAGTTCTATGGTTTCCCTGGCAGTCTTAACTTGCCATTAAAAATCTGTCAAAGAAACACAACCTTGTGATTCCAGCCGGGTTTCAAGAGTATATATCCTTTCATTGTTAAGAAAGTTAGAACTCGCTCTTCAACCAAAATATTCATACTCTAGGAATCCACAGTTAGGAAAGGTTGCAATAATTCTGGATTAGTGTTTTTTAATGCAACAGCACTGTCATAAATACCAGAAATAAGAGTTCATGCTTAAGATACTATATATCATAAGAATGTTACTTTCTATCAGTATTTCTTAGTGGTTTATGGTTACCTGATAAATGTTGGACTTTTACATTCCTCTCCATGTCCCAAGCATCTATTACATTTACACATTTTATACTTCTCTAATATTTTTGCAATACATTTTCCTGAATCGGCTGATGACATTTAATAGAATGTTTAAGACACAATATAAAACCTTAAATGCTTTTGCTTATTCTGGGGGAAAAATGTGCACATAGATTGGATTTCAAATTAAAACCTACGATGGTGTACTCAACATTTTTGCTTCTGCTATACATATTAAAATATAACTAAATGCATCTTATGCAATACTGCAGCATCAGTACAAATAACAAGCTCTTATACTTACAAGCAAGCTAGATGATTAAGGAGCTATTAATGAAGGGAAACAAAACCACAGTGCTGGAATGTAATAGTCCATGAAATTCTTATTGGTAGAAAGGGAATCTGCAGTAAATAAATATTAACCTAAATGCTATAGAAAATGTAAAGCAAATAGGGAAAAAATGTGTTCTATAAGCTAAAATATAGGTTAAAAATTGCTGACAATGTAAGGAAAGTCTATTTGCATACCACAGGGCTCCATCTGCTGTGGAAAATATAAGCTGCAAGAATGATTTAATATTTAATAGAAGTAGTAGCCGTTGTTAATTATAATTTGCACATTTACAAATCAGCACTGATAGCAATACAAATTATGAAATATAAGGGTGTTCTGCTGGATACTAGGGAAAATAAGATGACAGACAAAGTTAATGGAGTATCCCTAACCACAGCTCTGTCAGAACACATCAGAGAACTAATCCAGTTACAAAGAGCCTGCAATGGAAAATCTATTTAAAATATTAAAATGCTGTTTGGTAAAAGCTTTTTCATAGTGCATTTTACTTAAACAGTTGCTTATTGCTCATGGGTCATTAGCTGTACACCCAGATGCATTCTGCAAACTGCCATTTAAAAGAATAGTAGAAATTAAATAAGAAATATATTTCTGCAGCATTTTTTCTTGATATATAGAGTGTGCTGAATATCCAGTCTGAATATGGAAAAAATAGTATGTGATCACACAATAAGTGGAAAGCTGTGGAATTAACCATTACACTTTGCCTACATTGAGCCATAAAATTCAACACAACTTTTCCCTCTAGACCTGATCTTATTCCCATTTATACTTAGATGCTAATAGTGATGATACAAATCGACTCTTATTTAGTAAGAAGACAGAAATTACCATTGATTTTTTCATTAATCTTCTATTTCACCTCATTTCTCTCATCATGATATAATATGGATTAGTGGTAGATGCATTTTATGCACAATGTTTTAATAGTAACTTTTGTTCTCTAAATCATGAGTACTGCTAATTTTAGCCCCTGAAATCTCTAATTTATGGAACTGATCCTTTATCCAAACTCCCTCAATTTACTGAGATTAGGAAATCCTTGCTCCTTGACCATTATTTTTAATGTATGCTAAAGATGTTGCTGCCTCCTAAAAAAACAAAAGCAGAACAAAGGATATTCCAAGCATACAGTTTAAAATACATAAGCCTAAGCAAGCCAAACTGTTATGCATCATATTTAAATGTGAAATTGGATATTGTTAAAGTACATGAGGAATTATGAACACATATTCCAGTCCACCTAAGGTATATTATCATGGTATTTGTTGGGGTTAGACAAAGGCCAAAAACTGGCAATCTCTTGGTCAAGTACTTCCAAGAGATGTTGATCTTTTTTTTTAAATTTGAATCTGAATCTTTCAGTGTACCCAGCAGTTTTAATTATCTTATTTTTAGTAACTTCATACCTTCACATTATTTGCCTGATCCCTGTAAGTATTAGCCCTGGCTCAAAGAATTATTTTACATATCTATTTTTTTTATTTCAAAATATTAAGGGGGTACAAATGTGTTTGGTTACACAGATTGTTTTTGTAATGCTTGAGTCATGGCTATAAGCATGCCCATCCCCTAAATAGTGTTCATTGTACCTGTTACGTAGGTTTTCGCCCATCCACTCCTCCCCCACCCTGCTTGATTCCACTGAGTTATACTTCCCTCTGTGCACATGCATGTTTATTAGTTAGTTCCAATTTAATAGCTAGTACGTGTGGTATTTGTTTTTCCATTCTTTAGATAATACACTTAGGATAATGGTCTCCAGCTCCATCCAAATTGTTGCAAAAGGCATTACTTCATCCTTCTTTATGTCTGAGTAGTACTCCATGGTATATACCACATTTTGTTAATCCACTCATGAATTGATGGGCACTTGGGTTGATTCAACATCTTTGCAATTGTGAATTGTGCTGCAATAAACATTCAAGGGCAGCTGTCTTTTTTTAATTAAATAACTTCTTTTCCTTTGGGTAGATACACAGTAGTGGGATTGCTGGATTGAAAGGCAGGTCTACTTTTAGTTCTTTGAGAAATCTCCATACTATTTTCCGTAGAGGCCGTACTAACTAGCAGTCCCACCAATGGCGTATAAGCGTTCTTTTCTCTTTGCATCCATGCCAGCATCTATTGCTTTTGGACTTTTTAATAAAAGCAATTCTAACAGAGGTAAGGTGATGTCTCATTGTGGTTTTAATTTGAATTTCCCTGATGATTAGTGATGTTAAGCATTTTTTCATATATTTACTGGCTATTTGTCTACCTTCTTTTTAAAAGCTCCTGTTCATGTCTTTTGCCCACTTTAATGGGGTTGTTAGTTTTTTTTCTTGCTAATTTGCTTGAGTTCTTTGTAGATTCTGGTTATTAGCCCTTTATTGGGTATATAGCTTACAAATATTTTCTGCCATTCTGTAGGTTGTCTGTTTGCTTTGTTGATTATTTCTTTAGCTGTGCAGAGCTTTTTAATTTATCAGGTTCCATTTATTTATTTTTGTTGTTGCTGTAATTGCCATGGGGTCTTAGTCATAAATTCTTTGCCTAGGCTGATATATAGAAGAGTTTTTTTCCTACATTATATTCTAGAATTCTTATGGTTTCATGCCTTACATTTAAATCTTTTATCCATCTTGAATTAACATTTGTGAGTGCTGAGAGATATGGATCCTGTTTCACTCTTTTGTAGTTCTCTCTGTAGAGATCTTTCTCCTCCTTGGTTAAGCGTATTCCTAGGTATTTTATTTTCTTTGTACCTATTGTCAGTGGTATTTAGCCTTTGATTTGACTCTCAGCTTGACTGTTATTGGTGTATAGAAATGCTACTGGCTTGTGTACACTGATTTTGTAACCTGAGACTTTGCTGAATTTATTTATCAATTCCAGAGTCTCTTCGTGGAGTCTTTGGGGTTTTCCAAATATAAGAATATATCATCAATGAAAATCAATAGTTTGATCACCTCTTTCCCAATTTGGATGCCTTTTATTTCTTTCTCTTACCTGATTTCTCTGGCTAGGACTTCCAGCACTATGTTGAATAGAAGGGGAGACAGTGGGCATGCTAGTCTTTTTCCAGTTCTTAGGGGGAATGCTTTCAACATTTTCACATTCAGTATGATGTTGGCTGTGGGTTTGTCATATATGGCTTTTATATAATTTTGAGGTATGTTCCTTCTATGAGTAGTTTGTTGAGGGTTATTATCATGAAAGTGTGCTGGATTTTATAATACGCCATTTTATCTGTTCTTAGATGTGTGAGATATATTTTCCTTCACCCAACACATCCAGCACATATATTCATAGCCACAACCCAGTAAAGGATCCATGAGATATGGATTTCATTAATTTGGGACCTCAAATGGGCTATGGTATTAGTAAAAAGGTGTTGAAAACATCTGTGTACTAGCAATGGGAGCCTATCAGGAAAGTGTCTTCATCAAGACTCTAGGAAAAAAGGTACAATTATAATAGTCTCTCCTGAAAATTAGTACATAGATCTGCTACCATTTAGGTCACAAATTCAAATATTTATTATCCCTGAAGCCAGAGAAAGCTGAAGCTGAGATTATATTAGAGTGGTGCCATCTTGTATCCAATAGTACCCACCAGGAACAAGTACAGGTTCTTTCTGGAGGAGAGTAGTTCCAACTTATGTCCCCAAGATTCTCAGAGAAGTTCAACAAAGTTTGAGGTCACAAAAATAAAATTACTATGCACATGAAGAAACACTGCACAATGTATCAGAGTGAACAGAAACAAATCAGAGGTTTAAACTCCTTAGCTTTTAGAGTTCTAAAAAATTAGTTATAGAATGTAAAATAATTAGGAATAAAATGTTTTAAAAAGAGAGAGAAAAAAAATCAAGATATGTGGGCAAGAAACAAGAGACTATCAAATATGACTAGATGGATTTGGAAAATAAAAAGATAAAATGTTTTGAAATAACAAATATACATTTTTAAATGGAGAATTTTAAAAATTAGTGGAGGGGAATTCTGCTTCTGATAATGGTAGACTAGATATTTCAGATCAACCATTAAAACAGCTCATATATGTGGGGAAAATGTTTTAAATAATATGTTTGAATCCATTGGAAATATAGCAAAAAAATAAAGAATCATGAAGTTAAAATTCAGAAGAAGATAAACACCTAGAGAAATCAACCTACATTTGAGTCTACTTTCCCCTTTAGGTCTCTGTGTTTTTATAACAAAGAGCTAAGAGGCTGAGAAGCTTAACAGGACTTTGAACAGACTCATGAATCTAGATGGAGAGAAATTAAAGTTCAGAGTTTGCTAAGGAAGAAAGACTGTCAAATGTCCTATACTTTGAAATAAGGATAAACAAAACATTAATGTCCACAAATAAACTAAAGCTTTATTTCAATTAAAACAAATCTTGATTACTACTGCCCTTAGCCACCTATCAGAAATAAAAATAAATTTTCTTTGGTGGAAGATAACATCACTCTAAGCCTCAAATTATCTTTACCTTTTTTTGATATATAGTGATCATGAGTCAGAAAAAAATAATCAGGCATATAAGCAAATAAGATAATGTAACCAAAACCTAAGAGAAATAACAGAGCATAGAAATAGATCCACAGGGAATAGAGATAATGCAGTTCTCAGCCAAGGACTTAGAAATAACTATGCTTAACATGTTCAAAGAAATAAAAAAAAAAGATCAGCAATTTTAGCAGAGAGCTTAAAACTATGAAAACTGAAAATTCTAGAACTGATAAATATAACAATTAAACTTAAGAACTCCATGGCTGGGATTAACTGCAGGACAGGACTAAAGGGACCATTGATCATTTGGAATATAGACATATATCGAGGATATGTTAGAATATATACCAACATCAACAGAAATACCAATGTCAATAGGCAAAAATATGTCACTAGAAAACATCCAAGATGAGGAACAGAGAGGAAAAGAGATAGAATGAAAAACAAAAAAGTGTATAAGAAACATGGATAATGCAATTAAAAGTTTTAATCTATGTGTAAAGTCCCAGAAAAGATAAGGGAGAGAATGAGGCAGAAGTATAATTTGAGAGGATAATGACTGAAAATATTTTAAAATTGTTGACACATTTAAGCCATATTTTCAAAAAGTACTGCAAACTTCAAGTAAGATAAACATTAAAGATACCACACCTAAGCAAAGCATAGATTCTATAATCAACTACAGAAAAAAGATATCCATCTTCAAAGGACATGAACAAGACTAATAGATGACTTTCCCCCAGGAAAAGTCAAATCCAGAAGACAATGGAATGATTTTTCAAAATGCTGAAAGAAAATAAGTTCTGCTATAAAATTTTAAACTCAAGGAAAATAGTCCTCAAAAATAAAAAATAAAAAAGACATTTTCAAATAAAAAACATCAATTCAAGGCTGAACTAAATACAATACAAAAAGTATTCTTCAGGCAGAAAAAAAATTGTCCCATATGGATTTGAAATATATATTTTTAAATGCCTAAATAAGTTGAAAAATATACCATGTTCATGGATTGGACAGTTTAACATCTTTAAGATAACAATTCCCAAAATTAATCTTGGAGACAATAAAATTCTATTCACAGTTTGAACCAAATATTTGAGAAATTTAAGATAATTCTAAAAAGAACCAAGACACTTTCAAGGTGGTGGGGGATTCACTCAATGAAACAATATAAATGAGTGAAAATGACTGAACCACAGGTATGTCAGTGAGTCTTAGCATCCTAAGATTGAAAGAAAATAAAAAGCCAGTTGCAAAAAGGTGAATAAAGTATTATACTATTTTTATAAATTTCAAAAACTTGCAGAGCTAGACAACACATTATTTAGGGAGAAAGATAAGTAGATAGGTAGAATAGATAGGATAGATGATGATGATAGATAGATAGACATATGATAGATGCACCCTACATATGTAACCCTATATGTATTTCATATATATGACATAAGTATATAAGAATATAAAGAAAAACTGGTAATGATGAACACCAAATTCAGAGTTATATTTACCTCTAACTGGGAGGAAAGGGGTGCAACTCAGGAAAGGCAAAGAGAACTTCCATACTTCTCAACTTTATGTAAGGTGATGAACTCATGGTATTCATTTTGTTATTGTAGTTTATAATATACATAAATGTGTTATATACATATTCTTTATATGTCAAATATTACATAACAAAACCATTTAACACTTATTACAAGGAAAAGAAGAGATGCAACTATACATTAATTGTTTACAGAAATATCAAAAATAAAAAAATGGAAGCTTGAAACTTTTTCATTCCCTTGGCTGCCAAACTTCTTCAAATAATCTCATGATCCTCTTCATTGCTTTGGATTTAGCAACCAGGTTCCTAGAAGTAACTGCATTGTTATGGGTTGAATTTTATTCCCTCTCAAAAAGATATGTTGAAGTCCTAACCCACAGTACCTCAAAATGTGACTTTATTTGGAAATAAGATCTTTACAGAAGGAATCAGGTTAAAATAACATCATTACGGTGGGCACTAACCCAATACAACCGATGTTCTTATAAAAAAGGGGAAATTTGGACACAGACAGGAACAGAGGGAAGACAATGTGAAGAGACACAGGGAGAAGAGGCCCACCTACAAGACAAGCAATGCCTGAAGCTACCAGAAGCTAGGAGACAGGCCTGGAACAGATCCTTCCCCTTCAGACTTCATAGGGAACACAGGCCTGCAGACACCTTGATTCTGGACTTCTGGCTTCCAGAATTGTGAGACAATAAATTTCTGTTGTTTTAAGCCACCCAGTTCATGGTACTTTGTCATGGCAGCAGTAGCAATCTAATGCAATCATGCTTCATGTTTTTAAATGATAATTCTTCGATCCCAGTAATTTCTAACTCTAATTTTATAATATTGCATGTAACACAATTATCAAATTTTTTTCAAGCAACCCAAAATCAACTGTAAATTATTTCAAATGTGATGCAGTCACTAGTTTATAGATAGTAACATGACATAAGCAATTGGTATATAGAATTTTTTTGAAAGTTGAGATCACTGGTGTAGAATCTGCTGAAGTTTTGAAAAAAATATAATGTGTTTCAATAAAAAAGCCAGCCCCAAAGGTTTTCAATTTGATGTTTATTGTCACTGTAATGACTGTATCCAATCCCCGGGATTCTGTTGGTGGTCTTCCAGCAGATGCTATTCCGGATGACTCAGTGCTAATGCAGTAATTTAGAATAATTCTGCATGCCAAGTTAATAGATTGTAAGAACTCTGTCATTTGAACTTCAACTTTATTTAACCAACGGCAAACGAATTTCGCTTGGATTTTTTCCTTGAATTTATAAAAACTGTTTGCAGCACGTAGGGTAGTTAAGAACACTTAATTTTAATTTAATTTCTGTCAAATGAAATTTAATAACTTAACTTTGTAGACTGTAGAAATGAGTTACACATTTTTAAAACATATTATTATAATAATAACTACAAAATTATCAGCTAAGCTCAAAAGAGTGAAACCCAGAAAAAAGAGTCAGCTTGATGTTTAGAGCAATGTTTATGAATGAATCACATCGACTATTTAATACTTGGCTCCTTGGAATCACTGTCTGAAAATATAGTGTCAAGGCAACCCCCACCCAAAAAAAAAGAAAAAATTCAAGTCTCTTGGAAAATGTTGGACTTGGTGACTGCATGTGTGTGTGGCCTTAGCTTTTTCATCTGCTAAGTAAAGATATAACTTCACTGCTTTCCCATAGTTTTTGTAAAGACAAATTAATAACTCTTAAAATGTACTTGGCAAGTATAAAGTACCTTGTGTATGCTAAGCATTAGTATTTTTTATCCTTTTCACATTGGGCAATCTGACAGCTATTTCGGAAGGGTGCGTGAGATGTATTTAGTATTACTGGTTCCTTTTTTCACTTTGGTAAAAAAATAAAGTGAAGAAGTCTTTCTTTGGCTTAAACCAATTCAAAACAACTTCCAAAATGTCTACCAAAATCTGCCCTATGTTCTTAGGGTAATATGCAATCATTATAATGCATTAAGAAGAATATATAATAATCTTCCCCCATCTCTCTTTACTATAATTCTGTTATTATTTTAATCAGGGTTTTGTGCAACTTCTTTTACTAAAAAAAAAAAAAAAACATGAAAGATAAGGCTGTGTTCATTTTTCACAGACATAGAGAAAATAATTATACACTTTGTATGGAATCAGAGAAGACCCCCGTATAGCAAAAGCAATTTTAAGCAATAAAAACAAAATGGGAGGTATTAATTTGCCAGACTTCAATTTATACTACAAGGCTGTGGTTCTTAAAACAGCCTGGTACTGGCACAAGTGCAGGGACACAGACCAGTGGAACACAATAGAAAATCTAAATATAAAACTATCCTTATATAGACACCTAATCTTTGACAAAGCAGGCAAGAACATACTCTGGGGACAAGAATCCCTATTCAATAAATGGTGCTGGGAAAATTGGTTAGCCACATGTAGAAGACTGAAACAGGACCCACAGCTTTCACCTCTCACAAAAATCAAATCACGGTGGATAACAGACTTAAACCTTAGGTGTGAAACGATTAGAATTCCAGAAGAAAACGTAGGAAAGACTCTTACAGACATTGGCCTAGGCAAAGAATTTATGAAGAAGACCCCTAAGGCAATCACAGCAATAACAAAAATAAATGAATGGGACCTGATTAAATTAAAAAGCTTCTGCACAGCCAAAGAAACAGTCACGAGACTAAACAGACCACCTACAGAATGGGAAAAATTTTTGCGTACTACACATCAGATAAAGGAGTGATAACAAGAATCTATTTAGAACTCAGGAAAATCAGCAAGAAAAAATCAAACAACCCTATCAAAAAGTGGGCAAATGACATGAATAGAAATTTCTCAAAAGAAGATATAAGAATGGCTAACAAACATATGAAAAAATGCTCAACATCCCTAATCATTAGGGAAATGCAAATCAAAACCACAATGAGATATCACTTAACTCCAGTGAGAATGGCCTTTATCAAACAATACCAAAACAACACATGTTGGCGTGGATGTGGAAAGACAGGAACACTCATACACTGCTGGTGGGACTGCAAACTAGTGCAACCCCTGTGGAAAGCATTATGGAGATATCTCAAACAGATTCAAGTAGACCTACCATTTGATCCAGCAATCCCATTATTGGGCATATACCCAAAGGAAAAAAGGTCATTCTATAACAAAGATACATGTACCCGAATGTTTATAGCAGCACAATTCACAATTGCAAAGATGTGGAAACAACCCAAATGCCCATGAATTCATGAATGGATTAGTAAACTGTGGTATATGTATACCATGGAGTATTACTCAGCTATAAGAAATAACAGAGACATGCCATCTCTTTGGTTCCCCTGGAGAGAGTTGGAACCCATTATATTAAGTGAAGTATCCCAAGAATGGAAAAACAAGCATCACATGTACTCACCAGAAAATTGGTTTCCCTGATCATCACCTAAATTCACATCTGGGAATGACACCAATCGGATATCAGACTGAGGTGGGGGGTGGGGGGAGGGGATGGGTGTATGCCTACATGATGAGTGCATTGTGCACCGTTTGGGGAATGGTCACGCTTGAAAGTGCTGACTCGGGGAGGGGGGTGCAAGGAGGGGATGGGTATATACCTACATGATGAGTACAATGCGCACTGTCTGGGGAACGGACACACCTGGAGCTTTGACTTGGGGGGAAAGGCGGTACATGCGCAACGTATGTAACCTGAAATTCTGTATCCCCCATAATAAGATGAAATAAAAAAAAAAAAAAGATAAGGCTGTGTTTAGACTCAGCACTGAAAGAAAGCTTATAGATCATCTAATCTAACTCTCCACCCATACAGGACTTCACTTAGTGACATCTCTGACAAGTGGCCATCTAACTAGACTTTGAACACTCTTAGTGAAAGGACATTTATTGTGGAGATGATGGAAATCCCCCGAATTGTTTATAGAATAACCAATTGAAAATTCTTTCTCTGATTGAAACCAAATTTGCTTCAGCAAAATTTGTCCCCCATTCATTCTGTTTTTGCCCTCTGGAACAACAAAGTACAAACCTATTTATTCTCTCATGACTTTTCAAAATTTTGAAGTAGTTGTTCAGATTTTTCTCATAATCTCTTGTCTAGCTCCTTTGCAACATGATTTCTGGGGCATCACGAGTGGTAACCTCAGAGCATATTCTAGCTTGTTCATGACCCTCCATACACAAGGCAAATAGAACTGAACATCCTATTAGACTTTCCATGTGGTGTGGCCAAAGCTCTTTTCAGGAAGATTGCTGCCCCCATGATCTCTTTTCACTAATGTATAGTAAGATATGTGATTAACTTAGGCAGTAATGTTGCCCCGAGTTACACAAATCTTATGGGCAACTACAACTCTCCAAGAACTTTTCCATGAATCTCCTGTCAAGGCGGGTTCCCCTGATGCCACCTTAGTGTGCCTTTTGAATCTAAATTCAATTTTATTTTGAAAAAGTTTGACTCAGAAGTGCTATACTTTCACATTCATGTTTAACCTTGATGTAGAATGCTATCTAATAAATCTCTGTGTTGCTGACTGTAACTTAGATAAGCCAGCTTCATGTGACTCAGTTCAACCACTGATGAATAAAACGGGGCCCTAATACATATTCCTAAGAAATTTAACCACTTTGACACAGTTCCAATTTACTCATAATTTCAAAAACCAACCTTGAATCCATCTGTACAACTTCTAGCCCACCCCTTTCAACTTATCCACATAAATATCCTGATTTTTATGTGCTAGCTAATTTCCTAAAATCAAGTTGCCCTACACTTACGAAGTTCCTAGACCTTTTACTACTAATAATAGTCATTCCCTAAGTGAGTCTGAGCTTCTTTATGAGGCCTGCTCCGTTACATCTAGGCTTCAGCTCTGCACCATACAAATTGTCACTTCATTACTGATTGCTGTATGATCAGAGACCTTTATATCTTATTTACCTTTGCAATCCTGCTGCCTTCACAGTATTTATGCTTAATTTAATTTGATTGAGGGGGAGGTAAGAAAAGAAGGAACAAAGAAACAAATGAAGGAAAAAGGAAAGTGAGAGAGGAAAGGAAGGGACAAGCAATGAAAAGTCTCATCTCCTCATCTAAGTTGTAAGCTCTGAAAAGAGACCACCCATTATACGCTGTTTGTCTCCCCACAGTACTCATCTCAGTATTGAACCCACAGTCAGAAATCTCACGTCAGGACTAAGAACAAACCTTTAAGGACCACTCAGGATGGAGCTGATATCATCTGTGGATTGATATAAGTGGATACAGGGTGATAATAAGAAAAAGTTGAATGAATTAAAGCATTACAGCAGGTTGTTAGCCAATGAACAAACCTATAGGCAATGAAATAGCTCTCTAGGTATCCCGTATGGGTTTTGACAGAATTGAGAGCATTTTGAATCAATCTATGAGATACTCAGCTGCTGACACACAGGAAAAGGAAAGGTTGCTCATGCAGATTGATTAGCTAGCAGGTTCTATACCTGGTGAATGAGAAGAGGTATTAATGAGCCCAAAGTGGAAGGAAACCTCTGTCCTGGAGTTAAAGTTGGGAAGAAAGGTCAATGAAGGAAATGAGGTGGACCAGAAGGGCCAATCAATTTCAGGTCACAGTGGATCAATTACAACCCCATCTACAAGACTTCCAACCTGAAACACAGAGTCAGCTCTGTCTCCCTTTATTCCCTCACTCTCTTGTGGTTCCCAAGACCCATCAATTCTAATCCTGAAATCAGCTCTCATCTCCCTATTCATACTGTTCCTGACTTAATTTAGGCCTTTCTCATCTCTTGCCTGAAATTTTTTTAATGATCATTCAACTAATCTTCATGCCTTTGGGCTCCCTCTCTTATTTTAACTATTGCAAGAATTTCTTTTAAATAACAAACCTGGTCACACTCCTAGATAAAATTCTTTGATGGTTCCTCAATTACCTACTGGATAATGTTCTTTGCACGGCATTCAAGGCCCTTTGTTATCAGACCTCCGCCAACGTATTTTTCCAATACCACCTTTCACAAGACCACTCTCCAATGCACACCCTCCAAGCCACCACAAGTGACTTCTTCAACTTCTATGCCTCTTGTCTTTGCTCAAGCTGTTCCCTTTGCCTGGAAAGACCTCTTCCTGTCTCTACTTGATACATTTCTATTATTGTCGAGGAAAAAAGCTTACATGTCAAATTCTCTTCAAAGATTTTCCTACTTCCTCAAACTCTCTTCCAAGCACAAATTATTTCTTCCATCTTTGTACTTCCACAGTACTTTCTCATGTGTCTTATGTCTCACCCATTGAATTGTGTATGTCTTCATCTTATATCCCCAGAGTTCTCAGTAAACGTTGAACAAATGAATGAATAAATGATCCAGAAAACAGATTCTGTAGTGAGAAGTATAATATGACAATAAAGTAGATGATATCTACCATTCTGCTATCACTTTGAGTTGTTCTTACAATGAGTCTTATAAATCTCTCTAAAACAGCGTGAAATACATAATATAATTATAAATTCTATGATAATATATTTTTATGATTTTTCATTCATAATCTTTACCATTCCAAAACATTCAAATATGCTACAAGCATACCCCCACTTATCCATTCAAAATTATTTGTACCAAGTACTGCTGTAGGCACTGGGATTTCACTAAGGAAAAGACAACCAAGGTACTCTTGTAAAATTTACATTGTAGTGGGTAGTCACAGACTTAATAAATAGGTAAACGAATAACCTTAGATTGTGATACATGCTGAACAGAACAGAATAACGTGATAGAGAGGCTGGGCTGGAGTATGATTAGGAAAGAGCTTTCCAAAGAGTTGATATTTGAACTGAAACCTAAATGATGAGAAGGAGCCAGTCATGAGAAGATGCAGCTAGAGAGCATTTAAGGCTAAAAGAACAAGTGCAAAGTCTCCAAGGAAGCAATAATCTTGTGTTTAAAGATGAAAATGTCACTGTGGTTGGTGCTCAGTAGAAAGAGAAGTAGGGGACACCATTAGGAGATGAGATTGCGGAACAGGCAGTGACTATACCAGGTAGGACTTTAGAGATCATGAGAATAATACTGAGTTTTATTTTTAGTACAATGGGATACCCAAGAGATTCCACTGTAGTCATTAAATTTATAACTAGCCAGACCATAACAAATATCTCTTTAATATGTTCTCTGATTTCTACTCCCACTGCTTTAAACACTCATTATACCCTTCCCTGGACTATTGCCATAGCCTCTATACTTGATTTCCCTGACACCATGCTATTCCTACATTATCCTATAATGGTCAGTTTCTCCCTTATTTTAGAGACAGGGTCTCTCTCTGTCACCCAGGCTGGAGTGCAGTCCTTGAACTCCTGGGCTCAAGCAATCCTCCTGCCTCAGTGTCCCAAGTAGCTGAGACTACAGGCATGTGCTCCCACGCCTAGCTAATTTTTTTTTGTAGAGACACAGTCTTGCTATGTTGCCCAAGCTGGTCTCAAACCCCTGGGCTTAGGCAATCTCCTGCTTCAGCATCCCAAGGTGCTGGGATCACAGGCATAAGCCACTGCCCCTGGCCAGAGTTTCTCTTTTGGTAAAACAAATGTGATCAAGTTACACACCATTTACAAATCTGTGAACTGTCCATATGTTCAGCCAATTTACAATCTTTTATTTTTATCAGCTATTTGACATGATAGATGTCATTCAAGGGCAAAATACATTTCCTTGGATGTTGACAGACTTTGATGATACCACAGAGAAATCTCAAATAGTGTGACAGAGAGCATTTGTTGAACTTTAGTAATGTCAAACATCTTCCCGTCATAGTTAAGTACAGTTGACCCTTGGACAACACAGGTTTGAACTGCATGGATCCACTTCTTCCTTTGCCACCCTTGAAACAACAAGGCCAAGCCCTCCTCTTTTTCCTCGTCTTCAGCCTGCTCAACTTGAAGATGATGAGGATGAAGACCTTCATGATGATCCACTTTCATTTAAAGAATAGTAAATATATTTTCTCTTATGATTTTTTCTGGGGGGAGGGGATGAGTAATATATTTATTCCGTTGAAAAAGATGACAAGTATGAGATTGTTATGACTAAGAAAGGAGGATATAATTTCTGGTTATATTATTATTCTGCTCATCAAAGCTCACAGAATATGTAACATTCTGCCAATCCAATGACATTAGGCAAACGTGATAGAAGGCACACTGGGCTGACACACATTATCATCGAACAAATCTTCCGGTAGTTCCGTTTCCTCTCCATCAGGAAAATATGTAGGGAATGGTTCTTAATAACATTTTCCTTTCTGTAGCTTACTTTATTGTAAGAATACAGTTTATAATACATATGTCATACAATATATGTTAACTGAGTGTTTATGTTATTGGTAAATCTTTGTTGGGCAGTAGGCCATTAGTTTAACACATTAACTGCCATGTGATTGTATTTAACTCATGCTAGTTTTGAGCCTGGGGCCTCGTGAAGCAAAACCCTGCAGTTGGTTCATGAAAATCGTACTTGTTGCTGTTCTTATTTGTTACGATTAATAATGACAATTTAATTCTAAAAACGTGTATTGTGTTACATATACTTTACACACAGAAAACACAAAATAACAAATTTTTTATTAAATTAGAAAGGATCGTTCATTTTTGAAGTTTTTATTCTATTTTCATAATAAAACACTATAGCCCCAAGGAAAGAAATTTTTTTTTCTAGTGTGGTGGTCAATGTGTTAACTTTTTGGGGAGGTCAAAGTTATGTATGAGGGTTGGGGGGTGGTTGGCACCTCTAATCCCTGCATTGTTCAAGGATCAACTGTATTTATTTTAAAGAGAATGATGGCTTAGAGTTTAGAATTATCTTTTCTGCCAAAGTTAAAACCAAAATTTATATAAATTTCTTAGTCTTTGTAGAAACTGACATGGTATGTCTATGTCCTGATTATCATAACTTTGTCATTAGTAACAGAAACATTTCCTAGCACTGTCTTTGCTTATGACAACAGTGTACATGTAGGTGCATATTCATAATGTCTTCAACTGACTTTGGTTAACTCCTTATTTAAAATATATACACTTTAAGTGGATAATTTGATGCATTTTGACAAATATATACACTAGTGTGACACCAACCCAATCAAGGCATAGAACAACTTCAGAAAGTTTCCTGTGCCCCTTCCCAGTCAGTTCTCCCAGCCCACCACCCAGGCAACTGCCAATCTGCCTTTGCTTCTTCAGATTAGATTTGTCCATTCCAGAATTTCATATAAATAGAATCATGCAGTGTATTTGTATGCCTGCAGTGTATGTGTATGGGTATGAATTATTTTGCTCAGCATAATGTTTTTGAACTTCATATATTCACATTGTTACATGTGTAGGTCATTTGTTATTTTTTTTTATTTCTGAGTAGTATGGTTGATTGGCTTAACCATTCACCTAGTAATGGACATTTGCATGTTTCTAGTTTGGAGCCAATAACGATAATATTAACAAGTTGCTATAAACATTTGAGTACAAGTCTTTGGGTGGACATATGTTTCTATTTCTATTGGATAAATAAATACCTAAGAGTTGAATTGCTGTGTTAAATGAATGCGTTGTATAAGAAATTGTCAAACTGTATTCAAAGTAGTTGTACCATTTTATATGCCCATTGTGGTTGTTCCACATTTTTGCCATTCAAGTGTATATATAGTGGTCCTTCCTGTGATTTTAATTTTCATTTGCCTGATGACTAAAGAAGCTGAACATTAGTTCATGTTTCTTGGTGTTTTGTGTATCTTCTTTTGTTTGAAGTATCCTCAAATACTCATTTGAGGATTTGCTCATTTTTAATTGGATTTTTTAACTTCTTAATATTGAATCTTAAGAGGTTTTTCCTTTATGTATTCTGTATATAAACCCTTTAACAGCTGTATGAATTGCAAATATATTCTCTCAGTACCTTGCCTTTTCATTTTCTCAAGGGTGTCTTTTGAGGAGCAGATGTTTTTAGTTTTGATAGAGTCCAATTTACCAATTTTTTAAGTTCATGCTTTTAGTGCCCTAAGACATCCTTACCTATCTCAAGATTTTCGCCTAGAAGTTTTACAGTTTTAGCTTTTATATTTAGGACTATAATCTGTTTCAAGTTATCTTATTATTATTTCTTTCCTTCTACCTAATTTTGATTTTACTTTCTTTTTTTATTTCTAGCTCCTTAAAGTAAAATTTCAGATAATGGATTTTAAGCTTTTTTTTCCAATACGCATATCTAAATCTATAAATTTCCCTTGAGGCACTGTTTAGCTACTGTAAATTTTCTTCTAAGTAGTACTTTAGCTGAAAATTTGATATGTTGCATTTTTGTAATCATTTAATTCAAGATATTGTCTAATTCCCCCTTTTAATTGCTTACTTGATCCACAGGCAATTTAGAAATATTTTATGTCATTTCCAAGTATTTGAAGATTTTCCATATACCTTTTTGTTATAATAGCTAATTTAATTCCCTTATAGTCAGCAAACATACTCTGTATGATTTTTATTTTAAATACATAAAGACTTATTTATAGGCTAAAATATAGCCCAGAATAGCACTTGAAAAGGACTTGTATGGTACAGTTGCTGGGTGCAGTATTCTGCAGTTGTCAGTGAGGTCAGGCTAGTTGATATCGTTTTTCAAGATTTCTACATTGCTGATTTTCTGCCTACGTGTTCTGTCAATTGCTGAGTGAATAATGTTGAGATCATTGTTCTTGTGAATTTACTCTGTTTTCTCTTTTCGGTCCTATCATGTTTGTATTTTGAAACTGTCATTAAATGCATACACATATAAAATTGTCATGTCTTCTTAGTGAACTGATCTTCTTATCACCCCTCTAAAGCTCTACTAATATCTACTACATTGTCTGATGTGAGTAAGGCCACTCCAAATTTCTTATGCTATTTGCATAGTATAATTTTTTTTATTATTTTTCCTTTAAGTTTCTTGTGTATTTCTTATAAATGATATTAGCATAGGTTTTTATTCAATCATTGCCTTTTAGAAGATATGTTTAGTCTATTTGTATATATTATAATGTTTTATATAGTTTGATTTAAGTCTATTGTCTTGCTATGTGTTGCCTTTCCTGTCTGTATTTTCTTCCTTGTTTTCTTTTTTTATTCTCTCTGTTTGAAAAATTAACTTTTCTTTTTTGTAATTCCATTTTATCTCCTCTTTTAGTTTATTAGCTATACCTCTTTATTTTTTCAGTTGTTGCTCTAGGGTTTATAATATCATTAACTTATCACAATATACCTTCAAAAATGTTACAGTACTTAACAAATAATTTAAAAACCATACAACTGTATTTTTCCATTTCTTCTTTCCCAGTCTGATTGTCACACATTTTAGTTTTATATTTGTTTTAGACTACCCACTATGTTGTTTCTTAATGAAAAATGCTTAATGAAGAAAAGTTTTTATAACTACTATAACTAAAATAGTAAATATATTTACTATTTCTAATACTCTTCATTGCTTTGTATAAATTTGAGTTTCCATCTAGTATCATTTTCCTTCAGTCTAAAAAACTTTTAACATTTCTTTTCAAGATATATTCTAGCAATGAACTGTTTCAGTTTTTAATTATATCAAAATGTCTTTATTAGCCTTTATTTTGAAAGATATTTTTGCTTGATAAAGAATTCTAAGCTGTTGTGTTTTGTTTTATGTTTTTGGATGTCACTGTTTTCCCCTAGAACTTTAAAGATGTTTCTTTGTCTTCTGGTTTGCATTGTTTCTGGTCATTCATATCTTTGTTTGCCTGTGTACAATATATTTTCTTTTGTTCATCTGGCTGCTCATAGAATTTTCTCTTTATTATTGATTTTCAGCAATTTTATTATGATGTGCCTTGGTAGAATCTTTTCGTGTTTATTTTATTTGAATTTTATTGGGCTTCTTGGATCTGTATTTTTTTTTTAATTAAAGCTGGAAAAATTCCAGCCATTATTTCCTTAAATACTATTTATAGCTCACTCTCCAACTGTTCCCAGACTCCATTTAAATATATGCAAAATTACTTGACATTGTCCACAGGCCTGTAAAGTTCTATTTTTTTTTTTTTTTTTTTTTTTTGTCCTAGCTTTTCTTCTTTGGGCTCTCTTAGTTTTGTGCTTCAGTTTGGATAGTTTGTACTGTCCCATATTCAACTTCACTGATGTTTTCTTAAGTGATCTGCTGTTAAACCCAAGTGCATTTTCTATTTTGAATATTATATTTTTTATCTCTAGAAGATCCACTTATTCTTTTTTAATACTTTCCATTTCTCTACTTAAAGTGTTCATGTTTCCTTTGAATTCTTGACATATTTATAAGGATGTTAATTTCCTTATCGGCTAATTTCATCATCTCTCTCATTTCTGGATCTATTTCTCCCAGTATGGTTCACATTTTCCAACTTTTTCATATGGCATAAAATTTTTGGTTGGAGCTGAACATTGTGAAAGTTACAGTGTTCAGCATATAGATTTTATTGTTTTCCTTTGAAAATGTTGATCTTTGATCTGGTAGGCAGCTAATTTACTTGCACATCAGCCTGTTTCCTCAGAGGCTTTTTGTTGTTATTGCTGCTGTTGTTATTCTTGAGGCTAGGGCAGGTCTGGAGAAGTCTTTACTCAAGGATTAATTGGGACTTACTTCTAAGGCTTAGGCTTTCTGGGATCCTCATCAGATACCCTGAGTGTTCCATAAAGTCTCTCTACACTAGCTGGTTAGATATCATTTGGCTCCCTGCCCTGTGTGAACTCAAATAGCTGTTCACTTTATAGTAGTTGTATTTCCTCAGTAGTTATTCTTTGCCAAGCCTGGAAAAGCCTTACCCTGCAGACATGCAACTTACTATTCAGCCAACAACTCAAGAGGACCCCAAGCAGAGTGTTTAATCTCTTTCTCTGCACAGCTCTCTTCTCCTTAGTACTCCATCCCACAAATTCTGGCAGGCTCAGCTTTCCCAAACTCTAATCTCTGTTTCTTCAGTTCACCAGAACTATTGGGTTCTACTTGGTTTCTTTTCCCTTTACTGGGATCTCATAAATGCTTCCAGGAGAAAGCAAAGTGATCACAGGGCTCACCTTGTCTGTTTTTCGTCTTTTATAAATCTCAAGTACTACTTCTTGTTTAACATCTGAAAACAGTTGTTTCATACATGTGTCCACTTTTCCAGTTGTTTACTTGTTATTTATGGCATGACAGCTACTCCAGTGCTAGTTGCTCTATAATGGCTTGAAGTAGAAGTTCATCCATAGAAGAAAATAATAAATATAGCTCTAAAATCACATTTCACAACATAAAAATAGCACTCAGTCTTCACAATTAATAAATAATGCTCCATCAGTTAAGTGTGGCCTGGGCCTAAGATAAGCGGGGTGATGGGTTATGAGTAATTGCCAGCATACGTGCTGCATTCTACCCTATTCTCTCATGCTCAGTGAAAGAGATCAGGACACCAGTGAGGGCAGTGCTACAGTATGGATAAATATGAATCCAGTTTTTACTTTACTCATGACATAACTCACAATCAATTGTAAACATCTATGTGTCCAACTACTAAATGTTAAAAACCACCATTAATTTAAGGTTAAAAACACAACTCTAAAACCCAACTCTAAAACCTAAAATACATAACTCTCAAAATCTCACTTCAAGCAATGTCTTCAGCCTTATCCTTCTCTAGTCTATCTTATCCACACCTGTTCCAGCCTTAGTAAATTTCACATCAGTCCCAAAATGCATCAGGCTTAAAATGTCTAACACTTGGTCTGGAAGCCTATTCCTATCCTACTTTCAAGACTCGCCAGCCTCAAATTAATAACTATTCGTAATCTAGTGTTAAAACATTTACCATGCACGCAGGGAAACCAGTTTGCTGGTCTCAGGGGGATGGAGGGGCATGGGCAATATATATAACCTGAACTTTTGTACCCCCATAATGAGCTGAAATAAAAAAAAAAAACATTTATTGTATGCTTTCTAAATGCCAGGTACTTTTAAAATTCTTTGCATGTATTGATCCATTTAAAACTTACAATAACATTTTATCCTAATTTTAAAGATAAGGAAATTAAGGATTATAGAATTTAAAAACATGCTAAAGGTTACATAGCCAGTAAGAAGGAAGCAGGACTATAAACCCAGATGTTCGCATGACTTCAGAGCCTCTACTTTTAAACACTACATTTTTTAGTCTTAATTTTTTGTTACATGTTAGAATTATCTGGTGAATTTTCAAAAATCTCCATACCAATTAACTCAGAATTTCTGATTGTGTAACTCAGTTAGTGTCTCTTAAAACTCTGTGGATGATACCAATTTGCAACCAAATTTGAAAATCAGTGCGCCACACCACAGTTTTACTTCATATGAATTTGGTATTGGTTGGTGAAGGGTCAAGAAAGTGGCCCAAACCAATTTTATTATATTGGAATCTAACATTCACCAAATGATTACTGATTATAGATTACACCGTGTAGAGTAGGCATGAGGGAGGTAGAAATTGATTGCTCAAAGCAGACTCAAACCCAAGCACTAGGCAACTGTGGGGTAATTGAATATCAAAAGTCTACCATTAAAGCAATAATAAAACATGCCTCGCTTGTTACTGTGGTTGGCTGATTCTGTCTAAGTTACCGTTCCCTAGGCATTGCAGAACACCATAAAGTAAATAAGAGACATTACAAAACTGCTTTGTAAGTATAAGTACAGAATGTAATGCTGTTATATTGTTAAGTACAAGCACTGAGTACTGCCTGCTATTAATAATCTTTGAGGGATAGGGTGGAATCTGGGCTCATGCTCATGTCAGAGAAATTTACATCTACCTATCCATAATTATTGAGAAACATAGCATTTGTCTACCAGGTGAGAACATGATTCTTTCAAATCTAGCGTTCTGGCTGCCTCCAAGAATAGCGTATGCCCAGTGATTCAGTAGAACTCAACACACAGCCACTCCCCCCGCCATACACATATTATGTTTCTAGTGACTTGCTTAGAATAGAATTCTTCCGGTCCCGGTAGGAAATCAGCTTTAGGATTAGAAATAGTGAAATTCGATTAACTCCCTAAATTGGTTTGTATATTTACAAATACTAACGTGTCTAAACTCTGCCTGTGTGTATTCCCTGATCAAATTCTGAGCTATAGAGGTTTGCTTTAGTATTACTAGTATTCAACTAAGATGGCACTTTATAATATCACAGGTAAGGATATACTTTTCTTATAGAGTGTAAAATTGCTTTTGAGGAACCAAAGTGTTGTGCTTGTTTTGTTTCATTTTGTTTTGTTATGAGATGAGTTTCACCATGTTGCACAGGCTGGTCTTGAACTTCTGGGCTCAAGCAATCCTCCCACATCAGCCTCCCTAGTAGCTGGGATTACAGGTGTGTACCATAGCACTCAACTTCTCAAGTATTTTTTAATTGATGTTTTGTTTTTTGAAAAAATGTATACCAATGTTCAATAGTAGAATAGAACATTTAAAATTAATGCACTTTATCAATATCCATTTAATATCACTGTTTTCCAACTGGGGGATGTATCTGTCTGGCTAGGGTAGGCTATGTTGCAGTAATAAACATCCCTCAAAATAATGGTGGTTTAAAACAATGATTTATGTCCCAAACACACTATCATCCATTGCAGATCTGCATTGCAGCCCTCAGGTTATCACAGTCCACAAGGAATTGAGCTGATGAAGGGATTCTTGAAAGATGCTGGAAGCCATACCAAAAGGAAAGAGAGGGCATAGTTAACCACTCCTTGGCTCTCACACTTTCTCCCAGAAATAATTTCTGTTTCCACATCTTTGGCCAAAGGGAGTAAGAAAATACAAACCTACCATGTGTCTAAAAAAGGAACCAGAAAAAATTGGTAAACAGAACTGATGATTACCAATGCGCTCTTCTGATTACCAAATATTTGGTTCATTCTTATTCTTGCATGTGAAACATATTTACTCCCACCCAAGAGAAACAACTCACAAATTTCATGATTACAGCATGGATCTCAGGATATTACACAGTGGTTTCTTCATCGCTCATCATGACTACATTCAGAAAGAGGAAAACAAAGAACATACAGGAGTTACTGATCCATGGCAAGTCTAAAATCCTGGGTAGATATTTTAAGGATCCCTATCCTGGAGGTGAAGAATATTCCTTGATTAGGCTTTAATTGTTTGCTTGTTCATTGTTCTCTGTTGTCCTTGGTTTTGTCTTCTGGAAGACTGCTCATTTTCCTTTATACTTTTTGTCCACATGTAAATGGGTATCAGGAATATGTCCTCCTGGAGAGGCTAAGAAGATTTTTCAGCCTCCTTCTTGCCCATAGACAGTTATAATTCCAAGTGTAATTTTAAGTCTTGAACTTTTGTAGGCTTGTGATTTCTTCGGCAGTGCAAAATATTTTAAATTGCTTCTCATCTATTATTCCGGTAATTTCCATATACCAAAAACTATACCTATAGTTCTTTTCTAGACAGAACTCTTATACTTGCTATATTTGTTTGGTTTGTTGCCCCCATCCCCCATTTCTTGTCTTTATTTCTGGTACCTTTTGAATATCAGGTTTCTCTGGAAGATCTACAACTTCAATCTCTTTACTCTTAGACTTTGTGTCCAATTAAAAGTATTTTCTATGTGTCATCATGATCCATCTAGAGGTTCTAATAATAGGTATCCCTTGCAACAATTACAGAATTTCCCATTTTTATCTTTCACTGTTTGGATTGAGAACCAATCATACAAGTTCCTGAGTTTTTGTACTTTTCATTCTTGCTTGCAAATAAATATACCACATCTTTCATAAGAAAAAAAGAATAACATAATCTTTCTTACAATGCCTTGCCAAACACACTCAATAGCAATCAACACATGCTAGCCATCCCCACATATTTTAGGTTATTTGTTAGAGCAGCACCCAAAATTCTAGGTACCAATTCTTATTTCAGTTAGTGTAGGCTAGGATATGCTGCAGTAACAAATACCCTCAAATCAGTGGCTAAAAAAGGGGAGGGAGCTTTTTCCTGTTCATGTTGCATGGCCATTACAGATTGTCAGAGATAATTCTATTCATTGCTGTCATTCAGGATCCCAAGCAGATAGAACAATCAATATCTCAAAAGTTGCTGGCCACCATGCCAGGCTTAAAGAGACAGAATGCTGACTTATGCACTGAGTCTTAAAGCAACCACCCAGAAGTAACATACACCACGTAAGCCACAGAAAGCCACATGGCCACAACTAACTCCAAGAAGGTTAGAAATACAACCTTGCCATATGCCCAAAAAGATAACTGGATATACTTGATGAATAGCCCTGAATATCACAGGGAAGAACCTGAATAAAAAGATGTATTGACTTAATAAGTGATAAAGAAACTCAAAAATCAAAGGAAGAAATTTCTTTCCCATCACCAAAGTATACATAGAGAGCTCCTAGATTATGGGCATTACTCAAGACCAATAAAATATAAAGGAACATAAAATATATAGCTTCCACTCAAAGGATGGAAATCAAATCAATATTATGTTTTAACAAAAGCAATTTTTTCCATTCCCACATCTGCTATTTACCAGAGGACAGGACTTAATCTGGAAAAGTTTCTTGGATGAAATAATTTAGAGCTTAGATTTGTTTTTTCTTAGATTAGCTCTAAATGTTCTATCTCAGGAGGCTCTATAGCCTCCTGGGATAATGTGGGCTACAGGAAAAAAAAATCTGAGATGGGCTTAGCACAGAAGAGAAATTAGTGCTTCACTTAGGCATAACCTTGGGCAAGTCACTTATTACTTGCTAAGGTTTCCTATTCATAAACGTTTGACACGCACGGATGCTGGAAGGGGTAGTAAGATAACATTTGAGAAGTGCCCTGAACTGCTGAACACCAAGGTGCTACAGCCAATATGAGAGATCTTCTTTTTGAATAAGATTCAATACATTAATCTCTTGCTCATCTACTAAAAATATTAACAGGAGCTACAAAATGCCAGTTTAGCAGAATTAGCAGATTGTTCCTTAACATACCTCAACTGCATAATCAGTACAATTATGTTCCATTATCCTGCCTTTCCTCAAGCTGTTCAGTATCTAAAAGCTCTTCAAGCTTTACTATTCAAAAGCTGAATATGGGCCATCAATTTCTCCTTCTGTGCTGCTTCCAGTTACCTCAGCCTAAAGAGATCTTCAGAGAAGTAGTTATTCACATGACACTCACTCTCATCAATAACTCATTACTGCCCATAGTCTGCAGAGCCAACTGGACTGTGTTTACAAGACTCAAAACAAAGGTGGACCACAGAAAGGGGGTATGATGCAAAACTTCCTAAGTAGCATCAATGTCCATCTGGCTTCACCTTGAATTTTCATCTCTCAATTTGATTGCATGCTCACTCTACTCTCTGTGGTCCCTTTTTAAATGCCTCATTCCATCACAGTAACCTTAGTGCCTGGAGTAACTGTCTAATTAAGATCTCATTCATTCATCATACACCAATGTATTCACAGATGCAATTCCTTTTTCTTTTTTTGTTTAAATAATATTTTTTCTCAAGCTGTTAGGATTAAATTAGGGAATATTTTACAATTTCATGTGATTACTTAAACCCCACATCTACTAATAACAAGTATGATAGAAAGTCTTATATGATTTGGTTATGAAATATGGCATGTGGTTAACCAAAATCCTTTATAATATTGATACATGGTATCTACCACAGGGTTAGCAATTTATAAAGAATGGGAATATGATCAAATGTTTTTCACATCGAAATTAATAATATAATTTTTTCTTCGAAAATATACTTCAAGATCATAATGAATCTTAAGGTTGTCTTTACGAAGCTATCACTGTATCACAGATGGATGTGGCAGGTTATTTTGTTAGTGGTCTCAGTTAATGACTTTTCTGCATCAATATCATTTTTCCTGTGATTTTGTAGTCTCCTCCTACTCTGACTGTGGATTCAGCCTTGTGATTGCCTTGACCAATTGGACGATAACAAGCTTGACACTAGCAGTGGCTGGAAAAAGACTTACATAATTTTGCTTCCTCCCTTGCCCTTCTGCATTCAGCATGTGAACGTTTCCAGGTTAGCCTACGGGGGGATGAGATGTGGAACAGAGCCCAGTGAACTCAATTTCCCCAGCTAATGCCTCAGACACGTTGGAAGATGTAGTTGCCCCGCTGACCTGCCGCTGACCACAGATGGGCTCATCAGTGCTGGTTCAGATCAGCAGAACCATCAGTCAGCTCACAGACCCTTGAGAAAAATAAATATTCACTGTTATATGCCACTTAGGTTTGAGGTTGTTTGTTACAATATTTCTGTTGTGATAGATAACTGATATACAGAAGTATTGCTTAATAGAGATTTGAGGTTAATGGAATGCCAGACAGTAGAGTTCACAATGCCCAAAATTAGTCTTGAAATTTGTCATTACAAAATTCTCTTGTGCAGTTACATAGTAATACATTATGAAACTTCTAAGTAAAAAAAATTATTAATTTAGAATGTTCTTTCAGTGACATTTTACCATATTGAGTAAGCAAACATTGCTTCTGAAAATTATTAAACTCCCCTCTTTTTTTCTCCTAAACAAACAGATACACATGTAAAATCAGGAAGATACTGTAGTTTAAAGAAATGGAAAGAACCTTAATGCAAAATTGTTCAAAGTTGAATGCTGAGAGCAGCTATGCCTCCAAACCAACTGTACTCCCACTAAGAACTGTGCCCTGGGTCTGGCCAGAAATGAGAATGGCTGTAAAGAGTTCCCAGAGCACCTCTCTAACAGCCTTCCTGAGACTGCAGAGTGTGCACACAACCTGGCTTAGAGATGTTGACCACACTCTCCCTTGTACTGGGGCCCCTGAAACAACAGGATTCCACACAGGGCTCAGAGTCTCTTCCCTTCAGAAGCTCTGAATGGAACATCCCAATACCAAATTGCCAAACCTTCAGTGCTTATCCATGGAGTCCAGGATACAAGTTTAGCACCCTGCCAAACCACATCAAAGACTTCAGGTTTTTTTTGGACCCTTGAACTGTAAATGCCTTTGAACTTGAGCTACTAGCTTGGAAAGATAGGCGTCTCCAATGTCTTCTTAGCCAGGAGCTACAATGAGCTGGAGGGGCATTTCTTTTGAAAGGAAGATGAATGACATAAGGGCTCTGCCATTTTTATCCATGTGGCAACAAAGCCTCCACTCAAGGATCTCAAACTTCCCCTGACTCACTGGTTCTATTGAGTCTCACCTTAAAGTTAAATTTCTTCTCTGAACAATTCACTGATATAGGCTTATCTACTCCTGTGAAGAAGTCAGTGTTACTGTATTTATTTTATAATCTGAGGAATGAAGACTAGAAATATAAAGTGTTTTTTAACCCTAAAACAAAGTAAAAGAACACTAGGAAGAAATTCGGGCCTTCCGACTCCCAGCCCTGTGCGTTTGTCATGAACAACGCTGAATGTTCACTGAGGAGAAAACAATATAATAAAGGATACCAGCATACCATTCTCATGTGGAAAGAAAGCATTATTTCTGGACCACAGGTACATCCCAGACAAACACTCAATTGCAGTTAGTCCCCACTTAACTCATTACTACAATCTTTTTAACTTTCAAGAAAATATGTATCATATTCTGCTTCTCCCTTCTTTCCCTGTCTCTATCCCCTGTCTCCAGCTCAGGCTCCAACAGTGTCAAATAGTATCAAGAGTTCCAACTATGATTCAAGACTTTACACAAGAAAATTCATTACTGAAGAATCTACTTAAATAGGTCTCACCATCCCATTTAAAACTGTGGAAAGAAATAATCAAGAGAACATGGAGAACCTGTTTAAGAACTCTATTCTAAAGATTAACTGACTGAACTTCATTGACTCTAGATATCTCAGATGGATTTTAGAGAATGTTGTGGATTACATAATATACAAATTTTGAATATGCAAATTCACATGCCTTTCTTTCTGGGAAAAGTTAATGAATATAAAAAAGATGAAAAATGAAGAACAATATTTAAAGAACTTTTCATGCATGCCCATATGAATTCTCCACATATTTTTAAGGCACCATGATTTTACTGTTCCCTTACCAAAAAAGTTTTATATATGCTCATCTTAAAATTAAACCATTTGATTATGTTTTAGATACTTTTTTAAGATGGCATTTTCTTTTAGTGAAAGATTTGACATATAGCATGTAACTCCAACTTTTATCAATATAACCCAAGAAAAATTCCCCATAATGCGCTGGTGGTGATTCTATTTTATTTTTCAAACAGCATCCTTCTATTATAGCAGAAAATGCAGGTGGTGGTGTGTTTCAAATTGTCCTTGTGGCTAATTTGACATAAAGATAAGTTAATTCTTAGCAATCTTCAGACATAATCCAAGTGTTCCAGCTTCATCAAGGGTTTGCATTGCAAACCTGTCATGTCTTGGAATATTCCCAAACCTATCGCAATTTCACGAATGATTTGTCCTACTGATAAGTTTTCCCTGATTAGAACAATCCACAGTGGAGTAATTTGGGAACTAGCCTCTTGGTCTAATTATTTGAAATACATTTTTTTCTTAATAGCAATAGGAGCATTGGAGCTTCTTAAAGGTTTCCATGACTTACGTCAATTCAGAAATCATGCATTTGTGCCCCTTCCCCCCACAACTGGAACACAGCCCAGCCACTCCCAAAACCAGGCTTTCTAAAGACACAATATGCATTTTGATTTTGTTTTTCAAAGCATGTTCTCAATTTTCACTTTCAATAGGAATATTTTTAGAGATCATTGAAAGCAAAATGTCTTGAAAATGTCTTCAAAACTTCTCTAAGTTTCTTTCCAAATGTCATGATTTTTGGAAAAGACCACACCAAGCGGTAAAGAGATGGACAAGACTGCAAACACTTCTAAAATCTCTTTGGAGATATTCCATGTACCACATTATATATGAACTGAGAAATGAAACATCTGTGACTAATACAAAATTGAGTCTGTCTTAAATTATAATTAACAGCAATGAGAAAATGTTGCCTGTTCACTTTTTCAGAGAATCAAGCCATCTTTTTACCATTAAAAATCTTGAGCCAATGATTATTATTTGTATAATTGCTCTGTCCAGTGCCTTTCCAAGTTGCAACTCAAGACTCACAACAGAATAAGAACAATGAAGACTCTTACCGCTATTTAACAAGACCCTCAAAATTTAGCTTTCATAAGACTTTAAGCCCTCCATAGTATTTAATCTATAAGACCTCTTTTTGGCCTCATATCAAATATTCATGTCATCTTTTTCTTTGCACCAAACACCATGTTGATAGAACTTAAGCTTTTAGCTTTAGAAAATATATAGTACTAATTTTTCTCCCGACAAAACTTCCAAGAGAATGTAACAAAGAAGAGAATAAATTAAATTTCTTTAGGGACTCATGCTGAGGCCTCTAGGCTGTGCTCATGGAAGAGAAAACATGCCCTAGCACATCAGTAGTTTATCACAGACATGGCACCTGTTACCCAAGGTCTCCCCAGTCTCCTCCCATTCCCGCAGCTCTGATACAGACCCTTTACTTGAAACATCTGTCCTGCCAACATCCTTTGCATTTTGGGGCCCATCACTACTCCTTTCTAAATTTATAGTTGCAACTCATTCTTCAACCTAGTTCTAGGCTCACCTTCCATTATGAATGTTCTTTGGCAATTGATGATCTTGCTCTCCAGTAACAATCTTGCTCTATCCTCTGAATTCCCATAGTAGCCCCAGGGTCTCACCTGTATTCATTGGCAGATAGTGGTTTGTGCTACGGGTTACCTTCTTAAGTGGGTGGCTATCATATCACTACAACCCATTGAAAAACTACTGGAAGGCAGAGTATTGCCCTATTCTTCATTAATAGGAACAGCAATTCCTTGTACCTGTAAAAACACTTTGGAAAACTGTAAAACTGCTTTTCACATTTCAAACCCCTTAAATATTCCTTTGTGTCTGCATTTCACAGTAATCCTATGAGGTAGGTCAGGACAGTCTTTTAATATTCACATTGCGTAGACATGGAAAGTGAGATTCAAAAATTTTAGTGACAATCCAATGGTACCCCATTTGAGATTAGAAACTATGTCTAGCGTTCTTTTTGCTACCAGCAGTTACAAATTTTTCATATGAGAATATCTTTCAAATATCTAAAAATTCATAGACCCCCCAAAATGATTGTAGTTACACTTAGTTTATTGTCTACCTGACCTCTGGCACTTGCCTTCTAACTTTACAGGCCCCTCTGATACCCAATCAAGTCTGCTCTGCCTGCCATCCCTTCCCCAATACCCCCTAACTCAGTCTCCCAGCTCTTGTTCCTCATGGCAGACCCTCTCCTTATGCCACCTAGGACAGCTGTTATGGAAATCTTGGCTTCAGTAGAGAGAACGGCCCCCTTGTTAATGTTCACCAACATCCTGACATTCTAAACTATTGTGTTGCTAGTCCCTGGGAAAGGGGATTCCTGCCTAAAGGAACCTCAACTAAAGGAGCTCGTTCTGTATGCACCAAGCATTAGAACATACAGAGCAATGTATGTTGTAGGGTCCTCAAAGAGTTTACCATTTTCAAAGAACACAACCCTAGTTTAAAATGCTATTAAGATAATAAACAATTAATACTTTGACACTTTCTGTCCACTCTCTGACAACCATGTTTACTTTTATTACTGTTTGCTCTTCTGTATCTCTGTTGCTGTCTCTGTTCTTTTTAAGGTCTCATTTGACCTGGATCTTGAAATATATGAAAATTGTTCATAGACATGAACTGGAACAAGGGCATTCTAGGCTTTGCATGGGCAAAGGCAGAGAAATATGGATGGAAATGTGCTTTAGTTTAGGGATTAAGTTCTGGAGTCAGGGGTACCTGGGTTCTAATTCTGATTCAGGCACTAACTAGTTGTGTGACCTTAGGCAAGTTGCTTAACCTTTCTGAACTCAAGTTTTTTTTATGTATATCATGGACATGATATAATCACTTATCTCATTATTTTGAGTATTAAGTGAGATTGAACATCTAAAAGATTTAGCACAATACCTAGCATATATTTAATACCCAAAATATGTTGGATAGTGAGTAGACAGATGTGACTAGAATATAGGTAAGTAATAGTAGCAGAGGGAGCCACACACTATGCCCAGTGCCTCATGTATACCTTCTCACTTAATTCCTACTGCAGTGAGAAATCTGCGACTTAGCGAGATTAATAGCATGCTCAGCTTCACACATCTATTAACCTACACCCTTAGTACTACTTCCCTACTACTTTCCAATGAAATGATGTCACTGATCATGGAAACTTTGAGGGCATATCAAGAAATCTCTACTTAATTCCCTGGGCAACTAGAACTCACTGCAGATGTTTTTGGTGGAAAGCAGTTTTTATCTAATCTTCAGAAAGGTAAATGTGTGTTATTCACATAAAAGATGGGGTAAGAAGAACAATGAGGAGGCTACTGCAATAGTCCAAGCAAGAAGTGGTGAAGGCCTGAACTAAAGCAGTAGAAGTTGAGTGTGGAAAGAAGGAAAGGGAGTGTGACCAAGGAAATATGAAGGTACTGAGCAACATACAGTGGGGAATACAAAGATGGTGGTGTGTGGCATAGGAAAGATACATTTATTTGCCCCAAACATCATCTCTCCGCCTTCTTCATTCAAAAGTCCCTTTAAATCCTGCCTCCTCTAAGGCAGAAGTCTCTAAGAACTACTCAGATGGACACCTTTGAGGTAAGTGGAATGGGGAAAAAATATCTCTCTAGTAAATGGGCCTCTTGGAAGTTTTTTTCCAGTTGGTGACAGTACCAGAAAGTAAAGAATCCTTAAAAGTTAGTACTAGAACTCGACCACATTCAGGAAAGCTAAAAAGAACAGCATACCAGGAATCAAAAGATCTTCTACCCTTGTACTTCAAGCATGAAATAATGTGTGTGATAGTGCTTTGAATACTATCAGTTACAACACAATGGTCAATGACATATCTAAGGCACATGAGACAAACACAACATAGTCTTGTACCAGTCTCCATGGTATGGACCAATTGACCAGCTAATTATTATCCAAATCAGGTTTGCCTGATTTCAACTCTTTTCCCATTAATGTTCCCCTAAGATATTTATTCTTTCCAATATATCAGATTTAAAATATCAACTCTGGCACCAAGTATTAAGATATTCACATTAAAATCACTGGCTTAAAGTTTAATTGTATTGATCTGATTTTTAGAGGCAGCACTCACAAAAAATATTAGCTATGCTATGCTGCAATGCAACATTGACTCAAATAGGTATTGAACATAAAAACCCACCCTGCAATAATGCAACCTGTAAACCCACAGAGGCAAAGACAAGCATAATCCAGGCTGATGTTCACCTCCTCCCCTTGCTGACTCTATCTTTCTTTCACTGTCTCTGTAGTCGGCTGTTAAAGGGCCCATAAGCAGTGTGGGTGTGGGAGGGTGCTCCATAGGAATCAGCCCAGACAAGAAAGCACCATGAATTTCTGACAGGATTGTCAGAGGAAGGTAGAAGTAATAAAAAGTATACAGGTCTAGAAAACAAGTAAACACACACAAACACACTTGGAGATATGTATATATATATATATATATATACACACACACACATATATGTATATACACATACATATATATGTACAAGTTTGGTCAGTGGCATTAACTTAGCTGAATAAGAATATCATTTACCTGTATCTCAAATTTTGACAATCAAAAAATGGAGCTAATAGTCTGATCTCCATCTGCAAAGTGGATGGAACTAAGTTTGAGAGCCACAGAGAGTCAGGTTTGCTGACTGGAGAAGGTTAGGCAAATCCCACTACATCTGAGCTCGTATTTCTTCCTGAAATTCAGGGAAATAATTTTCACCTCAACAGTGCTACACCAGGGATTAAATGAGATAATGTGGTAAAAGCATTGTACAAAAGATATTCAATAAATATTCTTTCCCTTCCTTCTCATTTCAAAGGGCTGTTATGGGAATCCAATTATAGTAGAAATGAATATACTTGAAAAAATTTTAAAGATCTATGCAAGTATAAAGCATCATTATTATGATTACAAACCTTCAATTCATTTTCTTCTCTCATCCAGATACTTGTGTTTATTTTTTTTTAAACAAAACAAAACATAATTCGTGGATAAAAGACAAGCTAAGAAGAACAGTTTAAAAATTAATGCAGACACTGGAAATCTAATCTCCCTTTATTTTCAGTTTTGTGGTATTAGGTAAGTTAGCAAATAAAACCAATCAGTTCCAATTAACTTTTCTGGAAGTGAGGAACCAAAAATAAAAGAATAAGTTATACGTGTATTCCTTAAAACCTTCTCAGTGCTGAAAAAGCCACAGAAATCTACATAGTAAAAAAAAAAAAAAAGATGTACAATGGAATTGCTAACAAAATGCTAACTGCTACCTGAAACAACACTCATAGACACACCAATGACTGGGAAAGAGCAAGACTGAGTGTCTGTGGGTATTACTCACAGTTTACTCATTCAGTTGCTATTTGCAGGGATACTCCAAGGAGTGCTGCTATGTGGTTACCAAAAAAAAAAAAAAAAAAAAAAGGTGGATTTCCAAGGGCTGTACCTTAAATTCAGCAATAATGACACCTCCAAAAATAGCAATAAAAAGTAGAGACTTCAGTCTACTCATCATGTGAAGCTATCAATTAATAAGGCTGACATAGCAGCAGCTACCAGAAATAGCCTCAATATTGCCACTCAAGGAATATCTATTCTTACAAAGACACACACATAAGGGGAAAACACACAATTGGACACTACTCTGGGAAAGTAGAGAGATAAACTAGAAGTCAGGACACTCATTTCAACTGCATAAGAGACATTTCAAGGCTCAAGTTTTGAGACACAAATAATCCATTTCTTATTTTTAAAAAATGTTACTCCTCCATATGCTTTTAAAAATAGAAGTCTTCATGATTGTCCTCAGAGAAGCTTAGTTACACAAGCAGCTGCCCAGAGTCCTGCTCACTCCTGTGGAACCTCATTCTTCCTTTAAAACATGGATGGAACTAGCATGTGTCTAACTTTGAAAAGTGTTAAAACACAGAAAATATTGTGAAATAGTCATTTTAAGCTTTATATCCAAATGGGTTCTCCTTCCTATCAGCTTGCCCCACCAATTTCTTCTCTTCACCCACAACTTCTGTGTTACATCGCTGAAGATCCTACCTCTTAAAATCCGAACACATAGAATAGGTTGCCTCTTTCAATACTCCCACTTCTCAAATAGGAAATACCTCACATATGTCATTGAGCCTGACAACTCCTTGTCTAAATGTTGTAGCTTAGGTGGATTCCAAATTGTTAATGTTATAACCAATAAGCAAAAGAACACCAGCTGAAAGAAAGACAAAATAGCAGTGGTGAGCCTCTGCTCCAGTACTGTACATTATAATTCTCTTCACTTGAGGCTTTTTCATCTTTTTGAAATTTGGGAAAGGGGTAAGATACATGCTAATTTTTTTTTTTCTAAGTTCACACCATCTAGCAAAACCATCCAAATCATTTTGGTGTGCAGAGATTTTATTTCTAATCTTTCTGTGCAAAATGCTTTGTTAAATCCTGATGACAACTTTTATGCATAATGCATAAAATAAACTTTGCCAAAATCTGAGGCACTCTTAAAAGCATGTAAAACCCCTTTAGAAGCAAAATGACACATTACAGCGTACGTAGTTGCTGTACACTGGGAAAACCACACTGCAAGGTTGACGGAAAGCATTGTGCTCCATGTCATTAACTTCCAAATATCTAATATGTGTAGTTACCTTGGTTTACTTGCATTCAAAATTGCATGCTATTTCTTATAAGATTCTTCATATATTGATGCCTAGTTTATGTACTACATAAATTCAGTTCTGTCTTCAACATTTCTGGGAATCTTCACACTTTAAAAAGACCAGATACTTATTTCATGCAACCAAGAAAATCTTGTCACTGACCAAAATAATAATTTAAAAAATGTTTTTGTGTGTATATAAATTAGTATTTCTACACATGTGTCTATCATTTGATAAATCATATAGATAACCCCAGTTCAAATCTTATGGCTGTTTTTCCTTATTTAAAACCATAAAAATAGAGACCAGGAAGGAATAAGACTTAGAATTCAAAAGTAGGTGCTATAAATCCTGCCATGCAAGAGCCAAATAAATAAATAAATAAATAAAAATCAGAATAATAACAATGTATCACTAGCCAGTGTCACTAAAATGATTTGTTTTACTCCTCTAATCTTTACCGTATCTAAGCTGACTATAATAAATGAATAATTGCTCTGAATACAGAGCAGTTAATTGAAAAACTGCACCAAGTATAAAACCAAGAAATCATAACACAAAATACAAGGTTTCATCAGTGTTTAGGAACTTGTCTTTGTCAATATTTTTAAGGTTCAGCGTAAATGATACTGTTCACTATCATATATCATAGACCATCATGAATTATGTTAGATGTCCCATGAATATTAATGGTCTTAAGTTACAAGATATTTCATCAACACACATCCAGGTGTAAAATTCTGATGGAGTTTGGCTTCTTCGTGAAAGAAAATGGTGTGATCTAAATGAGCTTTATCTTGAAAGCCAAGTTTCTAAGGGCAGACCCTATTCAGAAGGCTGATGCCAATTTGACAAAGGTTGAGTATCCCCTTGAATGTGGAAGGTGTGGCCTCTAGCTCACAGGCAGGTTGTTTTTCAAAGTTCCCTTTGGACATTCATCTACCATTGTATGTACAAAACAATTCAAATCCTATGGGGGGGAGTGGATGTTAGAACGCAGAAACAACAACTGCATTGTTGATTTCAAATAGTGCTTTCCTGGGAGAGCACACATTTGTGTAGCCATCTCACTGTGGACAAAATAATTTCAAAAATTAGTTCAATGAAAGCAAGGGCACAAAGACAGGTGATTAATTATTTGGGCCAGTGAAAAATGTCCTTTCTGGAAATCTTTGAAAACCTATAGCACCTGAATTTACATGAAAGTAGTATTATATGAATATTTCTTTATTGAAAATAAAGCACTTCAGGCTCAGCTCAATAATAACAGCTTACAGGAGAGTAATTGAAGTTATCCAATTCTCTTCCCATTGAAAATGACCTACAGTATATGCACACAGAGATGCAAAAAAAAAAAAAAATTGTCATGCAATTTTATTGAGACTGAAGTAAAAAGGAATTGGGGTTAGGCACTGTGTGAGCATTTAATGCACACCAAATGATGATATGGTCGGCGAAAATTATCCCTTTTTCTTCACGTTCCTTTTCCAAATTCTCATCTTGTTCCACCCCCTGCTGAGCTCCTATTGACTTCAAAGAGAGGTCCATGGGGGGCCAGAGCAAGATGAGAATTTGGCCCCGCATGCATAATTTTTGTGCTCCCTTATTCATAACATACACAATAAGCACTGGATTTGAAAAGGCTCTAACAGAGGCTGATAATGGCTCCCGAACGATCACGTATCTTCTTAGTATACTAAATGATATCACCAATTGTGCCACTGGAAACACTGAAAACTCTGAGGAAAAGACCTTGCCAAGTCTTTGTTATTATTCTCATCTATTATTATTACTCCAGCTAATAATAACAATATTTATGTAGTATTAGAATCACAATCTCATTATTGCAACTTTTATAAGACCACAGGCATATCTGAATCTTTGTAATCAGGAAGCCATACAGAAAATTCTGAAATCTTCTCCCAGGAAATCTCACCATCTCAGGGTGCAAGAAGAAATAATATGGACCAGCACGCCACAGCAATAACATGAAATTACTGTGGACAATGATGAAGAAATAATTGGTGGGATAATGCCACTTTCTAGAATACTGGTAGGGAAGACAAGTTACTCTATTCTGGGACTGCAGATGACATAGAAGGTATTAGAAGAAAAAGTTAAGGAGAGATAATGCTGGAGTGGCGCTGGACGGTGAATCAACAAATTATTCTAGCATTGTGAAAAGAATAGTAGGTTGGGGGGAAGAATTAGTTAACAATGTTAACCAACAACCTGATAGAATAGACCATCTTGGGAAATAAGAAAAGACTATACCATGACATTTAGTTGACTATTTACAAATGGCAACATTGAGTCACATACACACAAACGAGAAACAGGTAAAGATAAATCAATCTCCCTAGTATTCATTTTGGTCCCTCATTATTTTATCCAGTAAAGTTTTTACCTAGATATGTGGATAATCTAAAATCACCTCTTATCACTGTCCTAAAAAATCACTCACCTTCTCAAACACTGATGCCTCATCATCATCTGTCCTTCACTGTCAAAGACAGACAAGGCTGTGAAATGGTTGAGCAACTCATTTACTTACATATTTTTAGGTATTAATCATTTCAGTATTTCTTGATATTCAGAATCTTTAAAAGCAACTGATATCTCATTCTACTAAAGGTGGATTTGTATCTTAGATGGACAGCAAAAGGACTATCCTCTATTTATAAATAAGGCCTGCAACAAAGGTAGTCAACAAAAATAAAAAGATGTCACAAATCTATGAAGCACTTTATAGTTTGTTTACAAAGCAGTTTCACATATATTATTTCATTTGATCCTCTCAACAATACTGTGGGTCAGGGAAAGAAAAGAAAACAGAACTCCTGATTACCAAGGAAGCTTCCAACAGACCTCCTTACCCTAACTGATAGAGCACTTAATTAAGAATTAGACATATTGCTTCATTTGCCACTGATTTTGTTTTCCTGGATGTGTTGCCTTATCCCTAGCATGTGACCTTTTTCTCAGATTTTAGCATTGCTATTGTCACACATATATGCAAAAGGGAAAAAAAATGACAGTAACTCAGAGACCCTATTATAGGTGTTGGGAGAGTAGTATACATACCTCACTTTTAGTTCTCTGAGATGAACATTTTGTGGACACAAGATTATCTGTTGTTCTATCTATATGGTTCAATATTGCATGCTTCTGAGGACTGAACAGGGAAAATAAGATTTGCTCTCTACCCGCCTGTATTTCTTTACTTGGTTTACTGTTTAAAAATGAAATCCTTGGGCTTGTTGTTCTGTGGGTCCTCAGCACCTGACTAAGTGCTTAGCAGATAACAGGTAATCCACAAATTCATCGTCAAATGAATTAATCATTGAATAAATGCACTTATTGTGTGCAGAAACACACTTTTAAGGGAAGATTTATACAATCAGAAGAGAAACCAGAGTATTGAAACACCCTTTTGAAATAATTATTTCAGTCATTTACTTTTAAGAAGTCACTCTCAACTTGAAGCCAATTTAAAATATTAGGCTCTGTGATGTGTTTTTCTGATTGGTCTCACTACTGTAGGCATTTAAAACTGGACCCAAGAAGGAAAATTTAAGACATAGGCATAGAATTATAACCCAGGGTTTTCCCTAGGCCACCAGGAAAGAAATCTTACTTTAAAGAGGCCTTTTCTGCTCATCTTTCTGTGGTTGAGGAACCTACAACAAAACACAACACACAGGAGAAAAATCACATGAAAATGGTTGAAGCACATGGCATGCAACTGTCTCACATTCTCACAGCCTTAAGTAGTAGAAGATTATCCTTTTAACGAGGATAATTTTATTTTTCACTAGATATCTATCAAAGGAAAGATTACAACACAGCATCTGGAACACTGGAACCTACATAATATATTGCACATTTTAATCATGTTGGATAAAACACTCTTTCTATGGATATCAATTATACTAATGACTCTTATATAATACTCTCGTGCCTACGGGATATGTATTGTCACCTCTCTTTTGTCATAAAAATAGTTAGTAGCTCTGGATCCACACTGAAGTAGTTGCTTTCATTTTTATATAATGAATGAGTAACACTGTAAAAAAGACATTTTATTCCATATTAGTTTAACAGAGTGAAGAGATTTCACATATGACAGTGCTAAATATACTCTTAAGCTGCTAATAAAGCCCAAGCCTGTGGGGAAAAATTCTAATGATGAGCAATGCCAGAAGTTTGTATTTCAGAAACTAAAGCAAAAATGTTCCACTTAGGTATAATTTCTAAATATCCTAAAAAGGAACAGGGATTTCTAATAATTTCATTTCCAATAAATCTCCCTAGTCAATTTGGAATCATTTTATTTGCAATAAATCTCCTCAGTCAGCCTAAATGATGAGCACAACATTTTTTTTCTTTTCCCAGAGTGCAGTGTTGTGGAGGAAACTTCTTTGAATGCGTCCTTAAAATTAATCATGACAACAGAAGGTATGATTCATAGCCAAACTACTGCATGCTTCCTTTTTGTCAACAGAACAAGAATTTCTGCTAGGATGGTTGAAGATTATTCACCTAAAAAAATAAATAAATGAACATGTGACCAAATCCTCAGGTTGTGTTCCAGAATGCCTCAGCTGAGGGCCCATTAGTGCGCCATTCTTCAGAGTACCTGCTAGCAATGCTAGAGTTAAAGCTTTATGAGAATTTCCATTATAAACTTCTAGTTTCCAGGTTTAATAAATCAGTCATAAAAATGTGCTCAAAGCTGAAACTTGGCAAAGCAATTTAAGGAAAAGAAAAAAACTTCAGCCTGGTCATTTTTAAGTTACACAAGTATAAAAAGATAAAGCAAGGCATCTCGGAAGCATTCCCCCTACACATAGATTTGAAGGCACATGATTTTAATTATATGGAAAATCGGTCGGGTGATTGGTCCATGTACAGTCAGAATATTTGGGGTGGTTTGAAGAAAAAGGTAAAAATAATGAAGTTATTTAAATTCTACCTAGAAGCTTTTAAATGTGCATTTTGAATGCCGTATTCTCTTCAGTTCACCAGAGTTTTTGGGAAAAAAAAAAAAAAAAAAGCACTGAGTCATCACGTGCTTCTCCTTTTGTTCACCTAAATATGATATCCATCTGAAAAGATCATGGAAAATTCTCTCTAATTTAAGTACTGACCTTTATAAGGTATGTATACATTTAATTATTTATGTAGCAAAATGGCATTACCTGTATTCATAGAAGTTTCTGGTTTCTCTGATTTATCTTTACAAAAATTGCTTCTATTCTTTTGTGGGTTAACTCATTTAAACATGTCAATAGATCCATTTGAACACTAAATCTTCTAGTACATATTGAATGTTTCTTAGACTCTATTAATGTGATCAAATAGAATACTTTTTAGTTGGTTATATGCCCTAAATTTAATGGCCATGGGAAGCACTGTTGATATTGCCCTACAAATCTTAATGTGAACATGAGGACTGAGAAACATTTTTAAGGCATAAGTCATCGTAACTTAAATTTCTTGCCTTTTCCCAAACATGGAGACATCAATTCCTTGGTATTTACAGATTGACGTTTGACTATTCAGCACTTATCCTGAAAGTTCATAAAGTGGAGATTTAACATTTTTTATTCACGTCCATTCTGAAATTGGTATGTAGGAAGAGTGACTTAGCTAGTGAGTGAGCCCAGCCACTTATTCATAATCCTCGTCCTGATTTAGCTTTGCTTTCTAATTATGTTTATGTATCCAAAAATAACATCTTTGTTTCTTTGTGAGAAATATCCCTTAAAAGAAAGGTAAATGGTGTTGAAAGTGACAAACACTAAAAATTAATCATTGCTAGTCATAAAATAAAGGAGCAATACAACAGTGTATTTAGATCCCAGACTCATTCATTTTCTATTTGTGTGACTCTGTGTACCTCACTTACTTACTCTAAAGGTCCATTTCCTCACCTGATAAAAGCGGGTAAAAATAATAGGAACACTACTTTGTAAGGTTTCTGTGAGAACGAAATGAGTTTCAGCACTTATCAGAGCTTCTGACACAAGATAAGTGCCCAGTGAACTACTAATATTATCATTATTATTGTTACCATCACCATCATCATTATTATCACTATCAAGAAGAAATTATAGAGGTGAAAATTAGAAATACTCTCAAGGATCTCAAAATGTAATATACTTATATAACAAATATTTATTTGTATTAAACATTGTATATAAGAAAACTAGGAAAGGAAGCTGTGGTTCATGTAGCCTTGTCCATGTGGTCTCTGACCTTAAAAATATTTTCCTTTAAAGATGGAAAACACACACACACAAATACTGTGATTAAGGCTGCCTCATTTTGTCTGCCTTCCCCAAGCTGAGCCTCTGATGCCCACTCCCACCCTCCTTTTCAGGTTCTGGCCTAATCTAGTTCCTGGACTAATGCAGATGAAGACAAAAGTTATACTAGCAGTCTCAGTTCCTCAATATTCTGGGATATAAAATGTTATCCATCCAGCAACGTATTGATCCAATCCACTCCTTGTGATGGCCTGAACTATCACATCCAGCACTTAGTGCTTCCAAGAATAATGACTCTATATACACATCTATAGTTTACCTGGAAGCTGCAACTCTTCTGCTTTCTTTCCTCTACTGGTTTACTCCTTAGTCCTTGGGACTCAACTTCTACATTCTCCTCTGTAGTCCTTAGCCCTTACGTTTTCTGACAGGGACGCTAACAGAACAGCCCAATTACACTGAGCGAGGTAAAGGGAACTCCTGCTCCTCTATCTTTGTGGTTCTGATCCTCCTTCCAGGACTAGAGTTTTGTTCCATCCTCAGACCCACTAGCTGAGTGTAGTACACAGATCCCTAGGTAATTACCATCTGCCGTAAGGAGCTGCATTCCCATTGCTTTGGCTGCAAGATATGGAATTTCTATGACCAGTCTTTTTTAGAGTTATTATGACTGAGCCCCTGGGGTCACTTGCAGAGCAACCCTGCCACACTTCCAGAGTGTAACTCTGCAACTTCTTTCCCACCTGTTCCTCTGATGGCCCCATACAATTCCCACCAAAGATATCCCAAGATTTTATAGCTCCTAACCGCTATGCCAAATGTCAAATAATTTTTATCCTATCTCCTTTTTCCAGTTCTTTTTGCTTACTTTCGCTCACTCTCACTCAACCCACTCAAGCCTAAACTTTCAAGCACAGCTTGCCCTAGTCAAATGAAGCCAAGGGTTTAATGTCCACCTACTAGTCAACAGCAGGAATAGTCCAATTTACATTAGGTTAGTCTTTAATCATCTTTATCAATGACTTGGATAAAGATTTACAAATCGTGCTCATCAAATTGGTATATGAAACAAAGTCGGCAGGAATCACTAATATGCTACATGACATAATCAAGATTGTAAAGGACCTGACAGATGAAAATGATGGGTTGAAACTAATAAGGTGATTAAATCACATTTGTAACATCGAGTTTAGTTCTGGGCAAGAACAAATTAAATTGCTTCCAAAAAAGGATTATAATGATGAGAGTACATAAAGATCCCTGTATATAAGGAAAGACTGAAATATCTGTGGCCATTTTTCTCAGATGAAGACTGAGGAGTCAAACAAACCTTTTCTAAAATATTCGAAAGGCTCTGATTTAGAACAGTGATTGTTCTTATTCTGCATATTTCTAAAAAGCTTGATCAAGGTTAGTGAATATAAACTGTAGGTAATTTTCAAATCATTGAAAGTAAATTATTTTCAAACAATCAGAACTTTCTTTAAAAAGAGACAATCACTCTCATGTAGTGCTGAGTTCCCAGTTTTATCACTGTAATTTTTGTATGAATTTTTTTCTTTACTTTTATTTTTGTAGACACAGAGTCTCACTATGTTGCCCAGGCTGGTCTCAAACTCCTGGCTTCAGGCAATCCTCCTGCCTCAGCCTCTCAAAGTTCTGGGATTACAGGTGTGAGTCCCCATGCCTCGCCACTTGAGCAAAGCCAGTGACCCCCACATATCATATGCTGACCTCTCTCCTGACCTCTATTTGCAAATTCCAGCTGGATTTCCAATAGGTTTTTCAAAGCAGATTCACTATCTGATCACCTCAACTTGTCCCTATTCTGGGCTGCCCACCTCACTTCCTAGTCACTAAGACAGAAATTTGAAGTGCTCCAATTTCTCCCCATTCTTCTTGGTGGTGGTGATGACAACGACGACAAAAGATGATGACGACAACGACAATGATGATGATAGCAACTACTTTCCATTGAGTTTTTACTAACTGGAGTCCATGTGCTAAATTTTATATACATCACTTTATATAATCTTTATAGTAATCCTGTAATGTGTGTGTTATAATTCCCATTTTACAGAGGAAACCTAGGCTTAGAAGGATGAGCAGAAGGGCCTGGATTTGTCTTCAAGGCCATCTGACTGTACAGGAAATATGATTACCTTCTCTACTATACAGCTTTTCCTAATTACATGTTCTGCCTCAGAGAGTTCCTCACTGCAGGCCTTCTCACTTGGGCTCTGGCTCTTCACATGGCTGGCTTCTTCTCTCATTGTTCATGTGGCAGCATGGATGCCATCCTGAGGAGACCCTTTCCCCCTGACTCTCTTTCATGGGTGCCCCAATCTTTTCCTCCATAGAGCTCATCATTGTCAGTTACATTTTTTGTATTTGCTTATTGTCCAATTCTTTTAAAGAAAGAAAATCTCCATGTGGAAAATCTTGCTATCTTGTTCTCTTAATCTCCAGCACAAAGAGTGCTGGTGCCTTACATGCACTCAATCGATATTTGTTGATTGATTGGTTGACTGAATACATTTTACTCTGCCATTCAGATGTAGTTTTTCCACCACCGATATGGTTTAAGCTCTTCCCATCTCCCTTGGACAACACTAATAGCCAGTCATCTTGTCTTCAGTCTCTTCCAACTTGAATCCCAATACAGAAAAAGTCATACCCCCTGCTCAAAATTCTTCAATGGCTCCTCTTTGACTACAGAATAAGTCAAAACTTTTTAACATGGCATTATAAATGTGTTATTAACACCACAACCTTCTATGTGCCAGCCATACTTCATGACCATGTTGTCTGGTAATGTTGTCTGAACAAACGGTATAATTTCACATCCTTGCATAACTTTAATGCCTCTCTGTTCCAGAAGCTCTTTTCTTCCTCTCCTAAAAAATTATCAATTATTCTTCAGTAGTTACCCTTTCTGCAAAGTTTTTCCTGGATCCCTCCTCCAGAGAAAAGTTAAACATTCCCCTACCACCATATGTTTCCATTGCATTTTGCCCATTACTTTCCTTAGTACTTATGGCATTGTATTATAGTTAATTATGCACTTTTCTTATCTTCCAAACTAGATTTAAGATTACAGAGGTGGTGTATAATAGTTGCTTAATAAATGACTAAATTTGAATACAGGAAAAAATTGAGCTTGATGATATCTGATATTCTTTCATATTTAATATTTTATATGTCTTTAATGCTTCTGTTACTTTTTAAGTGGAAACTTTTTTTTGGTAGCCCATGGAAAATTCTTTTAATTTTCATCCTTGCCTACTCACTAAAATCTGTTAACTTTAAAGAAAACATCCATAATGTGAAAGAGGAGGAAGGGTTCTTATAAAGATATTCTTGAGTTCTTAAGGTTGATTCCTATTCAGCAATTCTATTTTGTTATTTAAATTAAAACTCCCTCATACATTTCTAGTAGAAATTTAAATTAACAAACCTATTTGGTGGAGGGCAACCTGGCAATATAGTTCAAGAGTTCTATAAGCGTTCATGGTCTTTGAGCCAGAATTTGACTTCTAGGAAATTATAAACCAGAAAAAATAAAGGCACAAAAAATCAATTATATCATTAATTTATTATTGCATTATATAGAATTTTATTTTATTAAACTATAATAGCCAAATAAAATTGGAAACACAAGTTTAATAACAAGAAAATGGATAATGGTTAAATAAATTAGGATATCTCTATACAATTAGAATACATTTGAATGATCAAAGACATGAAAAACTAATCATAACAATGTGAAAAAAGTAGCAAAAAAAGTGTTTACTATATAATCACAAATATATACACACCTATACATACATATACATATATACATACATATGCATATATGTATATAGAAGATATAGAGGGAAAAAACATCAGCAGTATAATTTCCATGTGATAAAACTATGCCCAATTATGTTTTTCTTCTTTATGTTTTTCTATATTTTCCAACATGGCAAAATGAATACATATTCATTACTCATCAGATTTTTAAAATTATTGGAAAACACTTAAACCCACATACCTTGAACTATCTGGAATCCCTCCTAAATTGAAGCCTAGTAGGATTGTTAGCAAACTATATACTATAAACTTTGTTTCAAACAAATTTACTCTTCACACAAACCACCTTCTATACAGCATAAGTTTATCAAATGTCTTATGAAAAATTAACAAGTTTTTAAACAAATAGCTCAGTAAAAATGGTATAAAGAAAAGGGGTCAATTTAAGAAAGAAAGGACATAGAAAAATTGGGGGTAAAGTTGATCAAAGAACATGACAAATAGCATAATGTGCAAAGTAGAGCAGGACATACGTGAGAGCGCTGCCCTAATAGATAATGTGTACATGTTCATATCTGAGTAGAAAATACAAAATAGATCTCAGCTGTTTTCACCTTCCTTTCATCCTCTTCAGTTACTCAAACAGCTGGTTGTGCAGCAGTTACTTTCTTGGCAATATTGTCATCAAAGGAGGAAGACGGTTTCCATTATCATCTTGTTGATGAACCAGAGACGGCTAATGGGGCCAATCCAAGATGGCAGCCTCTGTCACAACTTAAGCACATATTTCCTGGCATAATGAGTGGTCCTGGGCTGTTAATTTAGTTTTTAAATTATTGTTCTTGCTAGGTACATTGTTTTCTAGCTTTAGTTACAAAATGTTGGTGTTTCAGGACACTTGTAACAAATTCCTGCCTCAAATGAGGTGGTAGTAGGCAAGAGACTTCTGCAGGTCAATCTCAGCACAGTTAAAACTCCATATATGTTATATGAGTGGTGTTAAGGAAAAATTATTCATAAAACTTGTTACAGATGTTAAGACAAAATTTATTCAAGGTTGGAGGAGGGACTATTTTGATAGGTATAAAGACCACTACAATGGGATTTTGCAGTGAGGGACAGGGATTAAAATTTTGAATAGCTAATAGACCAGAACTTTAAACATTTATTTCTTATGCTATGGACGTTTGAACATTTACCATAGGGTTCTAGACTTGCTCACGTGATGGCTGGTGAAATTTATCTTCTAAAAGGTGAAAAACATTTAGAAAAGTCTGTAACATCACTACTGATTTCATCGGTCACAATTGCTTAATTTAATGTGAGTTTATTCATGGAAAATTAGTTTTCTACACCTTAAGCACCAGCCTCATTCTTCTATCTCAGCAAGAGCAGTTTAGAATCTGTTTTCATCCCACCAAATGTGATAGCATCATGAAGGTGACACAATTTAGAAATCAATGTGGGCTTATCTATAGGGTAGAGTCTATTTAAATAGAAGACTACTTAATTTGTTAGTTTCCCTAACCCTGAGCTTGGCAATTTCTTAGTTATTTTTCCTAGCACAAAGCTTGTCAATGGCCAACTATGCTGCTGCAGTAATATGAGGATTAGAGGATAACATATTCATGTTGGAATTTCATTCCTAATAGGCAGCAAAAAAGATTCTAATAGAAATGATCATTAATTAAATGCAAAGATTAGGAAAAATCCACAGTTAAGAGTATTCTTTTAAAAATTATTTTAAAAGCCAGAGTTTTATGAGACTAAAGAAAGCCATATATAAAAGATTATGGTTGCTCATTTGTTTGTTTTCCTTTCTTTAACTGGAAACAGTGAAAAATCTGTTAGTTATACTAACCTGCACTGTGATTCAATGTCTTTTGAAAAAGAAATGAAGAGAAAAATCTGCCCGACCTCTTTTCTTTAAGATTGCCACAATTTTGAAATAATTCTTGTAACCATGGATCCTCAAAAAATTATAGATTCATAATGGAAGATTCTATCACTCATCTTAATGATTTCAGCAGAGATCTTGTCAGTTTCAAAGATCTTGTTCTTTGGTTTCTGGTGTTGACACACCCTATTGATATGGTAACAAGAGGGCATTTTTAACTCAGATTGAAGTTCCAAGATAGATTTGGAAACACACATCTCAATAAGAGTCTCAGCTAAATAGGTCTTCTGAAAGTCCATCAATAAACACAAAATGATTTTTTCTCATTGATCAGTTTAGACCTCAGTAGGTCCCTGAGTACGAGAATCACAGAAAGTTGTAGAAGAATCAGCCGAACTTGTATATTATAGGAATCAGAGAATTGTTGGATAAATGCATAAATATTTGACCATCCTACCATTTGTTCTTTATGTCACAGGCTTTCCTTTGAAACTCTGCGTAGATACTTCCATTTCTTTCACTTATAGTTGATGCAATTTTAGCAAGCTCTAAAAGCCTTGTACTAACAGTCAATCAACTCTTAAAGTGCCTCGTCATTCTTGTCAAATCAGCCTTAATGTTTCTTGGCAGAAAATCCAATTGTTTCAGTAATGGTGGACTAAAAGAAACCCCAAGTTAATGCTGAGAAGGATTCTCCATTTTCTAAAGAAAGACTGGTACAAATGCTGTAACTTGATTTGAGTGCTCAACCTTTAGTCTTTTGACAGTACAAATTTTGCTATGCCCGTCTGATGTCATAGACAGACTGGACTTGGGAATCAAAAATCTGGCTTGGAAATCACAGCTCCACGATTTAATACTGGTGGGTCCTTGGATGCATTACTTCGCATCACAATCTCAGTCATCCTCAAAAGATAAAGCACCTAACTCAAAGGGCTATTGTTGGCATTAAATGGAACAATGTTGTGAAAGTACTTTGTAAATTGCAAATCACTATACAAGTGTCATTTATATTATAATTTCTGCCTTTAAGAATAAATTGAATGGAAACACTGAGCAAATTAATCCAGGGTAGAACACACATCATTGTGACCCTGTGTATTAGCATCATAACAGCACATCCTTTTCCTGGTTTACAAACAACTCCTTTACATAAACTGTGGAAGAACAAGCTCCTACTATCCAAGAAGGTTACTGTGCTTTTTTTCCATTAATATAAAATGTGTAGCAAGCAGATGATCTAATGAGCTTATGCAGATGTAGAAGAAGAGAGTTTATAAACTATGAGTGCACAATAAGAAGGGACCCTTGCCAAAGGAGATATTACTGCTGGAAAACGTGGTTCCCGGTATTAAGAAGTGGGGCTCAGATACACATTCTTGTTGAAACAATGTTAGATGTAATAAGTGCAATTGAAATATAATTTCCTGAACAGTTTCTTCTTCTGGTCTCCAAATGTATGCACAATAGTTTACACAGGGCTTTATAGACCACATGATATTGTTTCTTTAGTATATTTTGAATATAAACAAGAAAGTTTAAATAAATTTCTTGATTTTGACTCTGCTCAAAGTTAGGGATTGCCTGTATAATCAATTAAATATAAATTATATTGCAAATTCTACCAGAATTAGATTCCTGAGAATGGAATCAGGAAATTGCCAGCTAGTGACCATGTAATGGTGAACTGCTACCCAGGATGCTCCATTGAGAATCCTGGTATAAGGGAAATGGTCTCAGTCTGCTTGGGTGTAGACAATCTTTATTTGGGTGCTGTTCTGTTACTGCATGTTGTGCTTATCTCATGAGATAGTGTTTTGATACAATATTCCACTTGTTTGAATGAGAAGAGGAGGCCAGTAAAATTGACGTTTTCCTTCTTCATTCTCAAAGACACCACTCTTAAAGCTCAGTGCTCTTTGCAACCCAATGTAAATATTAGTAAAGAAATTATTTTTAAAAATTACTAAGAAATTATGACTATGGTACAGACAATGTGATCATCCCAGCTGTTTCTATCTGTGCCAATTAATAGCTGTGACTGAATCAGTTGTGTATAGATGTGCAATAACTCTTATTATGATGTCATAATCTGCCTATGTTAGCCCTAAAAACCCAGCCTAATTCTGTTTTTCCAGAAAAAAAAATTATGGCTGGAATAAATTTTAACGTGTATTTTTCTATCTCCTAAATATGTCATATAGTTCACTAAATATGTCATGGTGCCCTTGCACATTCTGTTCTGTCTGCCTGGACCCTTCCCTCCTTGCCTCTAGGGGAACGCCCTCTTCCTCTCAGAGTGTTTTCCAATACAAGCTAATCTATGGGATCTCTCTGTATCCTCCACTTGTCTCCCAACCCAAGTGCAATATTATTTGCTCTGAGTCCTGCTCTCCCATATGATTTTGCACTTACCTCCACTAGCACTTACATTATCACCTTATAAATACTTGTTTACAGGCTATTCACTAAGGGTAGGAAATCTATTATTAATCTATAGCAACTATAGAATAAAGTGTGAATCAAGTAAATGCTCAATAATTGCTTTCTGACTGCATACGTAATAGTATTGAGAGTTAAGCATTGTGCTTGTGATGTTTTAGCTCCTTGACAGTTTAAGAAGTCTCATAGGGCATTCATTAATCTAATCTAGTCTTTCATTCAATGAATCATTTGAAAACTATTCATAGTTACTGTATGTCTGCTGCAGGGACAAGGGTAGTGTATATCTATGGACCCTGCCTTATCCATACCCTCCTATCTTATTTGAGTTTTTCACTGGAATCCTCAAGCCATATTTCCACTCTAGCGTTCTAGGCGCTTACAATAGAGTCATGGGAAGCCTCATTCCCCAAGAATAGGTCAACAGCAGACTTAAGTTTGGCTGGACTCTCAGAAATGCTACTTACTATGTGTAAATTGTAGAAAGTTAACCTCTTAGACTTCAGGTCTCACATCTGTAAAATGGGGATGATAATAATTATTTCACAGGGTTGTCAAAAGATAGTATGTGTAAAACACCCTGGAAGTGGGAATCACTAAATGTTAGCTCCATCTGCCTGTCCTCCCTCACCATTCCTGTTCTCCTTTAATGGCTAAATTTGATGTAACCATGTTGGAGATAATCCAAATGGCCACTATAATTCTACTAGGCAGAAAAAGTGAATATAGAAGTGGAGATTTCTAAAAACACTGATTATGTAACCTGCATTTGAAAGAGCTTATAATTCCAAATACCTCATTCATTCATTCATTCATTCAAGAATATTCACTGAATGACTGACATATGTCAGGTACTTTTGTAGGCTTTGAGTATGTAGAAGTTAACAAAATATACAATATTTCTTACCCTTATAAGACTTTCAATCTAGTAACCTTCAATTGACGAAGAAATCAAATTCTTTCTATTAGGTAAAAAGTTGGAGAACAGTTTACATTTTCTAAGCATGAAAAGAAAGTTTTTTGTTTTTTTTTTTTTTTACTATTATTTCTTAACTGAGATACAGTTTTCATGTTGAGCTGTTTCCCAAAACACATTTTTAAGGTTATCACAATGTCTTGTACTTAGTTGCTGCTCAAAAATCATTTATTGAATGAATAAAGTTTTTAAAGAGGGTTTATTTATTTTGTCTTTAAAATGCCTATGAAGACATAAGAAGCCCAGGAAGGCTTAGAAATAGTCACTGAATGTTGACTAAGGAGCAAAGAATGTGCATCTCATGCATCATACCAGCTTTCCTGCCTCCACTGGGAAAAACAGACAGGTTGGCTACCTAAATAAATAAAAATTTTTCACAGCTGGTGATTTTTGGTATTTAATTATGAGATGAGAAGGAACTGCTTTTCTTACCAGAAAGGAACATGAATTGGTCTCGCCCACGAGAATGATTTGGAAAACATATGATACTGAGAATAAGTTATACAAGAGAAATAGGAAAAATATCCACCCACTGGCTACATGAGCATACTAAGCATTCATCCCATTGAGCTTACTATCAACTTCCTCCCTTTGCCTTTGCTTTTGTGAAGAGACCTGGAAGCCTCCCGTTTTTGTTCTATAAAAGAAATGAATTCTGTGGTATCTAGGGTGGCTAATGGTGCTTCATTGAGTCTCTCTGCACTTAGGATGCATTTGTATTTCTGCACGGGATGATGCTCTCACTGCATCAGATGATGAAGAATATCCTTGCTCCAATACCCACGTGGCATTGCACTCACCAAGGCAACACTAACTTTATGCTCTGCATTGGAAGGATGGTAAAATTTGGGAGCTAGATGTGTACTTAGAATTTCTTGTTGTTTGATCACATTGATGAAAGGATATGCAATCAATCTCCCCCTAAGACAGTGAGTGGTATTGGCCATAACTCATTACTCCGTCAAGGATTTGGCATTTCAATCGATGGGAAATGATGTGTGATCATTCTAATTTATTATACATCATTTCCCATCAATCGACGAGCTAAAGCCTTGACATAATAAGTACTTACAGACACTGTCAATCATTCTTGGTCCAAATACCTTCCAGTGCTGCCATTTGGGATGTCTTCAAATAGTCATGAAAATGGAATGTGTCCCCAAATCACAAATGCAATGATTTCATTCAGCAGGACTTTGAGATGACCTCTCACTGAGGGATTCCCTCAGCAATTGCTTAAACACTGGGCCAGCCCCCAATCTAAAGGGGATGAAATTGATGAGAGTTCTGATTAGCCATGATTTTCCTCCCAATCTGTCCAAATGCGATTCAAAGCTGGTGGTGTTGCCAGAATCATAAGGTTACACTTCTGTCTTTGAAAAATGCCAAATCTTATCCATATACATCATCTCAAAAAATTTACTATTTCCTGAGTGCTTTTTGGAATAATATCAAAATACATTGATTTTTTGCCTTTTATCACTGTGGGGAATGACATCACTAGAGAGCAGATCACCAAATAGTATCAAAATAGCAGAGCTCATGAATTACCAGTACTTTTAAATATAATCCCTCAGATATTATTACTGCCTATACAGAAGCATTGGATGAGAACTGTCTGGTTTGATTAGTTCTATTTGTTTGAAGTTTGATTCTCATGAAAATAAAATAAGAAAAAAAATCTCAGACGCTTATACTAAAGCAATAGTGTCTAAAGTCATAATTTTGCACATTGTATACTGCATATGGTTTTCATGGTAACTCCAAAAATTGCCTGCTGCTTCACATGAGCAATTTTGGTAGATTTGAAAACATGTCACGACATTTTCAATTTCTACTTTCTGATATTTTTCAGGAGCAAAACCATATTTCCCTGAGAATTTGCATGCATAGTAGGAGGAGAGTTTTTATTTTTACCAGTAGCAAAAGGAACATTTTCTGAAGAAAGGAGGGTGGTGTACCCTCTATAACTGACATACATAGCAACGTTTTTATGTGGACAGAAGGAAAAATACTCCATTTTTGCTGGAAAATATTACTTACTTTGCCTATGACTATGTCCTCTTAGATCTGTGGAAAAATAATAAATAAAATCAAACTGCAGAGGACTTTTCATTCTTAATAAACTTTTTTAAACAGAAAGGAAAAGAAATAAACTTCATGCGTGTGTGGGTTGTTTTTTGTTTTTTTGTTTTGTTTTTTTTTTCCCCACCAGCAACATTTGTGGAATCAGCTTTTTCCACAGAATCCAGCTGTGGAAGTCTGATCATTTTGGAGGAGGAAGCCTAGCACAGTGCTTTGCGTGCAATGTGTGGATATGATCTAGAAGTCAGTTCAGGACTGCAACTCATCGACAAGAAACTACAAGGGCCCCCTACCCCAGAGATTAGAAATGACATACTAATACAATGGATTTTAATAAACTCTTTCTCAATGGATTTCAGAGCATTCATTAGCTCCTTCAATCCTCATGATTTGCCTGAGCCAGTGACTTCCTAATCTTGGGGGGAAATGCCCTCCCCTATTCCTCCCGGCACCAGTCTTTCCTCTTTGCTTCCTTGTCAGCAATCAGTGGGTCTTGGCAGAACCAGGGCTTACTGAGGAGCCAGCTGGCTCTTCCAGCTCTTCATATGCTCTGGGGCTTATCCAGGCTAATGGAGTATCACAGTTCATTATGCACCTTCCTCTTCTACCCCCTGCAAGGAAGCTCCAGTGAATACCAAGTTTAGGGCAGGAGGTATCATTGCCGCTGAAACTGCCAAAAAGAGCTGTCAGTATCCCGCGGAGGAGCTAAGGGATATCAATATTTGTAAGCAAATGTGTCCTGACCCCAGAAGAAGGATAAAAGAGAATCCAAGCATGCAGGAAAATTAACGTCATCTACTAATCCTACCTTGCCCTACATTATTAGTAGGGCAGCAGCAACTATTTAGTTAAGCTCTTGCTATATGCCAAGCACTATGCCAAGCCCTTTACGTGTGTTAGCTTATTTAGATCTTAAAACAAACCTAAGAAATTGGCACTATTATTACCCTATTTTTAGGTGAGGAAACAGAAACAGGGGCTTAGAGAGGCAAAATATTCATAACTTGCCTAAAGTCACATGGCATGTGAAATTGCTGGCACTCCAACCTAATCTCAATAAGTCCATCTTCTCATCCACCATACAGTACAGACTTGAAGGAAGGAAGGCTACATTCAATTCAAAGATAGAGAGGAAAGCTAGTCAAGGAGGGCTTTGTTATTTGAGGAAAGAGGAACAGAAAAGAATAAAGGAGGGAAAAGTACAAATATCCAAATGATTAAAATATGGGTCCAAACATGGTACAAGAGCATGAGTACCAATTAGAAAATCACAAGGGCATCCTTATGATAATTAGGACGTCTCTTTTCTTATAAATATTTATTTCCAGAGAAGAAAAGCTACAAGTATTCAAAAACTCATTTTCAGAGAGAAAAGTGATTACAAAAAAGAAAAACTTTTTTCAAAATTCTGATGCAGAATCAATCATGGTCCATGCCACTCTAAGAAATGAGGCCCCTGTCTCGGAACCCTCACTAACAGAAGAAACAATGCCCACGGAGAGCGCTCACACGTGAGGTTTGACTTTGATACCATTTGAAAAGCCTGAGTAATGAACTCCTGAAAAATGGAGTTTGGTAATGAGCAAGCCTTTAACTATATAGACATGTTTCCAGGTACCACTTTAATAAACTATTACAAATGATCGATGCAAAGGTGTTTCCAACAGCTGTTTATGCAATGTGGCTGGAAGAATTCTTCCATAAAGAAGCTGTTAGTGGGAAAATTGGCTATGCATGGTTGTGATGTCAAATCCATACATAACAAACTTTTTCCTGTCAATCAACAATCTTGCCATAAATTAATCCATTTATAACAAGCCTTTTTTGAATTGACAGCTTCGATGTGAAGAATAAAAAGGACTCTTCAAGGAAAGTGAATTCAGAATGGCTTTTTGCAGCTCTTTAACACATGGGGAGAAGTGGCAAAGCCTTGTGATTTTTAATTCATATTGAAAAAAGCTGGCAGCAGCTCCAAACACCAAAGTAGCTTTCCAAAGGCTGCCGAATGCAACAAAGCCAGAGTGATCTTTTAGGTTTGGTTCACAGAGGTTAAGCAGGACCTGCCCGTATCCAATGATGGAAACAAATGCTGGAGCATTTCCCTTAACTGTCCTGGGCATAAAGATCAAATCCATATGTAGTTGTTAAGTAAACACTTGTTTGCTTTTGACACAATGGGGTGTTGATGGCACTAGTCCTTGGGCAGGTGAGTGTGCCAGTGTGATCAGTAGCACCATCCATCATACGTGCATCAGGCCCTTAGTCTCTGCTGTCCAGCCCTGTTGTCTCATCTTTTGATCTCACTTTTCACCACTGTTGTTTCTCAAGCTCAGTTATCTCTGGCTTTTGATGCCATTTCCCAACAAGTTCAATTCACAAAAATCACAGGGTTGTAAAGAATGCCAACATGACATCAAGTGTGTGCTTTTGTGTCTCAGGTGAGACACAAATACCTAAGGCAAGAATTGTATTCTTAGAGAGGGCCAGAGGTGTGATGCCATAAGCCCTTCAGGGATCACTACACCCAAAATTTCCTAATTCTGCGGAATTTTTTACCTTCATACAGTAAAACGGCCCCTTCATATCACCACTAGAGGCAAAGAGCATTTGGCTATTTTTCCTGCCTAAATTCAACATGCTTCTTCTCCTGGTTAAATAAACCATTTCTAGAGTGAAGATCCTTTCTCCAAAACTCTTTTAGTACATAGAACATTCCTGCCCTCTTCAGCCCTCTCTTCACCTCTCCATCCAGTCAATCTGACCAAAAAGTAGATAGGAATAAATTACCAAAGCAGAGATGAAAGCCAAATTGACTTAACACACCAATAAAATTCTTGCAATGTATTAGAAGGTTTTGTTTGCTTTGCATTTTGTTTTCCTGCATTGGATGAGAATGGCCACCCTGCATTCTCCACAATTTATTTTACTAAGTTTGCCCTTGAAAAGAAAAGCTCCATCTTGGACCCTAACCAATGCTTTCCACTCTCTGTTATGGAAGATTATCCTGAAATTCCTTTGTTCTTGCTCTTCCTCCTGATATGCCTGCTGAATTGCCTACCTGCATCCAGATGCTCGCGCTCCTTTGCCAGGTAGATCTCTCCTGCCAGATTCACACACGGACACAGGTAACCAGGGCCTAGGCCTACTTGTTCTGGGGTACCTTATTTTTCCCATTGCTTTTCGGTCACTACACTTCCCCCATGTCTCCATTTTCACAAGGGGCATGTGGAATTCAATACCTTTTCTCCAAATGACCTGCAAGCTCACTTAACTGGGCCACATTTGCCTCTGTAGGGCACATCTTCTCAGTTCCACCATTAGAACCATGAGGAAAATAACTAGGCCTGATCACAGCATAGAAACTAATAGAGGGCAGGGATTTTAGGACACATGTCTTGAAAGGCAGTGAAAGCATGCTGGATGCATTCTTTCTCTCCTTCAGTCTATCACACTGTGTTATATAGTGGACTCTCGTGTGCTGTTCAGTGAGTGAATGAATGGAAAAATAGAGGAATGAATGATCAGTCCAATGAAAACAAACATGCACAGGCAGGGATCCACATTCCCAAACCTCACTGCACGTAGATTTAAGTTTAAATTTGCTCCGATTAGGTTTCACCATAATATGGATAATATTTCTATTTAAATATCTTTACACTAAGAAATTCTTCTAAAGGCCTTCTTCGACATTTTCCTCTTTTAATGCAACTATACCTAGCCCCACAGTGCTACCAAAGGTCAAAATGCTTGTATATTCAAAAAGACAATTACAGCCCTAACATTTCAAAGCAGATAAAGCAAAGCTGTATTTATTTTTAAGAGATACATTTTTCCAAAATGTTCGTATTTTCATACTTAATGTTGAGATATAATAACATGTTCACCCTTGGCATCTCAGTTATTTTTCTGAGGTTATCACCCAAACAAATAGATTTCTGCAATCCTGTGTGAAGCTAAATGTAACCTACCTTCTTTCCTCTTCTTCGTCCTCCTTTCCTTCAATATTCACTGGACTATTGTCATGTGCAGACACAAGGAGGCCATGTCTTCCTGCTCAAGGACAAATATTCCTAGCTACAGCACTCCAGCTAGGCTCTAATGGCAGGACAAAGGTGAGTTAGCAAGTTACCAGCAAAATTTCTTTTGCATTCCTCCACAAATATTTATTGAGGGCCAGGCACTGTTCTAAGTGTGAGGGTTCCATCAGTGTCAAAAAAACAAACAAATAAATAAATAAATCTCTATCAGCGTGTAGGCAAATAGATGCAAGCAAACATTCCAACTTCTTCATTTCTACATTTTATTTCCCTGACTCTGAACTGATTCAAATAATGGGAAAATAAAGAAAAGGACAAGGAAACAAAGTCAGGAAGGTGGGCCTGTGTTATAAAAAGATGAGAGGTTTCTTTAGAACAATGGAGTTCAGAACATGCTACCTCAAAATATGGCACCTTGGCATTTGAGAAAAGAGCAGAAGCGGGAAAACCACCCTCATGTTCCCCTTGCCCTTCTTTCCTTAAAGCAGGTCAGAAGATGCTCATTCAAGAGGTATCTATCTTATACCTGTAGGAAGGAGCATCCTTATCTCTGAAGACACAGGCATGCAAAGAATCAAACAGGCCTTGCTAAATTCCTACCAGTTTATTACCACTAGCTCATTTCCCCTTTGTCTGCTATACTTTTCCATTATCATTTACTTCTTCATCAAATCTAAGCATAAAAATACACAGGTTCCCCTGTTGCTTTGGATTCTTATTTCTGAAGCTTCCTGTGTTCTGCAAAACTCATTAAATAATTTTGTATATTTTCTCTTCTTAATTTATCTTTTGTTATGAGGGCTTCACTCATAACTAGATTCCCAGTGATGAGTAAGAAAGATATTTTCCTTTTCCCCTACAAGGGCCTCCTACTTTCTGTCTTCCCTGCCATCTTCTATTTTGGATGCTTCATTACCACCTAGCCATGAGCAATTTCTCTGCAGGAAGCCCAAGAATCCAAAACAGGCCAAGTTTACCATTTGTAGATATCTAAGACTTCCTTCCAAATCCCAGAAAAATCGAGAACTGGTTGCCTAGACAGATAGATCAATTGTTATCCTTAAAAATCCATGTACATCATAAAGAATCACAACTGCAATCCTGGGTAATTACCCAGCTCCACGGCTCTCAAGCTTCACTTCAGCATTAGCTCCAGAGTCCGCCAAGAGAGGCAAGTGTCTCCTTTTGCTGCCTGCATTGTTTCTTAATTGTGTATACCCTATTCAATTAAGCAAGGATGGGCTAGCAAAATCTGATACCAAATTTCCTGAACGAATTATTATTTGAAAACAATGTTTCTCGCAAAAAAGACATTTAGAGTAAACTGAGACAAGCCAAAAGCCTAGGTGAACATTTTTGCTTTGCCTCTATATTTTTAAATTAGGAGCAATGCAAATGGAGATCTTAGGATAAAGTTACTGTAAATAAGATCTTTGTCTCTAAATGAGACTAGTTCCTCAAAACTCCTTTTTCTTTTTGACTCGCACTGTTCGGCCCCACTTTCAGTGAAATTCAATCACATTCATTAGCATTTCTAAAGATGTAAGCTACTCAAAACAGCTGCATTGTCTTGCCTTTTCAACTAAAATGCAGCTTTTCCTTCTAAAGGGAGAAATCTCCCTTTAGTTACCCGATTCTTTCTGCTTGGCACCCATAATTTTCAATGGAGGAGCCAGCCCCCATGAAACAGGAAGTGCAATCCCATTTGATCTCACTTGAAAGAAATTGTAAATACTTGGTAAGGACGGAAACAGTGGCTCAAAGAAAAATACAAAAAAAAAAAAAAAAAAAAAAAAAAACCCAAGTGAGACAAAGTAATAATCATTTAAATGAACTAACTCTTTGTCCCTGGAGCGAACATTCTTGTTATCAAGGGTGTTTAATATATTCCCTGTGGGAGACAGGCTGCTGTCTATCAGTCTTCCTCCTCTTTCTTTGGCTATTTCAGCAATAGAGAAGAAAACATTTCATCATTTTCATCTTTTAGGCCTATATAAAGAGCATTCCATATGCTTCAAATCATAAAATTACTTGCCTTTTTTTTTAAAAAAAAGGTGAATGTTGATGGAAATATCATTGCAAAAAAGAAGCAAAGTTTACAAGGTAATCTTTTTTTTTTCATTGACTTAGAAAACCATCTTTTGTGATGCCCAGTCAAAATTCTGCCTATAATTCAATTGCAAATCCAATTTTGTGCAGTTAAAGCCTTAACAGTATGCTGTTATTTACAAAGGAAGGTGGTGAACTCTACCATCTTGAGAAGGGCAACACTGGATGGAGCTGTTTTCTGGAAAATGTTGCTTTCCAGAAAATGTCTGCCCTGATCTATACAGACATCCTGTTGTCCCTCTTGTGACAGAACCATCAGAGAAGGCTAGAACGGCTTCATGGGACCATGGCCTGAAGTACCCGACTGGTTTCAAGTCCTCACCCAGCAAACTAGGTGGGCACAGAGATCAGGAAGATGATAGGAAGCTAGAAATATGGAAATTAGTCATCCGTAATCACATCTGAACAAAACAAAAGACAACGTGAAATTGAATCAATCTTATTATTTCTGGTAAATATCAAATTGAATTAAATACTCTAATTTTTAGAGAGCTGACCATGAGAACTTGTGAAAATGAAACAGCTCATTACAGAATCTAATAGTAGCTGGCTCTGGTGGTACAGAGGGTGAGAATAGAGGCAGGCAACCAGGGCTCTTGCCACTAATGACATTTTTTAAAAAAGTATTTCGCATGTGATTTGCTCAAATTACTACACTTATGAAATTACTAAGTCTCTAAACAGGTGTGTTAGAGCCACTTTCTATGTTAGAGCGTGGCAAACCAATTCTTTTCATAGAAATTGCTGCTGACCTGGGCTTAAGTCTCTAATAAGAAAGAAAATCTGAAGCTGAGATTACAAATGATAATCAGACCTATTCTAAAATTTTGTGACATGTAAATCTTTCCTAAAGGAATTTCCAAATTCATGCTTATGGAGCACAGTAAGTCAGAAATGTCAAACTGCAAGTGACAAGTACTTGCAGAGTGCTTCTTCAGAGACTCTGTCAGCTCCTACAAAGAACTTTCCAGCAGTCTTGGGATGAAATTGAAAATTGTGGGTGGTTATCCTCATGAAACAGGGAACTGATTGGACAATATCTTATAAAGTAACTTATAGGATCCACTAGAGAAGCACTGGGGAATCCATTGTCTATCTTTAGTTAGGTACTCTCCCAACTAGGCAAAAACAATAAGTTTTTCTTGCTGTCAGCCCAAAGAAAACAAATATTTGAATTTGTAGTAGCTGTGGGGAGCACATAAACCCCTAGTAGAGGCTGTTTAAGCCAACCTGCACGTGAACCCCTAGTAGAGGCTGTTTAAGCCAACCTTTCTGGTAGATACAGAAATCCAAGCTGAAAATGCATGTTCCTAAAAGATTCTATTCATTCTGTAGCAAACTTTTCCAGGCAAATCTTGTCAAGACTTTCATTCCTATCCTGGGCTTCTGACATATCTGTCTAGAATGTGTGACTCTTTACTCACTGTTAGTATATTATCTGGAAAAAATACATCCAGGTTAAAGAGGACTGATGGAATGGAGGAAGAGATTTGTAGGTGTGTGCCTCCATCCTGAAGGTATATATAATAATAACAATAATACCAGTTGCCATTTACAGAGCTCTCATTTTGTATCAAGAACAATACTAGGCACTTTATATGCATCAACCTCTTTAATTTCTGCAACAATCCTATGAGAAAGATACCATTAGCAACCAGATAAGGAAATTGAGGTGTAAAGAGGCAAAATGGATGGAACCGTTGCCCTTGACATATAGCTATCAAATGGTACAGTAGGACTAGTTTTCAAGCCTGTCCATCACAAATCCTATGCATTTAACTAGGATGCTACACTCCCCTGCTTTATAATAGCTATATATCTGCCTGTCTAGTAAACCATTTATCCCATATGTTTTTGTAGTATTGTAGAGAGATCCAATAATTTGTCCAAATTTCTGCGTGACCTTATGACTTATATGGTCCAGGCTCCAGCAAGTGCACTTAAATTTAAATTCTACAGAATAGCACCAGCCAAAAGAACTTTTAGCAATGATGGAAGTGCTCTAAAAAACTGTACTGTGCAATGGGTTAGCCACTAGTCACATGTGGCTATTGAGCACTTGAAATGTGGCTAGCATAACTGAGGAACTGAATTTTTAATTTTAATTAATTTAAATTTAAATAACCACACATGGCTAGTGGCTACCATATTGTATAACTCATCTCTAGAGGAAAGGGCATCATGCTCATTGTACTAAGACTATTTAATTCACTCATTTAACCAATATTCTTTTGAGAGCTTACTACATAACAGATTCAGTATTAGACATTGTACACAAAGTAGTAAACGAAATAGACATTAGCTTCTGACCAAAAGAGAAAATAAGATAAAAGAGCCAGAGAGGTTGGAGAAAACAAAGAGAGTGTGTCATCATGAAAACTTAGAAAGAAGGAAGTTTCCAAAAAAGGGGCTGGGTCATGGCTCTACTGTGTCAAGTGCTGCTGAGAAGACAATGAAGATGAAAACAAAAAAACAAGATCTGATCTGTCATTACCAAGATACTTTCTTGTCTTATGAAGAGTAGTTTAGTTGAAGGAACAGAAACCAGATTGCAATGGGTTAAAAAATAAATAGGAGGTAAGAAAATTAAGACAAAGATGACTTGCATAGAAAACACTCTTGCAAATCATTGTTAAAAAGGAGAGTAAAGAAATGAGGGTGATATCAGAAGGGGTATGCATGGTCTAGGCATCTTGTATCCTGTATATTTGGCTTACAAATGTGTAGGATAATAATTTAGTGGAGAAGGAAAAAATGAGCAAGGCAGCAATACAGGGGGAAGGTGAAGTTGATAACTGATGTTCTTAAGAACTAAGGAAGCAAGTAAGATCCAGAGACCAGTGAGAGGTCTTGGCTGAAAGGAAGGTTATGTCCCTAGGTAAAAGAAGAAGATGGGTGCAAGAGAGGAATGGTTTGCAGATCTGCTTGCTTAACCCAATTGAGGAAACTGCCCTGGAGCTGAACTTAGCTAGGAGTTGTGTTCAAAGAAATGTCAGTCTTGTATCCAAAATAATTGAAAAGCAATTGAATATTTTTTGCAGTCTCTAGAAAAGTCCTCAAAGGGAATTGCATTAACAACACACTCTGAGGAACAAAATTTCTCCAAACTTCTCTTCCTCTCCCTCTCTGTCTTTTCTGCTCCCACGTCTATCTTTTCTTGCCACTCCAAAATCCCAAGAAAATCTCTTACTAAAATAAAAAAAGTGAAATGAAATGATGTCTAGTGCTAGCTCTAAAATTTTATGATTCTATAAATGATGGAACTTGATATTTAAAACTTTGCCTTTTCATTTGTGAGAGGTTGGGCAAGCTTGAAGGAATTCTGAAAGTTACCAAGAGTTTTGTTTTCTTTTTTTAATACAAAGTTATTAAGATGCCACATCATACAGTATGTAAAAGAACAAAGGTGGAAAACTCCAAGATTGCAAAGGAAGTATGGAGAGCAAAAAGAGGTTTTGGAGAAGCCAAGAGGAAAAGGACCACAGAAAAATAGGAGAATCAGGGCCAGTATTGCCAAGCCCACAGGAGAAATTAGAGATGTAGAATGAGGCATAACATCTGTTCTTCTGTTCCAAGCAAGTTCTGTTTCCAAATTCACCTCCTCTCTCTTCCTTGCCTCAGCCAGGACCTTTCTCTCTTTTCTTTGAAATAATAAAAACAGCACAGTTTTCTCACCAAACAATGAAACCACTCTCATTCCACAACCCAGAATAAGATGAGTGCACTTGGACACATAGGATGATAATGATACAACCAAGGACTTCTACCTTTTTTTTTAATTCAAGGAAAAGCAAAGGGTAGAGTAACTTACCTCTTAAACTGTTTTTGTGAAAATAATATGCAGAAAGAGAAAAACAATCCTCAACTAACAACTGCCTTCCTTGCCATCTGCTTAATCTAAACATTAGCATATCACATATCTGAGTGAACTCAAATTGCACTGGAAATGGAGTGCTCTGTTCCACTTTTTTAGAACCTTAATGGGGGAATGAAGTGAGAATTCTCCATGGGATTATATGGGCGTTGTGGGCTTCCAACACATGCATTTAGGGCCACTTTTTCAGACCAGTCTTAACTCATCATACTACAACTGGAGGCAAAATTGTGCCTGGCTTAATTAGCGCAAGTACTAATCAAGTACTAATGAAATTTGCCCACAAGCAGTTCCTCAGACTAAAGCACAAGTAGTACACACAATTTCCGTATATATCACTTAGCATGTCAGCACAAAAGGAGGGAAAAAATGAACACATCCTTCCTAAAATTTGCTTCAGGCTAACCACAGGCAAACATCATCTCTACCCAGAAGTAATACATTAGTTTCATCAGTGTAAACTCTATAAATCCTAAATCTGCAAACTGCATCCCAATTTGCCACATCAGGTCACAAATTTACAAAAATATGGGGAACATCATCAATGAATATGTTTCATTTTTACAGATTTATGTTCTATTTAAGACAAATTTGGAAATGACTGTGATCTGTACTATACCTTAAAATATATCAGAGGTCTTTCAAGCGAAAACATCAGTTTTCAAGAGGTGGCAATAACGCTGGACAACAGACCTATTTGTTTAAACTCAGAATAATGACAAAAAAGAGGCCCCATTTTATCTCTCCCATTGATATATCCTTAGTCTTCTCACTGTGTTTTTAATCTGCTATTAAGATCTGTCCAAGCATAAGCACTTATTTACAACACAAATATTAATTAAACTGAGGAAGATACTTTCCATCTATCAATTAAATCATACTAATAAGAGATGCAGTAAGCACACTGAAATTAGTATTTACATAATCAAGCTTTACACATAGGAAATATTTTTGTTCTAGTATCTCACAGAACTTTACCAAAAATAAAATTCTGGGTCATCCCATTTTGGGGGCACAAGAGAAACAGTGATTAATTCTCAAGAGCAAGGTCACGCTACAAAGCTGGGCAGAGAAATCAAGAGAGGACTCCACGAGGACCAAACACTGTCATCTCTTCTGCCCGGTAAACTACACTCCTTCCTCAAAGGGCTGTTACATTTCTGGTAGGAAAGGATCTCACCTTTAAGAAGCTGAAAGTTACCCACTTGAACAGGTGCAAGAACCAGATGACTGGTTGTTTCCTTTATGGACTATCGACAAACATCACTTAAAAAAATAATAATCATTGGCAAGTGCTAAAACACAGCCAATTCACACACTGTCTTCATAAAATGAAATTCAGGAGAGAGGAAAGAAGATAACGTAGAGTCAGAGTAACCTTGGATGCAACCAAGTCATCACCTGTGGTCCCATGAAGCAAAACCCTTCCCCACAGCTTCCTGAGCGAAGGACGACAAATTAATCTTGACAGTGACTTCTCTTGCTCTCTCAAAATGCTATTGTCTCAGTATTGTGTTATTCTCATTTTTCCATTTGTACACAGATCTAACTATAGAGCAAATGGAAGAGGGATAAAAAGGAATTTCTTGTAATTAGTGAGTTTTATTTTTCTTGATTATATAAAGGTTTGTGAACTATAAAGAGTGCAAATTTAATATGCTGTAAAAGCAACAAGAAAAATTCACGCAGACCACAGACATTAACAAAATTCAAGCCCTGACATTCTTCACAGGAACCAAGGGCCCCATCTGCTGATGTTTAAATGTACTACAGTAGCAAACAGATTAAAAGGAGCACATGAAAAGAATTCGTTGAGCTAAAATGCAATAGAGGCTGAAGCTCTACAATCTTAGGAAAAGAGGGCATCTTTAGAAGTCAGAGAACCTGCCCGTGATCCAAGATGTCTCACCCTCTTCTGTATTGCTGCATAACTGTATGGAAGTCATTCTGAGCAGATAAATAGTTATTTTCTCTTATTTTTAATTGTTTTAGTCCTCAGGAAAGGAGTGCCAAGCACTGCCTTCACTGACCATCACCTCTCTGCTGAAAGACCCTGGTTGGAGCAAGCTCTCTTGTTCTTCTGACTGATGATTCTTTTTGAAATGACTGAATGGTTAGGGTCTTAATAATGGGTTTTGATATGGTGCCTCTCAATAATGATATTCCAACTACTGCTCAGCCTTGCCTCCAACATGGGATAATGCTGGGGTACTTTCTCTGGAATGTATTTTGTTTATGACCATTTTAGTGACTAAGTGAGTAGGTAAAGCATGAGAGAAAGACTGTAGAAGGTAAGAATGATGCACTTTAGGGGTCTAGTCCCATCTGTTTCAAATATTCACTATTTGACCTTCTTCAGTCTAGTTCTCTCTCTCTCTTCCTCATTTTTTAAAAAAAGTGTCAGGTTACATGATCTTTAAGCTTCTTTCCCCCTAGCTCTAAAATTCATTGAATCATACAAAAGAGCAGAAAGGGCATCTTATAAATCTTTATATCAACCTGGCACATTATATACATTAGATGCTCAATAAAAATTTGTTGAATAGACACATTTTCTATCAAAAACTACTTGTCTTGTAATCATCTTCTTTATTTAATTCTGCCATTCTATATCCCTTCTATATTTGAAATTTAATAATACATGCAATGGACCATTATGCTTGACAAACTAGAGTGTTTCCACCTTTAATTCAAAAAGTAGCCCCAGTGTCTTTGGGAGCAATTATCTCTCCTCCATTATGGACAGCTCTGGTGGGATCATCAGTCAAGTTTCTCTGACCTATCCTAGGTGAATTGTGAGCTACATGAACCAAGCTTGGCCAATTCTCTCTACTGTGACTTTGACTCTTGTGTAGAGTAAAACAAGGTTGGAAAAGCAGTGGACATGGTTCATTCTCCCATTATGACTGTCAACTAGTTCCTGTTACCTCAGCCCCTAGACGCCAGAAGCTAACAAATTCCTGCCCTATGTCTTTGATGGATTTTCCAGCCTTTCCTTCAGGAAACGGAAGCACCAGGCAGAACTACTCTCCAGGTCTTCCAAAACATTCATTTCCCGCTTAAGTTAACATGGTAGACATAAGCTGGTTGTTTCTCCTGCATTCAAACTGCCCCCTCTCCTGGCTTTCTTCCTCACAGGGCTAGATATCCAGCCATGCAATTGGTGTGGAATCAATTCCATCTCTCTCTCTCTAAGAGTGGATCTTGATTGGCTCAAGTTAATTATCATGTCTCCTTCCTTTGGCCACAGCAAATGGTTCAGAAGTGGACATATAACTGAATTTGGACCAACCAAACATAAGACATGTTTGTTGGGGATTCTAAGCAAGAGGTTACCTCTATCTTCAGTGGGAATTATTTTAAAATATGCACCCTTTCTCATGGACGGAAAGCATGAAGCCCTAGCTGTGTCAGCATCTGCCTTTACCAGCACAAGAGGAACCCATCTCAGAATGAGGCCAGCACTGTGAAAACTATAGTGGAAAGAGAGAAAGCAATCACATGCTTGCGGATATTATAAAAGGCCAGACACGAGAACTTTTTAGTTACATGAGGTAGTAGATTTCCTTTATTTTTCAAGCCATTTTGATTTTGATTTTCTATTGCTTATGAGTGAACTCCCCCTAAATAATACCCAGAGTCTATTTCTGTTGATAAGAATCAAAGAACTTTAACTCGTATAGTATTCAATTAGAAATCTGGCTTCCTAGGAAGATTGAAGAACCACTGCTTGTTCTTATATGCTGTACTTTTATCTAGATACTTCACTATCATACTTGCTTTTATTTACATTGTTGAATCCTGTTCAATCTGTAGTCTCACTATGTCATTCTCACCTAAAACAAATCAATTATTTATTCTGTTCTATTGGTAGTTTGCCTTCTTTTCTTCCTTTTTTTCCTAACACGAATATTTCTCTACTTCCTGTGTTTTCCTAAGTAGTTCTCCAATTTACCAAAATCATTTACAGGCAGTAAGCAAATTTTGCTTTCTAAGTTATTTAACAGAGTACGCCACCCGGTAGGTATTTGTTCAAAGAATCAGTAATGTGCTTTATGTTCCAAACTACCCTTCTCTGTTAATGAATACTCTCCTATTACATCATCAGGGTCAATAGGAACAAATTTCATCGGTGGTCCAGGAAGTCTTAGGTTGCCAATATCAGGCGGGGCTACTACAACAGCTGGTGGTGTAGTCATCCGTGATTGGGTGACTGAGTCTAAATCCCTTTGGTGATGAACATTTGTGTTTCCCCTTTCATATTTACTCTACCTATTCAAATTCCAACTGTAATTTTTCTCAGTAATATGTAGAAAAGCTGGATAGACCACCTCGTTGATTAATATGCCATTTCTCTCCATCCTCATCTGGGTCATTTACTTCTTCCCTACCTAGTTCCCAGGCATCCCCAACATAATATCTCTTTCTGTCTCAACTCTTTCTCAACACCCTTTCCCCTAGACTTATTCTCCTTTGTTTATTTCCCATCTCAAGTAATGATACTGCCATCCACCAACTTTGTCACCTGAAACCCAGACTTTTACCTCTCCTTCACCTTCCACATCTTAATGAATTACCTAGTATAGTTGATTCTACTCAAGAAGTATTGCTTTAACATATTACCTCCTTTCCACTGGTGTTTGCAGTGGGATCCCTTCAATCTCTTACCTGAACTATCCTCCTACCTTATATCCCTGCCTCCACTCTTGCCATGTTCATACGCATCCTTCATCTGCCACCAGGATGATGAATCTAAAATGTAAGTGTAACCTAGGCACTCCCCTGCATAAGATAATGGTTTCCTATTATTTTCACTGTACATTCTAACATGGATCCTATCTTGCTCTATTCTTATCTCCCACCACTCTGAAGGTAACAATTCAAGTTTCAGAAATATTTGTTAAACCATATAGGGTTCAGTCCCTGAAACATACTTCTTCCTGCCCTTATTTTTTATTTATGCTATTTTCTCTGCCTAATAAAGCTCCCCACTTCTTCACCTAGCTACCTCCAACTCAACTTTAGTTGTCATTGTTCCCAAAAGGTCTGTTCTGATTATTTCAGGACTCAACAAAGTGGTCCAGTTCTGTGTCCTTAAATAATTCTGTGCACCATCACATCTTGGCATTTACAAGGCTAAATTCAAACTAGACATATCAACACAGTGTCTGTGCTATGCCTCCTTCCTCAGCTTCTAATGAATAGACAGCACTTAGACATGTTTTTATCATGTGATCTTACCCTCTTTTCACAGTTAATTGAGTTAGGGGTGGGCCCAGAGTGTGTAAGGGCAGCCATGGTTGCTTTGAAAACCCATGGGCTGGACCAATTCCATCATCTTTCTAAGTTTTTTGAACTAAGAAATGCAGAGACAAAGTTAGAAGCAAATTCTAAACTGAAACTAGTGATACCCAGGGCCACATCGATCCAGAACTACCCTTTGATTCTGCTCTTCCTGAAATCTAGAGGCTCAGATTTCCCTGGATTTTTATAATCTTATCTTCTTTTAATAATCTCTATAATAATGTCTCTAACACATAAGGAAGTATGAGCTGAGTCTTAATTCTAATAACTAAAAGTGCAAACAAAACAGAATTTGATTTTCCTCTTTTCTCATTGGTCTTTATAGTCACTAGACTAAAAACTTCCTAAGGGTAATGAACATGTATAGTATCTGGAACATCGTAAACACTGAATAGAATAGATATCGAAATCCATAAATGGAAACCAAATGAGAAGAGGGCCAAGGGAGCAGATGATAAGGATCTGCTGCCAATAAGCTTATGTTGAGGGAATTTATACAAAACAATAAGAAAAAGTATATTTGTCTCATCAATTACCTGAAGATATCTCATTCTTTACTGACACTTACGTAAAGGAAATTTTTCCACACTATTCACTATATTGTAAAAAAATGGGACCTCAAATTTGATGCTATGTACAGTTCTTGATTATACTTTTATAGATTAATTAAACCAGGACTTAATAATAATCACTTACTATGTGCTTAGCACATTGCTACGTGCAGTGAAAGATACAAAACAAAAATAATTAATACAAAATTCTTAATCTCAAGAACCTTACTTTCAATATCTATTCTTTAAAAAGCATCCTTATCACCGTACTCTTTGATCTTCACCAAGTATTTTGAAACTAATTTAATTATGCTACACCTTGCTTATAACAAGAGCTTCCTAAAAATTTGGATATTAAAAATACCATAAGTTCTAACTTCTTGCCCCAGTTAATCTAGGAAAGGCACAGTGAAATATTATCAACAGTTGACTTCATTTTTTGACTGCTTCAGCCACAATAAAGAGATTATGAAAATTCTAAATGCCTTGCAACTTAAAGCATATAAACTCTATTTTTCAAACTATATGAATAGCTGGAAGAAGCAGCAAAGAGTAAAGGCAAGCAGGGAATTGTAGAATAAAACTTTCATAAAGTCTCTGAGATGTCTAGTGAGGAAGTCTCAGGGCTGACTGTTAGGATGATTTAAAACCTTAAACACCATTTTGTTGACACATAATTCTTTTATATATTTTCAGTATATAAATTGTGAGCTCCTCTAAAGGAAACACAGTTTTTCACAGCAAAAACAAAGAAAAAAGCCTCTAACTCTTATTACATTTTAAGCACTAGATAACTTTGCGAGCGGGTAACCGAGTTTATAAAATCATGTAAGTCAGCACTCTGTGAATCGGTGTGGCAGGAAGCATTTCCTAAGCAGACTTTCTATTGACACATATCTAGCCATTTTCACATTTAATATTTTTCCTTGTGGTTGTTAATGTGCCTCAAAAATATGGAAATGTGAAAACTAATAGATTCCACGGTTACAAATTGGATAGTAACTAATGCAGACAGGGCTTGTTCCCCACCCCAACCCTGCCTTGGGGCCCTGAAAAGTTTTGAAACAGCCAATGAGTTTTTGCTCTTTTAAAGGAAGCCTATCTGATTCATGATACTATTTCCACTAAATGTGATATCAGGATAAAGGTGGAGGTTTTTTCCTTTATTAAATTAGGAAAAGAATTGATGCTCAATATACTTTTATTGTGTATGTATTGATTAAATAAATGGAATGTGACAGAGGTAGTCAGGGATAGAGAGGAGGGTGTGAAAGGCATTGGGGCCAAAAGCATTGTTTTCCAGATTTTCCGAAATTTCTTATGCTCAAGCCCCAACTAGGTTGGCTATCATCATGGTATTTTTGTACTGTGAGAAAAGAACAATTAGTTTCTTCTAACATGAGATAAGGTTGTTTGGAGAAATCAGATGCCCATAAGCATTTAGTCATCCATTCATTTATTTATTTGACAAATACTTGTCAAGCTCCTACTATGTCCTGGGCACGGTCCTAGGCTTTGGGGCTACAGCGGGGAGTAAGACAAAGCTTCCACCTTCAGAAAGATTACATCTTAGTGAGAGAAACAAGCAATAAACAAAGAAATAGCTACCCAGCTTAATGTCTGTTAGTAACAAATGCTATGAAGAAAAAGGAAGCTAGAGCAAGTGGGCAGCCAGTGACGGGAGCTACAGTTTTAGGTAGCGTGGCCAGGGAGACCAAAGGTCAGAATGATGTGAAAGAAGTCATGTGAGCATCTGTGTGGACAGCACAAAAGGAGCATGGAGAGGACCTGTGTAGACTGCATGTGATGCAAGTCCCAGAAGAGCAAGGGGCCAGCATGAGGGAGGTGGGAAAAGAGTAGGAAGCTGGAGTCAGTAGGGCTGTGCAGGCCATGGTGGTATCCTTGAGTTTTATGCTAAGTGTGTTGGGAAACCATGGTAATAGATATTCAGACTTGTCCTTTTTTAGCTAGACTTTACAAACTTGAGGATGAATAGTCTTGGGTACGTATGCCTCAAATAGGGCCCATGTGCTCAACCTCAGGCTCACAATAACAATTTTTCAATCAGTTCTCCAAATGCAATTCCAATCTCTGCACTCGGGGGGAAAGTGGACATTTTTCTTTAACCATACCCATCAATCAAAGATGTGGCAACCCTAATGATGGACCTTAAAAACCAACTGACAGCTTCCCATCAATAATAGTTATTCTTATGATCCAATTAAAGGTGAGCAACAGGAACAAGCCATTAACCATCTCTGTTCACAGAAATCCAAAATGAAACTAGGCTTTGCTGAAACTTGGCTGATGCCAGATCAACATCTTGAGAGCCTAGGGTTGCTGTAGCATCTTACTTGGAATAATTTTTTAGACCTAGTTCAACAAAGCATAAATCTGATGATAAATTTTTGCAAGTTTATTTTTTTAAATAGTATTTTGTTGTTAGCAGCGGGCTATTGCTAGCAGTAGGACACCAGCTGTTAAAAAAAAAAAAAATCCCAAATCTCAGAGGCCTAATAGAGTAAATGTTGCTTCTTGCCTTCATCACAGTCCAGGTTGGCAGGGGGGCCTTGGATTCACACAGTCATCCAGTGACCCGGCTCCTTACATCTCAGGACTCTGCCCTCCTTTAGGTCCTCAGAATCCTTGCATTCAGCCAGCAGGTGGGAAAGTGAAAATGCATACAAGGTTTTCACTCTGCTTTCACACTAACATTAAGGCACCCAACTCTTTTGATTTTCTTCCACTTTCACTGGTCATTCCTCTTGGTCTCCTTTGCCAGTTTCTCTCCTCGTTAACTTTTTAATGTCAGGGGCTAGCAGGGGCATGGTGAGTTCTAGAGATCCACCCTGGAGACTCCTGTCTTCTTTAGCTAGAGCCATCTCTTGGCAACATAGCCCAGTATTCATGGTTTTGAACAACATCTTTATGTTGAAGCCTCCCAATTTCACATCTCTATTTGGACCTCCCTCTTCAAA